>NC_140590.1:474160564-475360564 GCF_964204655.1 Triturus cristatus | reverse complement strand
ACAACGCATTCAAAACGCCTCTGCACGCCTCATCCTCGACGTACCACGCCACAGCCACATCACCCCCCATCTGAGAAGCCTGCACTGGCTCTCTGTCGACAGGAGAATCTCCTTCAAACTCCTCATCCACGCACACAAAGCACTGCACAAGACCGGCCCAGCCTACCTCAACAGACGACTCTTCTTCTACGTCCCTAACCGCCAGCTCCGCACCGCCGACCTCTCCCTCGCCACCGTCTCGCGCATCCGAAAAACAACCACCGGCAGCAGATCCTTCTCCCACCTTGCAGCCAAAACCTGGAACACGCTCCCACTCAGCCTACGAGAGACCCAAGACCTGCTGACCTTCAGGAGGCTACTCAAGACCTGGCTGTTCGACCAGTAGCGGTACCCCTCCCCCCCTTTTTTTCCCCAGTGCCTTGAGACCCTCGCGGTTAAGTAGTGTGCTCTACAAATTCTATGATTGATTGAATTCACGATTTGGCAGCCTGACTGTCTGAGCAAACACAGAAATGGCCACTAGCGATTTAGACCACTATTGGAGTATGAAGAAAACTGCTGGAAGACAATTCCCGAGGGGAATGCCAGCACTGTCCATGAATAACACATGCTGACTAAGATTCCAAATATGGCACAATGTCTTGGCTGAATAAGGCCATACTATGTGGAGGAAAATATCATAGCAGTGAAAACTGTGTATCCAACTCCACGGGTGACAGTGTAGGTAGGGCTCCAAATAATAGCTACTTATGTTGTTTCAGCAAAACAAACTAGTGCTAGTCCTAGATACGTTAACAGCTGAAGTAAAGGAGACAGAGCTAGCAGGATCAGTGGCTTTCCTTGGGCGACAGTCAAGTTGGCATAGAATGCAAACGGTGTCCTTTGGACCGGGAATTCTAATAAAGCAACGATTCTTTCGCAAACTCTCACTGAGTCTCTCTTTTCACATACATTCATCCAAACCGAGGAAGATTGAACAACATAATGAGAAAATACGCAATATAACATTAAAATCTTCTTTAATTGTACAACATGTAATCAGAATAAAAGATTTTTTTTAAATATATAAACATATTCAGCTTAAGTCGAAACCAGACAGGCTAAATTCATAAAAAGCAAATTAACAGTCTAAAAACACATAAAAAGAGTGAGAGTCACCAATACAGACAGCTACAATGTGTCATTGGAAAAATTACACATCCGTATGAACAGTACATAGGACGAAGACCCCGGAACTATAATACTTTGTACTCGCACCATGTTCAGATGTTTGCCTTTTATTTTTTAGGCAGGCTACTCTCGTGTTGACCGAATCTGGTGACATCGACTTATCCAAACCCTAATGATAAGAGGGAAACTACGCAGATGAGACTCAAAATAAGAAACCAAATATATTTGACGATTACAAAGTCAAGAAACACAAAAGAGGTGTAAACTGGAAATCTACATCGGCTCAGTTTAAGAGTGCTACATATACTGCATATGGTTTTCTTAATTGATTCATAACAGTGACATCCTATTAATAAAATAAGAAAAGGTGAATCAAATAAACCGAAAGAAACAAAAGTTCCTAGATCAATCGTAGGACCCGTAAGACATTTTGAGAGGAGTCCCTCCATTAGAACATTTGATAATCATTGGCCCAATGTATGGAAGGTAGCCTGCCTAAAAAATAAAAGGCAAACATCTGAACATGGTGCAAGTCCCCTGTTTTTATCTATTATAAGAGAGTCAAAAAATCTTTGGTCTTGAAAAAGATGGAGACATAATCTACCCATCGAAACACGTCGACGCCTGTTTTTGTACACAAATCCGTTAGCACGGGCGATAACTAACGAGTACAAAGTATTATAGAACCGGGGTCTTCGTCCTATGTACTGCTCATACGGATGTGTAATTTTTCCAATGACACATTGTAGCTGTGTGTACTGGTGACTCTCACTCTTTTTATGTGTTTTTAGAATGTTAATTTGCTTTTTATGAATTTAGCCTGTCTGGTTTCGACTTAAGCTGATTATGTTTATATATAAAAAAAATATATTTTATTCTGATTACATGTTTTTTTTTTTTTTCAGTTTAAAATGCTTTATTGAGATAACTTGAAAGAATACAGAAATACTGACCAATACTTATGATCTTAACAATGATGAATGAAAGAGACAGTAGGCCAATACTATCTAATAAGTAAACAAAAAGCATTTTATAAGGTTTTATGGGTGAGAGGGGAGGGAACCGAAGAGGGAAAGAAAGAAAGAAAAGAAAAAGAAAAGAGGAGGAAGGAGAACAGAAGAAAAGAAGAGAGGGAAACAATATGAAGAGGGTAGGAAGCAAACATGGCAAAAAAAAAAAATAGAAGAAGTAGATAAGAAGTCAAAAAGTGATTGTCAGTTGAGTAAAGGAGAGAATAAACAGTATAGGAGATATGATAAGGAGGACAGAGCAGAAACAATCATTCATGGGGGTTTGAAATTCTCAGAAGAGCAATGTGAAGTACGCCTCGACGCCATGCGATCAAGGTATGATGTGAGGGGCAACCAAAACAAGTCTCTATTAAGAGAGGGAGTGGAGGAGGCAGCAAAGCGCACATCAAGCCTATGATGATGACAAAGGGAGTTCCACCAGCATTTTATGGATAGATTAGTGAGAGATTTCCAGTTAAAGGCTATGTGTTGGAATGCCAGGGCAAGCATAAGGTCGAATAGACCAGAGCAGTCTGAGGGGATACCTAAGGAATCAGAAAGGCTGCCTAAGAAAAGAAGAGGAATAGAGTAGGGGAGAGATATGGAAAATAGTCGAGAAACATAAGACCAAACCTCACGCCACAGAGTAGCAACAGGGGGGCAAAGAAAGAGAAGGTGAAGAAGATCAGCATCAGAGGCACCACAGGTCCAACAATTAGAACCATGAGTAGGGGAGAAACGAGAAATCGAAACCGGGGAGAGATATAATCTGTGATAAAGAAAAAACAAAGACTGAGTCAGGGAAGCAGAGCGAGATATTTTCAATGATCTGGACCAGATTTTATCCCAAAGAATAGTCGACCAGTCACAACCTAGATCTAACTCCCAAGCGTTCTCCAGCTTAGATTTAGAACGATTCAGAGGAGGGGACGAGAAAGATTTATAAATAAGAGATGCCTTGGGCAGATTGAGCAAAATTTGAAGGAGAGGAGGCTGGGAGATAGGAGATGATGAAGGAGGGAGGGAATAGTAAACATCGAGAAGGAGAGTCATGAGAACAGTGAATTTGCGAAAGAAAGACTGAGGACAGTGAAATACAAGGCGAAAGCTAGGAAAGGAGCATGGGATAAGTCCGTCAAAGAGCTGCTTAACCCATACGAGACCCTTTGACCTCCAAGAAGACCAATAAATAGGCCTGTTATTTAAGAGGATAAGTGAGTTATACCAAATAGGGGATTCTAAAAAGGATTCACGAGTGATAGGAGTAGAACAGACTAGAGAATGCAGAAGGGAGGAGGTATGTTTGAATAAAGGAAGAGAAGTGAATGGGTTTTTGACAGAGAAATGTACGGCTTCAAGAGGAGAAAACGGAGAGAGTAGTGAACGCTCAATAGAAAGCCAAAGAGGATCAAAAGGAGAGGGTTGTGAGATAAGCCACCTAGAGGCCTGACGCAGAGAGAAAGCCTTATGATAGAGACGGAAATCTGGAAAGTTGACTCCACCGTTCGGTTTAGGTTTACGAAGGATGGCTAATGCAATCCTGGACCTCTTATTCCTCCACAGAAACTTAGAAAGGCAGGAATCAATGCGTTTAAAATGGACATCCGGAATGTGCACAGGGAGCATGGATAAAGTATATATGAGAATGGGAGATACCATCATCTTAATCGAGTCAAGTCGACCCCACCATGAAAGATAAAGAGGGTTCCAAGAGGATAATAATTTATCAATACGGGAGAGAACTATAGACATATTCAATTGAATGGACGTGGCGATGGAATTTGAGAACCATACTCCGAGATATTTAATTTTAGAGGAGTTCCATGCAAAACCAGTGGAAGAGAATTGATGTGGGAGGCAATATTTTGTAAGGGGAAGAATCTCAGTTTTATCAGAGTTGATCTTATACCCAGAGACTTGTGAGAAGGAGGTAAACTCAGATAGTAGAGCTGGAATAGATTGTTCAGGGGCAGAGATAAATAAAAGGATGTCATCAGCATATGCAGAGAGTTTCAGATGTGTCTTGCCATACAGAAAGCCAGAAATAGAAACATTATTTCGAATAGACGTCAAAAAAGGTTCAAGGGCAAGAACAAAAAGAAGTGGGGATAAGGGACAACCTTGACGGACACCACGTTGGAGAGGGAAATACGAAGAGAGATGGCCGTTGACAAGAACAGATGCCTTAGGGGCTGAGTAAAGCAAGGAGATAAGGGAAATAAATTTAGGACCAAAGCCATGCCAACGTAAAGCAGCGAACAAAAAGGACCAGTCCACCCTGTCGAAAGCTTTCTCAGCATCAACAGAGATGGCAGCAAGAGGAATGGAAAGAGACGTGACTTTATTTAGAACGTTAAGGAAGAGGCGAGAATTGTCTGAAGTGAGTCTACCCTTGACAAAACCACACTGTTCTTTCCCAATGAGATGGGGCATAAGAGGATCCAGACGTAAGGCAAGGAGTTTGGCGAATAATTTATAATCTACGTTGACTAAAGATATCGGACGGTAATTTTTACATAGTTGAGGATCACGACCTTCCTTGGGAATAAGGCAGATCGTGGCCTCATGGAAAGAGCCAGCTGCAGAGCCGGAGAGAAAGAAGGATTGAAAAAGTGACAGAAGTTTAGGGAGCAAAATATCAGAGAAATGCCTGTAAAACTCAACAGAGAAGCCATCGGGGCCCGGCGCTTTGCCTTTGGTGAGAGTCCTTAAGGCACTATCCAGTTCAGTGATAGAAAGGTCGTGCTCAAGATCAGGGAAATTAAGATGGGAGGTGGAGGGGGTAGGGAGCTTTTCAAAGTAGGATTGGAGAAGAGAAGAGGAAGGAGGAGATTCGGGTGTGTAGAGGGACTGATAAAAAAGTTGGAATTGGTTAAGAATCTCTTGTTCCTTGTGAAGAAGTAGGTTATCCGAAGAGTATATGGAGTCTATAGAAGTACGCTCTTTGCGGGTTTTAAGATAGTTAGCTAAAAGCTTACCTGATTTATTGCGACCCCCATAGTAACGAGCACTGCTCCGAAGCAAAATTGAAGAGGCATTGTCAGTCGTGGTTTTGTTAAAATCCATTTTAGCACGTACAAGATCTGGCAAAACAGACTTGCTAGAGGAAGTATAGAATTTATGCTCTAAAGATTTAATATGAGCCAACACACTTTTCTGCTTTTTAAGAAAATGTTTCTTCTTTTTAGAAACAAAATCAATAACAAAGCCCCGTGCAGTCGCCTTAAAAGAATCCCAAATAACATGAGGGGCCAAAGAGGGGTCGGAATTAAGTAAGAAGAATTCATTAGTAAAGGAAAGAAAAGAGGAAGAGAAAAGAGGATCTGTGAGGAGGGAATTATTAAATCGCCAGCGGGAAGGTTTAGGAGATGCAGGGAGAAGATCGAAGGTAGTGACAATAGGTGCATGATCAGAAATAACTATGGGTTCGATAGAAGAGGATAAAAGATTCTGAGAAAGGGATTGAGAAAGAAAGATGTAATCAAGGCGGGAGAGGGAGGCATGAGGAGGCGAGAAGAAGGAGTAATCAAGGGTGTCAGGGTGTGAAAGTCTCCATGAATCAATGAGATGTGACTGTGAAATGGTGTCGAGAAATTGTTTGTGTGATTTGTGAGGATTAAAACGGACAGAAGATTTGCGGTCAAGAAATGGGTCAACAATCTGATTGCAGTCACCTCCTAAAACAAACATGGTATCTTTATGCTGAAAACATTTCGAGGTAATTACAGGCCAAAAATTACAATCAGGGTGAGTAGGGCCATAAACATTAAGAACAGTTAGGGATACAGAATTGATTAACAACTTAGCTAATACCCATCGACCATCAGTGTCAGTATCTTGAGAAACAACTTTACATTTTAACCTTTTATGGCATAAAATAGCAACACCATTCTTTTTATTAGAAGAGGGAGAGAATAAAACCGTGCCCACCCAGCTTCTTTTCAACTTAAGCGATTCCGCTTCAGTAAGATGAGTTTCTTGTAAAAGTACTACATCGGGGTTGTAAGAAGCTAGGTGGGAAAGGACTCTCTGTCTCTTAATCGGGTTAATAAAACCTTTTACATTCCATGAAATAACTTTGAAGGCAAAAACAGTAAATGTTGAACATGGAAAGAAAGCCACAATAACAGAAAATAAGAAAAAGATGCCAATAAATACATATGAAGAGGAGAAGGAAAAAGAAGAATGGAAGGTGCAGTTAAAAGGGGATGAGAAAAAAGATGTAATAACAGAGTAGGCAGAGAAAAGATAGGAATAAATAACAGAAGAAGCGAAGAGGAAGGGGAAGAAGAGGAAGGACAGGAGGAAGGAAGTACAAGAAGAGACAGTACATATCCAAAAAGGACGACTGAAAAAGACATACCTGAGAGGGAGAAAGGGGAGATAATGGGGTTATGGAAGGATTCGACAAGAATGACCACCCAAAGCCAGGAGAGCCAACTGCACCAGGACGGAAAGGAACAAAACGAACCACATGGGATGGAGAATAATAATAATACACCAGCCAATCTAGGGAAGGAAAAAGATAATGCAAACAATTAGACTAAAAAACGACAATATAAAAGCAGAGAATATACATAGGAAACGGAAACACAATCCAACAACTAATAAAAAACAATGACAAAGGCGACAAAGTGAAGCCCACACCAAAACATTAACCGAGAAAACCTGCAAGAGAAGAAAAGAGGTTAAGATAGTCAACCATTGGCAGCATTGGAGGTATCCATGCCAGCATTAGTCTGAGTATGAATGAAATTTTTAAGTTCGGCAGGATCATGAAAAGTCCACGTTTGATTCTGATGGGTCACCTTGAAGAGGCAGGGATGGAATAAACCATACCTAGCACCCAGAGAGCGTAGAGAAGGTCGAAGACTCAAAAATTCCTTTCTTCTCGCAGCAGTAACATTAGAGACATCTTGCGAGAGGAACACCCTCTGGCCCATCCAGGAGACTTGGCGTTTGGATCGGGCTGCCGAAAGGACCAGAAGGAGATCAGTGAACTTCAGAAATAGGATGATGACTCCTCGTGGTTTAGCTGAGGTTGAGGAGCGAGGACCAAGTCTATGTGCTCTCTGGATACTAAGAGAAGTAGTGGAGGGGATGTCCAAAAGTTTCAAAAGAAAAGAAGAGAAAAATGCAACAGGGTCATCTCCCTCCAAAGATTCCGGCAGACCATAAATCCGTAGGTTATTCCTCCTGTTTCTATTTTCCAAGTCCTCAGTGTGCTGTTGAAGTGTGAGAACAGACTTTTCCAGCGAGGAAATACGTTGAGAGTTAGTGTGGATATCTGTAATCTGCTGCTCCACGGAGGATACTCGGGTGTCCATAGTCGCCCATCTTGCCTCAAACATTTGCATTTTTGTATTGGTCTCTTCCACAAACGGGCGTAAAGCGCGAATTTCCTCCAGCAGTAGCTCCATAGAGATAGGAGACGGTGGTTTATCGGGAGGAGGAGAATCTTGCTTCAAGCGCTTAGAAGAAGTAGTAGGAGGAGACGCTTTATTAGAGGCTGATGATGATGGGGAAGGGCGAGTGGGAGCCGCTGCCGCCATTGTATCTGTGAGTGAGGAATGATCTGCTGTTGAGGAAGAAGAGGAAGAGGGCGTAGGAGAAGACTTCGAGGGCACAAAGACGAACTTTGGATTGCGTAGCTTGCCCATAGAGCCCAAACGAGCAGAAAACAGAATGAGAAGGACCCTGGCGAGCGTCGTGTACCACAAATAACAAAGTTCAAAAAATGAGGCAACCGTGTTCAACTATGCGTGGTAAAGCTCAATAACGGTCCATAGAGATGTGTGGAAAACCAGCAGAGACGTTTACTAAGGGGCAGCAGCACACCAGGTATCAAAGGTAGTCCCAACTAACGATGAGTTGACTTTCAAAAGAGTAGCAAAAATGATCTGCGGGCATCCAGGAGCCATGCAGAGTATATTTATTTGTTAAGGAAAATGGGAAGTCTAAAACTTCTTATTCATACTTGAGGTAGAGAGGCATAAGTCACCCATGAGGCAGGAGTAATGGCTGGTGAGGAGGAAAAGCTGCAGCATAACATGAGGGAGAGTAGGAAGCAGCTGTCAAAAAATAGAGGCAAAGGAAGGTGCAGATGATCAGAAGCAGCGGGCAGGTATAGGAGGAGCCATCATGCGCTATCAACTGTTCTCCTGTGAGGAGAGTTTACACAGATTTGGCCGCGCGCGAAAGACGCGCCAGCCTCAAAATGGCGGACGCGCTGAGGCACCTACAGTTCCAGACGAAAAACGGAGCATTACCGCATATAGGACGGGTCTGGCGGTCACATCTGAGGCACACCACGGTCCGTAGGCGGCAGCCGAAAGAAACCCACAGGAACGTGCTGAAAAACAGCAGAAACGGAAGAGAAGTCCGTCTCGGCGCAGCGGAGCTCCGGAGTCAGGCGGCCATCTTGTTCGGCGTCCAAGCCACGCCCCCATTCTGATTACATGTTGTACAATTAATAAACCTACCTGTGAAATCAGGTTTTTTAAAGAAGATTTTAATGTTATATTGCGTATTTTCTGATTATGTTGTTCAATCTTCCTCGGTTTGGATGAATGTATATGAATAGAGAGACTCAGTGAGACTTTGCGAAAGAATTATTTTTTATTAGAATTCCCGGTCCAAAGGACACCGTTCGTCTTCACTTTATAGTGCCCTACTCCTTTGGTTTAGAAGGGGCCCCTCTTTTTCTTGACTTAAAAAAAAAAAATAGAATGCAGCCATGTTCACCACTCTTAGCATGGCCATGCCCTAACACCGCAGCAAGGTAGCACAGCTAAGAATCTCATTGTGCCAATTATGCCAAAATCGGTTGCTGTGTAAGGGTAATACAAATAAGCAAGTAAAGAGTCTTTGGGCAGCTGGTGGCAGGCATAAGATGACAACAATGTTTAGTAAAGAGGGTTCCTTTAGCTATAGTTCTTAAAGATGTACGGATGTACAACGTCAGAATCTCAGGGTGCTGGTGGTTAGGCAGATGAGGAAAAACTGAAATAGATGAACAAGTTACTTACCTGTGGTAACACTTTTTTCTGGTAGAATTTCTAACAGAATATTCCACAGGCATCAGACTGGATCCGGAAAATCTTGAGCAGTCCCTTTGCTAGCCAGTTTGTGGTCTCATTTGGCTCTGTGTCGGCATCTTCTGCGTCGGAAAGGATGTCGCGATGCCCATATAAGTTCTATGATGGTGCACTGACATCTGCTTCTTTCTGGACTATTTCTACGCCAAAAACACAGAGCCATGAAAAAACACAATGTTTGACCAGTGTACAGTATCTAATGGGATCTTAAAGGGTGAAGAGCCTAGCTCGCAGAACCAGGAGGATGGGAAGGTCGGTGAGGAATCCACGGTTAGATAGAGTCTCTACCAGAAAAGGGATTCCCTTTCAACCCACCGCACAGTTATTTTGCCAAGTCTTAAAATAACATTACCTCTATGTCATGAGGCATTATACACACTTGCTTTCTAACATCACTTTAAATTTTTCTTTTTAACTAAAATGGTGTAATTTTGCTACAATATTCCTAGTACATTGCTTAGGTCTCTGGAATTCAATGATTAATTCTGCTCGCTCTCACACAATTCCTAAAAGTACCGTCTACCAATATTTTTCGATACAGAACATTCAGCTTCTTCCTTAAGACTTCTAGTTAATTGAATTCTCCTTCCTTCGAACTTAGGTTTTCTTTTGTATGCAGGCTCTCCAACCGGCCCAATAATTTTCTTCTTGCTTCCACCAAGTCTAGCTTAAAGTGCTGCAAGGTCTTTTGACTTTGTCAGTGTTCCCCAAAATTTGGTATGACATTTTGTGAACCTGTGTTAAAAAAGAATGGGTATGAGGGTGGGTATAAAGCGAAGGGATTCTGGGTTCACTTTGTGGCAACCTTCTTCGAAAAAGGCAATCTTGAACCAGCAGAACCAAACCACTACCACCCCATAGGAGGCCTCCGTTTTAACTGAAAAATGTTGTGAGGCATTGTTACCAGACAATTCCATGCCCATATTGATGCCAACCAAATTCTACAAAACCACCAATTGGATTTCTAACAGCAACATGACATAGAGATTGTCCTAGTCACTATCTAGGATAACATACTCAAAATGAACACTAGGCAACCCTCAGCATGCTGATTCTCCTAGTTCTTTTTAAAGTTTTTGCCACTTTGGTGTGCAAAATTCTACAATCAGTGGGCACTGTCTCAAATGGAGCACTCAAGCCACTTGAATAGTTCCTGCAGCCACAAGGTGACTCGCCATCACCACACAAGCCCGCCATCTAGTGCAAGGCACAGCACATTCACCCATGCTCTCAAACAGTAATTTTTAAACTTTCATGGACCTTTTCTACACCCACCCTCTTCACTTCCACCCCTATGCTAACGATATACAAATATACATACAGAAATTAACACTGGAACGACTAATTCCTAGCTATCCAAAAGTTGTCCAAATCCTCGGAGTCATTTAAGAAAGGTGTGGGACATTAAGAACAAAGGTGAACAACCAGGGCATCATGTGGAATAAAGAGCTCTGTCTCAGCAAATAAACATGTGATGTAGTTTGGGCCACATTACCTTTGCCTATATGGTTGTACTGACGATAATGTGTAGAAACAGCATCTCCTAGCGTACTGATTTGTGTTGATCGTATTTAAATATTTGTTTCCACCACACTTCAGAATTACAAAACAAAATGTGCTTGATTTGTGCTTTCCTAAGTCTCATATATTCAGAAATATTTACACAGTTAATTTACAGACATTTACATTTTGTTGTGTGCTAGAAAAAAGCCCTTCCTTTCCTGTACCCAGCAAGATAGTCACATAAATTCTCTCACTATGAAGTCTGAGAAAGAAAAGTAAACACCAAGCTCCCTCAGAAGACACAGCCTGACATCTGACCTCTGTCTTTCAATGCACAGCACATATAACAAGAGATGGACAACATTTTTAGGCCTGTTTACAAAAACCGGGCACTCATGAAAGAATACAGTAAGCAGGCTGTCCTCCATGGGATGGACTAACTCAAGATGGAAATCCTAGAATGTATCAAGCCAGCAAAAAGAAAGCAAATGTGAGTTACAAATCACAAAGCCAATGGTAAGCAAAGTGCTGAATACATTTCCAGGGAAGCTTTCAGAATGTCCGCAAGAAGTCATTCTGCAATTAGACAGCTGAGCTGTCTGGTAGGTTTCGGCCTAAAAAGGGAGAGCAAGATTAAATCTTATAATACAGGGCAACAGTTTTGAAAACTTTTAAAAGGAAAACCTCTAAAGCAAAATGGGTTGATATTTGATTACAGAGGGTCTGAGTTGGCCTTGTGAATAATAACAACATTTGCGAATTAGTTACACATACAAACGGAGTGGTGTGTTTTTGGCTTTCAAAGTAGTAACCTACTAGTGCTGAACATTGACAATGGAGGTGGTTTTCTTATATTGTTATAGAAGCTTTGTGAGTTTTAACAGATTAGATCCACCATCTTCCAATAGCAATGGCATTCATTGGGGTTCACAGCATTGAGCTTCATTGCCAGAACAGGTTTATGTACTTTTTCTTAATCTTATTTGTAGGGTCAGTTGTCCAGTGCAAAACTCATTGACATGAGTTCTCATTTAATAGTTCATCACAGAAGACTGAACATTTTGATCGCGTACTACACGGTTGCAAAACAATCTCGGTAAGGCATTACTGAGGAGTCGCTTGAAATGTGAGTTTACTTTCTTTCCCCTGAATAATATCCATCAGTGGTCGGTGTTTTCTGTGCAATACTAAATTCAACATTCCCTTTAATATTGGTGTTGTGTAATACAGTTTTCCTAAAATTGTGGTACCTAATAATCCTAGAGGCTATTATGAACTTGAAAATCGACAAACTTTTGTATTCACAAGTGATCCAAAACATTATGCGGCGCTATGAAAAACAGACCCGGATTCATTGTTGTACATTCACCATGAACGATATAGATTTTATTTTGGAGGTAAAAGGTTCCAACAGGCAACAACACGCTTTACACTTTTAGAGTTCTTGTACAGTTGCACACTTTATTCCAACTTCACCTGACTTGTAATCGCTACACTATCTCAGTGGACAGGTTCACACAGAAAAGATTGTTTGAAATTCATTCAGGTCCCCGATTCTAGTCGCAGAAAACTGGGCAACGTATGTTGTATTTACACTTGTATCCTGGCCTCAAGACTGCTTTGCACAGGTCTGCCCTTTAACAAAAAAAGTGATTTTCACACTCATACTCATAGGTGATAAGTGCATCCTCCTCTATGCCAGTGACACCTGCAAGAAAGCTGCTTGCACATGAAATAAATTATCCCAGCTATAAGTGTCACCATCCATTTCAACAGATGATTTGCTGTAGAGGGTACTGAAATCTACTGATGGCAGTATTTAACCGTTCAGTTGCTTCAGCAGCTTTCGGGATCCACATTGAAAAGAAGGAAAGTCCTCGCCCACGAGCCACCCTCGACTTAGGTTAGACTCATCATGGCATTTGGACCCTATGGGATGGATAGACCCTGACATATTTCTGCTGACCACACCTACCCATACCAATCACCAAATACTGCCCACTTCAGTTTATGATCCCTTTTGATATTTCTGGTCTTGAGGCTTCCAGAATTGACATCCAAACTTGGGTTGTCAATTTCAGGGCAAGGTCCAAAAATGCAGAATAACATTTTCACAGGAGCCGACACCATCTATACAAATGTTTCTAAAACTGCTGATTATATACCACATTCTTTGTATATTTTATTTAATGTTTCCCAATAGCTTTGAAACCCATAATTTGCAGAAAAATTGCAAACTCATCAATTACTACACCTTGTCATGGCACAATAGCAAACAAAACTCAATGATTTATCAGATAACATATTGGGGTAATAGTTTCCTAAAAGGCCATCAGGACCTCCGAGAACATTGTAAGCCATGAAAAGAACTAAAAGTGATTTGTATATGTTACCAGAACCCTCGGGCCTTTATAGGAACACCATAAAACGTTACCATTATCTACAGTTAACAGCGTGATTTTTCTTTCTCTATGTTGCTCCTAAGAAATCAATGGGAGGACATCATGACAATGAATTAAAGGTTTTCAAACTATTGTTATGCTTGAAATAAAACACACCACATGTGCTAACACTATACAGACTTTAGCGAGCATATACAATTCCTCTCACATTTTTGATATGGTAGTGACTGGTGGGCTTGTTTAAGATACGGATTTGGTCTCACCATTCAGCTTTATAACTTGTGGCCTGTACTTCGCTTCAGTGTTGGGACCCATGCGTCACAAAAGCAGCACCACAGGTCTGGCCGAAACAATATAAGAATCACTGCTTTCATGCAAACCTAAACTGAATTCAACATCACACAACAAGGGCAGCAGGGAAGGCGACACAGGATGTTCTAGAGACATGGGTCTGAGATGGCCTCAAAAAGGAGACAACTCCTTGATGTATGCAGACAGAGAATGAATATGTTTGCCAAGACCTTACTAAACAAATCAAATTTGGATGTGCACATGACCTCCAGTCTGCAAGAGGGTCAACATCTTCATTGTTCAAAATCAATTTAGTGATCTATGGAAATTACACGGACGTCTCGTACTGTTGTCAAGGGGTCGAATGTCCATGTGGGACTGGAGAGCGGTGTATACATATATACGTGTTTTTGTGTGTGTGTGTGTGTGTATATATATATATATATATTTATATATATAAAGGCTCCTAGGGTTGTCCACATTAAAGCAGCACTCGAACACGGCTTAATGTGGACACCCCGAGGAGCCTTTATATTTATATATATATATATATATATATACACAAATACACACACACACACACACACATATATATATATATATATATATATACATATATATATATTGCAAACAATGCAATAGATACTTACTGCTCGGTGGGGTCATACCCTTTATGTGTCGGCATTACAAATGACCGAGGAAGGTCCCAATATATGGCAGCAAAACATGTTTTTAAACGTCTGTAGACCTAGCACGAGAGCGAGACAGAGCAAGAGAGACATGGAGAAGCCAAAGCGAGAGATACAAGAGCAACAGAGAGGACAGAGTGAGAGAGGGGAAAGCAAAGAAAAAGATGGCATTGAAAGACAGATGGGTGAAAGGTACAAAGTGAGCGGCATAGAGAAAGGGGGGAAAATAAGACGGAGTGAGCGCCGGAGACCAAGCGAGAAGGACTAAATAGAGAAGAGGTGAGAGCGAGGTGTAGAGGAGAAAAGAGGAAAGTAATTCTCACCAAAGGTAACCGTTTATTGATGCCTTGCATTGCCATGTGGACATTATGGATACTAGTACAGGTAAATGTTTTATAGAAAATGTACGAATCCGGGAAGACATGGCATGATTTGCAAAGATAAAGTGTACCAGTGTACAAACATAAACATACGTGTGATGCACGGGCACATACACACACACGTGCCCGACAGATCTGCGCTTCCCCAGTAACTGTTTTGCTTAACAATGCACATGTGCAGCAAGCCAGGGGGTTCTTACAACACTCAGACCCCAGGCGCAACGGGTGAAGTGGAGCAAGTTATAAACAAATAATAACTTAATCTTTCTCTTAAAAAAATAAGTTTTTTTTTTAAGGAGCCTTTAAAAAATGTACAGATGGTTCCTGTACAAGAGAACGGATTTGTTTGTCTTCAGGTAGACGGCTTGACAGGAGGGGCAGCTGGTGTTACAAAGTGCTAGTAAGTCCTTCCTGTGACCACGCGCTGGGCTTCAGCTCGCCGGCGTTGTAGTTGGTGACTCCGCCTTGCCCACCACAGACTTCTTGCACGTGAACATGAGCAGCAGGAGCATGGGCAGGTGCCAGAGGCTGCAGAAGAAGAGCCTGCGCGCGCTGGCGCGGTCCGCGTCCCTGTAGAACCGGAAGCCCAGGTAAGCGATGCAGAGGTTGACGGGCAACGAGATGACGGGGAATGTCCACGTGGTGACGTCGAGGACTGGCGCCAGCGTTGAGAGCCCGATGAGGGCCAGGCAGTGGCGCAGAGCCACTCTCCGGCAAAGGTCTGGGTTGGTGACCGACATCATGCAGTATCCCCCGCGGGAATAATCCTCTCGCAGGTTCCAGCTCAAGGCGTTGAAGTGAGGGAACTGCCAGGAGTAGAGGATGCCGCCGAGCAGCAAGGCGCCTAGAGAGGAGACAAAAGCACAGCAGAACCAGGTCAGGGTCTATTGGTAGGAACCGAAAAGCACACATCGGGAAACCCCAGCCAGCACTGAGACCCACACGCATCCCCCACACACAGGTGCATCTCAGCCCTATCCTGCGTTATATTTCAGTGCGGAGTCCAAGATACGTGCATCTCACGCCCCCCGGAGTACGGACAGTGCCAGCATTCCAACACTGAGATCCGCACACGCCCCCCATGCACCTCAGTCCTAACTATCCTCCAGTACGCAGATGTTCAAAATACTGAAAGCAATATATATCCCCGTACTCCCGATCCGCACTCTGCACTCCCATGCACCCCAGTCCTATCTTCAGCACCCACGTTTACTCCCATGCTGGGGCCGAGGTAGTGAGTGCCCCTCACACCCGCCCTAAGTACCAGAGTTCCAAGCGCTGAGATCCACACAGGAACAACACCCTGCCACCAAGAGCATCCTATGCGTGTCCTGCAGCAACCACTCGTATTCAGAATACTGAAGCCAATACCCCAGCACTCCGACTCACCCGGTCCTTCCAATGCGCCCAGTGCCTGTCCTGCAGTACACACTGACATCCCAGGGCTGGGGCAAACACAGACGCGGGACTCTGCCAAGGCGCCTCCCTTTGTAACAGTCACTGCTATTCTATCACTGCCAATCACAAGCCGTTTTAAAAATCTCCTTAATCCTAACTCATAACACATTATTCCAGTCTAGATACCCACAGTCCAGAGCACCAATACAACTCAACTCTTCCAGAACAGATGCCCAATTAAAGCTCAGCCGCTGTACGTCCCCCGCATTCTCTTTTCAGTGGCTTAAAACTGTACAATACTGCGCTCTGCGATTAAACTCATGTATCCTCCAGATGAAAGTGACTTGACGGGATAAGGGGGGGTTGGGGGGTGGGGGGAGGGGGGAAATGGGGGGGGGATGGGGGGGTGGATGAAGGGGGGATTGAAGGTTTTTGTCTGAAATGACACGTGGACTCTTTTGTGTCAATCCGAAACCTGCCCCATCTGGCAGGACCGACACGGGGAAGAGCCGGCGCATCTCCACGCAGAAGCACCCACTCGCGTCGTGAAGCCGACAGCAGGGCATCCCGCGCCACTGCTGCTCTCGTGAGGTTTCCCCTCACTCGATCTTTCTTCGAGGGCTCAATTCAGCCATTAATAGTTTATTTGTAAGCACAACAAAAGAGCTCTAGCTCGAGACTGGGATGAATCAATCGGGTTATTTGTACGGCATCTAATGAGGCATTTTCTAGGCGCTAATCAATTACTCATCCACTCACCAAGGCCGGAAATAAATGATGTATAGCCGATACTATGAAGGGCTCAAGAGGCGGAGGAGAAGCGCAAACTCAGGCTACCCCCATCTCTATGAACACTATCTTAACCGTTATAAGATATAACGAACTTTCCTGCTCTGTAGGAGGATCTGTGGCCTTCTACTAGTGGTCCAGGCCTCGGCTGCGGAAATGGTTCCAATCCATGCAGTCCTACATCAACACATTGTGTGATTCGGGTCACATTTCTTACTCTTTCTGTTCTCCAGTTCCCTTTCCTAGCTACATTTGGATAATTTTAAGCTGGTATGTAAGGTGATCTAAATACTTGGTATATATATATTCTATAGCTACTGTTGCACGGGCCACATGCAGGGTTAGCGGTATATGTCACCCTCCTTCAAAAAATAGATAACACATGAAATTGTAGTTCCTTCCTTCCACTCTCCCTCTCCACACCCACTTGGGTACGCAGCACCGGTTGTGTAGAGTTAAGTTGACATTTGAATGTTCCTCTTCCTACGTGGAATACGTTTGAGTGAACAGACATAAAAGTGATTTTTTGCCTAGTTATTGTACTCGAGGGTTGTCTGTACTCTCCTGAGTAAGAAGCCATTGTCTCTAGAGGCCGTCAGTCTAACCATGCCTTCCCTTCAGCGAGCAGCAGTCTCAAACAGACGATAAGACATCAGGGTCAGATTTGGTTACGCTAAACTTAAATAAAAATCATATAAAAGAAGTAATTGGGAAACTATTGTATTAGAATATTATCTATAATATTTTATCATAAAAAAAACCATTAGATTTGCTGGCTACTTAGATCGCATTGGTCACGGAACAGGTTTTTACCGACGAGGAAGAGCTGATGGGGATATTAAGGCTAAGCCGAGCCTTGGCATTAACCCTACTTTAAGGTCTATCTTTGAGTGCCCCTACTTGGGGCTTATCCTGTCCTTTGAGACCGCCTTCTACTTCTGAGCCATAACGGGAAGAAACTAGTTTACAGTAGCAACTGGAGCTAAGTGCCCCAGCTACAGCCATCTCACATGACCTCAGAATGCCATTCTGTCTGTCCCATGCACATGTCTGGGACACATCAACGCCTCGTTAGGGGTAGTAAGTGCTCTGTAAAATAAATCCAATTTTCAGTATTTTCTGATTATGCACCAATCATGCTCTTTCTCCATGGACTGGCGCAGTTGCAGGGCTGCCATTAGATGTGGTCAGTTGATACCCAGATAGACCTGCCTACTCTGGCTTCCATACGGGTAGTTACCAGATCTCGTCTGCATAGGGGGCCATGCCTTTTCTAGCCTGCACAGGGGTGGACGCCAGCAGACTAGTGGGTGTGAATGCTTGCTCTTTCCAGAAGCAGAGTGGAAGCTTGCTCAGGCTTGCACAGTGGTGAATGCTTGCTTGGTCTTTTTAAGAAGTGGGAGTTTGCTCTGGCCTGCAGAAAGGTGGGGAGATGGACGCTCCTTCTCGACTGCAAAGGGGTGGAAGCATTCCTGGCCTGCAGTGTGGTAGACGTATTCTCTGGTTTGCAGAGCAGTGAAAATGTTCTGTGGCCTGCAGAAGGGTGGAACATTCCTCTCACCTGCAGATGGAGGTGGGGGTCATGTGCTCTGGTCGCCGAGGGGGGGGAAGATTTCTGTGGATTGAAGAAGTGTCAAATGCACTCTTATCTGCAGAGGGCTAGAAGCTTTCCCTGAAATGCAGACAACTGAGAGCTGCATGTGGTCTGCTGAGGGGTAGAGACTTGCAGAGGGATGGAAGTTTGACCTGACTCTTTTTTTTGGCAAGTACTTCTCTCATCTCATTACACAATCCCTCAGCACCAGGACACTCTTTCGGATAAAAGATGAGATAACATGGATGCTTTTTAGTTTGTCAGGCCATCCGCTTCCTGCTGATGCTGCTTTGTACATCTGCAGACCGAATTATATTGGCATTTTTTGGCTTCCACTGCACCCCCCCTGGTGAATAGAGATCACCCTACCCATCAGACTCAAAGCAACAAACTGACGCAGTATATGGACTCACCTCAAAATGAACATGATTTTGGAATGTCCTGAGCATAAAGAGGACACGAAGAGCAAGCAACAGTTAAACTAGAAGAAATAGAAGGTGCCCCGCAGTGAAAGTACATCTCATTGCCTTAAATGGCTGTCAAGGAGTCCCAGCAACACTCAACACTAATACAAACTGTTAATGAACACGCCAGACAACTCCTGGTACCCGTCTTTCTCAAAACAAGGCTCCATGCTATCTGGCTGGCTAAGCTTTGTGACACGGCAGTGATACATTCATTCACAGCCACTTCCAAATGCACATATAAAGTCATCAAAGATATAGTGTGAGAACAGGTGCCTTAAAGCATAACAACCACTTGAGGCCAAGCAGTGACCAATCGTACGCCTCAGCAGAATAAAAAGAATAGTACTCTCCCCTGGTGCAATCCTTGCAAATATATCCGGACCGCTCCATAACGGCATCGTCCAGCTACTATCCAACATGACATTAGTCTTCACCGACACTGCCTTCTACTGCGCAACTATACAATGCACCTCAAACTATGAACCAGAACAAACCGAAGATGATCCCAACATAACATTCATTTCGGTCACCAAGAAGCCCAGCACTCAATGGAGCCTAGATTCTGAAAGTGCTTCTGAGATCATAACAATGGAGGAAATATGCTGTATAAATGTAGCTCACATAAAGCAACATATCATTCAATATATATTTACAATACATATAGAACATGGCATGCACATCATTTAGAGCACGTTAAAGCAATGCAGTTTGATCAGTAAAAACCCATGGATATATGGTTCCGTGGATATCTGACCAATGCAGATCTCACCAAAATGTGGATCACAGATTAGTATTAAAGGCAGGCCTCGAAACACAAAGTATTATCCCAAGAAAATATATTGTTTATTCTATACATCCTAATTTTCACTCCTTCCTCCTTCCACTTTTTCACCGAGAGCATATTGAAGTCTGTGGCCACATCATCATAGTGTCTGTGGTTCAAACTGTTTAAAATTTTGATTTGCTATTTTTGGACTTCCTCGATTTGTCTGTATTCATTTTGACCATAGATTTCCAAAGTAGGGCATATAACTGTGCTCCAAATATGACTTAAATAAATGGCTACAAAACGCAAGATTAAGCCTCCACAGCTGGATAAAGTATGCTCCAGGTACAGTGTTACAAAGGAACACAATGCAATAAATAAGATCTAAGGAACCGAGCACAGTTTTCTAGACTACGCCTTCAGAATTGGACGCAGTACTACAACAGGCAGGAGACAGGACAGAGACCTCATGGGATAACATAATTCCCCTTCCTGCCACCCACCCCAATTTCAAAAGACCACAACCTCCCGAAAACCCCCCCACTTGGTAGGATTTTCAGTCCTTATATAACCACGGACTATACCATAGACTAGCACATTCAACTTTTCTGCGTTTGAGAACAAAACAGTTCTCAGGCCATATTTATTAACACACAATGAATACAACAGCAGATTTGGAATAAGACTTCATGAGGTAATACATTTAGATACAGTTACACAAATGTCTTGATTGAGAAGACCAGAAGCAGACCAAAGCTAATATATGTACTCCCCTATCACATTTTACAAAGGAGACCTGGCTGGCCATCCTTCAGACCCGTGGTACACAAAACAACTTGCAAGGCAAACTCACCTACTCCCTCAAGATAGAGAGAGCATAGGACAGCATGTAATCGGTCCCCCAAATACGTACCAGGGTCAACCCAGAAACTGGTATCCCCATGGCAACCAGTGGGAGCTGTGGCTGGGGCTCCAGGTGACGATAAGCAAGATCACACTTTTTCCCATCTCACCTGGCCGCCCTAGCTTGCCTCCCTGGAAGACCCAGCAGGACACATCGTTGCCAATAGTTGAAGTGTCCAAGCCTGCGAAATGTGAAAATATTTTGGAGGGTTCCTTTGGGTTGGACCACTCCCACTGCTCCCCTCCCCCATAAAGATCGATTCAATCTGGCCCATGACAGTCTGCTGGGCTCAGAATTGAGCTGTCATCGCCCCTGATCCAGTCGGACCTCTAGAACTGGACACAATACTTATTTGGGGCCTTTAGAACAGAACTACTCATTGGACAATATTCTCCATACATTGTCTCCATAGATGACTACTTCAGATGTAAAACCCAGACCTGAATAAAAAAACGACAGATGTGAAATCCAAAACTTTTTGTTTGGCACTTGCAAAGCATGTGATCACCTATGAGTCTCTAAGCGCTATACCTAGAGAATGGCACTTACAGAAGTAAAAGCAAGGCCTTTAGTTTCCTTAGAAAGTGAATCAGTTTCTTGGATCTTGAAAGTATGGCTGTGGACTAACCACCGCACTGTTGCTCTCAAGCTAGATGACACACACTTTACAAACAGCCAAACATGTATACATCCATACAGAGAAAGCCGCCCATCTGAATTCACTGAAAGGAAGAAACGTTTATCTATTGCTACATTTCGCAAACACAGTGTGTGGTATTTGTATAATCCTGAATTGTAGTTTGTAGGAAAGGAGGAGCCAAGCCACCGAAGACCAATGCTTGATTAGCAAAAGAATAAGTGTCGGATCCAAACTCTTGATCATAAGCCCATCATGGGCCACCTGGCTCTTCGATTGAACCGGAGCTGCACCCCCCCCACCCTCCTTCCCAGCACCTTGAGACCCTCTCGGGTGAGTAGCGCGCTTTATAAACCCGATTGATTGATTGATCTTTCTTTCCCCACCGCCCACGTGTGTTTTTCTCTTTCCTGATCTCGGTCAAAGTCGGATGAGAAAAATAAGTGCCAGTCCCCAAAATATTAATGCTAGTGGGCACCACCTGCAACCTTCGGCTCAAATTAAGCATTGTCAAGGGTCCAATTACTGTAGCAAACTATTGCAGTTTGTGCATTTGTTCACTGGGACCTGAAGCAAACTCCACAGTACTTTGGTGAAATGGACTCTTAACACTTTCCCAGGAACAACTTTTGCAACCACTGAAATATTTAATTGGTCCAGCCTACAGCCACTGATAGATGCTATTGCATTACCTGCTGATCAGATGTTAAACAACCTGTAAGACTACCAACCAATGCTCGAATCTTCTGAGGCTAAGGTACTAACCTAGATGTTACAAGGCAGCCCCTCTTGTATGACTGGCATTCATGCTAGGCAGGGACTTTGAATCTATGACCATTGTCATACATCAAGGGCTACTACGAGCCTCAGACGATATTCAACAAGTAGCTTTCAGTAGCCTGCGACAATGCTGATTGATCACACGCTGTCATGTGCAGAACTGCATGCACATCATGTTGATAGCCCTGGTATTATATAAAGCTCTTCCCCCAGGATCACAGGCCACAAGGAATGCAGGGTCTCTTCACCTACAAAACCCATGGAATATCAGATGGGGGCAACCCAAGAATCAGTCTGCCTCCCAAGCGCTCTAAAAACGAAGTAATCTCTGCCGCTACTTTCGTGTTTAGTTTTCTTCTTACACGTGAATGACTCTGCCCCAGACCTACCAGCATTTCGAGGCGTTCTGGTCTGTCAGGAAATCTACAGATTCTTCCACAGGCAATTCTGCATCCGACTGGCCATCTCTAAAGGTGATGAGGATAAATGGATCATTTTATCGAGCTCCAGACAAATGCCCCTGTGTGCTCTGCTCTAAAGACACTGCTGCGTTGTGTCTGCCAGGCAGCTACCAGAGGACTGGGAGTGATTTACAGAAAAAAAACATTCCTTCGCATCACTGAAGTAGGAAAATTATGAAAATTGGGCTTCAAGCAAAATTGGCAACCTGACGTTGCCAAGCAGTAAACACGGGTTTGGGGGGAGCAGAGCAATGTTCAACATCTGTTTTGTCGCTAGGACTTTTAACCATGCTACGTTTATTGGATATGACCGGTTGGCTTATGCCCAAATGAGCATATGGCGAGATAAACAGTCAGCGCATCGTTCATTTTTTTTGTGTTGCTTTTGTCTCAATAAACCCAAATAGTCCGTCTGGTCTGAGAATTAAGCAGGCCGCTACAACAAAGACGATATCTGTTCCTCTTGTTACATACCAGTAGCGGTGATTTAAGGCTAACAGCACCGATGCAAAACAAAAGTGAATAAAAGATTAATTAGTCCACTTTAAAAGCCAGACAAGAGATCAAATGTCCAGGGGTACAGCTGACCGGTCACTTAAGGTGAGCAACAGTTTATTAGGCTTATACCCCACCCCACCCCCGCATCACAGATTTTACATTTCAGCTCCTCAGACTAGAGGAGAACTTGTAACCACATTTGTATCTGGTGTGATCACACACACGCATACCTCTCGTAACAGTAGGTTAGTGCTGTCCAGGGTCAGCCTCATATGCATTCTGCGCAGCTCCTTTCGGTGTACAACGCAGCAACTTGACTGATTTTGTGTGTTAGCCGATGAAGGTTTTCACTTGTAGTGTTCTATGTGAGCTGAGCCTGTTCCTGCAGCCGTGTACCTCACATAGAAGCTAAACTGGTTTCTTTGGGGATCTGTGCAGCTCCCAAGTATGCATTCAAGCATTGAGTTCCATTATTAACCCAGAATGTGTTCAGGGGAGGAGAGTTAGCACAATTCAGATGGTTAATGCACTGAAACTGCAGCGTCCTCCGCATCTTTGGAAATTTCAGGTGACTTTCATTGTTGCAGTGAGATGGTGGTTGTTCTTTCCAGAGGCAGAACACTTGCATAGCCCGAGAGGGACTTTTTTTGATCTACCCCCCTCTTCCCCTAACCCTGCACCATCGGTGTGGTACGGTGGGTGGTTAAAATTCACAAAGACTTCATGTTAGGGCTCTTTCAGTGTTGCAGATTATGGTAGGCCAGTATGTTTGATGTCTCAGATCAGCCACCCCCAATGGTAATGCCACAGCAGGGCAGGCAAAACGTGTTTTTTTTTGTTAGAACTTATTTACATCAGTTTGACATAAATACCTGAGACATGAGTCACATGATTGGTAGTAGTTATATGACTGGGTCCTGGCATATAAGATATTGGTATGTGCATGCAAGGCTTACTCTGTACCCATCCGCTTTTTTCGCACCAATGCGATGGCGATTCTTTGAGCAGGCTGACTGCTTTCCTGCATGCTCCACCTACACTTGACTCTGTATCCACCCTCCAACCAGTCGCAGTGGGGCTGAAATGTTGATTAAGAATATGTGGTGATCTCCATGTACGTTCAAATTTTACTTTATGAAAACAAATATCGTACTACGCAATATAAAAATGTAAATTCTTTCTTTTTTTTTTTTTACAAAACTCTAGCATCCTAGGACAGTTTTGAAGTAACGGATGAGGTTCTGTTGCGGAGGGCGTGGGAGTACTGTATCCAGTTCTGAAGTTGTGACCTGGATAGTTGTATTCAGTTGGATAAATCCTTTATAGAGCATTATGTTCGCATGGGACATCGCACCCGGGACATACAGTATCCAGCTACGGAAGACCAGTCTGGAGATTTGTATAGTTATTTATGTCACAGCTGGAGCACAATAATATGCCCTGCTGTGGAGAGCACAGCCCTAAAAGGATAAAGAAAAATCGATTAAGTCCAGAGATGAGGAATCAAAAAAGCAAAAGATATGAACCACAAACCCAATGAATTTAGGTACAAAACCTGAATAAGCATCTATAGGAAAAGGGGAGAGGAGTAAGACTAAAAATTCTAATTTAAACAGTAAACAAACAATATATTTTAGTGGATAACGCTGTTTTGTGTGTTTCGAGGTCTGCCTTTTAAATATTAATCTATAGTCCTTATTTTTATGGACTCTGCATAATTGTTCACGGGCGCAGTGAAGAGTAAATAGGGCTAGAGGACACAAAATCCTATGAGGAAATTCAGAAGCACCCTTAAAAGATGAAGTAAACTGAATGGGTATTGCATTTGTGAAGTGATGGAGACAAACTGAACTAATTAAAAAGGTCTAGGACAGTTACACAGCAACACTAGTTTGTAAGTAAACATGGGTAGAGCTGGAGAATTTCCAGGGATTTTAAGTGAAGAACAGGCAGAAAAGGGACAGTTATGACCCGCACATCCCCTTAAGCATTTTGGACGGATCTCGGAAATAAAGTCTTGGGGAATACTTTGGAGGGCTCCTGCTTCACCACCCACCCTGCCCAGAAGCTGTGAGAAGGCAGGCAGTGCCTGTGACGCCGTCCCGGAACCCATTACTTCTTTTCTTTGCCGCTGCCGGCGAGGAGGCGAAAGACAAGTTAATTAGAGGAGTCATTCCTTGGGCTCAGACAAAGGGTGCAGAATGGGCCTCTGATTATGGCATTCATAGTGCGGGGCTGACTAACCTTGAAAGGGGGAATAATGTGTCAAGGGCCTTTCTGGGTGAAGATTCTCACATGGGGTTTTCAAGCAGAGCACAATGGGGCCTGATTATGAATGGGCGCCGTGCAGCGCCTGTTGGCCCAACGCTTCCTCTGTACCTGCCGCTGATTGTGTCGTCAAGGTTATATGGTTATGAATACCGAGGTTAGGGGTAACTATTCAGTAGCAAAAGTCTCCATGGTCATGTGTTCCGATGACTTCATCTCCAACAGAAGGTCCAGTGAAGCACAGACCCACGGGTGCAGGCACAGGTCAAGAGGTCAGGGTGGACCTCCTCTGCCAGCCACATTTCTACTCCTAGAAAGGCTCCATGTGGACTCTTATGTCCAAGGTTAGTCAGGGAAGACCAAATCTGTCCTGCGCATTAGGCGTCTGCTGTGCTCTGCAAACCTCAAAAGAACTGATGCTACAATAACGCTAACGACAAAAAAACAGACCAATCTCACAATAAACACACAGAACCACAACATCAAACTGTGCCCTTGGAAAATCATTCCACTAGGCTAGTCCAAATGTACTCCACACCCGCTGGCCACAATGATCCTAAATGCAGGCCACCGAATCCCACTGAGGGCTCAAATTGTAAACTGCTCTTCCTACGGATATCGGCAGAGACAAATACCTAAAATTCAGAAAGACATTGAAAATCCAACTAGTCTACACTGTATGACTTTGTTCCTCAATTCAAGAAAAACCTATTGCAAATTCACATACCAAGGCCGGCTACACATCTTGTTTGTTCATGTACTATTCTCTGCATCTTCTCAAAATTGGAGGACAGAAGGCACGATCACGCAATGGACATACAAGACCTGCTAAAGTCCCACTGTCCTCACAGAGACATTCCAGGGCTTTTGCACTCGCTTGGGGTTCAGGCAGTGGTAAGGAGGAAAGGGTGGGAAAGATTTTCCTGTACACTGAAAGGCGGTACGATCGGGACTCTGAGTGTGAAGGTGCCCTAAGCTGCCACAGTGTGGGCTTGAGCGTCTCTGTATCTCATGCACCAAACAAACATAGAAGCCTGGTAGTTCCATGTGCACTATTGCAATGACAATGAAACAGCCAGAGTGAGAGTGCAAGGAGTGTGATATGGTTACTGAAAAAATGCCTACAAATTATTTGCACAGCATATTATACTGCGTTCAGCCTGTTTCTTTCAAATTTGCCAGCTGTTGAACCTGATGCTCAGGCAGAGGATGTAACCGGATACAGGTGACACAATATGATAAAAGGTTGGAAGTCAGACAGCGTCCTAATGCTACATGCCCGCTGGCAAAGTGTAACTGCTACTCTAGGCCAGCAAGCATGTTGTTATCAGCGTTACATAACTGCATCAAGTAAATACATTTTTTTTTAAATGTGTTTTATTGATTTTTTTAATACAAAACAGTTACAAGTCACAGCAATGCATCCTGTCAATCCGCACAGTCCCCAATATGATCATGTGTCACATTAACATCAATGTAATTCTGGATGAACATCATGATACTCAGGCAACATCACTACATAATCCAAAAGCACCCAGGTAATGGCAAGTACCCCGAGGTAAAAGCCACCAACCCGCATTTTAAACACAATTCAAACAGTGGGGCTGACATGCGCAGATCTGTCGGTGGGCCCAATGCCACCCCGGTCTGGAGTCTCGTTGTCAGTAGTCGAAGCAGTTAGCAGATAGGTAGTAAATAACTCCCATAAATTCTTTGGTCTGTTACGTGGAGGAAGCAGCTCACTATAGAGCTCAGTCTGCGTGCTACAGTATGTCATGTCCTCTTTCCATCACAAAACTGTCGGTAAAGGGCCCCGAAACCAATTAATCGCAACCCTGCGTTTAGCCATCAACAGCCCCATGTCTATCAAACGCCTCACCCCCTTAGGTAGGGGCTCAGAGTATCCTAGTAATGCCAGCGCTGGATCTGGCTCAAGAGCTAGCTTTGTGATAAGGCTCAATTCCTTAAACACCTCGGGCCAAAATGTCGAAATGCCTGGGCATCCCCAAGCCAAATGGAGAAAGTCAGCTACCTGCGCCCTACAGCGGTCACATGCCCCACTTTCCTGCAACCCATATCTGTGCAGCCTCTCCGGGGTGTAGTATACCCTGTTCAGTTATTTAAAATGCACCAGCCGGTGACGGCCGTTAAGGGAAATGCGTTTCGTGCTCGTGCAGCAATAGGTCTACATGTCATCATCTATAGCTATCTCTAAATCACGCTGCCACGCCAAGCGAGCCTTCGTGTACTGGTGCGCTCTGTGTGTCATAGATATGCTATATAGTCTGGCAACCATGCGTTTCGGGGATGCAGCACTTATAATGTAAGTTAAAGCTGACACCTCTGGGGGCTCAAGATATTCCTCCCCTAGCAATTCTCTAAGCGCCTGCCTGGTTCTGTGGAATTGGAATCTGGTCAAGGTGGTGGGATGGTGATCAACAGTACTAAGGTCGTCCCATACCTTGCAGGCTCCCCCAGTAAACAAATCGCCAACAGTGTGGACACCTAACGTGCTTAGTGCTTTTGTAACTCCCTTTTCTTTACAAGGGGCTATCCAGGTGCACCAATCCAGAAGAGCTTTCGGTGAATATAATATAGCCCCGCCTGCATTTGTAGAAGCTAATGCCAGGCATTTGCGGTGGAGTTAATTGAGTCCAGGATACAGGCCCTACGGTCAACATTCTGAAACAGCATTGCAGGCAGTGGCAACTGTGCAGCCACCTCTCTCTCTATCCGAAGATGCGGAATGTCAGGTGAGCCATGTATCCAATAGTGGGCATGTGCACTTTGTGCAGTTCTATAATACAGCTCAAAACCCGGGGCTCCCAGCCCGTCCACAGAATATGGCAAAACTAGAATTTGCCATCTAACTCGCGGCTGCTTGCCTGCCCACGCCAGCCGGACCATCAACGTCGTAAGGCAAGGAAAAAATGCCTTCGGGATTACCATGGAGATGTTCGTGAATAAGAATATAAATGAAACAAGGTACACAGTTCCTCATATACAGAGATGAGATCAGGGAAAAAATGAAGTGAATGTGGAGAATTAAACATCCACTAGCTACCAGGAAATGACCAAGGGAAGACAAGGGGAATTCCCTTGGTGGAACTAGAGCTCTCACACACCCAGCAAGCTAGGTGTCATGCTTCATCATATGAGCAATGCCCCTCGTCAAGTCGGCGCTGCAATACTTGACGGGCTCCCGAAACCGGGGCTCTTTATCAGGGATCTTTTGTTCCTGCCGATTGGTGCATGGGGGTGAGGGGCCTAGTGTGTGTAGATGTAACAAGGAGTGAGATAAAAAGGGTCAGTTACTCCTAGTCGGTATTTATTCAGAAGGTAAACTACCCTATTAAAAAATAATATAGAGTGGCTGTGTACTAGAGATAATGTAACTAGTCATGTAGCTCTACTCTAGGGGATCAACATGTTTCATGCCTTGTGTGTCACGAGGATCTGGGCAATTCTTCAGGATCAGAAAATCTATCTACACTACGTGGTAGCGTGCAATCTACATACCATGTCCTTAGGTCCGTGACCTAGTACGTTACTAGAAATTGCTAGCAACATGTCTGGCGGAAACTAAAAGGACACCGATTGGGTCCAGCGTGGAAGCACGCAAAGCAGGAAGACCTACCCAAACCGCCAGGAACCGGGGTGGTGAATAAGAATAGCAATCTCGGTAGCACCACCATTTTCATGATAGATTTTTACCCAACACTGACATGGGTAGCTTAATCCATCTCTCCACGTCCTCCTCCAATTTACTAAAGATCGTCCCATAATTTTCCCAGAATACTGTCTTGGAGTCTGTGTGGATTCTAATGTCTAAGTATCGCACCCCATCCGTGGTCCATATGAGGGGGTAATCAAGGACAAATTGAGGAGTATTCGGCGTAAGAGGAAAGATAATTGACTTGGACCAGTTAACCTGGAGTCCCGACAGTCTGCCAAAGCGCACCACCTCTCGAAGTAAAGCTGAGAGGTTAGTTTCGGGGTGCCTAACGTATAAGAGCGTGTCGTCAGCATAAGCGGAGACAATAATTTTATAGTGTGGAAAACATATCCCCCGGTTCTGGTGGTATTCCCGAAATGCACACGTAAGGGGCTTCGCCACCAAGGCATACAATAACGGCGAGAGGGGGCAGCCCTGTCGCGTGCCCCTGGTAATGTGAATAGGGTCAGTGACTATGTTGCCAATTTTTATACGGGCCGTAGGTTTACTGTACAAGGCGGCCAACAACTGTAGAAAGACAGGACCTACACCCATCCTGGATAGGACTTGCGTCAGAAATGGCCACTCAACTGAGTCAAATGCCTTTTCTATGTCTAAAAAAACCACGCTGCTGGTGTGTCCGATTTAATATGTTGCAGTGCACCAAACACAGTGCGTAGGTTATATGTGAGGTTCCTGCCTGGGACGAATCCCGCCTGCTCCGGAGCAACTAAAAGTGGGACCAACGAAATCAACCTATTAGCAAGGATTCTTGCAAACAGTTTTGTGTCCACATTTAGCAAAGACAGCGGTCGGTATGAGGCGCAGTCTACCGGGTCCTTGCCAGGTTTGAGCAGCCTCCGACATGGTAGGCGGCATCGTCCTAGGAACACAAATATCGTCGAACAGCTTGGTAAGCTGTGGAAGCAGCAGGTCAATAAAAGTTCTATAAAACGTGGCTGTGAGGGCATCGGAGCCAGGGGCGCTACCTGCACACATAGAAGACAAAGCCAGCAAAATGTCCTTCCTCTCTATTGGCCGCATAGGAAATTCTCTGTGCCAGTCTGACAGCCAGGGTAGTTTGATATGAGCTAAATAATCAATTATATCCTCATCCGCTGCAGCAGCTCGGGAGGCATATAGCGATGCAAAATACTGGCGAAATCTATCCGCTACTTTCTTGGCATCCGACATCACCAAGCCCTCCACAGACTTAATCTCCACAACCTGCGTCGCTTCCCATCGATTCTTAAGTAGCCAAGCTAAGACCCCGCCTGGCCTATCCCTCTCTCCGTACGTCCGGGCCACGGCATATTTGCCCAGATGTTTAACCTCATCATCCGCCGCTTGATTATATTCACCCAGTGCCTCCGCTAGCGCCCCTTCCGGCACCGCGTCAGAACCCTGCAGCAGCCTGCCATCCAGGTCTCTGATCTTTCCCTCTAGTTCTTGCAGCCGGTTGCGTATGGACCGGAGAACCCCCGAGTGCTTGGCTATAGTAATCCCACGAATTTAAACTTTAAAGACTTCCCAAATGATTTGATAGTCATCAACCGACTCCACATTCTTTAAGAAGAAAAGCTCTATAGCTTCGGAAAGCTCTTCTTTGAATACCGCATGTAACAAGGAATAGGGGGGGGAATTGCCAAGTGAATGGGGGTATGCGCCTGCTGGGCGTCTCCAACACTAGTAGAACCGGAGAGTGGTCAGAAAGCGTGCATGGTAGTACTTGACAAGTGCGGATTTTTTCGCAAAGTGAGTTAGAGGCAAGCCAATAATCAATGCGTGTGTGGATGTTATGATATGCGGAATAGTGCGTGTAACCCCCCATGTGCGGGTGCTTCCAACGCCAAACATCACATAGATCAGACCTGTAGGAGAGTAGGGTCTGCTATCCTATGGTCACCCCAAATTTTTGCTTTTTGCTTCACTGGTTTTTGACATATTGAGGCTGTGGGCCTGCCAATCAGACCCCCAGCCTGCTGTTCTCTCTACTAAATTAAAACTATGCACCCTAGGTGCATAACCAATTGGAAGTGGATCACCCTGTCAGCCCCTGTACCAGTGTACACTAGGTACCCAGGGCATTGGTGTACCCAAGGCCTGCCAAGGGCTGCAGCATGTATTATGCCACCCCAGGCTTGGCCTAACAATCTGACACAACTGGCTGATCACTCAGCTGGGGTAAGTTGGTGTAATCACCTCTTACATAGGTGTAGTATACCTATACCTAACCTTAAATGGGACACCTGGTAACCTATAAGTCACTCCTATAGCAGGCCTTAACAATCCTGAAGGCAGAGTGCTTGGTTCCATGTGAGATGGTGCTCTGGCATGAGCTGAGCCTGTCTGCAGTGGTCGGAACAACTTCCTTCTACTGTTTCCAGATATCGTCATACCATATACTCTTAAGTGCATTATGAACCTCGCGGTTAAATGCTATCTTTGGTTTGGCTTTATCAAAACATGTCGAGTAAGGTGTCATACGAATTGGAATACTAACCCCTCGCCAATTCTGGCGACGGGGTTAGCATTCCACCCTTCTAGAGGGACACGACATGTACAGTGCCTGAAACCCGGGTAAAATCAGACATAGCCTCAGCTCCACAAAATGGATGCTGCCACCACAGACACAAGTCTGCCCTCCTGCTGCTGGGAGTCCTTCCAGCTTGGGAGGTGTGGACAAAGGGTTTCCTGCCAGGGGAGGTGCGTGCACCACCCCAGACAGGATTTTGTGTATTGGTCAGGTAGGGCTTGAAAGAAACCAGACATGCCTGTGGCTCACAAGGAGCCTCGGTGCATATGCCAGTTCAAACCGGTCCTGGGGCACACCAGTCCCGGGCCTGGGGCGAGCTGGACAAAGGATTGGGGGTGTAACCACCCCCCTTCCTGGTCCCACCCATAGGGAGGGACCTAGCAGGTAGTCCGGCCCCTAGAATCCGAATAAAGGTAGGAGCTGTGTCCTAAGACTTCAGACATCCTGGAATCAACTTAAAACTAAGAAGAAGACGGGAACTTCGACGCTCTGCTGCACAGAGGACTGAAGCCAATCTCCCCTGTGGTCAGGGAGTGACCACCTTGCTAACGCAAGCACCATCCAGCGAATCAACGTCTGCTTTGCCGCCGCCTCCCGCCGGAGCCCGAGCCCAGAGACTGACAAGACCTGGACCTCCAGACCTCTCACCGCCCGATCCACAGTCCCTGCAAAGAGGAGACCCGTGGAGGCACCGAGACACGTGGAGCCAGCCATCTTGGAACGACTACGACAAGCTGACCAGTGCAACAACCGAGGCTCCCTCCAAGTTGTGCTTTGGGTCCTGAGAAGCCCAACCCTCGAGCAGCATCTGCACCAAAGGTGAGCCCTCCAGCATCTCCACGATCTGCGTGGGGCCCTTCTGCATTTTGCCACTCGACGCGCCTAACCGGTTGCTGGCCCGCTGGCTAGTGGCCATCTTGGCGACGAAATCTACGACAAACACCGCTGGTCTGGTTGCTCCAGACTGGTCCTTGCTCCCCTCCAAAGGAGCAATCCCTCTGACCTTGCTGGTCAGAACCAACAGCTGATTTCCGAATCCTCCTGCAATTGCTTTTGCCAAGGCTTGTTTGCTTCGATCAAGTCGCCGACACCGCCGACAGCGAGAGCCTGCGTGGGACAGCTCGTGACTCGACTCCTGGACGTCGTCGACCTTCAGGGACCACGTGGCTGCGGAGACAAGCTACCCCTCATCACCTGTTTGCACCCGACATCGCCTGGTACCCACCTGGTGCCACGCTGGTCACTGGCTAGTGACTGTGAACACTGTCCCCTCTGCTTACAGGTCTTCAACATCCCCGATCCACTCTTGGATCCACTGCATCTCTTCCCGACCGACCGCCTGCAGCACTTTTGTCTACAGGCCCCACGGAACAGATAGAGGAAACCCGACGCACTTCGAGGCCCATGCACCCGCTTCCTGTGGGTGAGGTAAAGCTGGCACACCTGTGCCCAAGTGTAGTATTACATCTCTAGTGCCTGTGTTCCAAGTCTTAAGTTCCTAGGTCATCCGGAAGATTCCTTTTGCAGTAACTTTGTACTTTTTACGCACCCATTGAAACCTATGGGAGCACGCGTGTGACTATTTGCTCTGCACACGCCACCCGTGGACCTCCTGGTCACTAACTGAAGTTAGCTCCTTGTAGGCCCAGCGATTCTAGAGGCCCTAGGCCTTTTCCCTTTTCTGTTCGTGGTTCTTATACCACTATTTTAGTATATGGTTCGAGTGGCCACCAGGGCCTATCCATATAAAGTGCAACTTCTGTGTATTCTACTGTAATCTTGTTTGACGATTTGTGCTCCTGTGCTCATAAAGAGACTAGGGGTTACTTTGATAAATAAATACATATATATTTTGAATATATATCTGTGTGGTGTCCTTTCATTGGTATAAAAGGGGGTTACTATTGGTAAAACAGCTTGCTTAACACGCATCACGAGTTTAGCCTCAAAGACTGCTTAGCCTACGCTACCACTAGGGCAGCTAGTCCGAAAAGGTTGACTTACAACCACACCATAAGGGTTGCTTGGCATGGTACAAGGTGATCACTTTAACTAGTGAGCATCATATACCAGGCCAACTTCTCACATTGGTGAGCAGCGGTTGGATTTGAGCTTGCTGTGTTTTACCATTGTAATCTCTTGGTTACCAATTGAAAGATCACATAGGTACCTGTAGGTACATATAAAACAAGATTAGATATACTTAAGTTCTACTGAACTTAGTTGTTGTAGAGCAAAGGGAGTAGCACACCCTGACTACAACTACTAGATAGGTTTAGTAGGTAAACCCAAGTGTAGGTAGATTGCAACACATCCACCCACACTTAAGAGCAATGGCCGGGGCAGAGGGGTCCACTGTACCCATCTCTGTTGAGAGTGACCCCCAGAGGGCACCATCCAGCTTTGCTACCCTTAATCAGAATGAGCTCAGGCATTTGGCAACTCTTAGAGGCCTTAAACAGCCCAAGAACCCAAACTCTGCTGAGCTCAGAGAGCTCTTACAGAATGATGAGAATCAGAGAGCACTCAAGAAAGCTTCCCAGTTAGCCCCCTTAGGGACAGGAACAGGAGGCCCCCCTTCTGAAGATGCCACTGAAGTACCCCTTCCCAATAGTCACCCCTTAGATGGGATGCCTACCACAGAGGATGAGAGTGAAAAGGATACTGACAGTAGTGAGGATGAAGGGAGAACTAGCCCAGTGCCAAGTATTATACTTGGCCCAGCTAAACCAAGGCTATTGGGGACTGACAGTGGGTTCAACCCACTGGATCTCCCCAGTGGACTTAACACAGGGCTTGGAAGGCAAAGGAATCGCTCAGGTGACTCCAATGCTTCCCATGGCTCTAGAGGCTCTCAAGGTCACTCCAGGAGAAGGATGACCACCCCTCAGAGGAGGGAACATGAGGCCAAGATGCAAGAGGCTCAGCTGAGGATCAGGAAGCAGGAGCTAGAAGTAGCCCTGATGGAAGAGAAACTTAGCAAGGCTAGACAGCATAAAGAGAGTGGGTCTATACCCACTGGTGGCAGCATTGTCCCTAAGGACAAAGATAGGGTTTTCGACAATAGAAACCTGTCTAAGGTTGTGCCCCCCTACAAAAGTGGGGATGACATCCACAAGTGGATAACTGCTCTTGAGAGAGCCTGCAAAGTACAGCAGGTTCCTGAAGATCAGTGGGCAGCAATCCTCTGGCTCTCCTTTGAGGGAAGAGGCAGAGACAGACTCCTCACTGTTAGAGAAGAGGATGTCAGAAACTACAGAGTCCTGAAGAGTGTTCTGGTAGATGGGTTAGGCTTAACCACTGAACAGTACAGGTTAATGTTCAGAGACACCCAAAAGACACAGACTCAGGACTGGTCTGAATACATTGAATGTGCCACTAAGGCTTTGGAGGGTTGGTTGCTGGGAAGTAAGGTATCTGATTTTACAGGATTGTATAATTTGATGATGAGAGAACAGATTTTAAATAACTGTCAAAACCAGCAACTGCATCAACACTTGGTTGACTCTGATCTGACCTCTCCCCAAGAATTGGGAAAGAAGGCAGACAAATGGGTCAGAACCAGGGTTAAGCAAAAGAACCAGAACCAGGGCCAAGGGGGTGATCAGAAGAAAACAGACCAAAAGGGTGGAGATCAGAAATCTAAAGACCAGAAGTCTTCAACAGGGCCCCAAACTACTGCTAAGGAGGGTGGGTCCCAACAACAGTCCAAAAAGAAGAAAGAAGGTCAAAAGAAACCCTGGTGCAATCATTGTAAAAATACAACTCACTGGACTAGTGATTGCAAAAAGGGTGGAGCCCCCAACACTGTTGCCCCTAAGGCACCTGCTCCCAGTACTACTGTTAGCAGTGTTGGTCCCCAGACAAAGGGTGTAGTGGGAATCACTATGGGAACTGAAGGAGATTCTGACTTAGACAGAACCCTTACACAGGCAGTCTTGATCTGTGATGGGGACATTGATTTGTCCCTGACTGTGAGCCCCAGTAACCTGGGCAAGTACAGACAGACTCCTTTAATTAATGACAAAGTGGCTCAAGCCTACAGGGACACATGTGCCAGTGTCACTATGGTGACACCAGGCTTTGTGGACCCTGGACAGTACATACCAGGTGAGAACTACCTGGTGACCAATGCCAGCAATGCCACTACTTCACACAGTGTGGCAGTTGTTAACTTCTCATGGGGAGGGGTAACTGGCCTCAAAAGGGTTGTGGTTAGTGCAGACCTCCCAGTAGAATGTTTGTTGGGCAATGACCTAGAGAGTTCTCTATGGTCAGAAGTGGAGTACAGGACTCATGCAGAGATGTTAGGTATATCATCACATGTCCTTGCTGTGACCAGGTCACAGGCCAAAAAGTGCCTCACTGAACCTCAGGTCTTGGATCCTGGAACAATGGACCAAGCACCTACCAAGAAGAAGAACAGGAGGGTCAAGGCTGTGCCTTCCCCCCTGCCTCAGAGTGATGATCAGCCTTCCCAGGAAGCTGATCTAGAGGACCCTGAAGGAACTGTCCCTGAAGAGCTTGAACCTGATCAGGTTGAGTTTCTGGGGACAGGGGGACCTTCAAGGGCTGACTTGAGGCAGGCTCAGTTATCCTGTCCCTCTCTTGAACCCCTCAGACAGCTGGCTGCTGCTGAGGCTGCTGGGAATGCTCAAGGTACCCATAAAGTGTATTGGGATGAAGGGCTCCTTTATTCAGAGGCTAGAGACCCCAAGCCTGGTGCAACCAGGAGGTTGGTTATACCTCTGCAATTTAGGGGCTTCCTTCTTACCTTGGCCCATGACATTCCTTTAGCAGGACACCTAGGCCAGAACAAGACCTGGGACAGACTTGTCCCTCACTTTCACTGGCCTCACATGAATGAAGATACAAAGGAGTTTTGTCGCTCCTGTGTTACCTGCCAAGCCAGTGGCAAATCAGGTGGCACAACAAAGGCCCCCCTGATACCACTACCTGTGGTGGGGGTCCCCTTTGAAAGAGTGGGAATAGATATAGTGGGTCCCATGGATCCTCCCACTGCATCTGGGCACAGATTTATACTGGTGGTAGTGGATCATGCCACCAGGTACCCAGAGGCAATTCCCCTTAGGACCACTACAGCTCCTGTTGTGGCCAGGGCCCTGCTGGGAGTATTCTCCAGAGTGGGGTTTCCTAAGGAGGTAGTATCTGACAGAGGTACCAACTTTATGTCAGGATACTTAACAGCTATTTGGAAGGAATGTGGTGTCAACTACAAGTTCACCACCCCTTATCACCCACAATGCAATGGGCTTGTTGAGAGATTCAACAAGACCCTAAAGGGTATGATCAAAGGATTACCTGAAAAGCTCAGGCGAAGATGGGACATCCTTCTACCCTGCCTTCTGTTTGCTTACAGAGAGGTCCCACAAAAAGGAGTTGGCTACAGCCCCTTTGAATTGTTGTTTGGGCACCCTGTGAGAGGCCCACTGTGTTTGGTGAAGGAAGGCTGGGAGTTACCTCTCAAAAAGCCTAAGCTAGACATAGTGGACTATGTACTTGGTCTCCGCTCCAGGATGGCCGAGTATATGGAGAAGGCATCCAAAAACCTTGAGGCAAGCCAGGCCTTACAGAAAGCTTGGCATGACCAAAAGGCTGTCTTGGTTGAGTTTCAGCCAGGACAGAAGGTATGGGTGTTGGAGCCAGTGGCCCCAGCAGCACTCCAAGACAAATGGTCTGGACCCCATACAATCCTGGAAAAGAAGGGAGAGGTCACCCACTTGGTGGACCTAGGAACTCCCAGGAGTCCCCACAGGGTACTCCATGTTAACAGGCTTAAAGCATATGTTGACAGGGCAGACATGGGCTTGCTCATGGCTACAGATGAGGGACAGGAGGAAGAGAGTGACCCTCTCCCAGACCTGTTGTCTCAGAACCCTGAAGATGGCTCAGTTGAAGGAGTGACCCTTGGAGGCAACCTCACTGCCCATCAGCAGACTGAATGTAGACAGGTTCTACAATCATTTTCACATATGTTTTCCTTGATACCTAGTCAAACTGACTGGTGTACCCATGTTGTGGACACTGGTGACAGTCTGCCTGTAAAGAACAAACTTTACAGACAACCTGACCACGTCAGGGACTGTATAAAGGCTGAGGTACATAAAATGCTGGAATTAGGTGTCATTGAACCCTCAGAGAGCCCCTGGGCTAGCCCAGTGGTTCTGGTCCCCAAACCTCACACCAAAGATGGCAAGAGAGAGATGAGGTTCTGTGTGGATTACAGAGGACTCAATGCTGTCACCAGGACAGATGCACACCCTATTCCAAGGGCAGATGAGCTCATAGACAAACTAGCTTCTGCAAAGTTTTTGAGCACATTTGACTTAACAGCTGGCTATTGGCAAATCAGATTAGCTGAGGAGTCTAAGGCCAAAACAGCATTCTCAACCCCAGGTGGGCACTACCAGTTTGTGGTGATGCCCTTTGGTCTGAAGAATGCACCTGCCACCTTCCAAAGGCTGGTGAACCAAGTCCTTACTGGGTTGGATGACTTTTGTGCAGCATATCTTGATGACATTGCTGTCTTTAGCTCCACCTGGGAGGATCACCTGATCCACCTGAAGAAGGCTCTTGAGGCCCTGCAGAGGGCAGGCCTCACTATCAAGGCTACTAAGTGCCAGATAGGGCAGAGTAAGGTTGTATATTTGGGCCACCTTGTAGGTGGAGGCCAAGTTCAACCACTGGAGAGTAAGATACAATCCATCAAGGACTGGTCCCCTCCAACCACCCAGACTCAAGTTCGAGCTTTCTTGGGCTTGACTGGGTACTACAGGAAGTTTGTTAAGAACTATGGGTCCATTGTGACTCCTCTTAATGATCTGACATCCAAGAAGATGCCCAAAAAGGTTCAGTGGACAGTAAGCTGTCAAAAGGCATTTGATGACCTGAAGGAGGCCATGTGCTCTGCACCTATCCTGAAAAGTCCTGACTACTCCAAAGAGTTTATTGTCCAAACAGATGCTTCTGAGTTGGGTGTGGGAGCTGTGCTGTCACAACTTAATGTAGATGGTCAAGACCAACCCATTGCTTTTATTAGCAGAAGGTTGACCCCCAGAGAGAAGAATTGGTCAGCTATTGAGAGGGAGGCCTTTGCTGTGGTGTGGGCCCTGAAGAAGCTGAGGCCATACTTGTTTGGCACTCACTTCAAGATTCAGACCGACCATAAGCCCCTCTTGTGGCTAAATCAGATGAAGGGTGAAAACCCCAAACTGCTTAGGTGGTCCATTTCCCTACAGGGGATGGACTTTACAGTGGAGCACCGGCCAGGTACTGACCATGGGAATGCAGATGGTCTCTCCAGGTACTTCCACTTAGGACATGAAGACGAGACTGGTCAAGGCTAGTTTAATGTCCCAGCGTTTGGGGGGGGGTTGTGTAGGAGAGTAGGGTCTGCTATCCTATGGTCACCCCAAATTTTTGCTTTTTGCTTCACTGGTTTTTGACATATTGAGGCTGTGGGCCTGCCAATCAGACCCCCAGCCTGCTGTTCTCTCTACTAAATTAAAACTATGCACCCTAGGTGCATAACCAATTGGAAGTGGATCACCCTGTCAGCCCCTGTACCAGTGTACACTAGGTACCCAGGGCATTGGTGTACCCAAGGCCTGCCAAGGGCTGCAGCATGTATTATGCCACCCCAGGCTTGGCCTAACAATCTGACACAACTGGCTGATCACTCAGCTGGGGTAAGTTGGTGTAATCACCTCTTACTTAGGTGTAGTATACCTATACCTAACCTTAAATGGGACACCTGGTAACCTATAAGTCACTCCTATAGCAGGCCTTAACAATCCTGAAGGCAGAGTGCTTGGTTCCATGTGAGATGGTGCTCTGGCATGAGCTGAGCCTGTCTGCAGTGGTCGGAACAACTTCCTTCTACTGTTTCCAGATATCGTCATACCATATACTCTTAAGTGCATTATGAACCTCGCGGTTAAATGCTATCTTTGGTTTGGCTTTATCAAAACATGTCGAGTAAGGTGTCATACGAATTGGAATACTAACCCCTCGCCAATTCTGGCGACGGGGTTAGCATTCCACCCTTCTAGAGGGACACGACATGTACAGTGCCTGAAACCCGGGTAAAATCAGACATAGCCTCAGCTCCACAAAATGGATGCTGCCACCACAGACACAAGTCTGCCCTCCTGCTGCTGGGAGTCCTTCCAGCTTGGGAGGTGTGGACAAAGGGTTTCCTGCCAGGGGAGGTGCGTGCACCACCCCAGACAGGATTTTGTGTATTGGTCAGGTAGGGCTTGAAAGAAACCAGACATGCCTGTGGCTCACAAGGAGCCTCGGTGCATATGCCAGTTCAAACCGGTCCTGGGGCACACCAGTCCCGGGCCTGGGGCGAGCTGGACAAAGGATTGGGGGTGTAACCACCCCCCTTCCTGGTCCCACCCATAGGGAGGGACCTAGCAGGTAGTCCGGCCCCTAGAATCCGAATAAAGGTAGGAGCTGTGTCCTAAGACTTCAGACATCCTGGAATCAACTTAAAACTAAGAAGAAGACGGGAACTTCGACGCTCTGCTGCACAGAGGACTGAAGCCAATCTCCCCTGTGGTCAGGGAGTGACCACCTTGCTAACGCAAGCACCATCCAGCGAATCAACGTCTGCTTTGCCGCCGCCTCCCGCCGGAGCCCGAGCCCAGAGACTGACAAGACCTGGACCTCCAGACCTCTCACCGCCCGATCCACAGTCCCTGCAAAGAGGAGACCCGTGGAGGCACCGAGACACGTGGAGCCAGCCATCTTGGAACGACTACGACAAGCTGACCAGTGCAACAACCGAGGCTCCCTCCAAGTTGTGCTTTGGGTCCTGAGAAGCCCAACCCTCGAGCAGCATCTGCACCAAAGGTGAGCCCTCCAGCATCTCCACGATCTGCGTGGGGCCCTTCTGCATTTTGCCACTCGACGCGCCTAACCGGTTGCTGGCCCGCTGGCTAGTGGCCATCTTGGCGACGAAATCTACGACAAACACCGCTGGTCTGGTTGCTCCAGACTGGTCCTTGCTCCCCTCCAAAGGAGCAATCCCTCTGACCTTGCTGGTCAGAACCAACAGCTGATTTCCGAATCCTCCTGCAATTGCTTTTGCCAAGGCTTGTTTGCTTCGATCAAGTCGCCGACACCGCCGACAGCGAGAGCCTGCGTGGGACAGCTCGTGACTCGACTCCTGGACGTCGTCGACCTTCAGGGACCACGTGGCTGCGGAGACAAGCTACCCCTCATCACCTGTTTGCACCCGACATCGCCTGGTACCCACCTGGTGCCACGCTGGTCACTGGCTAGTGACTGTGAACACTGTCCCCTCTGCTTACAGGTCTTCAACATCCCCGATCCACTCTTGGATCCACTGCATCTCTTCCCGACCGACCGCCTGCAGCACTTTTGTCTACAGGCCCCACGGAACAGATAGAGGAAACCCGACGCACTTCGAGGCCCATGCACCCGCTTCCTGTGGGTGAGGTAAAGCTGGCACACCTGTGCCCAAGTGTAGTATTACATCTCTAGTGCCTGTGTTCCAAGTCTTAAGTTCCTAGGTCATCCGGAAGATTCCTTTTGCAGTAACTTTGTACTTTTTACGCACCCATTGAAACCTATGGGAGCACGCGTGTGACTATTTGCTCTGCACACGCCACCCGTGGACCTCCTGGTCACTAACTGAAGTTAGCTCCTTGTAGGCCCAGCGATTCTAGAGGCCCTAGGCCTTTTCCCTTTTCTGTTCGTGGTTCTTATACCACTATTTTAGTATATGGTTCGAGTGGCCACCAGGGCCTATCCATATAAAGTGCAACTTCTGTGTATTCTACTGTAATCTTGTTTGACGATTTGTGCTCCTGTGCTCATAAAGAGACTAGGGGTTACTTTGATAAATAAATACATATATATTTTGAATATATATCTGTGTGGTGTCCTTTCATTGGTATAAAAGGGGGTTACTATTGGTAAAACAGCTTGCTTAACACGCATCACGAGTTTAGCCTCAAAGACTGCTTAGCCTACGCTACCACTAGGGCAGCTAGTCCGAAAAGGTTGACTTACAACCACACCATAAGGGTTGCTTGGCATGGTACAAGGTGATCACTTTAACTAGTGAGCATCATATACCAGGCCAACTTCTCACAAGACCCAATCAAGATACTAGCCAGCTCCCTGGCCGCCGCCGACATGCGCCGTGCAGGGCCCTCGACCTATCCAGACAGGGGTCACGAATCAGGTTGAGATCTCCACCCCACAGCTGGTGTAACCCGCTATGACAACCTACCAACCCGTGCCAGCTCTGAGAAAAAATCAGGATTGTCGAAATTGGTACCATATATATTAACTAGCAGTAGATCCATATTCTTCCCTCTGCATCTAGTGTGTGCATATCTCCCAGCAGTGTCAGTGGCAAGTGGTGTGAGAATGAGAGCGGACCTAGGATTGACCCATGTGAGGACTCCACGTGCATGTGTAGTAAAACCTGCTGCATGTACTGTCCCTAATAGAACCCTACAGCGCAACATAGAGGAAGTAAGCGGGAGATGCGTTTCTTGCAAAAACGCTACATCAATGTGGTGTCTCTTCATGTAGGCTATGACCTTACGGACCTTCCTATGATCGTTCAGCCCACAAACATTCCAGGTTAGTACTTTAAGTGTATCTACCTCTGGGTCGTGCCCTTCTTCAGTCACCCGAGTCATGAAGTTGTACGAAACCACCATCGCTGACTATTATGTAACTGAAGGGAACTGTGCTTTAGGCAAACTCAAATAAAGGCAATATCCAACATTGCTTGTGACCCAAACCCCAACCTCCCACATCAAGCTCACCCCAACCAGGACCTGAAGAATCGAAAGCCCAAAGTGCCCCAACATCAAAACATACATCTTGCTAATTAAAACAAAATGACCCTCCCAAACCACCCTCTTCTTCCCACCCGTAAAACCAGCAAAAACAAGAGTCCCTGTGTGTAAATCACTCGGGGGCAGAGGTTGCCACCTATGCTCTAGCAGCCCAACCTTTGGCAAAGTACATGTTAGTCCGCACATCAACTTAATGGTAGTGCCCATTGGCGCGCAAGGTATTTAACTTACATTACGTAGCCCAAAGAGCCAGCAGCCACTACTACAAAATATGTACCCCATCCTAAACAACGCAATACCATGGAAGCATGTCACACTCAGAGTCATTAGCACGAGTTCCTTATCTGAGATATCTGTAATCTCGTGGTCAGTCCTGCTTATCCAGCGTTCCACCTGCAGCTTCAACGCCTACGTCCTTTTCCGGGTTACCCCACTGCTCCCTGGACCAGCCCTTGCTCGCTTTCTGCAAAACCTTAGGGTCAGTGAAGAAGAGGGATTTGCCCTGCCGATTTATTTGAAGTCGGGCAGGGTACAGCATCGCATAATCAATATTCTTTTCTCTCAGCTGCTTTTTGAGTGGAACGAACAGGCGTCGCGCCTTCTGAACCCTCGCTGTGAAGTCAGGAAACAGGGAAAGTTCCGAACCCTCATAGTGAAGTGATTGTTTCTCCCTGGCTGCTCTCAGCGCCGCACCCCGATCACGGTAATTAAGTAATTTAGTGATGATAGGCCGTGGGGGTGCCCCCGGGGACGGTCGTGGTCCTAGGGATCGGTGCGCCCGCTCGACCACGAACATGGACGAAAAAGTCTCGCTGCCCAGCAGCCGTATCAACAATTTCTCCACAAATTGTTCCATGTTCCCGGTGGGTGTTGATTCCGGCAGGCCCGTTATACGGAAGTTACTCCTCCGCGACCTAGCTTCCAAATCTTCAGCCTTGACCTGTAGGGACAGTACCACCTTTTCCATGTGTTTGCGACTTGACTCGACGTCCGTGTCAGCTTCCTCCACCTCGGTTAGCCGTCGTTCAGCCATATCGAGACGATCCGCATGTTTGTCCACTCTTTCGGACATCTTTGTCCATGCGGTAGGAGAGGGAGTCAATCTTCGTGCCAAGCACCGTTAGCGAGTCATGAAGACCCTTTTCCATCGAGATCAACATGGCTGTGATATCACTGTTTGGTAGTTCCATGGGTCGCTCCCCTCCCGCATCCCTGTCATCGACCGATAGCGCATGGTCCCTGGGCCGGCGATGTTCAAAGGATAGTTTCTGTTGAGACTTGTCAGTCCGCATAGCTAGGGTGGGGCGGTGGGGGCGGTCCGCCCCAGGTGGTACGATTTTGAGGGCAGACAAAGGCATTTGGATAAGGCTCGGCTTGCTTTCGTGGACGTTCGGGGACGGGCAGAGAAGGAACAGGACTCGGGCAATGTCCTCTTCTTTTTTGTGCTGGCAGCTTCCCCCACTCTCTTCCTATTGTACTCTCTATCCTTCTTTCATTTAGTTGCTTCCCTGTGAAATCGATCCAAAAAAGAAAAACACTCTTGAAGGAAATGCCCTTTTTCTGACATTTTTCTATTCCAAAGTGCAGCGGGATGGAGAGAAATAGAAGGTTTTAAATATGAAAATAAATACATAACCAAATAAAGCAAGACAGAGTGGTTGCAAAGTGGCCAAATTGGTTTTATTCACATCTAAACACATCAGCCTCACTTTACAGACTTTGCAGTGAAGCGCTACTTTTGTTTTCTCATCTTTCTTTGAACAGCATTGTTGTCCACAGGTGTGGAAGTGCACCATTCCTGGAGGTACTGCAATACCTGGTTGATGGGTGGATTGGACAACAAAATGTGTACCATGGCTCTGTTTATGGATGTGGTCTTTTTAAACCATACTGCTTACGTTTATTAAGGATATAAGCAATGGACATTGAAACGGTTCCCTTCAGGGCCCTGTAGTCATGTTCTTAACTTTTCAGGTAAACCCACTTGCTGATTTCTGAATAGTGAGTGAGAGATCGTTAAGGTAACCATGTTGTTTCTGCTTACATTTCACATGCTTTACTTAATCTTGCATTCCCTATGAGTGTCTGCTTTTACTTTTTTTTTTTAGGCAGCATATTACTCTTATCAAGTGCATAATTTGAGTTGAGCCACATCCAAGTGTTTATAGCGGGCACAATTAGGTTGTAGCTGAAGGCAGTGCGAGTTTCTCTCAGTGGGGCAGTATGGTGTTCAGTGGGGGAAAGGATGTGGCACTATGGCCAGAGCTGTCGAATTTGGAACTGGGGAACTGGGTTCAGCCTTCATGACCAGTCCACCAGACCACTCTACTGAGGGAGCATATTCCCATGCTAGACCTTACAAGGCCCCACTAGACCTTAGAAGGCTTGATGTCTTAGCACAAGCAGGTGTACCCTAGTGGTGTCAATTGTGAGTTAACCTTGAAGGCCTGTCCACCACAATCCATACTGAAGTTCATCTCCAGTCTTGCAGGCAGGCCTACGAAGCAGCACACCCTAGACTAGAGCAACAGTGATCCAGTCACTGTGACTCTGTCACAGAGGTCACATGAACCTTGAGCAGGTTAGGGCGGTGCAAACGGTGTGACCGCACTGGGTACCTATTTCGGGTGGGTGCGTAGTGTTTGCAAGTATATTATGGTTTAAAAAAAACTTGCTGCCTCCTTCCTGGCCTCCAGCAATTTTCAGAAACAATAAAAATGTCATGATAACTTCGGTGATTAATGTTCTTCCTAGAGAGAGATCCCAGTTTTGTCTAGTGGAAGGGTGGACTCCTGGAAAGGTAGCACAGAGGGTTAATGTGCCTGCTGCAAAGAACATGTACCATGCAGATCACAAAGTGCACTGCTTTAATGGGGGGACCATGATGAATGGTCATTTAATGTCAGCTGTAGATGATGGATCCCTGAACAGTGTCATGTATGTGCATGTTTGCATTGTGCTGAGGGGATTACCAGGTAATTGTTCACGCAGCTCTCTGATGGATGTCACATGCGGTTTTTCTGAGTCCCCAGATAGATCATGCAGTCTGTGTGTTCTCTTTTGTACTGCCAGTCACCGGTGTATTCAACTGTGTAGCCTTGGACCGTGTCATGTATGTGCATGTACCTTGCATGATCGAGGTAACTATTAGCGGCGATACTACGTGTCTCTCGGTCCTCTTTCAAGTGCTTGCTGTCCTTTTTCCCCAGCACCCCCCCCCCCGGCGGCAATCTGAGGGATAGCCCCGGGCGCCACTGTCCTCCAGCCAGAAATGACCCTCATTCCACCAGATAGTGAAGCAACGAAGGGCCACAGATCCAGCTGTGCACCGGGGGATTCGTCAGGCACACAATCCCACCGCAGGGCCACCGATTACTGCAAGGCAACGCAGGGCACAGGCAACTCCCTACAATGGAGCACACCACACAGTGCACCCCAACCTCCACCTCTGACGCGGAGCCAAAGCAGGGTTATGCACCACGCAGCGTCCAAGGGTCTAGACAGGAAGGCAGTTCAGGCAGGCCTAAGCAATGGGCACCGCTATGGAATGGAATGGGTTTGTAGGAACCGGAGCTCACCCCAGTGCCTTCTCGCACAGCCAATCCACACCAATCAACAGACAGTATTACCCAGCAGGGGAGCTCCGAATGTCTCCGAGGCGTCAGGCATGCCCAGTGCACTTGAGCCGTGCCGGTATTCTCCTCACGCGGCAAGGTGCGCAGCACACGTGGAGCTATATGCAGGTCTCAATGTCGCATCTCCATGAGGGGGTGGGTCGACCGGGGGGGGGGAGGGGGACCTCAGCGCAGGAGGTTACAAGCACCGGACCCAATCGCGCCGCCGGACCACACCCCCAGTCAGCTCTCGCCTCCTCGAAGTAGTCATAGCAGAGAACGTGGCGCAGCAGCCTTGTCCATGTACTGCTCAGCACTTTGCTCTTACCGCAATCCAGCAGCTCATATCCAGGCGGGGGGGGGGGGGTGCGTGGTCGCAGGGCCACACAGCTCCGAGCCCTCGGCTCCCGACGTCTGTCCCGCCGGTCCAGCCATGTCGACCAGGCGCGCCGGCCCGGCCAGCATTCACCTCCGGACGGCCTGAGAAATATGCGAGGTCGGGGATGCGCGGTCCAACGTGTACGCCGCAGCTCCGGTTCGTCGCCCACACGCCTCGAAATCGGGAGCTTGAGGGCTTCGCAGGCTCCGGGTGTCACACACTATGTAGGGCTGCTCATCTTAGGTGCATGAGAGCGCGCCAATGCAGGATATATAGGTGGATCGGTGAATTCAGCGCGGCGCTCCTCTGTTAGGCAGCCATCTTCGGCGCCGGCAAGCTCCGCCCCCCTCAAGTGAATAAATTACAGTGCCAGGATATCCTCCCAGGTGATAGTGTGCTCTACAAATCTACATTACATACCATAGCTGCATGGATCACGACATGCCAAGTGTGTGGCACGTTGCTGAAAGTTAGACCCTGATGATAGACGCTTGTATAAAAAAATCATAGCTACTGCGCCACAACATCTCTACAAATAGTCCACTTTATATACGCTTTCACGGTCTCGCGCAGAAGAATTACATTTAAACACAAAAGAAAGAAAAACATATTTTCATAAAGTGTCTTAACTTATTGGACAAATAATAATATTAGATATATTTTTGTCTCTTATCACCTAAAGCAAGATTTTGAGGCATTCTAAATGAGACCAAAAAACGGTTCATGGTTTGGTGGGTCTGGGCGTTGCATCATCCTCGAAGGAATAGGGTCCTTTAATCATTCCATAAATGCTCGGGGTTGAATTTCACCTAAATGTTCTTTTTGGGTATTGGTTCCTCTTTATGATTTTCATACTTCAGTAGAAAGCTGGTCACTTCATCTTAGCATCACAGAGAGAAAACTGGCAAAAGTCAGTCTCGCTCAGTGAACCGTTTCTAGCACTGAATATTCTCTTGCCTTTGATCTGCATTTCGGCATGAAAACGGAATTGGGCTGCGTTAAAGTAGAGGTGATACCTACCACTTCCTTGAGGTAAAGGATTTAAAAGCCTACAGCTGAAAGTTAGACAAGACCTCATGCTGATGGCACAAAATGTATTATGGCTGAAGTGAAAGATGACTGGCACAAACCTTGAGGGCTCTTTAAGGCCGAAGCCACCTGCTTGTGCTGCTTGTCCATAGAAAGTTCCTTTTCTGGTGAGTGGGTGACTGTTTGAGGTGGAAAAGGAGTTGGTGATTTTTTTTTTTTTAGTCTTTAAGAAACCTCGTGCTGGTACTTCTCTTGGAATAATACATTGACCATGCATCCGGAAATTAAGAGTTAGGGATAGAGAAGTGTCTGTTTTATACATCTTTGCGAACATGGCTTCATACAGAGAACGGTTAGGCAGAACTTCTCAGACAGACACTTGACTTCTGAGAGCTTTGGGCAAATAGAAACTTTCTCAATTCCTCTGTAGTGGCGTGGCATAAAATGCTTGCAGTCCTACGACCCATTTGTGACAACCCCCTAGTCTACACATGTTGGGCAATTTTTTTAAAAAGTGCAAACTTCATTTTAGCTCCGTTCAGAAAAATCCAGAAAACAAAGGAAATATTGGCTTTAGTTCAAAAGGCATAAAATATGGCACATGATGGCTTTGCGTTCTGCACTGACGACTGGAGAAAAAAAGGAATTTATGATGGTATCTGGAGATGCCACGGGATTATGGAAATCTCCAGATGTCACTTGAGTTCTAAAATGGCCACACACTCCTTTGAGGTGAATATAGTACAAATGTTTGATACCTGTATGTCTCACATCAGGAGGTAGCTTGAAAGTGAATTTAATTTTGCAGAATAACAGTGACACAATAGAACGAATAGAGGAAGGCGGGGCCAGCATAGGCCCTGCCGCCATTATGGGGGTCGGCCGTGCCCCGGAACCTGTGCCCCCCCTTTTCACTGTCCCTGCCTGCGGTCGGGGACCTGCCCCGGAAGTGATTGCATCACTTCCGGGTCGGGGGAGGCTCCCCCGCGCCCCGGAAGCGATCTGATCACTTCCGGGGGCGTGGGCGACCCTTTGGAGACCTTAAAGCCGGGGGAGCGCAAGAGACGATCTCTTCCTCCCCTCGGCAGCACATCCGTCGTATGTGCCACTTCCTCCCTCGGGAGGTCCCTTAATCTTTTTTCTTTTCTCTTATCTGCAGGTTTTTGCCCCGGGGCCTTTGGCTGCTACTTGTACTCGCGACATCGAAAGGTTTTTCCCTGGGATCATCGAGGCAGGAGTGGTGTAATTTTGATCGTGCCGTTGCGGTGCGGGTTTGGGAAGCGAGCAGACCCGTGGTGTGGGACGCGGGCAGCGCTTCTGCATTTCGCGCTCTCATCTGGCCGAGGTAAGGTGTGGGGAGCGTGTGCGGTGTTCCAGTGTCCTACGAGGGTCGACGCGTGCGGCCACGAGCGGGATTTCGGGCGGGCAGTGTTCTTAGCCCCCGGTGTCTGCCACGAGCCGCTCCCAGCTTCCCCACAGGTTTTTAGCGCTCAGTGCGGCGTTTTCCGTTATTTCGGGGGGCGGAGCCAGGCGGTACGAGTGCGCGTATATGCCGAGCAGGCCCCTTTTGCAAGCGCGGAGGATCGTGTTGGTGCAGTAGGGCGGGAGCGGACATTAGGGGCAGCGCGACTGTGTGAATTGAGGGCGTTTGGTGCCAGCAGTTCGGTGGAGCAGTTCAATTACAACGTGGGGTGCGTTTTAGAGGCTATAGTAGCAATATTTTATCAACATTTTTGCCAATCAGGTTACTTTGCATATTGTTTTCACTGCTCTTCCGGGTTTCCTCAGCTGCTGGGGCGCAGGGTATCTCTGCAGGTCGCCTGATACTTTGGTTTGCACAGAATGAGCATTTTTTGATCGCTAATTTTGTTGTTCTGCATAACAGGAAGGCGGTGACTGTATCACAGGTTTGGTAAAGGGTCTACGCTGATCGTGGAAAGCAGCTCCAAGTGCTTAAAGGTGCCTCCTCATCGGTGTGACGCAGCGGTTACTAGCGGCGGTTCACGGACGTGAGGACCGGTGCAGAGGGTGCCGGAGGACACGGTTAGGGTCTGCATCCCGGCGCTGCTGGGAGCCACGCGGGTTGGAGCCTATTGCCCACCTGCCTTGCTGGGCTAGCCAGTAGTGAGGCTCCGGTAGCGAGGGTGAAGTGGCCGGCGTGTTTCCTCCATCAAAAAACTTGGGTAAAAGCTGGTACAGGTAGCAGGGAAAGTAGTCATGCCACCTAAGGCTAAGCGTGGTGAGCGGCGCCCGGGTATAGCGACTGTTTTAGACGCGCTCATGAGAAAGATTGGGGAGATGGATAGCACCATGGCGCAACTGGCGGAGAGGCTGGATGCGCAGGAAGGGCCATCTGGGAGGTCGCGCAGGGATGCTTTGCCACCAAAGGAGGCTTTTCCCCCTTTGCCAAAGAAGAGTAGGGCGAAGAAAGTACCGCAGGTTGTCCCGGGGAGTGGTGGGGGCCCAATTTTGCCTGTACTCCCCGCATTCCCTGATGCACCGGGGGGCGAGCCTTCTCCTGTCGACCCAGTGGGTGGGCCTGTTCCTTTGGTCCCAGCGACGCCCGTTATCCCGCAACCAGCACCGGCGCACCCTATCCCTGCCCCCGCGCCAGCGGTACCGGCTGTTCCAGTGCCAGCGGTACCTGATCTTGCGCTACCTATTCCCTTCGCAACTGCAAATCCTGCCCCCGCACCAGCAATGCCAGCGCCGGCTGTGCCTGCACTTTCGGTACCTCTTCCCCCCGCACCCGGGGGGGGTGCCAACGCTGCCTCCCGATTTGGTTTCCAGATTAGCAGCTGTGCTTCCCTGGCTGGGGGGTATGGGTTTGAACGTAAGTGCGGCGGGTGTTGTCGGGGCGGACGCATTGGAAAGGGCGAAGCAGCTGATCGATCTAGCCAAGCCAAAGGACGCGCCGGCGGTCGGGCCCCCAAGGAAACCCCGGGACCTTCACAGGGTAAGCCACAGACGTTGCCAATGTTGGGCATGGGTGAGGCACGCACGTCCTATGAGTCTCTCTCACGCCACCTGTCGCAGGAGGTTAAGGAGAGAATTTGGAAAGGGACATATATCGATATCTTTTCACTTTTGATAGATGAGGTTGAGAGGGAAGAAATGAAGAGGAAGAAGGACTATATGCCTGCGCGTGAGTGGGCGAATGATAAGGATTCTATGGCTGCAGGAACATAAGAACAAATAATGCTTTCATGCAATAATACTGAAAAGAACTGCAGAAAATGATAAACACTGCTGCAAGGAGTTAACAGCTATGACCATCACAGATAACACAAATATTGTATATAAGATATTAGAACCGACTATCTTGTCCTTCCGTGAGGCTCGGCTTAAACACCTACACCAGGAAAACTAGCATCAGACACTGCAGCTGATCACTCACGAAAACACTCCTAGAAAGGTCAGCAACACGCAGTTCAATAGGACCCTAAAGACAGACCACACAGCTGAGATGGGTTTGGCAAAACCCTGCACCGCCCACTGTGATGCATTCCTCCGACTCGAAATAAAGGGACATCATTTGCACACAGGTCTGGTAGGCAGACAGCAAGGATCCCCCTGCACCTTTCTGAAACACAACCAAAGGAAAAACATGCACCCAATACACCACCACAGAGACACTGCTGAGCAATGTCTGCCCAGTGACACACCCTTGCAAGACTCTCAGTGAGGAAACCCACAAATGCAGACACCTACTCTACATCAGAAGCAATGCAATTAGGAAGTGTGTTTATGTTCATTTTGCTTGTATCACACACTACAAAAATGAACTTGTTCCAGGTGCCTAAATCTCCAAATGTAACGCAAGAGGTTGCATTTAATTGGTGCCAAACTGGTTTTGGTTATATTAACCATGTCACACATCAGGACAGACCGGATTGTACTTACAGGGCAGCTGGTGCTAGAGTTGGGAGGTCGGCAGGGCTCGAGTCGGGGTACCACGCGGGTGGACGGCATCCCCCCACTCATTTTACCGGGAGCTCGATAACTGGAGCAAATGGAGCCACACATTCACTCTTTGGCCTCTCTGGGGCGAGATTGGAGCTCATTCAGAACGCTGCTAACGCGCTGGCTTCTCTGATGCAATCGCATCTAAGGGGTGAGCAAGGGGAGGTAATGAGTCTGATGGTGCAAGCAACCTTTCGTGACGCCACTTCCTGTCGTGACGTCAGCGTCCCCCCACTTATTTTTTTAGGACTTGTGCCCTGGAGGTCGGGGTTACAGTGACTGAGTCCAGTGGGCGTTAGCGAGGCTAGCGGACACATACATAGGCAGCAGGCATGGTGGAGGCGTTAATGTGGTTAGAACAGGTGTGGCCTAAGCTTTATTCTGAAAGGCATCAATTATTGTGCCTGGCTGATTTCCAGGTTTGTGGTATATAAAAAAGCGTAATATAACAGCATGCAATATAACATGGCAGCATGTAATATAACACAATATACCACCACAGCGCTGCTGGGATTGTAATGACTGGTAGAAAATAAACACCAGCAATGCTGCCGGATTAAGAGTACCCACTGAACGCACAACGTGCCCTTAAGCTCCGGGGGGTGCTGATGAAAGCCTGACACCATGTCCGGACTCATTCTATACACCGCACAGCTTCCCTTTGTATGCCTACAGCAGCATGTAGGGCAGCAATTCCAGCAGCCTTGGAGATTACACACCACCACAGGTCTGGCCACAATCTCTCTCTTTTTCCATCCCTCTTTTTGTTACCGAGCCCATTCATCTGCCAAATGTCGCCCCCTGATAAGAACTGCCCCTCTCTAAGTCCTCATTTGTAAAAAGATGTTGGCTGACATAATTAATGTCTGTCAGACAACAAAATTTGAATTACAAAGTAAAAGCAATTTAAAAAAAAAAAAAAGGGACGCAGCTACATAATTACCGGCGACAGACATTCTGTAGCTCCCACGGCCTCGGGAATTATTTACATTTCTGGATGGAAATAATAGGAAATAAAGGGGGTGGGGGAGCAGCTTGGGTGTGAAGAGGTCCCTCCAGCGCACAAGGAGAAGTGCGGATGCTGAGATACAGTAGACAGGTCCTTGAGATAAGCACGCATGTAGGCGCTAATACCTCCACAGGCTGCGGATGTCCATTATCTCAGGGCGGGTATTTGCTGTGTCACCCCCGCCAACCGTGCAGAACAAATCCTTTTAAGTACTGAGCACGCGGATGACTGCAAATTGTGCCACCTGGCTACAGGATGATGGTGTTCTGCACACGGCATGCGTGCTGTCACGTGCAGACGACTGACGGCGACCTCAAAGCACGCGGGGGCGCCGTAAGACCCGAAAACAGTCACTCTGCGAGGCCCGGCGCTCTAACCGTAGAAGCTCCTTTGTCCGTCCCTGCGACTACTCGGAAGCAATGTTATTTCTATGCATCTTCTGAAAACCGTGGGCGAGGCATAGAAATACACCCAAATATTCATAGTCAGCATAATTTACTATTCTAAATGCAGTTCCCAAATATTTGTAGTGTAATTTCAGGTGCTTTGCCATACTGGCAAGTGGGAAGAGTGAAGATAAGGGCATGTCTGTAGATGTGCGCGCGTGCCATTTGTATGCACAGCTGGAGATCCAACAGATGCAACAGCGGCTTCATTGTGCCAAAAAAATAGGCTCCAGGCCTAGCATGGCGCCTTTGGGCACAGGTACTTCATCACACACTTGGTAAAGATAGCATGTAGCCTGTGCATGCCAACACCGGACAGAGGTTATTTGAACCCGCCTGTAATAACTGGTGCAGGCAAGGACTGGGTGGGACGGGATACCGGTTACTACCGCTACTCTCTTCTGGGTATTGGGGAGACGACTTGGCTTCCTCTGCTATCCTGAGGCGGGAAAGAGGGGGAGAAAAGGAGGGGTTTTGTAACTTTCTTTTGGGCGCAAGAGAAAGGTGGGTCTTACTACGCTCTTCTACGCAGGGAAAGCTTAGCCTCCACTACACTCTCCTGGGCACAGTAGAGAAGCACAGATTCAGGTACTCTCTCAAGGTGTGTTAGTGGGGAAGATGACTTTCCCTAGTCTCTCATGTGCAGGGAAAAGAAGAGTAACTTCTGTTACTCTCTTCTGGTCGAAGGATTGCACAGTCCCTGCAGAACCCCGCCCGAATGAGAGGGTTTTGCTTAGGTACATGGACAGACAGACAACAGGAACACTGCAATGACAAGTACGTCTTTGTGCAGCAGCCTTCATTAAAACAGAAGTCAATAAACGCATCTGAGCCTGGAAGCAACTGTTTCCAGCATGAACCCATTATATAAAGTTATTCACTTGCTACTCAATGCTAGAAGTGTAGAGAGTAGTGGCAGAGGTAATCCCCTGCACCACCCACATACGCATCCCTTTGTGACCATCTTCACAACTGGACTCCTGTGTTGTTGACCTTGGATATCTTTGTAGTTTAGGTCTTAGTTAATATTTCAAAGGAACAACACACAAGCTTAAACGGAACCATCTGTGCTTAGCACATTTATTATTGGATATATTTAATTGTTTTGCCTGAAGCTGTCAACTGCCTGCAACACTCTAAAGCAAACAAAAATACTGGGGCTGCAGAGTAAAGATGGTGCATTAAATATGGTACGCAGAGCAGAGAAGTGAGTGCACGTATCTGAGTGATAGAAAAGAAGAGTGAGGCTAGGTCAGGGTTACATGTTTTCATACCCTTGATTCTACCACATCATTTTTTGATGTATGTGTTTGGAATACTTTTGAGTGGGCACGGTGATAAGGGGACAATCAGACTGCCACAGTAAAACTGAATCGGAAAAGAACACCAGAAACAAAGACTATGCGACAAGAGGCTCCAAAACACCCTAGGGTTAAGAGGAGGAAAGCTCAGACTCTGCTACAAAGAGCTGTGTAGGGAAGAAGAAAAGCCTCCACCAGCACCGATACAACCCATTTTAGAAACACAAAACCCCACTAGGTACAAACGGGTCACAAGTGCAGAAAAACAAAGACTGGTACACTCCCGAAGATTATACAGAATGACAGAAAATTAAACTCCCGACCTGCTGAGGTTGGGTTAAATGGAAGATCATGTGTTTCACCTCCTCCAGTGGAACACCCTACAGAGGAAACCAACAACATAACTCAAACTCTGAAGATTCACTTACACAGACAAATTAGCACCACTGCAGGGAACATCCTCAACCCACAAACTGCATCCTACACAAGCCTCGGGGTCAGATGAAGACCTAAAGACCTTGCTTCCTCCCATGGAGAGCCTTCACAGGGCAGATCAGCAAATTACAGACCACAATCTGCCTCGGAGACAACGGACCTAGCTAGTCCTGCGCTGCACAAAATAAAGCACCCAAACCCGGTATAAGGACATGCAATGCTGTGTGGCTGGCATAGTCCAAATCTTGAATATTAATGTTCAACGGTTTGATATTTTTTGTTTTACAGATACTAGAATATGATATGGTCTTCATTATGATAAGAGCTGAACGGGTAAAAGTAAGGTCTTGTAGGAGCACCTTATTAGCTTCCTGTTTCTTTGTTGAGGAGGCTGTCGACGCATAGGATGCTATGTTCATTGCAATAATTGTGGTATGGAAGGAACTGAGGCGTATCACTACATTGAAAAACCTGCTTCACATGAACTATAAATGTGGTCAAGTTGTGGTTCAATGCTAATGCGGTCAAGTGATGCAAACCTGGGAACCTCATTTATGTGCACTTATATAGGAGGTGCAGATTATGGCTAAATGACAACCATGCCACACTGACGATCAGTGTAAGGTGAAGCAAATCACCCACTTTTGTTTCTGTTGCTTTTATGTCTGGCTAGAACCTGTGCTTTTCCTGTCTCGCAAGAACCTATATAATATATATCAAGAGAACTAGAAGGTCGGCCCATCCTAGTTATAGTGCGTTTAAGTGCCATTCACATACTGATCAGCTCACACTTATCAGCCATTCACCGCTGTAATACTCAGTGTTGACATACTCATTTTGTCTGTGCATGGACATAGCGCCGTTTCACTGGGGTAGCAGCCATAATAGTCTGCATAGGGAGTTGTGTAAGAGTGGCTTACCTGATGTGCCAATTCTTCCTGCAGCCCTCGTGTCTCGCTGCCTGCCTTCTCCAATTACCTACCCGGCTATCATCAGCAGAAGTTACTCTATCAGGGAGCAGCACACTCCCGAGGAGAGGAGGGCCTGGCGTATTCCATTATCTGGACCCTGTGCTGAGCCCAATGGAGACCATGAGGGCTGGTGCAGCCACTAGCTACCGGAGTTTGCTCATCACTTTCTGCATGGCCTCACTGAAAGAGCAGACAGCAAGCTCTATGAAGGTGTAAAACATTACAAGCTCAGCAAACTGGCCCCATAGTAAAGCACTGAGGTTAAAGGTGGCCATTGGCTAAAGGTATCCACCCCTCCCCTGCAAGCACACGGTAACTGTGGCTGCCGAGAGCCAATGGGCAGGGGCATATCTTAGTCTGAAATTCGGAGACGGAGAAGGGATGCAAACTATTTCCCCACTATCACTCAGGGCCGGACTGGCCATAGCAGGCACCAGGTGTTTTCCCGGCAGGCTGGAAGGGTGGGGGCCAAATTTGCAGTGGCGGGGGCTGTGTTACTGTGGGCCAGTTTTGCAGCAGTGCTGCCTTCTCGGCCCCCAGTAACAAATGCAGCTTTGGGGTGTTCAGTCAAAATTGCCAGGGCTGCTTTGGGTTCCCAATCCGGCCCAACAAAAAAAGATGCTGCAACAAGCAAGGATGGGAGCTCAGTGAGGGGGCATTTGGAGGAAGAGATTTGGGGCCAGTTGGGGCTGCCGGTGGATGGAGGGTGCACTGGAAAGTAAGTCTTTCAATGCTCAATGGTTGCTTTTGAGTAAATCCTCTCTGTCTCAATCCGTCTATAACCTGCGGTTGCACAGCAATTATACATGCCAAATATGCAGGGAGAATGGCCTCCGTCTCCCCAACTGCACCCCAGTTATCAGGCTGTTGAGCCATTCATCATGGCTTCCTTTAGAGACTTTTGTTTGCCTCATTCGGTCGGAGGCATTAACACTTTTGGGAAAGGACTCAGCAAGTGTCATGAAGGTAATTTAGTATTTGTCATCGTCTCCCTTCAAGATCGTTGATACCCGAGCAGGAGGGAGCTGATCTGTAAAACGGGAGCTACAAATCACCCATGAAAATTTGCTCCTGTCGACACTTTGTTATTGTCACAGTTACTGGTCACTAATCAATATTAGTTGAAAGTATTATAAATGAGATCTTGGAAACAGGCTTCTGACGAAAGATGGTAACCCTGAGATGCTGTACCGAAGTGCACCTATTGGTAAGGGTTAAAGGTTAAGAAGCGTCACCTGCTGTCTCCAACCTCATTTCCGTGCTGCTGCAGGAGAATCCACGGCGTTGCTGATTTGAAGCTCGGATGCGGAGAGGTGGCGGAGTATTGATCAGTGTGACACCTCATTACTCTCAGAGCAGGTCATACACGGAGGGACCGTTTATGAAATAGTGTCCAGTGATTGGGCTTTGGTGCTAAATATGCTGGCCTGGCCATTCCCTAGTCTACCTGCTCCATTCTGTGTTCTCTTTATTTCTCGTCACCAGCCCCTGGAGGGGATAAACTTAATGCCTGACTAGGCAACCGCATACTGACTTATTTTAGGTCCCCAATTCCAGCGTTGACCCCCTAATTCAATTAATTCACTACCCTTTCAATAAATAAATATCATCTTTTGCCCTCTATTCATTTTCCGTATTCAGTTCAAAACCAAGTTCCTTGTTCAAGAATTTCTGTTTTGTTGCACACATATGGCATGGTTTGGAAAGTACACTCCTCATGCTTCTTTTCATTCCTCTCTTATGCCCATTCGTTCCCGCGAGGTTATTACTTAACCTCCTGTGAGCCATGGACCAGTTTTGATACACACTCACAGTGAAATATTGGTACACAGCTAAACAAACCAAACATTATTGGCTTCTTGTTGACTAGACCTACCGTGATACTCTGTGTTCACCCTGACTTTCCACACGCAATCATCTGAAGGAGAACTAAGACCTGGCATCACTCACGTACGCATCAGTGACTGTAGAGCATAAGACTAGCAAGAGACCAATGGAGCACTCAACAAGGGCGGGAGCCCCGAGTTACAAATCAGGATTGTTCACAATGAAGCAGGTTGTTCATGGACGGTGAATCTGATCTGTAGATGTAGGGAGCTCGGAAGAGGTGGATCTTTAGCCCATTGCTAAATTACAGAAGGGCTGGAGGGGGTTTCATGTCGATGATGTGTTGTTTCACATCTTGTGCGCCTAATAAGGCACCATTCTTCGTGTGGAGCTTTAAGAATGAGCTCCTTACCTGCCTTGGTGGGGGCATATTTTGGAAGTAGTCTTCCTAAGAGATACCTGCTAAATCTGGCACCAGTTTGCTCATTCAACACCCACGTATTGTGTAGCATCCTGAGGGAACCCACCTTTCTATTTATCTTTTTTTTATCACTTCAATCAACATACCTGCAGTAGGAGCCCACAGAACCCTTTACTACTGTGCCAAACCTACCGGGATGATGTTGCAATTTATTTTGACAGATATCTGCAGTTAAACAAAAGAATCGGACATCCCTAGACTTAATAATGTAAGTGTGTAAATAAGAAAAGTATTTTTCTCTAAACTAAAAACACAAAAAGACAAGATTCTTCCACAGACCAAGGATGGTAGGTATTATACAGGCTACCGCACCCCAACATATGCTATCTTCAGAGATCCATGATTTATCGTGGAAACTGCTTTAACTGTCAAGGCTAAAGTCAACAGTACTGCAACATCTTTTTCCGGTGAAATCCACTATTTAGGTTATTTCTATAAATCATTGGCCACTGCAGTCAAATGTGCCAATCGAGTCAAGGCCGGGATACTACAGCTCAGTTGACCTGGATCTATCAGGCCAACTTTTCCACACAGCTGCATTCGTGCAAGTATGCTCACAGGAGGCCTCAACTGGAAAGTCACCACTAGATCTACAGATAAGAACAGATTTCTATCTAAAAAGGTGGGTGGAGCCTAATCGCAGGAGGGCTCATCCGGCCTATCTCTGACATTCTATGAAAAAGGCATCTGTGTTTGCAGCTTGATCCTGTTTAAAAGTCTTGCTTTTTAAGAAAAATCAGAGAGGTTGATCCTCCTTAGCTGGTGCAATAACATGGAACCTCTCTTCACTGCTACCCTTATTTCACATCATTGCCCATAATTTAGATATCAACTGAAAAGTCAGGTAAACTTCAAGCAGATCTTCCACCAGCAATATGTTCACTCTTAAACAACTCACGTAGCCCTTTGAAACCTATGTTCTTTCTATTTCGCTGCAAGTGCCCTAAGATACAATGAGGCATCTGGCGCCACACACTCCCCAATATCTGTTTCAACTATTCAAAACATTCTATCATTGATTTGTACTCCTCCCAGAGTTTACATGTCATAGTTTGATTTTCTAAAGCTGTCAATGCTTTGAGTACTGGAGGAAAGCAGCTAACCAAAGCATACATTTTTAACCCATGATTGTACTCTAATGTCCCTTCCATTTATGAAACACACTTACCAGCATCGAGGCTGCCAGTAGCTGCAGTCCAGCCCATGACTGGTGGGATGGCCCCCACAACTGCACCTATCCACGTGTTGGTGATGCTGATCCGCTTCATTGGGGTGTAACAGCAGGTGTACAAGAGGATGTTGAAGGCCCCCAAGAACCCAGTGAGTGGGTTGACACCAAATGTCAGCAGAGTGATCCCGGGTACAGCACAGGCAATGGCGAAGGAGACGGCATGCAGCGAGCTAGGAGAAACAAAGAGATCATCTTCATGTCAGCAAGCTAGTGCGCAGGCAAGATCTGCCAGAGGTGTTGGACAGAACCTAGACATGGGCAGCATTTTGTTTTCAGCACAGGCTAAATATACAAGTTGGCGACTTGAATTATACTAAATAGAACTGATTAAAGGGGGGTTCTAAGTAGAGGTTTTGCCATTAATCTTTTAAAAGATTGGAAGTGAAGGAGAGAGTCAATGGGAGAAAGAATAGGGTACACACAGGTGCATCAATATTCTTGTTAACAAGGGTTAGGGGCATGAGGAAGAAGGTCCTTCACCCCTCTTTGGGTCATGTACAAGCACACATTTGATGAATGTGTCTAAGTGAAAGACATGATTTCTGAATTACGCAACTGGGGAAGCAATTATTTATTTACAGTTCTATATAACACCAGCATCATGGTGCATTGCACTCCATTTGGGAGCTTGAGGTAATTCAGAGCAGGCTCCCCTCGCCTATAATAAACTTACATGTGGTCACTCTTTTTTTGTAATCCCTTTATTGTATATGAGACGACCAAGTTTATGCATATGCATATATATTGTTACTTAATGAAGGGGGAGCATGGACGATACATTGAGGTTTACAGAGTAAGATTTTTTTAAAGAAATTGTATAATATTCATGCATTTCGTTCTTGCTGACAATTGTTACTGTATGAAGGGGTGCATGGACAAGAAATTGAGGCTTACCGAGTGAGATGTAGAAAGAAATTGTATAATATTCTTGAATTTCGTTCTTTATGACTAAATACAGTTGTATCAGAGATTCTGTGATATGTACTCAAACATGGGTAACTACATATTTGAAACTCTACACAAGCACCAATTTTCCCCTATGTAAAATTAATCATCGAGCTCAGAGAGTGCTTTGCACAGTCCGGATCATTTCTTATCTTTAAATTCTGTAAATAAAATTCACATTTGAATGGATCTGGTGCCAGGCAGCTGATACCGTATTTTAAAAGCTCCACCTGACTGTAGAAAGGCAGTGGAGCACTTCTAAACACTACAATGCTGAAACAAATTTCAATACAAAAATAAATATGCATGTTTTGAAAGATCTATCTGAGCACTTCTGCAATTTCTAAATATATCAGAGGGTGAGATCTCCCTTCTATAGGATAACCAAAATGCACCTGATACCTAGATAATAACAATGGCAACCACTGGTACAGCACACAGAGTTAAGTTATAGGAACTCGGACAGTTTGATTAGATCCTAGTTTGTCAAAATCTACCAAGTAGGACCATAGCCTTATCAGCTTCAAAACAGATTCAATCTAAAGATCAATCCATCTTGTTTACATAACACCGATGTGTGAAGATTGAACACAATAAAATCAAATGATAACCCATCCAATAGCATGAAACATAATTGTAAAATATTGAATAAGAATTGAATGACATGAAATGAAATGATAGAAGGAATTGTGTATATAGAGGCAGATTAAGGATAGAGTTGGACCAATTTGACAGTGAAGATTACTTTCAACATACATATGTTTTCTACAGTCAAGGAACAATGCATTGGGGTTCTGATTTTAGCACTGCGGCTTACAAACAAAAGGCACATTTGAGGGACAGTTTTAGGGTGGAAAGTATATTATATTCTTACTGTGTTAAAGTTATTCCATTAGAATCTAAACAACAAGAGACAACGTATTTAGGTGCACAAAACAGACACCATGTAAGCCAGGCTTATAGACTGTGGGTATATTTGTTTGTATTAAATCTTCTAAAAGCACCAACAGTTGCCACTGGCAGTCCCAAGGCGCCCTCGATTACAAGAGTGAATAAACAGGGCAGTGCAAACAATAACACAAAGTATAAACAATTCAATAAAATCTTCATATTGCACTGCAACTTCCTTTAAATATTACCTGGGAAACAGACAGCTGCCTAGTCACCAATAACAAAGAACCTCAGTGATCCTTCAAGCAACGTTCAGTTTAAAAAACTGCCATCAAAATAAAACCTAGCAAAAGCATTGTAAATACACCCACACTTTCAAGTGTAAGACTAACAAAAGCAGTGTTATGCAGGAGGGAGGCACATCAAAGTAATCACCGATTGAGGCGTAACTAGGGCCTGTGGTCCTCATACCATCCCGGTCAATAACAACGATGGACAACCCACCCCGCAGGATATTAAATATTATGCAACACAACAGCACTCTGTAACATCAACTCTGAAGCCTCAAAGATTGAGTCCCTGTTGCATGAATTGAAGGTCCTGGGGGTTACACACAAGATTTCTACAGCAGAGACTTATGATTCAGTGAATGCTATCTAGGAAAGTAGAGATTGGAAGAAAACGGGCCCTTTTCCAGCAAATTGTGAAAGCTACATCATGCGATATCCCCAACACCTGGGGAGCGTCCTCAATCGGCACTCGAGTGCCAATGTTTTAAAAAATAATTCAAAACTTACTTTACAAGTAATCCTAAAAAAAGTCTTTATTTTCCTTCCATAATGCGGTTTATTTAAACTTTAAATGTCCATTTTCAACATTTTTTCTGGCCGTTTTTTCTCTTTTCCCCTTCTCTTTCTCTTGCAGGTCGGCACGAGCATCAGGAGCGACCGGAACCTGCGAGGCCTGGTCAGCTGTTCGGTGCACTTTCTGCAGACTGCCGGCCCGCACAATTGGTGTTGCGGTGGTGGCTCCAGCTCCTGTCTTGAGGGTGCACTGAGCAGGGCAGACCTTTTATTACAGGATTAAAGAGATAAGGTGAAGGAATGGGGGTGTAGTGCTGTTTGAATGTGGCAGGAGAAATCGTTTTTTGTATGGTGCTGGGAGCAATCCAGTGAGTTGTGTTCTGGAGCTGCTTGTGTCAGGGTATAATTTAAATTCACCACAAAGCGGAGGAAATCGTTTTTGGGGGCTGCTTTCTATGGTCCTTGTTGGAGCTGTTTTTACATAAATTGTTGGTCAATAGCAAACATAATTTGGCTTTTGGACAGTCAGTGTTTCGTGGTAGATTAGTGGGTGCACCTTTTTTAATTGGAGGTTGTGTCAAGCTGGTGGGTGATCAGGACCTGCACAGGTAGCTATAGGGGCATTTATGCGAGGGAGCATTATTGTGAGTTGAAGGACCAGTGGCTTTGCACAGGTAGCTGTAGGGGCATTATTGCGAGTTGAAGGACCAGTGTTTTTTTGTGGTTGGACCGATTGGCGAGCAGGGCTAATAAATTTCTGCTTTGAGTGTTGGTGGGGCACGAGTGGTGCATTATGGCACCAAAGGCACGGAAGGGCGAAAAGCGCTCGCGTATGGTGGAATTCATGGAAACAATGATGCAAAAATGGAGGATATGGAGCAGTCTTTAGCCGATTTGAAGAGCTGAGTAGATGGGCAGGAAGGGGCAGAGGAAAGGCCCAGATGGTCGGGGTTGCCCCAAGGGTGGTATTCCCTCCGGTGCCAAAGAGGGCTAGAGCCAAACAAGTGGGGGTTAGTGATGGAGGCGGCAGGGCTTTTGTCGCTAGTGGTGGAGGTACCAATGACAAGGGTGAGGTGGGCCAGTACCACCAGCTTTTTCACCAGGAGCCACCGGGGGCGGTCAGCCAATTACAGTGGTGCCAGGGAGTAATTCTGTTGCACCGATTCCGTTAATACCGTTGGTAGGTGAGGCAGGGACTTGGACCCCGGTAGTGGGCTGTGGGGCTTTGTTGGATGAGGGTAGTGCGCTAGCGAAGGCCAAGCTGTTGGTGGCACAGTTTGAAGGGTCCAAACCAGGGGAGGACAGAATGTGCCAGTAGGGACTGCAGCAGTGAGTGGTGCAGCAGCTAACGCGACTGGTCAAGATCCTCCCAAAACAAGTCCACCATCGGACGAGGACAAAGCCAAGAAACAGGAGGCAGCAGCACCAGGTATGGCGCAGGTGCCACCAAGCCTAGGTATTGGCGAATTGAGCTCTCCAGGAAACGTTTGGGTAGACATATTTCATAGGAAGTGAGAGAGAAGATTTAGAAAGGGGAGCATGGAAATATGTTTGCTTTGTTAGTTGATAACACAGATAAGAAAAAGGCAAAAAAATACAAGGAGTGGGTGCACCCCAGGGAATGGGCTAATTGGTCCCACAAGAAAAAGATTGAGGAAACTCTGGTTAACTGGTTCAAAGGTTTCTCTAATTATCAGCCAATACTGGCGGAATGCTTCCTGGGTTTAGTGGCACAGATGGCATGTTACCAAAATAGGACAGCTTGTGCACATGACGAGTATGTTGGTGTGGAGTGGAAGGATTACGATGAAGAGTTCAAGAGGGCAAAAGCAACTGACCCTGGCCTCACTTGGGACCAGATCGACGTCATCATGTGGCTGCGACACAAGAAGTCTATGCCTCACGACAACATGCAAGGGCAGTCCTTTCGGGCTAGCCTCCCAGTTACCATGGGAGGGGGGCAAAGAAGGGGGCGTGTTGTGATTTTAACAAACAAATCTGCACTAGAGCATCAGGCACAGGCAAATTTAAACATGCATGTTCCTTCTGTGGTCACGCCTCACATCCAGAGTCCAAATGTTTTAAAACATCAAAGGACAAAGGAGTTAAGATACAGGACTGAGGGTGTAATCCTCACCAAGGCCCACTCCCCAATCATAACAAGTGCTCTGATCCCATGGTTAAATAAGTACAGCTGCCCCAATTCAGAGCAGATCCTATTGGAAGACTTCAGGGACGGCTTTAGAATTCCTGCACCTGGTTATTTGGAGGTTTCGCATTGCCGCAACAAATTATCTGTAAGATCCAACAATGGGATCGCGGCAGCAAAAATAGCAATAGAATTGAGGCTGGGGAGAGTGGCTGGCCCATTTGATGACATTCCGGTGGAGGGATTTGTCTGCTCTGCATTAGAGGTGGTGCCCAAGGAAGTTCTGTTTAATTCATAACTTGTCTGCCCCCAGGGGTCAGTCATTGAACAACGCCATCGATGGGGACCTATGCACAGTCAGATATGAATCTTTTGATCAGGCAAATGAAATGCTAAGGGGAGTGGGACCGGGCGCATTGCTAGCAAAGTCTAACATTGAATCAGCTTTCCGCCTACTGCCAGTGCACCCACAGGATTTCCGCTTGCTGGTTAGGTCTCGGCTCGAAGGCTGCACTTGCGCAGTCTCGCTCCGAGATTTAATGTTAGGAGTGGGGCTTTAACCCGCCCCTTTTTTTACCTCTTCTCCGTTGGCTGGCCTCTGAAATACTGGTCAGCCACTGGAGAAGAGCATTGTCTCTCCAAACAAGCCCCGTCTTTTTCGGATTCGGGGGGCGTGTTTTTTACTTTCTTTCTCTCCTCTGGAATGTAAACATTCCAGCCAATGGCAAGAGGAGAGAAAGAAAACACGCCCCGAATCCGAAAACGCCGCTGCGTTTCTCCGAGGCATTTCTGCTTGACCTCGGAGAAAGGCGGTGACCTGGTATGCATGCCCCGTGTTCGCAACTTTGACCGACGGGGAAACGGAAACGATGAAATACAACCGAGGGGTACATTCCAGGACTTCTTCCCAATAGTTCGCAGCTCAGTAGCTGGTCCGCCTTTCCCCCTCCCGCCTCCATTTCAGCCCTGAACCTGGCGCAGCGCCTCTGTCCTCCCGAGCCCAGACACTCATTGATCCGGAGAGAGTTCTGAAGCGGAATGAACCCCACGAATGCCCCCCGACACCCCCTCCCCGCAGGCCCTCCGTCCACCCCTCTCAACTCTTCCCAGGCCCCTTACCTTCTCCTCCCTGCAGGCCTCCAGAGACGGTCCCCAGGGCTCACACCTTCTCAGCTCACAAAGTACAAATCCAAGTCTGTGCGGGAGAGGGAGTCCAGTCCAATGCGCACAGACACTCTCACTCAACCTGCTGCGGGGCGTGGGGGCGCCGGTGTGTGCGTGCGGATCACTCCAGCAGCTGTGGGGGCAGCTCCGGGCGCAGTTCTCTCCGCCGAGGGTGTAAGCAGATATCCGCGCGATGACGTTTGAGATGGAAGATTCCTCTTTCTCCTGGGAAGGTTACGGAGAAGAGAGGCGCTGTGCTGCAGAGTATGAGGTGAGGGGCGGGGGTTGGGGGAGGGCTAGGGGAGCCGTGAGGCCGTAGGATGGATACTCTGCTAGGCAGCAGGGCAGTGCCCTGTGGCAGTGGATGGCACTGGGGGGGGGAATAGGACTGGGGGCAGGCATCCCACAGGGGCAGGAGCCCTTCTGCGGGTGTATCTCAAGGGTTCAGTGCAATGTCTGCCCGAGTGAGGGGCGTGGGGCTGGGTGCGTGGCGTCCCCTTTTCAAGCGAGGGGAGAGAGCGTGGGGCCCGGCCTTAAGCACTTTCATGGCAGGGCCCCGACACCGCAGGTCGCCCCCCTAAGCTCGGAGGGTCTTGGGGCATCGGTTCTCCCCCTGGGCCTCGGCTCGCACATATGCTGGGAGGGGTTATTACAGATCTGACGGTGGGGTGATGGGGGTTCTCCGGTCTGCAGGACCCGCTGCCAGCTCTGGGGGGCGTTCAGCCGTAGGGAAGGCTGGGCCTTGAGGTCTGTTAGGGCAGCGTACCTCACCTTGAAACAAGCCCGGCAGCACAAAAGGCAGCACCACGTGGGCAGTCTTACCAAACACTGCAGCAAGAGTCCTGTGCAACTTACCACGTCCCCCACCCTACCCACAAGGTCGCCTTCTGCTCTGGCAACGGAAAGCATAGCGCTCCAGACCATGGCCGGCATCTTCAAAGCCACTTGAGGCCGGTGGGTAAAAATTCTGAATTACAGTTATTGCTACAGGAGGAGGAAGCACACTACCGCACATACCAGCACACAATTAGCCCAGACGCACAATTGAGTACTAAAGGCTTTCTACTGGTGTGTTATGCACTGCATTCACCAAAATGCATCTCGCCAAATTGTAGCTGGCAACCTCACACGGTGTTTGGCTCCATACAGGGGGTCGGGGGAGGTTGCCCTTGTGTATGGTGGCATAGATTTGCAGACGGCTGCAAGGCAACGGTGGGCGGGGGATGAGCAATTGGGCGGAAATCGGGTCTGGGCTGGTGGGGGGGCTCCTCTGCCAGGCACTTATGGAGCGACACCCGTGACCGGAGGTTTGGCGACATAGGGATGATAGCTCGATTCCTGGTTGGGGGAAGGATACGAGTTCGGAGGTGGTTATTAAAGGTTACTTTTGACGTTGGGGGGCTCTTTGGCATCTGCGGAGGTTGTGGAGTATTGAAGGAGTTGCAGGCACTAGATGATGGCTTGTTTGTCGGAGGCCCGATTTGGCGGTTCGAGCCCTGGTCGGGGTTAACTTAGGCTTCCATCCTTGCGGGATCAGGGGGAAGTAGTGGCGCTGAGAGGACCGAGGGGTGTTGCTCCACACACGGCTTGCCCGGGATGCCACCTGGTGAGCCTTGCAACGGCGCGCTCGGGGGCGGCTCTGTCCCCTGCGTGGGGGGGGGGGTGTCATACGGGGAAGCGTACACCCAGGAGTTGTGGAGGGCGAGAGTGGTGGTGCTTGCCACAGGCCCAGACTTGAAGGGGGACCAGGGGGACTGGAATAGGCACAGTGAGGTGGGCTACGAGAGGAGGCACTATGGGTTTGCTGTTGACGGATGGCGAAGTTAGCGATTCAATGGTGCTCATAAGTGCGGGCAGATGGCAGGGTGGGGTTTCGAGCCCATCAGGCCACAGTTAGCGTGCTACATGTGAGGGATGAAGTGCGGCAGAGGGATGAGGAGGGGCATACAGAGGGGGTTGGGGGCATCTGGGTTCAAGTTTTGTAAGGGTAGGGGCAGGGTGCACCCGGGAAGGCTTGGGTCTGTAATTTATTTCCCGCACTTCCCCCCCCCCCCCCCGCATATTGGTTTTAAGTGCGCCTCCGGTCCTCGGCACAGGCAGACAACAGCGGCACTAATCTGGCAATATTGGGGGGGGGGGGGGGGGATCGTGTGCTCAGAGCGGCCGACTTGGAGCGGGGGGATTGGGTTTGGATCTCGGTATAGATCGACATGGTGTGATCCTGGGCAGATTGGGGGAACTCGTCCGAGTACCACGGGAGGGAACATTTGGTCCTGGGGTGATGCAATGGGTGCTCAAGGAGGTGCTTTGAGGCCGGGGGGCGGACGGGGGAGGTGAGAGAGGCTCGGGAATTGTCCGGAAATGGCGCGGGTGCATCAGGGGTGAAGGTGCGAGGAGGTCATCAGTGGCCCACGTGCAGGTACAGTGGAGCCTTGCCCAGGGGCAGCGAGGCCGCATCACGGGTACAGGAGGGTTTTGAGGAGGTTATCAACGGCAGTGCAGTAAAGGCGTGGCGATGGGCTCGGTTGGCATGTCCATTGCGGGGCATCTCGGGCGCAGGGTGAGGGGCGATCATTCATCGGATGAAGAGGCCCTATACAGGGAGCAATGCTGGGGAGGGCTGAGGGCAGCCAGCAGGTAGTTGCTCAGGTGCTTGTGGATCGGACGGCCGCATTCGGGATATGCAGAGGGTCCATCGGGGGCGGGTGATATTAAGGACACACTGGGAGGAGGATGCAGTCCTGTGAGGCCAGGAGGCAAATGGTCAGAACTTTGGCAGGGTCTGGGACAGTTGGGCGAAAAGTGACACACCCAACAGTAATTAAGCACTGCCTTGAACGGCTCTCTGGGGATGGGCAGACACACTTTCGACAGTGTAAAACCCTCCAGAAAGCGGCAGTGCCTGCTGTAACTCGGAGTGGCTCTTTCTCCAGATGTTTTGTGTCTGTACTGGTTTCATACAGCGCATGGCCTGGTACAGGGAGCGCTGTGAAGGGATGGCCTCTGTGAGTGCAGCCGGTGGGTGTCTAAGAGGCCACGAGTGGTCGCTCTGGAGCAAAACCTGAAGGCACTATAGGGTTTGGCTGTGGGTCATAAGCGTCCAAGAGACACACCCATCCACGCCCTGGCCTCTCTGAAGAGAGGGCGCAGCGATGGTCCGCTATGTGTGAGTGGGTGAAGGGGGGCACAGCGCTGAAGGAGGTTACAATGGGGTGTGAGAGGAAGTGAAGGGGGAAATGCCAGCAGAAGGACAGCGAGAATGATGGGGAAGTCAATGACGTTTGAGATGGAAGATTCCAGAAATATGTGGAGCGATATGGCGTGAGATAGCGCCTAGCAGGCTGCCTGTGTGGCTCTGTGTGTGCGTGCAAATGCAATAGGTCTAGCATTTGAGAGAGATTAAGCTATTGACATTGTAAATAACAATGCCGTTTCTTTAAATGTTTTAAAAACAAAAACAAAAATAATGTCATGAGCAATGCCAATAGCTCTAACTTTAACAATGCCGAGACCATTGCATTGTAAATGCTTGTTTTTCAGCTGCAAGGGAAATATTATATGGACAAATGCATGCCCATGGGGTGCTCTGTTTCCTGCTCCTACTTTGAGAAGAAATTCAGTTCTTTTCTTGAATGGGTTTTCAGGCAGGTTATTGGGCACCAATCAGTATTGCACTACCTGGACGATTTCCTGTTCTTGGGAGCGCCGGGCTCTCAGGAATGTGGCAGGGCATTGCAAGGGTTCTGTGCACTCATGCGAGAATTCAGTGTCCCTTTGGCATGAGACAAAACAGTAGGGTCGGCCACTGAGATTGAATTCCTGGGCATAGAACTGGATTCACGACTCCCCTGAGAAAAAATCTTGACTTTCACTCTAGCATTGCAGGAATGTTTGAAAAGAGTAAAGAATACCTTACACCAGCTGCAAAAGACGGCGGGCAGTCGAATTTTGCATTAAAAAACATTCCCATGGCACGCCCATTCTTGCGCACCATCGCACAGTCAATGTTGGGTCTCAAGGAAAAGCATCACCATACCAGGTTGTTCGGCGAGGTCCGGCAGGATATGCGGATTTGGATGGCATTCCTGAGTGATTTCAATGGCAATGTGGTTTGGCCCAGCCCAGCTACATCCAGCCAGAGATGGTCCTTATGACTGAAGCGGCAGGTAGCAAGGGTTTTGGTGACATTCTTGGCACGGCGTGGTCTGCTCAGCGTGGTGGGTGGAGTCCGGGCTGACAGGTAACAATGGGTTCTTGGAATTGTTCCCCATCCTAGTGGCATTATCCATTTAACCAGAAAAGCTGCGGAACCAATCGGTGGTCTTTTATCTTACCACATGTCAGTAGTGGAGTGCATTAACCATCAATCGGCTAAGTGTAAAATGATGCTGCAGCTGTTAAAAGAAATAATACTCTTATGCATGAAGTTGAATGTACTGTTTAAGGCAAAACATGTCCCAGGCGTGTTGAATGCTGCTGATGATGTGCGGTCTCACTTTAAAATGCAGGATGTAGGTACCACTACCCCAGAGCAGCGGATAACCCAACGCCTTTCCCAGACCAGCTTGGGCAACTTGGTGCCCCCATCACCAAGTTTCCAAACAGACCAGCAGACTTGTGGCAGCTAGTCTAGCACCCAGGACCAGGTGGGCCTATGAGGGAGCTTTTGGTGCCTTTTGCAATTTCTTGGGAGAAGAATGGGAGGGGACATGGCGCGAGTCATTGGCAGTGGTTTCATTTCTGAGGGTGATGAGGGATGGGGGGCGCTCTGTGGCATGCAGATGGCACCACATGGCAGTGGTTACCTTCAATGCAAAAATGCATTGTAACCCACCAGCACCTTGATAGTGCAGAGAGCTCTACGGGTTGGCAGCGCTTACAAAGTCCCCAACCAGACGTCAGGCACCCAGTTGGCATTGCCACTTTGTCAGCATTACTCGGGGCATTATAGCAGGTTTATAAATCTTCAGGGGAAATACTTATTTTTAGAGCAGCCTTTACTCTGGCTTTCTACGGTGCTTTCAGGGTGGGGGAACTGGTAGCGAAAAGTAAGCAAGACTGGCACGTGGGGCTCCAATTCGCTCACGTGCGGGTGCATGGAGGATCGCTGTTTGTATCCATCCCTAGGTCTAAGACCGATCAGAACGGGAGAGGGGGCCAAATTATATTGTAAAAAGCACAGGGGAGTGTTTGCTGTCCCATTAGCAATCTTGAATCGTTCCTCACTTGCAGACCATGGGCGCGGAGGGTCCTCTACTAATCCATGGCGATGGGACCGTGCTCACTAAGTTTCCGTTTGGTAGAGTCATGAGTTCAGCTCTCAGGGCGGCTGGTTTGGACCTATCAAGGTTTGGTACACACTTTTTTAGGATCGGGACCGCCACTGAGGCCACGGCCAGAGGCTTGTCAGCGCGTGCGGTTCAGAGGATTGGTCGGTGGTCCTCAAGCTGTTACAAGCACTATGTGGGACTACACATGCTTTGAAAGGATGATATTCGTTACTGACAGTGTTTTTGTTGCCTTTGGTTTGGTTTTTGCAGTTTCCATGTCCTGCCCCGCAAGGAGGAAGCTCGCAACGGTTCGCCGATCGTCGGAGTCCATCGCAACCCAGGTACCCGCCTGGGGGCAAAGAGAAGTGGAAATATGGATAGTTGGTCACTCAGATTGAAACAATTTTTATTTGCAGGCAATAATGCACACCAGGCACGTCGGTGCGGTTTCAATGGTTCTTTGCACGGCTATGGGGGTTTACGTCTTGGCCACTTGAGGGATATGTTGGAGATTTTCGTGATAAAACTCACATGCCCCCTACAACAGTAATTTTGCATCTGGGGGGGCAATGATCTGATTCACCTGGGGAGGAAGGGCGTATTGGAGGCACTGATCACCGAGATGAGCTGTCTGGCAAGGAAATGCCCGCATGCAGTGCTGGCATGGTCGCACATCGTCCCCAGATCACAATGGCGGGGAGGTGAGTTAGTATGGGCACTGGACCACTCAGTGAAGAGAATCAATTAGGGGATTGATAAATTCTTTTGATCCCCGGAATTGCAGACTATTGCGCATGGGTACATCAGGGAGGAAATGTTTATCTGCAGGATGGCGTGCATCTCTCCAAAATTGGTAATCAACTTTTTCCGGAGAACTTACTAGCCTGGTTAGCGGGGGCACGGAGCAGGGCAGGACCTTAGGGTGCAAGGGGGGGCCAGATAGTCAGTTCAACTATGCTGGCCTGTGGCGGTAAGGTCATTGATTGGTTGGCATCTGTTACGGTCCATAGTAGACATCACCATTGTCAAATGAGGATGCCGGGGAGGTGGAGGGGGGGAGGGGGTGGACAGTTGGTCTCTCATGGAACACCCGGGGGCAGTTACAGTTGGTAGGCCGGAAGGGTGCGGGGAAGTTCGGCTTCCGGCTTATAGGCCAACCCCCACACAGGCGCATTGGCGCAAAAACCTTGGCATAACTGCACAGCCCCTTGGAGATAATATTGAGGGCATAGGGGCTGCCCGGGGAGGATAACCTTCTGAGCAACAGGGCCTCCTGTGCAAGGTCACTTCGGTAGGAGGGTGGGACCAAGCACGATTTTGGACCAGTCATTGACCTTGCCGTAGTCTCACGTAGGGATACGCAGGAAAGAAATAATTTTGATCATTTAGTTTATGACAGGAATGCCTATGTATAAGAATCATGTCAAGATTAGCCAACTGGGATACTGTACATATAATGTAATGGACTGGACTTTTCTGCGTATTGTAAATATAAGAATGTAATGTTTTTTAATGTTATGAATAAAATACGGCTGGGGTTTTTACGACCCTTAACCCAAGCCACTGTGTGTTGTTCAAGTTTATGCCTTGGGGGAAAGAGGAAGGGTTGGTGATTCCATAGGGCAACAGGTGTTTGGAAGACGGGAATGCTTTGGGGAGGGGGACTCGGCAATACCTGGCGATATACACAAAGTCCACTAGCTCAGGGGTAGAGGCTGGGATTCAGTCAGTGGTTAGAGAGACAGACTGTTCTGTTTTCCTTCATCTCTCCATTCTACTGCCTCAAGGACAACCGCTGTCTCATAACCATATCATGCAGAAGTCATTGGCCCAATGCCAAATCACACGAGACCAGGGAGGAATCAACTTCCCATCTCACATGTAACATCTAAGTATAAAAGTGCCCACTTTGTGGAGTGGCATGAATAACATAATTGCTACCATGATATCCACATGCTACATGCAGCCATTGTGCAGGACACACGGACGTCATCAGACGAAGACTATTCTTTAGTGTTCAAAAACAGCCCCTACATTTTGCCAAAACGTTACAATTTCTCCTGCAATGCTCTTTGCTGTTTTGTATTTCAACACACGATACATTGTCAATAAAGATTTTTTCCATCAGAATTTTCAAACGTTTAAAAAAATATTTCTTAAACAAGTCTTCCCCTGAAGAACCTCTACACCCACTATCTCGGGTGCTAGTGGTTTTGGTGGAGGAAACTTCTCTGAATCACATCTGATTATTGAACGCAATTGACCAGCACTTGACCGTGTTTATCATTGCTACATTAAGTATTGAAGACTTGGCTATTAGATTGTTTTACGAGTGCTCCCACATAATATCACACATTTGTTCACTCTGTGACTCACTCCCTGGGGACGTACCTTTTCCACTGCACATGGGATTCCTCCAGTTATTTCATTTGCCACACCAGACAGGTGGCAGGTGCTAGCCAGCTGAGCTGTTCCTGCCTAACCAGCGATGTAAAGCTATGCTTGATGTGGCCAGTGCTTAATTTGAATCGGTGGTTTCCGGTGCTCTGCACTGAATTGTCAGCAGCAGCGCTTGGGACAGCCTGCCACAAGGTGGCGCTATCTAGGTAATTTAGAGATGACCACAACAACAGTTAATTATTAATGCTATATTCATTCAAAATTACTATCACCTGCCGCCCACGCTATATTTATAGCTTTGGGGGCCTGAAATAGTCTGAATTGTCACACTTGTAGGGGTGTGACGGTTAATAGTTGTGTTGTTGCTATCATTGGCAGCATAGCAGGGCAATGTGTGGTTGAGGCTGCAGTGGCCTTCTGATGAGAGCCCTGCCAGGGGCGTAGCTTCAGGGGAGTGTTTGGGGTGTTACAACCCCCTAATACATGTATTTCTGGTTAATAGTTGGGCACAGCTGCTTTCAATCGGCTATGGCGATGTGCCTGTCGATATTCACAAGGATTTTTTACATACATACAGACAAAAATGCACACACATTTTGTCCCTAAGTTTTGAAAGTCTTCAAAGATGTTGGTTATTTTCCAAAATATCTAGTTTTCCTTCAGATAGTAGCTCTTATCGGTGTTCCTCACCCTTTCTACTGCTCCTAAAGCCCCCCTCATGCGCTCAGTTCATCATGTAATGTATTTTAACATGATATGCCAACGTGATTGTTGGAAAATCAGACACTCCGTGCCCCTCCGATCTTACCAAGCTACCCCCCTGGATGTGCAATGCCTTATGAGATGCACTGAGAAGGCAGAATCTGAGAATGAGCAGGGGAGAGTTTACCCGCACTCGTGACTGGTTGGCAGCATATAATGCACTGGAGGAGGGGAGGTTGGGATGTGAGGGAAAATGGCGTAAGAAATTCAGAAAATCAATGAGCCGGAGAAAGCCACAGGATGGGTGGAAGCACAATCTCTAGACAACAGAAAGAATTTGGCACAGAATATGTGCAGCAACTTGATGCCGAAAGGACTGATTCACAAGGGCTCGTTTGCGGACAGTCGCCATGCTAGGGAAGCTTCATCCCAGGGTGCAAATACTTGCTGGACCTGTCCCCGCGCAGCCTGAGATTACATTTAGAAGAGCAGTTAATATGGCAACCATACCGCAAGTGTGGCGGATTGTCCGCAGTACTATGTTTGGTGGTAGTGACAGGAAAGGGCATGTGACAGGGTCTGTTAGCCACGTAAAATCAAGTAAACACCCAGTATCAAACCCTGGAAATGCACGTAAAACTACTCCTGAAGGAGTAAGTGCTTTTAAAGGGTGGTAAAAAGAATGGGGCACCATCCTATTCCACCTGTGCGGTTAGGGATTTCTATAACCTTGGAAAATGTTCATGCAAAAAGAAAACAGTAATAAAAGTGCAAATGTAAATGTACATTATCTATGTCCCAGCAGAAAACCAACATTGTGCAGCATGCGTGTGCTACCAAGCTTCGACCCAGGGGATCTTTGTTAAACTCCAAAAAGACAGAAATCAATGCACCAGGCTAAACAAGTAAACTGTTATATAGGCTGGAAATTACTCAAACCCCCACTTTCTTCCCATTTTGAATGGACTTTCTTATAAAGGTGACTGTACTCGAGTCGTTGCATTGAGAGAAAATAAGAGATAATGAAAAAGGATTTCCTTTAAGTCTCTAGCCTCCGGTTTTGCCCTCAATCCACAAATTCAAGCAGAGAAAGACTGGCCTTCAGGGGCACTGGGAGACTTTCAGAAAGGCTGAAACAGCTGACAACAGGCATTGGCAAAGCCAATATGTCTGGCTTGCAGTTTGAACCCCGATTCAATATTTTAAAAAGTGCAGCAGTAAAAAAACAAAGATGGTCTTCTATATATAAACATTTAAGAGATAAGGAATTGAATATGTGTTGATTCAGTGCTCTTTTAAGATGTAATATAGTCCCTCACGTATGGCGATGCAAGCACTCCGCAGGCGGTGGAAAGGTACACCAAACAGCAGGTAGCATGTGGTGAGAGAGTGAGGCTCTTCTGGGTGGAGCCAGGGACTACTCTATGTATATTTTAAAGATTTGTAACAATAGGTCCTGAGACACATGCGTTGCCAAGCCAGACCTACAAACTGCAAGGCTGGAGGAACAATCAGTCACATTTAAGGGTTTGCCAAACCCTTTGGCAACACAAAGTGCAGGAAAAATATGACTGACATAGATGAAGTGCACTGGCTTCAAGGATTCACTTCTGTTTAGTGTGAACAATTTGGCAAGAAACAAATCTAGAACAATGCGAGCTTAGGTGCAGCTCATGAGTGGGCCGAGATTGAAAAAAGGTGAAACACTGTATTTTATCCTGAACTGATGATTATGTGTTCAATGGAAGCAGAGATAGACATACGCTTCGGGTGACGCCGAACGCCACACCCCTACACCTGCGGGTCAGGTAGGCCCCTTCTTTCGGGGCTTTGACGTAGAATGTACGTATGTATACTGGACAGGTGGCTAGGCCACGCCCACCATGCATGATGTGTGTGTGACGTGGTACAAGCAGCCTACTATGCTACTACCTATTGAACAATAGCTGGCTTCCAACTGATGCGCCGAGTTGGCTTCGCATCTAAGGAAGCCACTTTTCAACACCCCTTCCAACGAGAGCAACGCTATTTTTTTTTTTTACTTCAGCCGCTGCCTCGGGGCTGCAGCCAATGGGACTGCACTGGGATATTTCAACCACTGTGCACCATATCAGGGGAATTTTGACTTTCCTCAATATTCTAGGACTGGAGTTAGAACATTAAACTAGTCTCATGGGTGAAGTTACATTTTCCCAAATATTCTATGACAGGAGTAAAAACGGTAGATTCCCGAAAATCGCCTAAACCTCTGTAGAAGACAGCCCCCAACGAGGTGTGGGGGTCGGCGGTCGTACCACGTCACACCATCTCATCAAAGCACAATCTAGAGGGCTAATGTGTCAGGATGGCCGTCGTACAACCCAGGGAGGAGAGAGGCGTACACTAACTACCCTTTCTACTGGTCCCAGTCATAAGGTTTTAATTGTGCGTGTTGGCCTGCAAAAAAAACCCAGCCAAATCAGGAAACTAAAACGCGTCCTTTCATTATTTCCCCTTATGGCTGGTACCCTCCGCCTCCTGGAAGAGCCTGTACATTTGCCTAAGTGCAGGAAAATGTATGCATGAGCAGCGTTAATAATTAAACAGGCCCCGCGATGCTCTGAAAGCTGCTTGACATTTATCTATTATGGGGCAGATGAGACAGCCAGCTTCATAATCACAGGCCATCAACGAGGCCCGAAAAACAGCCACAACAACAGAGAAGAGGGGGGAATGCCCCACCTAGGAACAAAAACACATTCGTTCGTCAACCAGGAAGCCGGCAGGATCCCCATGCACAGGGTTTAGGGGGGCCAGAGGAAAACTACTCCTGAACGCAGAGCATGTTTAAGGCAAGCCTTATCCTAAAATCCAAATAGAATATTGTGTTTGGGTTCGAAAAACAGAATCCTGCACAATCACCACTGAACCGGAAGTATTCGTGCTCTTCCGGAGCCGATTCAGGAAGTGAGCATCTTTACTTTTGTAGGAGTACATTGCTAGCACGGTAACAATTGCTGGCGTTAACTGTATAATTACTATAACTACTGTTTTATTGTTGGTAGCACTTTTAACAACAAACAGATGATATATTTATATATAAATACGTTTTAAGTAGGAAGACTATCAGTATATCTGCAAACTGACAACAGCAGAGCCAGGCCACCTGGATACTCACCATACCACCCCACTCATCTATATGCTGTACCCTAACTCCCATACGTGTCCAGATCAGGAGCCCTCACAAACCCACCCAATGGCATTAAGCGCCACGTTGAAAACAGCACCCTCACATTTAAACGAAGACCTAAACAGATGTTAATCCAAGGTCCATGAACACCAGTTGTTGTTTCCTGCCTAATGTCACCTCTATCAACCTCGGGAAGGCGTACGGTATTGGTGTCCTAAGGTGTTGGGGTCTTGCCGGGATTTGAATCCGTGACCTCCAAGAACACATGGAGTCTGATATTAAATATGGTGGTAATGGAAATTCTTCCAATTTGCAGAAGTGCTAACTCCGAAGTAGAATGTGCTGAAGGAATTTCCCCAACTCTATTTGCCAGTGGATTGTCTGCTAGATTTACCACTTCCATAATAAATTCGAGGTTGTTCCAGTACCACCAAATGGAAATCGGACTCTTCGACCGTTTCAGCATGTGAACGAACTCACCAAGCTCCAGCAGTGGGATTTCAAACCATCAACAAAACACTCCCATGTGTCCTTGCAACCTCGGAGGATCTCACTGAACCTCGGAATTAGTGTATATACATTTGTTGTACATTTTGATTTGTTGTACATCCATCGATATAGCTCTCCGAAGTTAACATGTCGGTTAGGGACCAGCTGCTAATGGCGATTAGTTATAGCGACCAGATTTCTTGGCCATGCCGGACGAGTTTATTACGACCTCCCTCTTCTCCCACCTCAGACAATCCTCCAGAACTCAGTTGACAGGTGAGGTGTAATTTAAACTGCATAAAATCTAGAGGCAGATAGGAAATATTTTCCACTAATCAATCAATCAGGGGATTTATAGAGCGCACTACTCACCCATCAGGGTAATAGGATGGGCATGGGCATATGACAGTCCTGGAGTTTGTGAAGAAGCGTGTTTGTCACTCACTTTAGATAGACCAGAGCGCAATTGTTTTTTTAACGGTGTAATTTTGCATAATTCGTATATTTCACAAATAGAGACATGTCCAAAATATTTACTATCAAGAAAAAGATATCCACATGAGTTATGTCTGCAGTCGACTGGTTTAAGAAGAAAATGTCTTCTAGATATTTTCTCCTTGAACCAGTACCTGCCTGTATGTTGAATGATTTTTTTATACTTGTTGAAAATATAGCCTCATGTATAAAAGTTACTCAAGATAATGTCGAATTGTATTTCACGATATGTGTAATTTAATAAACATTACAGGTATTCTACAAAAAACATTCTCACATTTCACACACCCATATTTTTAGGCAAATTAGGGGAATACACCGAACAAGGAATCTGTATATGGGAGTCCTCATGGGAGGGGTGGAAGACAGGCAGTGAATGAGGGCAAAGAAGAGGTGGCAAGTGGCTGAAGAGGTCGCAGTGGAGAGAATCACATCTACATGGACCCTATGAAGGAATCTCCCATGACTTGAAAACAGAGATGTGCACGCTGCACACCATTAGCAACCTTTGCACACCGATTATTAGTGCTCCGTTTCGTCGTTATCGATCGTTTTCAAAGGGCTGTCAAGCATTAAGACTTGTGGTGCACCGTTATTCATTGACAAGTTGGTAAGTTTCTATAAAAGTTTAATTCCCCCAACAATTGAGCCACGACTAGAGAGCGGACAGGTCTGAGCAAGAGATTTCCTGCAACTGACAGAGCCATAACATTGCTTAAAAGCTTGTGCACTGACAATTGCACAGAATGAACGTGGCACGTGGAAGTATGAATACATTAGTGTATCATCGGTAGCCAGAATCGCAAGAGTAGGTATCTAGACTAAGTCTGTCAAAGTGCGACACAGCTCTTATTAGCAACTTTGCGCATGCTCTGCCCGGTAAATTAAAAGGACTGCCTGTCCGCCCGCTCAAGTGCAGATAAATCCACTTACATAAGAGGAGGGCTAGGGAGGGATTGTCGAGTGACAAACACAAATCAAGGGGGATCGATCATAATGACATTTCTGACAGTTTTTCAAGCGCGTACATTAGATTTTTTTTAGTTGGTGCAATGGCATTTGCAGGTAGTGTTTCGTAGGTATATTGCGGGATAGTGTGGGCGTAAAGTACATGGATTCACTTACACACTCACCTTGGTGTGTATCTGCGCACCGGCACTGCCATGTGAGTATTATTTTCCTTGACAGCTGAAAAGAAAATGTTTATCCCCAATAACAATATGGAGGAAGCAAGCAGGCCGGGTAAGTGGGGAGAAGAAATAGTCCCTGAATCACGTCAGAAAGAAGCGGATGGGCACGGATTAACTTTGACTCAATCTGTGCTTGGTCCCTGCTCCACAGAAATGACCAGAAATTATGTTTCGCCTGGACCGGCCAATGAAGAGGACTGGTAAAGAACAGTGAAGCGAAGCCAGCAAACAGTAAGCAATGGGCGGGCTCCAAGCCCTTTTTTGTATACAATAGTGTCTCGCAATGAGACGCATGCGCTAGCGCATACTTTCACCGGCTCAACTCCAAAAACATACCTTTCATCTACCTGGGCATTGCGACCTGGATCTCCTAAAACAGTCTCTGTCCCCACTGCACTTGTGCACTGAAACTGAACCATGGCTGTGTTACGAAAAGTTCAGGCCAGGCCTAGAAGACAGCAGTGATTTACAAATGCGCCCACGTTCACATATATCATGTAAAATGAAGCCCCACTTTTGTCACCTCTTAATCTCCCACCAAGACGTAGGATGTACACAGAGGTAAAAAGGCAAAACATCAGCTCATTCTGAGACAAAGCAACCCCGATACAGCTCTTTACACAAAAAATAAGTCAACAAAATCATGTACAATTATGTATATGATGCTCACTACTGTGAAGCTCGTATCGAGCCCATATACCACACCTTACTGCCCAAAGTAGAACAAACACCTGAGATAGTGGGGGATATATGCACGACCCCCATCTACAAAGGGATCCTGCACACATACTATTAAGACTAGCAATGGAGCCCTGTCTCAGCTTTCATGTTGGCAATGCCATGTATCTGAATTTTCAAAATATCACCGGATAATTCCTCCTGCACTGAATTCTTTACTATAAGAAAGAGGCACAATTTGTAAGGTGCAGGAGTTTTACCACATTCTGGCAAGTAAAACACTGGACTGGTTACACATACCGAAATACACATGGGGTGGGATGCATCTGGGGGGTCTCAGTGAGAGAACACATTGATTATGTACTCTAAATTGAGCCTACTCGTTGTAGATTTGGAACTCCACAGCTGACTGATTCAGCATAGAATCCAGAATGTATCCTTTTTTTCCTTGACAATTCTCTTGTGTTTTTATGGCATGTCCAAAGGCCCCCTTATGTTAAGGGCGGCTCCCTTATGTAAAAGGCCTTCCACACACCCACTTCAGAGCTATGGACTCCTGCTCACAGCACAAGGACCACAAAAGAGTTCTCCTGCAATTGTTTTCAAGCCATGACGGTGAGACTACTAGTTGGAACAGAGGGACTAGCTGGGGGTACAGCCAGGAGTGAGATACAGCTACACCCACCTATAAAGTTAAGAGGTTTTAGTAAAGAGCATCATTTCCTTCGCACCCAAGTGTTTGGGGGTGGGGTCATATGAATGCGGGCTGAAGTGTGATCTGTGGAACAAGGGTGTGTGAGAGTGACAAAATGGTGAACATATACACGAGAAGAACATAGGTTACTTACCTGTAAACTGTGGTTCTCCAGTATTGGTGTCTTTCATAGAATAACATGCTTGAATCATTCCCCGTCTCATCGAAGTGGGAGTCCCACGGTACATAATTAATAAATATATATATATATATATATATATATATATATATATATATATATATATATATATATATATACATATACACACACACACAGTATAACAATAGCATAGCAAAAAAATTCCATAGGAAGTATTGTAACATAGCAATCAATAGGAAAAACTTGTCACTTCATTAGCTCGTCCAAGTCATTAGATATAGTCCAAACTCCAACCAATCAGGCGTCAGCACCCTCTAGAACCTTCTCCCCAGAGGCTCAGTCCCTCAGATTTTCTAGCATGAGAGTGACATAAGAGTCAAGTAAACAAGGGGAGCCTCTGAGGGGAGGTGGGTGGCTCGCATGTGAATCTATGAAAGACACCAATACCGGAGAACCACAGTTTACAGGTAAGTAACTTATGTTCTTCTCCAGTATTGGGGTGTCTTTCATAGATTCACATGCTTGAATCAGAGTAGATAGTAGTAATTCCAGAATTGTACATAGCAAGTTATATATCACCATAGTAATATATAAATGTATACCCAAATACATATATAAATATTTATATACATATATGTACATATATAAAAATATACATAAAAATATACATGCTGTGTAGGAGGAGGGAAGAAACAGAGGCTCACCTTATTTAAGAAGATTACATAGCACTGCTTGCCCCACTGCTGTGTCCGCATTGTCTGCAGCTTCCAGACAGTAATGCTTGGTAAAGGTGTGTCTGCTGGACCATGTTGCAGCTCTACAAATTTGGTGAAGAGGCACACCAGCAAAAAGTGCAGCCGAAGATGAGACTGCTCTGGTAGAGTGTGCCTTGACCATTGTTTGAAGTGTCTTTCCAGCTTGTTGATGACAAAAGGAAATTGTACTAGATATCCATCGTGCGATAGTCTGTTTGGTCACTGGATGTCCCTTATGCATCCTGCCATAAGCAAAAAACAGTTGATCACTTTTCCGAACGCTGGCTGTTTTTTGCAGATAACATTTTAAACACCTTTTAACATCTAAAGAGTGTAAAGTCCTTTACGCCAGCGACTGTGGATTAGGGAAAAAAGTCTTTACGATGACCGGCTCATTTAAGTGGAAATCAGAAGGCACTTTAGGGATAAATGCCGGGTTAGTGCGGAGTGCCACTGAGTCTTTGGTAAATTGAAGAAAAGGTGGTTTAATAGTAAAACCTGTATGTCGCTGACTCGTCGAGCAGAAGTAAGAGCTAGAAGCAATAAAGTATTCCAAGAGATGAATTTGAGATCAGCCTTATGAATGGGCTCCAATGGGGACTTCATGAGTTGAGCATACACAACGTTCAGATGCCAAGACGGAGGTGGACGTCGAATTGGCGGGAACATTCAAAATAAGCCCTTTTAAAATTGTTTTATTATTCTTGAAGAATAAAGAGAGTTGGAACCATCCTGTCGAAATCTGGAAATTGCGGACAGAAAATCCTTTAGAGTAGCGTGAGATAGGCAGATTTTGCTAATTGTAAGAAAAAAGGCAAAAGTTGCTCTGGCGTAGAGTGAATCAGGTGAACATTTGAAGCTTCACACCAAAGACAAAAACGTTTCCACATAAGTTTGTAGGTCTTGATAGTGGAAGGTGCCCTGGCGTTAGCAAGGACCTCCCTGCAGTCCGAAGGGATCACTAAGTTGGCAAAATCATAGTGTTCAGGCGCCAGGACGCCAATGTCAGAGATGTCGGATCCGGATGGCAGACCTGTCCTTGGTCTGTTGTCAGAAGATCCGGAATACGACGAAGCACAATCGGATCGCCCTCCGACAGAAGAAGTAGTTCTGAAAAACAGATCTGGCGAGGCCATCTGGGGGCTATGAGAAGAATGCGACATGGTTCTCTCTGCATTTTCCGAAGCACCCTTGGGACTAGAGGAAACGGTGGAAAAACGTAAGCATACATTTTTGACCAGTTCATCAAAAAGGCATTCCCGTACGACCCTGGTTGGGGAAGCCAACTTGCGTAGAATGGGCATTTGCGGTTCCGTCTGGTTGCAAATAAATCCAGATTGGGCCGTCCACACAGCTGAAAGATGTGGTCCAGCGTTGGTTGATGAAGTTCCCACTCGTGGTTGGACGTGTTCGACCGGCTCAGGGAGTCCGCTAGAATGTTGGACACTCCTGGAACATGAACTGCTGTTAAAGTTATTTGATGTTGAATCGCCCAGTTCCAGATTTGCAGAGCTTGTAGGGACAGCAAAGTGGACCTCGTGCCTTCTTGTTTGTTCACATAATGCATGCTTGTCATGTTGTCCGTCCGGATCAACACTAAAGCTCCATGAAGGAGGGTGCAAAAAGGTTTCAGCGCTAGGAATATCGCCAGTAGTTCCAAGAGGTTTATGTGCCAAGCTTGTTGCTGTGCATCCCATTTTCCCTTGACTGTGAGACTTTGAAGATGAGCCCCCATCCCTTGAGGGAAGAGTCTGTTGTATGGATGAAACTTGGAGCGTCCACTATGAAGGAGCAGCCTGTTGAGATGTTTGGCATGTCAGTCCACCATAGCAATGTTTTCTGCATCCGGGATGTGATGGTGATTACATCGTCGAAGGACCCTGAGACCTGTTGCCATTGTTTGTCGATTTCCTCCTGTAAGGGCCTCATTTTGAGACAACAGTTGGGAATTAGAAGGATGCAGGAAGATATCATCCCCAGAAGCGACTTGAACTGTCGAACAGAAACGGACTTTCTTGCACGTAGAAGAGATGCCAGTTTGGAAATTCTTTGTTGTCTTTCGTTTAATACATACGCCTTTGCCGTTTGAGTATTTATCATGGCTCACAAGAACATCCGAACTTGAGAGGGGGTGAAGTGCGACTTCTCCAGATTTATGGACAGGCCCAGTGACTAAAACAGAGACCGGCATGTTTGAGTGTGTCTGGTTGCAACTGTAAATGACTGCACCTTTATAAGGCAGTCGTCGAGGTAGGGAAATATTTGGACGCCCGCTTGACAAAGGTGTGCCGCCACAAGTGCCACGACATTGGTGAACACTTGGGGCGCAGAGCGGAGGCCAAATGGAAGGACTTTGAATTAGAAGTCTCTGCCAGCCACTCTGAAGCGCAGGAATTTCCTGTGTCTGGGTAGGATGGGGATGTGAAAATAGACATCTTGAAGGTCCAGTTTTGTCATGTAATCCCCTTGAGATAGTAATTGAAGTACTTCTTGGAGAGACAACATCCGAAATGATTGTTTTTTGTTGAACTTGTTGAGGGAACGAATGTCCAGGATGGGGCGCCAATCCCCCAATTTTTTATTGAAGAGGAAGAATTTTTAATAGAAACCTGCACCCCTTTGTAAGTTTGGAACCACTTTGATCGCTCCTTTTTGTATCATGACCTTGATTTGGCATAAAAGGTCTTTCAGATGTGCAGGAGGAGGACCTCTGGGAGGAGAATTTGGGGGAAATTTTACAAATTCTAGGGTATGTCCAAAACCCTTCGATCTGTAGTGATGGCAGACCAGTGTGGGAAGAAATGGGAGACTCGCCCTCCAACTTTGGTTGGTTTGATGGGTACAGTGGTCGGCAGGTGACGGCTGTCACTGCTTTTTTGAGGAATCTCTGCCTCTGTAGGAAGATTTTCCTTTGTACTGTTTATAAGAGGCAGCTGGTGGTTGACGATAAGACTGCTGTTGCTGGGAGGAAGAGTAACGCTGTTGTCCCTGATAAGATTGGTACTGCTTGCTCTGATTGTAGCCTCCTCAAAAGGAATAGGAGGAACCACGACCCCTCGCACCACGAAAAGTCTGCTTCTTAAATTGTAAAGTGCCAAGAGCACGTGCGGTGTCGGTATCTGTTTTAATTGCTTGGAGGGAGTTGTCTATATGCTGCCCGAAAAGTGACTCGCTGTCGAAAGGCATATCGATAATTTTAGTTTGTACTTCCTGCCGAAAGGAAGTAGCTCTTAACCAGCCCTGCCTTCGGAGGACTGCTGCTCCTGCCCGTGGAAGAGACATCCACTGCGCAGTCAATGATCTTGACAGAGATCCGCTCACCCTCCTGGAGAATCTTTAAAGCTTCGATTTTTGATACTTCAGGCAACATGTCGATAAAAGTAGAAATGTCCAACCACATTTGCCTGTCATAACGGCCTAGGATGGCCAGGGAATTAGCCGCCCGGACAGTAGTTGCCGCCATGGTGGAATTTTTTTTCCCAATGGAGTCAAGGCATCTGCCCTCTCGATTAGGAGGAGCTGACAAAGGAGACAAGGGATTCCAGGCACGACGTTGTGCCACCTGAGAAATAACCGAGCCCGGCTTCGGTTGACCAATTAAACAGCCTGGTGAATTGTCTGGTGCCTTGTATTTTTTGTCCAAGCGTGGCAGAAATGGAGGCAGGGGTCTTCATGACCTTCAAACCCTCCTGCCAGATGCAATCAGTGATAGGTATAGCCCAAACCTGTTTCTATGGCTGATTTTTGAAATCGTATAGAAAACAATCCTTGTCCTTGGAGACCTTAGGGAGATGGAATCTCTTGGCCGCTCTGTACATGAGGACATGAAATCCATCTATATCCAAAGGTGGAGAGTTAACAGGAGTTGGAGTGGTAGGCGACGGAGTCCGGATTTGGTAATTGTCCCACTCAGTAAGTAGGGAGCTATCATCTAACTCCCCTTCTTCTCGGTCCTCATCAGTGGTATATGCGTCCTCTATGATTTGAGAAGTAGATGCCACCGGAGAAACAGGAGGGGGCAGCCCAATGACTGATGAAGGCGGAGGAATAGGCGTCTGAGGGATCAATGAAGCTGGCTCTGAAGGAGGAAAATGGTGGTAGTAGTCATCAAGCATATGTTGCAAATTAGAAATGAGTTACAAAGGCATCTGTGCAGCCGCATTTTCAGATTGTGATTGAATATTTGGCTCTGAGTAATAGTCATACTCTTGGTCATCATCTATATCCTGGCACTTGATGAGAAGCTCTGAAGGACTATGAGCGGATCGAAACCTATAATCTTCCTCTGAATCCTCCTCATCCGCCCCATGATCTAACAGGTGTACTGGAAGATTAGGGGACGCTTGGATTGGCAATAAAATGTCCATTGAAGCCTGTCTACATTGGAGCAAAGAGATCTTTTTTGGTTCTGAAGTTGGCAAAAGAGCTGCTGAAGGCTTCAAAGGCACTAGAGGCATCAAACCTGGAGGTGATACCAGTGATTCCGCCGACGAAGCTGAAGCCATCGACGAGAAACTTATCTGTACCTCCGTTTGTAAAGGCTTCACTGCCGTCGACGAAGCAACCGTCGACAAAGGAACCGTCGACGCCTGCTTCGTCGACGGTTCCTTTGTCGACGGTTGCTTCGTCGTCGAGGCAGGCGTCGACAAGGCAGGCGTCAACAAGGCAGGCGTCAACAAGGCAGGCGTCGACACGGCAATCGTCGACGAGGCAAGCGTCGACGAGGCAAGTGTCAACGGAACCGGTTGATCCTTGGAGGGTCCCGTCGACGGACGCCTCTTCTTTTTCGTCATCGACAAAGAGAGAGAGAGGTAGTAGATGACTTAGGCCTCACCGTCACTGAGACAAGCATCGATTGAGAAGACGCCGCCATCACCATAGCAGGTTTAGGCGAAGAGAAGATAGCAGTCGTAGTAGTGGTTGTGACGACGGAGGACTTCGTCGACGGAGGAATCGACGACGAGCTTGTCGACGTGATGCCAGTTTTCTGTGGTAAAACTCTCTCAGGCACAGTTTTTGACGCCTGAGACTTAGATCTCGGAGGCGTAGAGGGTGGAGATTTACCCTTAGGGAGAGCTGGAGTCCCTTTTGATGAGGAAGGCTGGGCTTCATGCTTAGAAGAATGGTGTTTCTTCAGCACCTTAGCCTTAAGCGATGTCATCTCCGCCTCACTAGCCCTTTTCTTAGAGGCAATAGTCTTGATAGAGGAATCACTCTCAACATCAGATAATGGGTCATCCTTCATCTTGAGCTTCTGTAGCCACAGAAGTAGACGTCCTTCTCTGTCTCTTAAGGTCTTTTGAGGAAAAGTCCTGCATATTTTACAGTCTCTCACCTGATGGTCAGGATGTAGGCAGTAGATACACTTTTTGTATGGGTCTTCAGAATGAAGTTGCAATTTCCCACAAGACTCACAGTGTCTGAAGAGTGATCTCTTCGTTGTAGACATTGTAGTGAAGATGTAAGCAGAATTCCTGAAGAGGAAGGTTGAAGTACTGAGCAGAGCTCAGGGAGACTCCCTTCACACGACGTGCGGTAGAAAATCTGAGGGACTGAGCATCTGGGGAGAAGGTTCTAGAGGGTGCTGACTCCTGACTGGCTTGTGTTTGCACTATATCTAATGACTTGGATGCGCTAATAAATAGACAAGTTTTTTCCTATTGATTACTATGTAACAATACTTCCTATGGAATTTTTTAGCTATGCTATTGTTATACTATGTATGTATGCATATATATATATATATATATATATATATATATATATATATATATATATATATATATATATATATATATATATATATATATTATTATTTTTTTGTGCTATTTTATGTACCGTGGGACTCCCACTTCGCCAGCGGGGAATGATTCAAGCATGTGAATCTATGAAAGACACCCCAATACTGGAGAAAGGCAGTTTTCTATTTCTGTAGAAGACCCCCACCATTATTGGACTTCTGTTGCCGTTCAGACCGCAATGACGTACAGTGGGCTCATGTGTACCACTTTGACTAATTCTACCCAGTGTCAGTTACCCTTTCCTGCTGTCCTACCTTGGGGGAATGCACACACTTTCCCACCCTGGCAGCTGAAAAAAAGGAATCTGTGGCATCTGCTTAGCAACAGAATGAAGGGAAGTCCTTTTGAGGAGTTGTCTTACTCCTGTCTGGCTAGGATTTGGAATACACATTGGATGGAATTCATGCCTCTGACACTCAACCCCATTAACTGATGCTTGAATATTTGAAAATTGGCAGTAGCCAGATGGCAGTGATACGCTGCCAGCTGCCTAAAATGAGAAATACAAACTGAGCACCACTCCAAAAAGTTGAAGAACACACCCTGGACTTGGTGTGCCTGAATGGCTGGTGTGTTTCCTAGATTCAAGCAGCTTGCACCCCTCTACCCCAGAAAGGATCCAAGCCTGGCGTTCTTTCCTTGGCCATGTTGCTCTTAAGCCTACAGTTTAAAAAGAAGATCAGTAGCCAGCAACAATACCAAAGTGTAGGTGTGCTAAATTACCCGGCGCAGTTGTTACTCCACACAACTGTATGACATTTTTATTAAACTATGGATTCAACCTCGTACTCGCCACCCACCTTGATACTCTGGCTCACAGCAGCCACTGTCCACAAAAGAGTGAGCACAGGTCTCACCAGCTTTAGGCCTGAATACCAGAGGTGTCCCCAACAGCCAAATGAAGGTTCTCTCTAACAACACGAGGCTGAAAAGGTCTAGCACCAGCTGGCCACCAAGCACTGGGAGACAAAGAAATATTGCATGAACTATTACTTTTTTAGGCTGGCATTAGAATTTTTAGGGGCTTGGCAGTAACTAGTCTGAAATTCCAGCTTTCTCAAGAAAGTCTCCTGCTGAATCAAACCTGTGACTCAGAATGGTTATAGTACTGCCATGGCCGGAGCTACACGCTCCTAAAATCTAATGAGCCTCAACCCAAAGAGGGTTAATGTCCGCCATGCCAAAAACCGAGGAAAAGAACCTGATGTGATTACAGAACCATGATACAGGGCCCTAAATCTAAAATCTCTTGAACAATTAGGGGTAGAGAACTGAGATCGCCACCACTCTTCCTTTCTTTTAGGTACTGTAATTTTAATGCTATGATTAAAGCGCTGCTACTTTTCTAGATGAATAACTCTGGCTGGACAGTTATATTTAGTTTGAGAGTCATAATTCAGCTATATTTTTAACTTGCTCAGCCATCAAACCAACTCCAATGAGCAAGGCTGCCAAGATCCCAGGAAGAGTCAAGGCTTTGGAGGGGAAGTTTGAGCTCTCCACCATACACAGCGTCCTGGTGAGGAGGGAAAACATGCAGTCTCACCTTTGACATCACTTGGTGGTACCGCCTTCTGCCTGCATCTGAAAAAGGTCCAACACTCTTCATTCATAAATATGTGTGATTCCCAAAGGTAAGCAAACAGATGGGGAAATTGGGAAATGTTCAAAAAGCCCTCCATCCATGAACAGCCTCTGGTGCCAGCAAGGGTCATTTGTAACTCATGCTCCCAACGGCCCTTTATGGGCTGGTCCTGATCACTAACATCTTCCATTCCCCGTAGATCCAACTTCCACTGTCAAAAAAGTCCCCGAAAATGATACGTTTTAACTATACCCCAAAAAAGAGATTTTTTTTTGTTTACAGTTAATGAATCAACTGCACAACAAACTGTGGTGATCAAGCAGGTGTGTAGACTTATTTTTAGGAAAAGGCAACTCGGAGCTTGACCAGCATTTTTTAAAGCTGGTCTTTTGTGGCCACCTGTAGAAGAGCCCGTGGTTGGTGGCGCTCATGGATACCGTTCCCGGTGGTGCAGTTTGCAGATCTCTCAGGTTGGCAGATGCCCATGTCCATGGGCCATAGAATCCGCATTTCCCAGTTTTCTAGGGACCTCAGCTCACACTTGGGAAGCAAAGTCATTTTGCGCTCACAAACAAACAAACAAACACAGGGGTATGTTGGCAAACAGAGCTGAAGGTAACACATTGCCGTATGCAGGCCTATCTATGAAATGCACACAGCCCAGATCACCCTGATGCGCGTGCGCGCAGCCTTATCAGAGCTTCACAAGCCTCCGACTTTCAGTCTTTCAAGTAAAAATGGATGTGTGGCCCTACAATGGAGCTACGGCGGCAGGAAATGTCCTCCGAATTTCAATTTCCCGTCATATTATTACCGTATTAGCTTTCCTATTAGAAGCCGGCGGTGAGCATGGTTCCTATTACCGACGGTATAAATAGGAGGGGCACGGCGCGTCGGGGGCCTGCTTCTGCTGCGGCCGCCCCACCACGGCAGCCCACGGTCCCATGCAGCCCTCCCTTTGAAAATTCAGATTATTTTCTCTGGGGTTGGACGTTATCAGCTGTTTCTTTTTACTGTGAAAACCAGCAGAGTATTTTCGGTGATATAAAGCAGCCTGTACACCAAGCCCTCTTTAAATGGCGCGCGTTGCAGAGGGAGCAGAGGTCCCACCCTACAGGATTAGTAACAAGCATTGGCATAGCCAATAGGTCTCGCCTTTGGGACCTTATAAGTGTTTAGCCATGCAACAGTTGCGTAACTAAATACTTATAAGGTCCCAAAAGCGAGACCTATTGGCTATGCAAAGCGGCCGCGCGGCCGAAAGTGAAAGTAATCGCGGTAAAACGCGGCGCGCGCGCCCGCGCACATGCACTGTAGCTCTAGGCTGCCCTGGTAGCACTTTTTGGAGCCCTCTCAATAAGTCTCGCCAGACCAGCGCATGCGCTGGGTCAGGCGAGACCTAAAAACCTGAACGCCTAAGGAAAGGTCTCGCAGCTATTTACAAGAGTTGACTTCCTTCTGTCCGTCACTCCGACAATTTGAGACGTCCTCCCATTTTCAGAGCGAGGGCTTATTTTCTTTTTCTTTATTAATACCTCCCATTTCAGTTTGTGTCCTTTTTTGACGAAGACCTCATCAAATAAACTTTCTTCTCAGTATCTCACCTAAAAGGGGTGCATTGCGTCACTGCAGAATGCTTACTCACGCATGCGCATTAAGGATTGTAATGACAACTATTTACACCTTATGAAGAGCAAAACGTAATACAACATTATCAAGCTACGTTTCTCTTGTCATTGGGCCCTGGTTAAAGAGGCCTGAAGGCACGTGCAGAATCAAAAACAAGCATTGGCATAGCCAATAGGTCTCGCCTTTGGGACCTTATAAGTGTTTAGACATGCAACAGTTGCATAACTAAATACTTATACGGTCTCAAAAGCGGGACCTATTGGCTATGCAAAGCAGCCATGCGGCCGCGAAAGTGAAACTGATCCCGATCAACCATCAAATCGGCCTTGCGGCCGCGAAAGTGGACGTAATCGTGGTAAAGCGCAGCGCGCGCTCCCGTGTACATGCACTGTAGCTCTAGGCTGGCCTGGTAGCACTTTTTGGAGCTCTCTCAATAAGTCTCGCCAGACCAACGCATGCGCTGGGTCAGGAGAGACCTAACAAAGCAACACATGTGCAAATATACATCTAACCAAACTATAAGGTGTTCTAGCGCTTCAGATGATTGGGTCTGGTCCTAGGGACTGCCCCGCCATGCTTCGGGCTGGACAGAAGACCATCAGCAGGAGATTCACTGCCACACGAGGAGACCATACACCCGCCCCCCACTACTCTGAACACTGAAACCAAATCTTCAGAAAAGACAAACTGGGATGCTAGTTTGAAATCAGACTGGAGGATCGTAGGGACCTCAGAGTCTATCACATTTCTGTATTGTAGATCTGCAGAATTTATTTGTTAAAGGTTTCAAGTTGAGCCACATGCTATAAGAAAGACTGTTAATGAGTAGATTTGTAGGAGGTCCTAGTATAACATCAAGGGGCATCTTTTCATCATTAGAAAAAAACAAAAAATCACACATGCTATTCTTGACACAACTCTGCTCTGGCAAGGAAATGCAACCAAGAGCCTTCTATTAGAGTGTATAGGAAGAACTCAAGGATACACGTTGGTGAATTCATTCATACAATTTTATACGAATAGGGCAATTCTTACAAAAACAGAGAAGTTGCACAGTTTATCTCTGTGAGCAGTGATTCTCAAAAGAGAGGACGTCATATAGGAGGACCTACTGTGGAGAGTTTGGTGAGCCCTCACCATGGATCACAGAGATTCTGGAAAAATGAAACACTGAACTAACAGACATCCACAATACACAGAGAACAACAACAGGAGACTCTGGGAAAGAAGCAAAAGTCAAAAGATATGGGAAATAGGGATATGAGCTCAGGTAGAAAACCCAACGGAGTACCGTCCCAGGCCAAAATTTACTGCAGGAAGAAACAAGGAGCTAGATATTACAATTAACCCCAACACTAAAAAGACAGGTCAGCTACTGATCATCCCAGTTCAGAAGCTCAGATAAAGAACAATGAAACCTACATCACACACATTTTAATTTGAAAACTCACACTCTTCGTGCAACCTACACCCAGAACACAATAGTAACCAGGCTGTCCAGCTCAAGGCTCGACAAGACACCAAGCGACGGGCCCTACCTCCATACAGGTCAGGTATTTAGTTAGACGATCCACACTACCAAAAACCTGCACCTCACAGAGACAACCCACAGACACAGCAGACGGAACTAAACACCTGGTCATTCAACCCAGCCCTTGTCTGGAACAAAACCATCCAACACCCCTCCCTCCTCCATCCTATACCACATTGGACCAGTGTTTGTCCGTAATCTTCTACGAAATTTCCCTTGGCAAGCCCGCAGCTGCAGAAGGTTACTCTGCTCCCTTAGCAATAAAAGGCCAAGTAACTGGCAAATATGCGATATACAAGAGCTCATGTAACATGAGAAGTCAATGTTAAAATTAATTAATTTAATTGAAGGCAGGTGCAGCAGTTCACAATCAAAATCCACACAATTCTGTCAAGTCTATAAGAGATGGCACACCTCTGCAAAACCTGAGCAACTATTGGAAGTGTTTTAGAATTTTAAAGTGCAGGTGGGCTTGGGGACTCACAATGGTTTTAACTTTCTAATTGTAGGTCTTCTCTCGTTTATTTTTCAAGAGAATCTCGACTATTCCTCCGTGCACTTTTGGGATATATTGATAGACAAATAGCTGAACCTAAATACACTTAATCTCAAAACAAAGTCAAAACCCCCAAATCAGTCCTGACCGACTGCGCCAGGCAGAATGCTCAGAACCAAACCAATCAGTAGATTTCTTCCTACGACATATGGGTGGAGCTTAGCTGAACGAGTCACAATGCACTCGCTTGACATGGGATAGATTCTCTCAGCCCTTTGAGCATTTAAAAAGTGCCACTTTATCTCTGAATCTCACAATTTCACCATAGCCAGTTCCCGAATGTAACTGACATGACTTACTAAGCACCTGCTTAGATCGCCTTCGAAGTTAGGTACGTAATTACTTACATCAGGACCAGTTTTAGGAAAAAAGAAAGCGCAAAGCAAACTTAATTTATCAGTTCCGTACGGAAGAACACTTAAACCACGATAATTAGAAGCCACGATGACAAACAATGCCTTAAAATTCAATTTCCATTTTAATTAGAGATAGGGCGAACATCTAGCAAGTGAGATATGTCTTACTAATTAACAGAATAATCGCAGGCAGAAGAGTGGAATGAAGATGCCACAGTCAAGTTCAGCCTTCCTTCTGGAGCCAAGGGGCAGATCTTCCTGTGACGCCTCAACAAGGAGTGATCACAAACTTTACTCACAGTAATAAAGAGATGTTATCGTCCCGCATTGCGTTATAGTCCTCCCGACTGGCCAGAGGGATGTTGGCTGTTACTATCTTGAATGGCCCGCTTCGTAGGTTAATTAAAACTAGGAAATACATCAATGAGATAAAAAAAATCTCCTCACGTGGCAAATTCTAGTTTTAATGATGTCTGCATCGCAACAGGGGTGTGGGTGTGTTTGTCAAACTCGCAATAGTCCCTCTTAGGATGCAGTTGCACTCACAAGTGCCGCACCTTTTCATTGGACAGGAGGCCTTTTGAGCTATCTGCAGCTTTCACTCTATGGTGCCAAGCCAGTGTAGGGGATTAATATACTGGCTTCTGGGTCTGAATTCTATTTACCCAATGACAAAGCACCGTTTTAACTCCAGGGACCCTTTAAAACCAATTCACCAGCTGAACTGCCTCACTGCTGCCAACCCTAGAGATTGCAGTAAGACATCACCACCCCAACCCACCACCACTACTTGGAAGTAAGTCTCGTGGGGCCTGAACTCGAAACTGGCCAGGACCCCATAGCCATTACAAGCACAGGATTCCTGACCAAGGGATGCTTACAGGGCTGAGGTTACCCTGCCCAGGGGGCTGAAAAGCTCAAGAGGCTCCTCAACAAATGTTGCAAGGGAATCCATTTCACATGATGGTACTGCAGCCAAACTGGCACTTTGCTGTCTATTGAAATGACCAGCCAAATCTAACCACATACAATCCGCACGAGGGAGCTGCCACGAAAGTGAAGGAGTTTAGGTCACTCTGTCTGCCCCACAGAACATAATGGAAATCCAGGACTGGGCAGTGACAGCCTCACCAACAGAGAAGGCTCCTGATATCTCACATGGAAGATGGCTGTGAAAGGCCAGGAGGGATGATTTTATTTTATTTAAGTTTTATAGAGCGCTCTCATGCTCGGAGGTGGCTTGGCGATAACCTATGATCCAAGAGGGAGCCTAATTAAATGCAATAAAGCCCGTTTTTAAAAGTTTTTCTGAGGCCCAAAGGGTCCGGTATATTTTATAGGAGGAAGACAGTCCCAGTGCTGGGCAGGACCTCTAATAAAGCCCTTGCCCATGAGCCTCCAACGGACCCAACTTCCATGAACTATGCAGAGTCGCTTGTTGGAGACTAACAGGCTGCAGTTTATCAGCCATAAATCATCATCACTTGCTTGCAGGCGGGCCGAAACGTATATATAATTTTATATTTGCAATAAAACAAGCATATTAGGGAATGATCCATTGCGGTCATAGCCCCTGCTGGCGACAAGCCCTGGGGTGAAACTTTGCAGTTTTGAGGTTTAACTTGCTGACCATCTGCTTGCCCTTACTAGCCGGCTCCAGCTGTGCCTGGGTTGCAAGTGCTGTGTTTGCGCTGGGCTTACCCATGTCTTCCTTTCTTTCGTGGTGAAGTCCTGCACCCTTTTGAGCACCGGGGTCCTGGCCGGGACCGGCTCATTCAAAGGGTGCCAGTCAATTCACCCAGAACTCACTTTTGTGCTAGTTTCACTGGTGTTTCCGCTGCCAATTCACCCAGGCTTCTTGGTGCCCAGGCTATCTGCCCCACTGACCCGCAATTTGCTCTTTCCCTGATATGTTGGCGCTATCGGGCTTATAGTGCGTGCGCCCAACGCACTTCCATGGGCAGCCCCTGGACCCTCAGCCAGGTAAGGACTCTTTGCTCTTCGCGTGGTACGCTCTAATAGGTGCTCTCATGCAAGAAAATAGTGTTCATTTTATTGACCTTTATGGGGTAAAAACTGTGTGGATCCCACAGGAACTCTGCAACAGTGATTTGCTGGCAACACATACTTCTCTACAGAGGACATATCAAACCCGCTGGCAATGCTATCAGCTTATCCAAGGCACTTAATAAATCTCATTACAAAGCAATTAACTCCGCTGATTGATTAGGCTGTAACAGAAGGCTTCTGAACACTAACCGTGCCCTTTGAGGTAAGTGCTAGCACTGGACTGGCACTCTGAATTTAGTTTACACTTCGTGCTCAGTTGTCCAGCCATGTACTGTCCCCACGTGGCAGGGGAGAGGCTTAAAGGGCGGTCTCTTCTCTATCTCAAACCTGGCCTTAATCAAGGATGCAATTACCCCATGATCCGCCTCTTCCCACCCCCAAAGCTCCCCGTTCCGATGGGCCAGCCCCAGACTTGTGCCTGGGGTCCTTTTTGAACATTGATCCATTACAGGGCTCGTAGCTGAGAAGTGACACAATGAACCATCACCATGCAGGCCCTGGGGAACGGAAGACTGTAGTGGGAGCTCGAGTGGTCCAGGAAAATGTGTACATTTTCACATATTTACATTGACATGCTTACAAACTCAACCTGGGTCCGGAGAAGGGGAACTGTGGTATTTGGAACGAATGCTGTAAGTTTATTGATCTCTGTCGCAGTAAATCTGCTTTGAGTGTAGAAATCAAAATTAGCCCATTCAGAGATGTTTACCCACAATTTTCAGTTTCTTTGGTTCTTCTGACCCCCAGCAGTGAGGCTATACTGGCTGCAGATGTGTACCGGGCACCAGAACTCCCAAATCTCTCTATTTAGGAAGGAGACGCCCCTTTTTCTGATCAAATCACATTTTTTTGGCCGGAGCGTTTAACGGTTTTTGTGTTCTCGTTAATAGCGCACCACTCCAATGAGAGAAATGTATCCATTCTTGTTTACATCAAAATGATCATTTAGACCCAGGCAGTGGCGCAAAAAACACGAGCACGGTGATCATTCAGGTCTGTTTTTGCACTACCGCTGAATAGGAGCGGAGTACATTGCAAATGGAATAACAAATGCTAAATTATGGAAAATAAAAGAGGAATGTGTGTACTACATGAAAGAAGACTGAGTGTACTACATGAAATCATGAGTTACTACATAAATGAAAGATGTGTTAACTACATACAAGAATAGTAAGCACTACATAAAATCCTGTGTGTGCTACATAAATGAAAAATATGTGAAATATAATGAAAGAGGTGTGAACAACGTAAAAGAACAGTGTGTACTAAATAAAGTCCTGTGTGTGCTACTTAAATGAAAGATGTGTGAACTACATAATACAGTGTGTGTACTACATAAAATCCTGTGTGCACTATATACATGAAAAGTTTGTGAACTACATAAAAGAAAACTGTGTGTACAACATAAAGTCCTATGTGTAATACATACATGAAAGATGTGTGAACTGCATACAAGAATAGTATGTACTAAATAAAATCCTGTGTGTGTGTTACATAAATGAAAAATGTGTGAACTACATACAAGAACAGTGAGAACTACATAAAATCCTGTGTGTCCTACTTAGATGAAAGATATGTGAACTATAATGAAAGACATGTGAGCTACATAAAAGAACAGTGTGTGTACTAGATAAAATCCTGTGTGCACTACATAAATGAAATAAGCATTACGAAACCGCTGTTGGTCCTGGGCAGGTAACGCTGCCTGAAACGCGCATTTCACCTACCTGGTGCTACGGTCGCCACCACCACAGAGCCTGCAGTCCTGGTTGCACCCGCCGCCGCATTTGTCATCTCGCGGCCGCTGAGCGGTGCGGACCACAAGCCCCAGCTCGCCCTGAGTCTCCGCCCACTGCCAGAATCCCGCGCCGGAGGAGCTTCAAAAGAGGGCTGCTCCCACTGGGGAGCGGGGGAAGCATTACGAAACCGCTGTTGGTCCTGGGCAGGTAACGCTGCCTGAAACGCGCATTTCACCTACCTGGTGCTACGGTCGCCACCACCACAGAGCCTGCAGTCCTGGTTGCACCCGCCGCCGCATTTGTCATCTCGCGGCCGCTGAGCGGTGCGGACCACAAGCCCCAGCTCGCCCGCCCACTGCCAGAATCCCGCGCCGGAGGAGCTTCAAAAGAGGGCTGCTCCCACTGGGGAGCGGGGGAAGCATTACGAAACCGCTGTTGGTCCTGGGCAGGTAACGCTGCCTGAAACGCGCATTTCACCTACCTGGTGCTACGGTCGCCACCACCACAGAGCCTGCAGTCCTGGTTGCACCCGCCGCCGCATTTGTCATCTCGCGGCCGCTGAGCGGTGCGGACCACAAGCCCCAGCTCGCCCTGAGTCTCCGCCCACTGCCAGAATCCCGCGCCGGAGGAGCTTCAAAAGAGGGCTGCTCCCACTGGGGAGCGGGGGAAGCATTACGAAACCGCTGTTGGTCCTGGGCAGGTAACGCTGCCTGAAACGCGCATTTCACCTACCTGGTGCTACGGTCGCCACCACCACAGAGCCTGCAGTCCTGGTTGCACCCGCCGCCGCATTTGTCATCTCGCGGCCGCTGAGCGGTGCGGACCACAAGCCCCAGCTCGCCCTGAGTCTCCGCCCACTGCCAGAATCCCGCGCCGGAGGAGCTTCAAAAGAGGGCTGCTCCCTCCGCCTCGCGGACGCGCGCGGGCGGCGCCGGGCTGAGCCCGGGCAGAGGGCGGGCCGTCTGTGGCCGTCCGGGGCCGGAGGAGGCCGGGCTGGGCCATATCCCCTTCGCCCAGAGATTGTGAGTTACTACAGTGTTTTATCTTATTGATTCATAGTTGATTAGTACTAGACACAGCCATATGGATAATCTAACTACCCATTGGAGTACATGACCCTCTATTTATGGACTAGAGACTACTAACTGTTTGGACTGCTATCCCCATCCACTGTTTACTAGTGGCAGAACTAACTCTATATTGTATTTATCTGCTCTATGCGAAAAAAAAAATAAGGAAATGATGAAACGGGGAAGGAAAACAAATGCCAAAACCCCTGCAACACGCTCACACACTAAGTCCCTAGCTGCAGGTCCCCAGCCACTACCAACGTTGACTGCTATTGATAAGATGTTGCAGCAGACCATAGGGGTTGTGGCAAATGCTATAGAGAATACTGAGAGACGGCTCTCTATTACACCATCACTATACATCCCAAGCCAGGAAAGAGACACTTCGGTCACTATGACTGAAGCGATGGAGGCTAGCTCTTTTATGACATCATCTTATATAGATCTACCCTCCAGCCAGGTGCCAACGGAAAACTCTAAAGATCCCCGAGATAGATCTATTATATTGGCTTCTCCCCCTGTTATAAAGAAAAGGGTGGATTCACGTAAACCGTGTCCGAGGAATAAAAATAAAAATAACATTGCTTCAACTAAATCAAACAAAAATACCCATACCAATCATGACCTGGTGACGCCATCTGAAAATCCACGTGACTCAGCGCCAGGAATACCGTGTTGGGTTGCTAATATGGTCACGGACTTACAAACTTCCCTGGAACGCACAATTCTCACCCAGCTTAAGCCACTAATATTAAAACTTGATAAATTGATTTCAATGCTAAACGCTAGAGGTGGGGGGAAAACTGAGGCAGCTAATTCCCAAAGAGCGTTGGCCCCTTTTGCTATGGAAGTCCAGCAACATAAAGCCTCTAGTGCTTTAGTACCTGGCACTATTAGTCAACCGGTACAGATTGTAAATACGGGAGCGACCTTGGATACCCAAAAACTTACACCCTCTCCACCTCATGACACTTCTTGTGTTGATTCTCAGCAAAGAAATAGCCAACCTACAAAAACTCCAGCAAATAAACCTGACAAAGTCCCGATTAAATCGAAGCAAGGCCAGTTGAGTAACAATACTAGCATCCCCACGAAAGGTAATATGATACCAGAAACTAATGCCCAGCACTTTCCCACAATAAACTTACCTCCCGAAGCGCAAACCTTTGCTGTAGCATTGGTGGGTGTCCCATCCTTAAGTGAGGGCAAAAGAGAAAGCGAGGGTGAGCTAAAAAATAAGAGTATTCAGTGGCTCACAGTGAACAGGCCCCTGCCAAGAGACATCTCAGGAGAAATTTTGCTGGTTAGAAGAGTGGGCTGGATCGGGAGGACCCCAAAGACTGTAGCAGGAGATGTAGTAATCCTAAATTTTAGGGATCCTACCGCTGTACAATACATATGTAGTAGTGGCACTTATAGACAAAACACTCAAATATCTGCTCTACATCTCTCCTATTTTTATCCTATGCCTAGCTGGGAACCACACTGCCCTAGAGCCAGGCTCTTCAATAGGGGGCATCACCTCCCATCCTGTAACTCGGAAAATAGAGGAATATCTAGAGAAGGCTGGCCCATCCGTACCCCTCTCTACCCGCTTCAGCCACACTGGAATAGATTCAGTGTACTGGAAGAGGTGGATTGACTTAGCTCAGGTAAAAAATTAGGCCACCAATCCACCAGTAAAATCCCTAGCCGGACAAGGGGCACAGAGGAAGAAGCACCGCTAGTAGACTGTACTAACAGCTCGCAAATTGAGCAGACGAGTGTAGGCAGGGAAACCAATATAAATAGCTTGGACACTGAGAGCTCTGATGATCCGACACAAGGTTGTATAAAATTGGTCTCTTGGAATATAGCCGGCCTAAAAAATAAGCTGGGTACCCCAGACTGGACTGCATTTATGACTAAATTCGATATCTGTCTAATGCAGGAGACATGGGCATTGGAGGATAGCAGTAGCCCGACTTTTGCTACCTACAACATCCTCGCAACAACATTAGGTAAAGGCCGTCCCTCTGGGGGACTATCGATATGGGTAGCTACACATTTGGGAACCCAGGCTGTACAAATATCAACAAACTCGCTGGATTTCCAATGTGTTTTATTACAACTGCCTAATAACCCCCCAGTAGCACTAATTAATGTATATTCGAGGCCAATTAGAAATGGTAAAGAATCAACTACACTGAGTGAGCTGACATCATTTATCTCAGGGTTAGATCCTTGTATTTCTATAGTCCTTGGCGGGGACTTCAACTGCCAGTTTGAACCATTGGGAGGGGTGGATCAGGGTGAGCAGGATGAGGTAGATGCGCTATGGCGCATCCCAGACCCTGATATTCCCCCAGTCAGAGCTTGGACACCTTTGGTATTACAAGTACAATCCTTCTGCCTTACAACGTCTCTGCGGGCGTGTAATGGGAGAATGGACTCTGACCGCCCAGCAATAGGAACGTTTAACCGGACAGATAGGGTCTCCATTATTGACTATATAATGATAGAAGCCAAAAACTGGAGTAAGTTAAAGAACTTCAAGGTTGAAAAAAGGCAGGATAGCGACCACAACGCTCTGATTTTAACTTTGAACCCAGGGGCCTTTGGGCTAAAAAACCCTGACACTTCATTGAATGTGGCAATTCCTCCCCTTGTATTATCCAACAATCGCAGAAGGGTGAAATGGCCTCGGCTGGCAACGTCACCTTCACAACTTGCGAAAATTTATCAAACTGCGATACCCTTGATAACTCGGATGGCTACCGAAATAGGACCTATGCAAGTAGTGGAAACCCACAAACAGCTAGTGACGGAACTGGGGGATGTCTTTTACCCGATAGCTGGAGTAAATAAGTATGTGCCCAAAGCTTTTCCCTGGTTTAATACTAGGTGTAGGGAACAAAAAAAGAACCTTCTCGCAGCAATCAAATTAAAAAATAAACCCAACATACGAGTTGCTAGACAAGAGTATAAGAAGGAACTGTCTAGGAGTAGGTTGGAATGGGAAGATGAGAGGTGGGAAGCGTTGAGGGATGCCTTGGTGACAAGGGACGCCAAACTCTTTTGGGACCTAGTAAACTCCTCTGTAGGAGGCAGGGGGGAATCTTTCCTGCCTAATATTGCTCCCTCAGTATGGGAAATGCACTTTGCCACATTGTATTCCTCACCCTCGGCCACCTTGGAGCCACTGAACAGGGCTCTGATAATGCAATCAAGTGACCAACTTTGTATTTTACCGGACCTAGATCCTACACACGAGCATTGTCCACAGGAGCTGCCAGATCGTGGAAACCACTCTGACCACCTAAGAACTAGGAACCAGATGACTTCTGAAAGCGTCGAGGAAATCTCAATCAAGGAAGTAGAATCCGCTATTGCCAGGCAGCCCTCTAATAAAGCCCCAGGGCTTGATAAAGTGCCAGGTGATCTTTTTCGTTCACAACCTAAAATCTGGGGACCTTATCTAGTTGTATTATTCAATGCAGTTTTGGCGGGAGCTAGTTTACCAGACACCTGGGCAGGGGCTGAAATTGTTCCTATTTACAAAAAAGGTTGCCCTCTAGTTCCCTCGAATTATAGGCCTATAAGTCTCTTGGATACTACACAGAAACTTATGGGCCGGATCATACTAGATAGAATACTCGGGTGGGCAGAGGAGAACAAAATATTAAGTACCTACCAGGCAGGGTTTAGAGCAGGGATCTCGACCTTGGACCAGCTCTTTAGATTACAGGTCCTGTTTTGGAAGACCGTAATTCTGGGAGGGGGTAGCCTCTACCTGGTCTTCGTAGACTTACGGGCTGCTTTTGACCTTGTGCCCAGAGAAAGTCTATGGAAGGTCCTGAAAGATCTAAACCTCCCGCCTTACCTACTAGATGTTTTGAAGCATTTCCACAAAGAGAACTACGCCCAGGTACGCTGTGGGAAAAATGGAGAGCTTTCAGAACGTTTTCCAGTCACCAGAGGAGTACGCCAGGGCTGTGCCCTGGCACCCACTCTCTTTAGTCTCTACATCAATGGTCTGGTGAGTGAGTTAGATAAGGTTAAGAATGGCGATGTTCCTCGGTTGGCATCTGGACGGGTGCCTGCATTAATGTTCGCAGACGACACCCTACTGTTGTCTCGAACCTCTACAGGCATCCAGAGGGTATTGGATGGCTTTGTAATATTTTGCGCTTCACGGGGGCTTGAGATCAACCTAGAAAAGACAAAGTTTATGATCTTTGGCCCCCCGAAGCGCACTCGCCCCTGCCCAGTCCTAAATGGCATCCCATTAGAAAGGGTTAGTACCTTTGTCTACCTGGGTGTTACCCTGACTGAAGATTTTGGTTGGGGCCCACAGGTGGTCAAATCTGCCCTGAGGCTCACACAGATAGCGGGGGGTATAAATAAATTCCAAAGGAACACGCTATTTAAGCCAGTCTCCCCTGGTCTTGAAATATATAAAGCCCAAGCTAGACCTGCTGTAACGTACGGTGCAGAACTCTGGGGCTATACCCGTGTACTGGCCCTGTCTAAGGTCGAACATATATTTATTAGAAATTTGATAGGGCTACCACAGAGCACCCCGTTGATACCCCTGAGGTTGGATTTAGATCTAGAGCCTATCTCTGAACTCCTGGCGAGCAGACCCCTCCTGTATTGGAGAAGGTTGTGGACAGCACCAGAGCTAGGAGATTACAGAGCTGAGGTTCTAGCAATTTGGGATCAGCTGAAGAGTAGAAACATACATTGGCTATCCCATATAAAGGCCATATCATACCAGATTGGTCTCCCTCAATTATGGGAGACTCCAGAAGAAGGCTGTATGGCGGTAAAAAGAACGGAGTTGATAGCTCTAGTTAGACAGCACAATCTGGACCAACTATACCGCCTGTCATCTATGGGCAGGCTGACTATGGAATTCCTGCAAGTAAAACTGACCCCTAGCAGGGAGGAGTTCCTAGATTTGATTCAGCCGCCCAGAGCAAAGAAATTATACATCCAACTAAGGTATGGTTGCCTCCCGATTGGGGAACTGACGTCCAAGTGGACGGGAAGAGATGCGGGGGTTTGCCCTGTCTGTAAGAAAACCAAAGAAGACCTTGCCCATGTTTTATTTTTCTGCACCGCTTATAATGAAATACGCAGAGCCTGGCTAGTGCCATTGTGCCGAAATCTGGGAATAAAGCACTGTGCACAAGCCTGCAGGATTTTACGCTATGACACTTCCCCCCCAATTGTGTTCTCTGTTTCCCGTTTTTTGTATGGTATGTGGAGAAGAAGGTCTGCCTCGATAACCTAATCAACTATCTATTTTTAACACGATGGAATTTAATTGTTCATTCCTGCTACTTTGATAACTGTTGTTTAATAACTTTTTATCTATAAATATTGAATTATTTATGTATTTTATGTATATGTATATATTTTATCTGTGCTTTTATGGTCATTGACCGAAATAAAGCTATCAAAGTGAAGTGAAGTTTGTTCTTTTATGTAGTTCACACATCTTTCACGTTCACCATTTCAGTTATATTACTCTGTTTCAGCTATATTTAATTAATGTACTGTTTTTATCTTTACCAAACCCTGCCCTTTCTGTGAAAGTATTTTTTTCTACCAGTGCATTATGTCTTCTATCTACTTCCCTCCACAACTCAAAATGTCACCTTTACTGGATCCAGTATATTTAGTTTTTAAATACAAACCCTTGTTCTATGTATATCCGCTTTGTAAAGGTGAATGACTATTATATGCCCTCTCACCCTCTTCTTCGGCCTACGCATGTTTAGAACGTTAAGCCTACTGATTTAGAAGTTTACATCAGGGAACATCTTGCTCATCTATTTGTAGGTGTTCTCAGATCTAGCTTTACCCAACATAACATGTAACTTTCAGAATGGCAGACAATACTTACAGACTTCGGAACTGCCGACAGTACTACAAAATCGCAAACAGTCCCCCAGAAATAGGACCAGAACTTTAAACCATACTCACAGTTTGGCCTCCAGAATATAACCCAGATCAGGCCTTCAGGACAGCAGACAATACCCCAAATGCTTTTGTCCCACCACAAAGGGGTTTCCGTCCCCCTCAAGCCGTGTGATTACTTTTTAACTGTTAATAAGATTCCTCGAAAGAGAAAATGTCTTTATGGAAACTGGGCGCTGAAAAGCTCCCCTGGGAAGGGCCAGCACTTCTAGAGACGTAATACCCAAGATGTGCCCTACGCAACTCAAAAAGAAACTCCAAATGATGTCTTAACAATGAAGTTACAGTGCAAGCGTGGCGAGGGCAAGTGCTCTATGAAGGCTGGGCACATTGGCACCAAGTTAAGAAATGAATTTACAAAAATGCCATAATACTGAACAATACAGAAGAATATATTTTACAAATCTAAGGACCCCAGTAAGCTGAACTGTTAAGTTTTAGGCGACTCTGTCAAACAGAACAAGCACTGACAATGCCAACAGTCTGGCTCATACATGAAATTGCCTTGTTAGTCATTCATGGGTAAAGGCGCTCAATAAGTCAGATATGCACTCGGTCACTCATCCTTGTACTGATGCATCTATTCATTTACCCATTTACACAACCACAATAAAACACACATACAAACTCAACAACATATGCTTGCAATAAAAGATATAATTAAACACTGCAGTAGGTGGGTAAGTTGCGATGTTAACGTATGTAGTGCATTTTCGTTTTAGAGGCCGAGCATTGCCACCACGTTTTGAACCAACACACTGGTCATCTTGGAATGGTAACACAACGGTACACTATAGACAATATCCTTTCATGGTAGTTCCCTAGTTTAGGGGCAGTGGCCACGTGGACAGCACACTGCACATGAGCGTCAATGAAGCTGAAAATGAACACTGTCTGGGGAGATGTAGTATGCGCTAAAAATAACTAAAAAAAGAGAAGGAAATAAATGAACTGGAGCTCTAAAGGGAGAGCACAGAAAACCAAAGAGCTGGCCAACCAGCCCTGGCACTGAAGCACACAGATTTTCAGGTGAATGCACATATGTGATCAGAGAAGGGCTGTCACAGTGCAAGAGGGCCAAATGCTGAAGCCGGCTGACCCATTGCTCCATTTATTATGTTGTCATGGAAGGAAGTAGAGTGCACATGAGATTCATACTGACCAATGGCACACAAAGACTGGCACAAAAGGACTGACCGAAAGCCTCCCTAGTGCGTGTATATACATATAGCAGTCCTTGTGGTAAACAAATGTGTCCACACTAGTGTGATGCCACAACAAATTCTATAATTTTTCGGTCGCAAGCCCTGATGTGTTCGGTCAATAACGCCTTTTTCACAGGACACCTGTGAAATGATTTAATGGGCTTCCCCCTCATGTAAGCATACCGCAGACGTCAAAGGACCGGGCTGGACTTGAAGATGGGTGGGTGGGTATATATATATATCTATAGATATATAGATATATATCTATCTATTTATCTATATGTTACAGTCAAAGTGTGAAATCCCACATTCTATAGAATGCCTAGGTAATGTATAGAATGCCTGAAAATGCCTGAAAATCGAACGTCAAAGTATGAAATGATTGATATTTTATACATTGCCTGGGCATTGTATACTTTGCCAGATTGTCTGCCGGCAAAGTATATAATACGCCTAATCCCGCCATTTTATTCCCGCCCGGCAATGTGTGAAATCCGACATTCTATAGAATGGCTAGGTAATGTATAGAATGCCTGAAAATCGAACGTCAAAGTATGAAATGATTGATATTTTATACATTGCCTAGGCATTGTATACCTTGCCGGATTGTCTGCCGGCAAAGTATATAATAGACCTAATCCCAGAGACAGCACAAGTATCAGCAAGCGAGGGGCAGAGACAGCATATGTTATCATCAAGCGAGGGGCAGAGACAGCACAAGTTGCCAGCAAGCAAGGGGCAGAGACAGCACAAGTTGCCAGCAAGCGGGGGGGCAGAGACAGCACAAGTAACTAGGCAAAGAGCAGGTGGCAGCCGTGCGGTGGTGTGGGGAGCGACCTGCCTGCAAGCAGGGTCAAAGGTCGTGCATAGCATCTGGCTGAGGTTCCACAGACGCTCTGCCGTCATCCTTTCCCGTGGTTCTTGTATCACCATGTCGGAAGGGAGTGTAGTGCCAAGACAGGAATCACGCCATGCTGACATGCAACGACGGTTCTGCAATGAATTATCTCAAGTAAGAGCCAATGCTGCTAAAAACTGTGTTTTCCTAACCGAAACCTGTTACCAAATGTTAGTGGACGATGTGAAAAAGGCTAAGACGACCATTAAGAAGGAACCACTGGACTTTTGGCTGGTGAAACACTATGACGCAATGATGGTCGAGAATACGACTAAGTTGATCTATCCTGTTAAAGAAGGTACGAGTGCTATTCAGTTTTACGTGGCGGACTCAGAGTTATTTGACGTACTCCATAAGGCCCATTTGGCTATTGGTCATGGAGGACGGGACAGGATGTTGAAAGAACTTTCACCCAAGTATAAGAACATTACCCGTCATGATATTGAGCTGTACATTCACCTTTGTGAGCCTTGCCAGAAGAAGCAAAAAGGTGTTAAAAAAGGTGTTGTGGTCAAGCCAATGGTTTTTTCTGAATTCAACTCCCGTTGTCAGGTCGATCTCATCGATTTTCAGTCCCTTCCTGACAGAGAGTACAAGTTTATAATGGTGTACCAAGATCATCTTACTAAGTTTGTAGTTCTCAGGGCTCTGAAATCAAAGAGAGCGGAAGAAGTAGCCTACAAGCTTGTCGACATATTTACGTTGCTTGGTGCTCCAACGATTCTGCAGTCCGATAACGGCAGGGAATTTGCAAACAATGTGGTAAGCAGCCTAAAGGAGTATTGGCCCACCTTGAAGATCGTCCATGGTAAGCCGCGCCACTCACAAAGTCAGGGGAGCGTCGAAAGAGCTAATCAGGACATTGAAAATATGCTGTGTGCTTGGATGCAAGATGAAAAAACTAGCTGCTGGAGTGAGGGATTGCGGTTCGTCCAACTTATGAAGAACAGAGCTTTTCATTCTGGGATTAAGAGGTCACCATACGAAGCTCTGTTCGGCTGCAAAGCTAGAGTAGGTCTCTCGACGTCGTCCCTGCCTGACGACGTTTTACAAGACGTAGAGACTGAGGAAGAGCTCGAAAAAATAATAGAGAGCGTACAAACAACACAACAGCAGGAAGAAAGATGAGATGAATCAATGCAAGAGGCACAGCTCCCTGCAGAAGACATAGCTGAGAATGCAATCCATGATGGAGGAAACCAAAACAGTGATGAAGCCATGGTTATCGAAGAGCCTTTCATTTCCGTGGATACCGAAAATCCTTCTTCTTCCGCTATCTGTTGCGTCTGCTTAAAAGAAACCAGCGGTGCTCATACATGTCGAAAGTGTGGCCGAAACGTTCATGCCATCTGTGGACATTTTCCTAAAGACGATAACGGCGACTAAGTAAAAGGTTATGGGGTTAGCATTTTGTGCAATGTTTGGTTCAATATTGAGAAAGCTATCCAAAGTAAAATGGAATCGAAATCAAACCTTGAGATTCAGGCCAAAAAAATGAAAAGGGATTCTGACAAAAAAATTCCTCCTCTGCCTTTGGGTGCCACTGTGCGAGTTCCGATTCCCGACGTCGACAAAGGGCGGGGTGACTCACGCAATCTCTTGGCAGTTGTTATGAACGTGACGGAAGATGGCTTTTACCAACTTGGAACTGCACAAGGAATCTTGAAGCAACTCTACGCCAGATCACAATTCACCGTATGTCCAAAGAACTTAATGAGAATTGAAGACGTTCCTGACCACGAAATACCTCTCCGATCTGCAGCTACTTCTCAGTCCACAGGAAGCGGCCAAGGATTCGTCAGGTGTATGTGCAAGACGAAATGCCAAAATATGAGGTGCCTTTGTGTGAAAAAGAAAATTAAGTGCAATTCAAAATGTCACTCTAGCCTTCCCTGCTGCAACAATAGGTCATGCCAGTTCTGCTTTGTGTTTCACCGGTAACAATATTCTGTTTGCATTCTTCTTTAAGTCGTGAAATGTATGTACAAGATCAAAATGCCAAAATAGAAGGTGTTTTTGTGCTGCAACAAGTAGGTCATGCCAGTTCTGCTTTGTGTTTTACCGGTAAGAATATTCTGTTCGCATTCTGTAGGTCATGCCAGTTCTGCTTTGTGTTTCACCAGTAACAATATTGTGTTCGCATTCTTCTTTAAGTCGTGAAATGTATGTACAAGATCAAAGTGCCAAAATATAAGGTGTTTTTGTGTGAAGAATAAAAGTGAGTACAATTCGACTTGTTACTCCGGCCTTTCTTAGTGTAACAAGTACTTCAATCTCAGTTCTGCTTTCATTGTTTTCCGATAAGAATATCCTGTGCTTTATTTCGTAGTTTTGTTCTTTCAGCTTCAAATGCGTATTATTAATAAAGGCTTCTCATCTTGTGCCCTTTTAACACTTTGCGTAAATGGTACTGGTCATTCTGTATAATGCCTAGGAATTGTATAGAATGCCTAGGAAAAGTATGTAACATTTTCACCAAAAACGTATATTTCCTAGTTTGCCTCTAAACCATCAGGCATTCTATACATTACCTAGGCATTCTATACAATACCGGGATTTCACACTTTGCCGAATGCCTAGGAATCTCATCTTGTGGCCTTTTAACACTTTGCGTAAATGGTACTGGTCAGTCTGTATAATGCCTAGGAATTGTATAAAAATGCCTAGGAAAAGTATGTAACATTTTCACCAAAAACTTATATTTCCTAGTTTGCCTCTAAACCATCAGGCATTCTATACATTACCTAGGCATTCTATACAATACCGGGATTTCACACTTTGCCGAATGCCTAGGAATCTCATCTTGTGGCCTTTTAACACTTTGCGTAAATGGTACTGGTCAGTCTGTATAATGCCTAGGAATTGTATAGAATGCCTAGGAAAAGTATGTAACATTTTCACAAAAAACGTTTTTTTCATAGTTTGCCGAAAACCATCAGGCATTCTATACATTACCTAGGCATTCTATACAATACCGGGATTTCACACTTTGACTATAACATATATATATATATATATATATATCTATGTAGATATCTATCTATATCTATCTATCTATATATATATATATATATTTCATAAGCCCTAAAGTAACGAAACCATGCACAGTATTGTCATCAATGATATCATTTCAGACGTTGTAGTGTTGTTATGAATAGTGACAAAGGACATGTCATGAGTATATATAATTTGTGAGAGAAATAGCAGTGCATGGTCAGGCTCTGAGTTATAGTTACTTTAGTGCATGAGTTATGATTACTTGAGATAACTATAATTGGTAAATTTCAGTGGCATTGTTAGTTTAAAAAGGTATGTTTTAACTGACATTTTCACCTAACTATAACGCCCCTGTAACCTTTGTAATTTCAGAATAAATGAGTACATATATACCTGTGAACAAGGCATGCATATCCAGGTGAGGAGTATGTAATATTTCAAAAACACTTCTATTCAGCCTCAGAGAGAGAGACGTGCGCTCTCTAAAAGCCGGAGAATACTTGTTTATTTCATATTACGAAAAACATTGGCACTGTGCATTGCTCCAAAACACCCAACGTATTTCAGCGTCTCACACACCTTGTTCACAGGTATATATATATATATATATATATATATATATATATATATATATATATATATATATATATATACACATATATATATATACTTATGTATTCTGAAAATACTAAGTTTACAGGGACGTTATCTATCTATCTATAGATATATATAAAGAGAGAGAGATTGATAGACATAAAGAGATATATATATATGTATATATAGACAGATAGATAATATATCGATATATATACACACACAACTAAGCTTGTCAGGGCTTCCAAAAAGCTTCTAGAAAACATTATTATAGTGCAAATCTTCTACCCCTAGGGTTCGTCAGTTGAGGTGATGAGCACCAAAATAATTAGCTACAAGGGCAATCTGAGAGATTTGATGTAACAAAATATTTGTCTGCAGGCTTTAATACGTTGCAATAATAATCTACCCTTAGAGGTCTGTTGGATTTAACACAAGCCTTTCATAATAAATGAATCAGGCCTACTGCCTTTGTTGTAACTTTTCATAATAAACAGATCAGACCCATGGCATCTGTAATCAACAAACCATTCGAGCCTATAGTCTTTATCATCTGCTCATAACATTAACCAACTCAGACCTACAGTATTGAGCTTAAGCAAACCCATACAGTAAAAATATGTTAACAATTACAGTAATCAAAACAATATAACATCCCTCTAAGAGGATTTAATAAGGTTGATCTTAGTGCAAATCTTCTATACTCATGGTTTATTCAAATGGATCACTAACAACTAAACCACTGCCTACTATAGCATGGTCAGCGAGATTCCATGTAACAAAGTAGCTGCTTACCGGCTTCAGCACAGTGTAATAAATATTGATCCTTAAGAGCCTATAGTCTTAAACGCATACGTTTTGCATTAAATAAATCAGTCCTACTGGCACTGACTTAACTTTTCATAATAAACAGATCAAACCTACGGAATATGACATGTCTTTTCCCATTGATAAATAATGCCTATAGGCTTTACTATCGTCCTGGCACCATAACCAACATAGGCCCACTGAAGTGCACATAAACTGGCAGTCATTATACATACAGTTATAAAACTACAAACATTTACAAAATGACATTTGGCAAAACAATACACCACCCCTCTCAAAAGCCCTGACAAGGATTATCATAATAAAATATTCTCCCCATGGGTTAGTCAGTGAAGGTGACCAAAACAGTTGCCTACTGCGGTAATCTGTGAAATGTCATGCTCTTTATGCATAGCTCGTCACACACTTTGATAACAATCCACCATTAAATACCTGTTGTCTTTAAGAAGTGCTTTTCAAAATAAATGAAACCGATGAATTGCCTTTGTGAGAAGTTTTCATGATAAACAGGCCAGACCTGCAGCAGCTGGCATAACCTTTCTCAGTGATACAATCAGGTCAATAGGCTATCATTGGTTTATCACCATAACCAATGCAGCCCTACTGTACTGAGCGTCCCACAAGGCAACCATCAGGTATACAGTGATAAAATTGTAAATGTATACAAAATTACAGTGTGCAAAGCAAACCCCTATCTCTCCTAAGAGCATCCAACAAGTATTTGCACAGTACACAAAGTTCCCCATGGTTTGTCAGAAGGGATAATACATACCAAAACCCTAACCTTCTATAGTAATCTGTGAGATTCCATTTAACAGAATTCCACTCTACTGTGTTTAATACAGAGCAATAACAATCCACCCTTAAATGTCTATTGACTTGTTTTCCACAATGAATGTGTCAGGCCTACTGTCTTTATCACATCTTTTCATTATAAACAGATCAGGCCTATAACCTTGCTCATTGGCATGCCGCCATAGCCAACTCCATCCTGCAAAAGCTTTCCCACAAGGAAACATAGCATATTGCAATATAATAGGTCTCGCATTTTTGAGAGTTTAAGCTATCAGTATTGTAAATGACAATTCCTTTTATTTATTTGTTTAAAAAAACCAACACATAAATAAAACGCATTGTAATTTAAAATCCTAATGGCTCAAAATCTGGCAAATGCGAGACCTATTTTATTGCAAATGCTTGTTTAAATGGGGCCTCAAAACGGGTCTCTATCGGGCTCTGTTTTGTGCCCTGGCACAGGCGGATCCTTTCCCCCCCGCGCTGCAATGACAGCAGGCACATGGGTGTGCGCATGCTCACACTGCTCACTTCTCACTAGTGGAGAAGTTACGGCATTATGTCATGCCAGGTGAGCGTTGTAGGGGGTAGGGAAATCTTTTAAAGAATCATTTTCTCTCTGGATTTCCCTTATCTTTTTGAAACTCAGGAGCAGCAACATTGTCGTGGTGTCACCAGGGCTTTAAGTAGAAGCTTTTTCAATTATTATATACAAGCGATAGTTGCTGCTTATATATCTTATGCAACGAACAACCATTGACAAAGCCAATAGTTCTGACTTGTAGGTATGATATTACTTCTTGGATCATATATCTGGATGCATTGACAAAAACAGCAAAATACAAGTCGGGGAGCACACTAGCCTAAGCACAGATGTTTAGCTTACGTGTTTTTAAGCAACACTCTTAATTACATTGACCACGCCCCTTTGTGAGACCCCACAGTTTTTTCATCCCACAGTTGTAAATCCATCTGTGCAGTGCCACCGATTGGGCTGGAGTAACACTGTGTGCTTTCATTCAGACCACAATGTAGTGTTAAAATACTCCAACTGGCTCGAGGAGGCTGGCAATAAGTTAGCGCCCAGAAAGGTCTTATACTCCAATAGAGTATGGCCCTCTGCCCCATGGTACGCCCAGGAACTAATAGATCAAAAACTGAAGTGTAAATTGTTAGAGAGGAAGTGGAGGAAGGGATATAATGCCGCAGAAAAAGAAGCATATAAACAAAACCTGGTGGCTTATAAACACCTCCTCCGTACAACTAAGAAAGAATTATTCGCCAACTGAATCAATTCTGCCATAAATTCAGCTAAAGAACTCTTCAAAATAGTCACCAGCCTGGCCTACCCTGGAGCTCTGTGATGAAATGGCCAGATTCTTTTGTAGTAAGGTGGAGGTTATTTTCACCACATTTAATGGTCCTACAACAGATGGAATACTGGGCGTCAGGGAGAGATACAAATCTCGGTCGGGTCTCCATCCGAGTTATGAAGAGTTCGCACCTTTATCCATCGGGGAGATTCACAAGTCGTTGATGTCAACCAAATCAGGCTCCCCTTATGATCCATGTCCGGTGGCGGTTTTAAAACTAGCCCCAGAACCTATCGTTCTAACGCTTACCGCTATGATGAACGCGATGTTCAAGGAAGGACATCTTCCTAAAGCCTGGAAAACCGCATCAATTTTACCTCTACTCAAGAAGCCTAATCTGGACCCGAAGGATCCTAATAACTTCTGGCCTATCTCGCGCATTACTCTGCCAGCTAAACTGGTAGAGAAAAGCATGAATGCACAACTAAGCACATACCTACGAGAAGCGCAAGTATTGGATCCAACACAATACAGGTTCAGAGCGGGGCATAGTACGGAGTCCGCTCTTTTAAAATCCACAGAGGAAATCAGGGCCGGACTGGACCAGGGAGGTAAGGCCGCAATGATTATGTTGGACCTGTCCGCGGCCTTCCACTCGGTCCATCATGATTTGCTGATGGACCGGTTGTGGGGGTGTGGAGTCCAAGGTGAAGCGTGGGTACTCCTGAAGTCCTTCCTCTCGGACAGAATGCAAACAGTGTCACTCGGCACATTCTGTTCTAAACCCTTCTCATTGCCCTGCGGAGTTCCGCAGGGTTCCTCTCTTAGCCCTACGGTTTTTAATGTTTATGTTTTCCTCTCTGGCCCCCTTGATCAAATCCTTTGGATTTGTTCTGACATCGTACGCAGATGACACTCAGATTGGGGACAGCAAAACGATTTCACCACTGCATGGAATCAGTGGATAAATGGATGTCCCAAAACTGTTTAAAGCTTAACTCTGATAAGACAGAAGTGATTCTGTTTGGCAATGACCCCAAGTTCTGGACCCCAAGTTGGTGGCCAGTTTCGCTGTGCGTGCTTCCGATTGCCACTAGGAAAGTAAAAAACTTGGGAGTCCTGATTGATGATAAACTCAATTTTGAGGACCAAGTTAATTCAGTTGCACCGGCTACCACATTTGCTCTTAGAACATGCAAGAAAATTATACAGTTTCTACCTAAGGAAAATAAATGTACAGTAGTGACTGCATTAACTATGATGAGGCTGGATTATTGTAACAGCCTCTACCTTAATATTCAGGAGGGATTGCTGCATAGACTCCAACTTCTACAGAACTCGGCCGCTAGACTGCTCACAGGGACGGCTAAATTTGCCTCGGTCTCCGGTGATATCAGAAGACTTCACTGGTTACCCATTAAGAAACGGGTGCAGTTTAAATCACTCTGTACTGTTTATAAAGCTCTTCACGGGACCGGTCCAGAGCATCTGAAGCAGCAGTTTCAGTGGTATGTCCCTAATAGACCACTTCGCTCTCTGGGAGCAAAATTGGTAGCAGTTCCTATCTCTAAAAAAGCCAGCTGGGGAGGAAGGAGTTTTTTGGCAGGGGCAGCCAAGGCTTGGAACGCCCTCCCATTCAAGCTTGGAAATAGTACGGATCTACTGGCATTCAGGAAAGCCTTCAACCTGGCTATTTGGCGTTTAATCCGTGGCCTCATATGTGAGTCTCTTTGGGAGGTCTTGTAGACAGCGCCAGGACACCCTTTAAGGCCCTTTAAGACCTTACGGAGTGTTCTCTTAAAAAATGTATTAAATCCAAAAGTGTTCAACTGCTGGTTCAAAACAATTCAACATTGTGGTACGAGCATTTCACTTCTTAATCCATACGATTTGCCCAAAGTATGTTCCATGCAAACATGTGAAGTGAGTTTTGGGGGCTCTGTCTGGCAGTTGGTGTGTCGCGTCCTTTTCTGTATTAGTACACAGCTCTTCACGATAAACACCACAACAATTTGGCACATCAGTAAAAATGTGATTGGCCCATGGGTCAAGAGGTTAAGAAACACTGGCGCTGGCTCGTATGGCAGGTGAAGAGCGTAGAGTAACGTGCAAGATTACTTTTCTCTCTCATCAGGAATGTACAAATGTGTGCTTAACACTACTGCAACTTAGTGAATAGCTCCCAGTCCTCATAATATGACTCAACACCCCCCCCCGTTTAGTTGTGGTTGCATATCACATTTACCCTTACTTACGCACAGCAAGTCAACCAATGCATAACGCGAAACTCCTGATATCAGCAAACAAGCTGAAAGACACGCCATGCGCGTGCCCATGTGCTGTCCGACCTCAAGCTGAAAGACACGCCGTGCGCGTGCCAATGTGCTGTCCGGGCCCATGCTGATGCAGACGCCGTGAGCGTGCACATCGGCTGTCCGGGCGCGCACATGTTTTGTCTCCCTTATTATTATTATTATTTTGAGAATTTGTAAAGCGCGACTGACACCTTGCAGGCTTCCTGGCGCTGGAAATTACTCTGTTAACGGATAACCGGGAGAACAGTCAGACGGACAATTTATTTGGGGAAGAGCCAGGTCTTGATACGTCTCCTGAATGGAAGAAGCTGTGATATCTGACGTATGTCAGTGGGCAGGCTGTTCCACAGCTTGGCCGCTGCAACACTGAAGGATCTGCCCCCTGTTCTGGTTCTGTTGAATCTGGGCACCTTTACCAGACAGGCAGAGGATGAACGTAGGTCTCTGGCAGGAGTGTACCACAGAAACAGGGCTTGCAGAGGTTTGGGTCCAAGTCCATGCAGAGCCTTAAAGACAATGCAGAGGGACTTGAAGGCCACTCGTTGTTTTAAGGGTAGCCAGTGTAGCTCAGCCAGAGCCGCTGTGGCCGAGGCCCTCCTCGTCCAGCCAAGAGCCAGCTTGGCGGCGGCAGACTGAATTCGCTGTAGTCGGTCCATCATCGTGACTGGAGACTCCAGGAGCAGGGCGTTGCAATAGTCAAGGCGACTGAGTATCGTGCACCTGACTATCGACGCCCTGGCTTGTGCCGGGAGAAGAGGCATGATTTTCCGCAGTGATCGAAGCAGGGCTGTGCAGATCCCCACAGTTTTCATCACCTGGGTTTCCATACTTAATTTGTTGTTCAGCATGGCTCCCAAGTTGCGCACCGAAGGAACTGGCAGAGGTTTGTCTCTAAACTCCGGGGGCCAAAATTCATTCGGAAACTGACGGGGTATCTTAGTGCCTGAGCAAAACAGGACCTCCGTTTTAGCGGAGTTGAACTGGAGGGAGTTTCTGTGTAGCCATCCAGCCGTCTCTCTTAGGCAGTCGTGGAAGGTGGAAAAAGGAATGGCATCTTCACCTTCCCACGAGAGGATGAGCTGTGTGTCATCCGCGTAATTTATTGTTTTGACCCCAAAGGATAGGATCAGTTTGATTAGCGGGATGAGGTACACATTAAAAAGGATGGGGCTGATGGAGGAGCCCTGAGGGACTCCCTGGGGTACTGGTGCAAAGGCGGATTGAAAAGGGGGAAGGGAGACAGCCTGTCTTCTGTCCCGAAGGTAGGAGTGAAACCAGAGCAATGCAGTGCCTTCCACTCCCACTTCACCAAGTCTCTGCAGCAGCCTACCATGGTTGACCGTGTCGAATGCGGCAGACAGGTCCAACAGTATCAATGCCACTGGCTGGCCCCTGTCTGCACGCATGCGAAGATCCTCCATGGCAGTTAAGACTGCTGTTTCGGTGCCGTGGGCAGGACGGAACCCGAACTGGTGATCGTCAAGAAGGTTGTTTTGTTCTAGGTGGGCGGACAGGCACGAACTGACCCATCGTTCGGCGACCTTCGCTGGGAAAGGCAGCAGAGAGATGGGTCGGTAGTTGGAAAGACAGTCTGGGCTCAGGGAGGGTTTCTTCAAGAGAGGGGTGATTAGTGCCTGTTTCCAAGGGGTTGGGACAAAGCCACTATGCAAAGACTGGTTGCATATTAGGCGCATGGTATCAAAAAGTTCATTACCAAAATTTTTCCAGATTTTTGGAGGTAGGGGGTCGAGTGGAGAACCCGAGGTGATACCAAGCGCAAGTCTTTCAAACTCGAAGGCCGGGATTGGAGGAAATTCTCACAGTCTAGCCAAGAGGACAGAGCCTGGAGACGACAAGTTTCGCGAGCTGGTGTCTGGTCTCTGCGTGTTAGAAGTTTCTGAAGAGGGAGGTGTTTTCAGGTTGTGAATAATGGTGTTTATTTTATTAATGAAAAACACTGCAAGGTTGTCGCAGAGGGCTTGGGTAGGAGGCTGTGTAGAGGTGACACAGTCCGGATTGGTTAGGTTTTTGAGTATTTGAAAAATACTTTTTGAGCTGTTCGTGGCGTTGGTGATGATGGAGCAATAATGTTTAGCCTTATTTTGGGCGATGGCAGTTTTATACTCCCGGAGGTTTACTTTCCAGAGGGTTTTGTGAGTGTCAGAGTAACCCTGCCTCCATTTTCTCTCTGCTTGTCTGCATGCTAGTTTGAGAGCTCTTAAGGAGTCATCAAACCATGGGGCCGGCGCTCGTCTCTGTGGTTTGCCCTTTTTCAGAGGGACGAGGCGTTCCGAGGTGCTGGAAATCCTTGTACAAAGGGATAGATAATTGGCCTCAACTGGTTGAGTAATGGAGAAACTGTCTTCCACTTCAAATACTGGGCCATTCAGTCTGAGTTTGTCCAGAGCCTTCCAGTCTCTGTACGGGGGTACATGGCCGTGGAATGCCGGTCTGCAAGACCTGCTACCTACTATATGAAATTTGATGAGTGCATGGTCAGTCCAGCACATTGGCAGAATGTCGCTCAGAAGTGCTAGCTGGGGGGAGGAGAAGATTAAATCGAGCTGGTGCCCTGCTACGTGTGTGGGTTTGTTCACTAGCTGGGAAAGTCCCATTCCTTCACAGGAGAGTAGGAGATTGTTGAGTGCAGAATCGAGGCTGCCGTTGGGCCAAAGGTTGAAATCGCCCAAAACAATCAGGTTGTTGTGAGAGGTAGCCATATTAGTGAGGGTGGTGAGGAGCGACTGCTGCTGAGTAGAATTAAAAGCTCCCGGCGGGCGGTAGCAGATCACCGCCGTAAAGGTAGTACCAAGGTGACAGTCGATGGAAAGGCCAAGTATTTCGGTCCCGACCACTGGGTCCATAGCAATAGTTTTTGCTGACCAGGACGCTCTATAGATTACACCGACACCACCGCCCCGCCCCTTAGGTCGTGGGAGATGCAGGATTTTGAAGTCTTGTGGGCAAGCCCAGTCCAGTTCTATATTGCAGTCAGAGTGGGTCCAAGTTTCCGTCAGGAATAAAGCATCAAGATGATGATTATCTATGAGCTGGGCGATTTCGTGAGCGTGTTTGGGCAGGGACCTGACATTCAGCAAGCCACCAGTGAATAAGCCTTTGCGCGCAAAATCGTGCAGAGGATAGGCGGTGTCTTGGAAGGACAATTGTCCTTCATGAGCGAAGTCTCTAAGGAGGAGTAGAGCCTCACGCGTCAAGTGTGGAGAGCTACTGGTGGACGGGGGGATCGAGGCCGCGGGTGGCGCACCGGGCGCTGCCGAGGCGCGGACGAGCGCAGACGAGCTTGCCTTAAGCGCGCCTTCGGCGCGCAAACGGCGCTCCCGCTGCGCTCGTCCGCTGCGCTTGTGTGGCCGACACATTTATGGCAATGTTGTGGGCGTGGCCTCGCAAGGGGCGTGGCTCGCCTTCGAACCGCGAACCTGTCTCAGCGCTGGTTGCCGCTGTCTCAGGAGTGCCTCAGAGGGTCTGCTAGGCGCGTGAGGGCAGCGCTTTTCAGTGCAGGTGAGGTTAAAATGGCCAAAACACAAGAATACAAGTAATATTTTAAAAATAAACGAAAGTACCGTCCTCCGGCTTTCCGCCTCAGAGGAATTTACAAAGTGATGTTTGTTGCGCTGCGATCAGCGTTTATAAGGGATCCTGGGTGGGCGTGGCCTCGCAGGGGGCGTGGCTCGCCTTCGAACCGCGATGGCGGTGTGTTTGTGGAATCCTGTCTCAGCGCTGGTTGCCGCTGTCTCAGGAGTGCCTCAGAGGGTCTGCTAGGCGCGTGAGGGCAGCGCTTTTCAGTGCAGGTGAGGTTAAAATGGCCAAAACACAAGAATACAAGTAATATTTTAAAAATAAACGAAAGTACCGTCCTCCGGCTTTCCGCCTCAGAGGAATTTACAAAGTGATGTTTGTTGCGCTGCGATCAGCGTTTATAAGGGATCCTGGGTGGGCGTGGCCTCGCAGGGGGCGTGGCTCCCCTTCGAACCGCGATGGCGGTGTGTTTGTGGAATCCTGTCTCAGCGCTGGTTGCCGCTGTCTCAGGAGTGCCTCAGAGGGTCTGCTAGGCGCGTGAGGGCAGCGCTTTTCAGTGCAGGTGAGGTTAAAATGGCCAAAACACAAGAATACAAGTAATATTTTAAAAATAAACGAAAGTACCGTCCTCCGGCTTTCCGCCTCAGAGGAATTTACAAAGTGATGTTTGTTGCGCTGCGATCAGCGTTTATAAGGGATCCTGGGTGGGCGTGGCCTCGCAGGGGGCGTGGCTCGCCTTCGAACCGCGATGGCGGTGTGTTTGTGGAATCCTGTCTCAGCGCTGGTTGCCGCTGTCTCAGGAGTGCCTCAGAGGGTCTGCTAGGCGCGTGAGGGCAGCGCTTTTCAGTGCAGGTGAGGTTAAAATGGCCAAAACACAAGAATACAAGTAATATTTTAAAAATAAACGAAAGTACCGTCCTCCGGCTTTCTGCCTCAGAGGAATTTACAAAGTGATGTTTGTTGCGCTGCGATCAGCGTTTATAAGGGATCCTGGGTGGGCGTGGCCTCGCAGGGGGCGTGGCTCGCCTTCGAACCGCGATGGAGGTGTGTTTGTGGAATCCTGTCTCAGCGCTGGTTGCCGCTGTCTCAGGAGTGCCTCAGAGGGTCTGCTAGGCGCGTGAGGGCAGCTCTTTTCAGTGCAGGTGAGGTTAAAATGGCCAAAACACAAGAATACAAGTAATATTTTAAAAATAAACGAAAGTACCGTCCTCCGGCTTTCCGCCTCAGAGGAATTTACAAAGTGATGTTTGTTGCGCTGCGATCAGCGTTTATAAGGGATCCTGGGTGGGCGTGGCCTCGCAGGGGGCGTGGCTCGCCTTCGAACCACGATGGCGGTGTGTTTGTGGAATCCTGTCTCAGCGCTGGTTGCCGCTGTCTCAGGAGTGCCTCAGAGGGTCTGCTAGGCGCGTGAGGGCAGCGCTTTTCAGTGCAGGTGAGGTTAAAATGGCCAAAACACAAGAATACAAGTAATATTTTAAAAATAAACGAAAGTACCGTCCTCCGGCTTTCCGCCTCAGAGGAATTTACAAAGTGAACCTTCGTGCACCAAACCGACAACAATAGTCTCGCCTCGCCAAGGCGAAGCAGCACATGCGCTGCGTTCGCTAGGCGAGACCTAAAAAGAGCAATACATCTAGTCTTTTTCGAAGCAAGGTTAGAAGTGGGTACAGTTAGGCCGCAAATGGAGGAAGAAGACTTGAAGCGGGCCAGTCAGGCTATGTGTGTGGGCATAGAGGGAGAAGATTTATAGCTGCTTTGTAAAAGAAGAAGTGCCAGAGCCATTGTCAGGAGGCCAATGCAGCTTGCACCATCCTTTGCCCGCCCATGCCTGCGCTGGCAATAACGACTACAAACCATGATACTAATTTGGACTATTCCAGGATTCCCAAAGCTTTAAGAATGGATTGGGCATCTGGTATTAGTCATTTCTATTTAGGCCTCTGCAGAGTGTGCATAGTTCTGCTACGCAGAACTCCGTAAAGTGCCAGAAAAACTCCACTGCGCTCTGCAAAATTCTGCAAGTCGTGCTGCTTGCGCTGATTTTAAGCACCAGGAGTTGGTCCCGCTCTGTAAAATCAGCGTGAACTGCACCACATGCAGCGCAAAAGGGCACTGCTTCTTTCTGCAGCTCGAGTAAATGTTCTATTCACGCGGCAGCTTTCTCAAAACAAGGGGCAGATTTCTTAATGTGAGTGGTGGCGACTTGCCACAACTGCCCGCATTGACAAATCTCACCGGGAGGTGTTGTAGCATAGAATTTTTCTCGCTTGCATTCGCCAACATCAGCGAGTCGCACAAGAGGAAAACCTCCGCCATGCAGGGTTTTACAGAACTCTGCGCTCTATGCAGAGTGCAGAGTGGGCAAGCAGAGCACAATTTTACGCTTAGGCCTATTTTAACTGTATAAATAATTATTAAACAACTGCTGTGCTCAGTTCAAAATTAGACCATGTGGTAGACTATCATAAGTACCGCTGCTAACAAATAAGTGCCGGTGCCAAGCACCAGAAACCACCGCCTCAAATTAAGCACCGCAGACAGGGAGAGGGTTTGAAGCAGGTATGGTCATGCTATGTGTGCACGGAGGAAGAAGGCTTGAAGTGGGTTCAGTCAGGCTAATTGCACATGAACCAAAACTTCTTGAAGACGGGTTACCTGGCTGAGGTTAAGTCAGGATTTGTACATATAGATGAAGACGCTATGAAACGTGTGAAGTCAGGCTATCTATACATTGACGAAGACGACTTGAAGCGGGTGCAGTCAGGTTCACTGCACATGGAGGAAGAAGACCGGAAGCAGGGACAGACAGGCTCTGTGTGGATGGAAGCCAAAGCTTTAAATGGGTTAAGTCAGGCTACATGCACATACAGTAAGAAGGCTTGAAGAGCAGCAGGAAGGCTGTGTGTGCATGGAAGGTGACAGTTTGAAGTGAGTGAAGTCAGGCTATGTGCACATATAGGAAGACGGATTATAGGGAGTGAAGTGAGGGTATGTGCACATATACGAAGATGGCTTGTAAGGAGTGAGGCGGTGTGCACATACAGGAAGATGGCTTGTAAGGAGTGAAGTGATGGTATGAGCACATAAAGGACGATGGCATGTAAGGAGTGAAGTGAGGGTATGTGCACATACAGGAAGATGGCTTGCAACAAGTGAAGTGAGGCTATGTGCACATACAGGAAGATGGCTTGAAACAGGGGAAGTCAATCTACATGCACATACAGGAAAATGGCTTGTGGCAGTGAAGTGAGCTAGGTGCACATACAGGAAGACGGCTTATAGGGAGTGAAGTGAGGCTGTGTGCACATACAGGAAGATGGCGTGTAAGGAGTGAAGTGAGGCTGTGTGCACATACAGGAGGACGGCTTGTAAGGAGTGAAGTGAGGCTATGTGCACATACAGGAAGATGGCTTGTAAGGAGTGAAGTGAGGGTATGTGCACATACAGGAAGATGGCTTGAAACAAGTGAAGTGAGGCTATGTGCAAATATACGAAGACAGCTTGTATGGAGTGAAGGGAGGCTATGTGCATATATACGAAGACGGCTTGTAAGGAGTCAAGGGAGGCTATGTGCACATACAGGAAGACGGCTTGTAAGGAGTGAAGTGAGGGTATGTGCACATACAGGAAGACGGCTAGTAAGTAGTGAAGTGAGGCTATGTGCACATACCGGTAGACTGCTTGTAAGGAGTGAAGTGAGGCTATGTGCACATATACGAAGACAGCTTGTAAGGAGTGAAGTGAAGCTATGTGCACATACAGGAAAATGGCTTGAAACAGGGGAAGTCAATCTACATGCATATACAGGAAGACGGCTTGTCAGCAGTTAAGTGACCTATGTGCACATACAGGAAGACAGTTTGTAAAGAGAGAAGGGAGACTATGTGCACATATAGGAAGACGTTTTGTAGGGAGTGAAGTGAGGCTTTGTGCACATACAGGAAGACGGCTTGTAAGGAGTGAAGTGAGGCTGTGTGCATATACAGGAAGACGGCTTGTAAGGAGTGAAGTGAGGGTATGAGCACATACAGGAAGACGGCAAGTAACGAGTGAAGTGAGAGTATGTGCACATACAGGAAGACGGCTTGTAAGGAGTGAAGTGAGGGTGTGAGCACATACAGGAAGATGGCTTATAAGGAGTGAAGTGAGGCTGTGTGCACATACAGGAAGACGGCTTGTAAGGAGTGAAGTGAGGCTGTGTGCACATACAGGTAGACGGCTTGGAAGGAGTGAAGTGAGGCTGTGTGCACATACAGGAAGACGGCTTGTGAGGAGTGAAGTGAGGGTATGAGCACATACAGGAAGACAGACGGCAGGTAACGAGTGAAGTGAGAGTATGTGCATAATCCAATCACAAGAGAACTCCACTAGATGTGTGGAGGAGGGAACAAGAGTATGTGCATATACAGGAAGACGGCATGTAACAAGTGAAGTGAGGGTATGTGCACATACAGGAAGACGGCTTGTAAGGAGTGAAGTGAGGCTGTGTGCACATACAGGAAGATGACTTGTAAGGAATAAAGTGAGGCTATGTGCACATACAGGAAGACGGCTTGAAAGGAGTGAAGTGAGGGTATGTGCACATACAGGAAGGTGGCTGGTAAGGAGTGAAGTGAGGGTATGAGCACATACATGAAGATGGCTTGTAAGGAGTGAAGTGAGGCTATGTGCCCATACAGGAAGACGGCTTGAAAGGAGTGAAGTGAGGGTATGTGCACATACAGGAAGGTGGCTGGTAAGGAGTGAAGTGAGGGTATGAGCACATACAGGAAGATGGCTTGTAAGGAGTGAAGTGAGGCTATGTGCCCATACAGGAAGACGGCTTGAAAGGAGTGAAGTGAGGGTATGTGCACATACAGGAAGACGGCTTGTGAGGAGTGAAGTGAGGGTATGAGCACATACAGGAAGACAGACGGCAGGTAACGAGTGAAGTGAGAGTATGTGCATAATCCAATCACAAGAGAACTCCACTAGATGTGTGGAGGAGGGAACAAGAGTATGTGCATATACAGGAAGACGGCATGTAACAAGTGAAGTGAGGGTATGTGCACATACAGGAAGACGGCTTGTAAGGAGTGAAGTGAGGCTGTGTGCACATACAGGAAGATGACTTGTAAGGAATAAAGTGAGGCTATGTGCACATACAGGAAGACGGCTTGAAAGGAGTGAAGTGAGGGTATGTGCACATACAGGAAGGTGGCTGGTAAGGAGTGAAGTGAGGGTATGAGCACATACAGGAAGATGGCTTGTAAGGAGTGAAGTGAGGCTATGTGCCCATACAGGAAGACGGCTTGAAAGGAGTGAAGTGAGGGTATGTGCACATACAGGAAGGTGGCTGGTAAGGAGTGAAGTGAGGGTATGAGCACATACAGGAAGATGGCTTGTAAGGAGTGAAGTGAGGCTATGTGCCCATACAGGAAGACGGCTTGAAAGGAGTGAAGTGAGGGTATGTGCACATACAGGAAGACGGCTTGTGAGGAGTGAAGTGAGGGTATGAGCACATACAGGAAGACAGACGGCAGGTAACGAGTGAAGTGAGAGTATGTGCATAATCCAATCACAAGAGAACTCCACTAGATGTGTGGAGGAGGGAACAAGAGTATGTGCATATACAGGAAGACGGCATGTAACAAGTGAAGTGAGGGTATGTGCACATACAGGAAGACGGCTTGTAAGGAGTGAAGTGAGGCTGTGTGCACATACAGGAAGATGACTTGTAAGGAATAAAGTGAGGCTATGTGCACATACAGGAAGACGGCTTGAAAGGAGTGAAGTGAGGGTATGTGCACATACAGGAAGGTGGCTGGTAAGGAGTGAAGTGAGGGTATGAGCACATACAGGAAGATGGCTTGTAAGGAGTGAAGTGAGGCTATGTGCCCATACAGGAAGACGGCTTGAAAGGAGTGAAGTGAGGGTATGTGCACATACAGGAAGGTGGCTGGTAAGGAGTGAAGTGAGGGTATGAGCACATACAGGAAGATGGCTTGTAAGGAGTGAAGTGAGGCTATGTGCCCATACAGGAAGACGGCTTGAAAGGAGTGAAGTGAGGGTATGTGCACATACAGGAAGGTGGCTTGTAAGGAGTGAAGTGAGGGTATGAGCACATACAGGAAGATGGCTTGTAAGGAGTGAAGTGAGGGTATGTGCACATACAGGAAGATGGCTTGTAAGGAGTGAAGTGAGGGTATGTGCACATAGAGGAAGATGGCTTGTAAGGAGTGAAGTGAGGGTATGTGCACATACAGGAAGATGGCTTGTAAGGAGTGAAGTGAGGGTATGTGCACATAGAGGAAGATGGCTTGTAAGGAGTGAAGTGAGGCTATGTGCACATATACGAAGCTTGTAAGGAGTGAAGTGAGGCTGTGTGCACATATACGAAGACGGCTTGTAAGGAGTGAGGCTGTGTGCACATACAGGAAGACGGCTGGTAACAGGTGAAGGGACGCTAACTGCGCATGGAGGAGAAGGCTGTTCTTTTTGGAGAGAAGTCTCGCGGTCCGGCTATGCCCTCGGGCCCCTGTGTTTTTCCTGCTAAACCTACAGTCACCGCTCTGTGCTCTTTTTAAGATCCTCAGTGGTTTTAGAATAGGAATGTTCAAACGTCATCTTGTATGCGCCGCATCAGGCGGAGTGTACTCCCCACTGGAGACGGTGTAATGCAGTGTCAACTCTCCCATGCATACCTGCTGTGAAGTCCGCCTCTGCCCGGAGCCGTCATTTAAACTCAGGGGATGCTCTCTGGAGAAGGAAGGGGGCCACACGGCAAAGCCCGTGTTTGTCTCAGATTCCGCCGCTGTGGTTTCGTGATCCGTCTCTTCTGAGTGCCCGGTGACCGGGGTGAAGGCTGTTTACACTGGGGCCCTCCGTGGGCGCCTCTCCGTGGGAGGGTCCAGGTGCGGGCCCTCAGAGTGCCGAGGCCGGGGGGTCAGCTCAGAGGCACCCCTCCACTGCTGCCCATCCAAGCCTCACCTAAACAATGTACCCTTCGCTATCATCTGTTTAAAATGCCGACGTGTTGAATTTCTTCTGCTGTTTACAAGCGTAAAGCCATTTATTTGTCTTGGACCAGATAACACATCTGAACCTCTCAAGGACTCGGCCGGCCTCGCCGCCACCTCAGGTAGGGGAAAGCATCTCCTTACTATCTGCCACCAAGCAATGGCTCCTGAAAACAAACCATCCTTCTCTTCCATTGCTCGTGACAACCTCCATGGACGGCCCTCTGTGCGCACCCACACAAAGTTTGGTTGTAAAGACTTTTTTTCGGAAGGCAGTTGCGGCCCGAAAAACAATCGCATTTAACTGTGATCGGAGATATGGATTTAAAGTCCAAATTATAACTAATGGCGTGCTTGGTGCGCCAGCCCCGCAATAGTTTTGATTGAATACAGTTCTTTTAAGCAAAACGATTAACAAACAAATTTTATACACGTCTCTACTGAATGTATTACTAATTTTAGTGCCTTCAGAAGGATGAACGCTGAGGCACCACTGCTATGGATCAGACCTCTCGCCTGCATGCAGGCCGCGTACTGAATTCTGCAGCAGCAAGTGCTGAACTCACTGAGCTAGCCCAGCGACAATGAGTGTACACTCAACTTTCACACAATTGCATGCAGTGAGGTACAACGCTGAAGTCAAGCGAGTTCCTCAACATATTTTCAATCTGTTTTCCTCTGTAGGGTTGGGGAGATCTCGTCATTAGGTTTCACCTGAGAGAGCACAGTGCACTGTCGCTTGCAACGGTTTATTGGTTCTAAGAAAAAACATAAAAACCCTCTAAATAGAGGCTTTTCGCCGCCCATGACTTACCGTTGATTGGCTGCATTGCAACTCTGCTTTTCTTCCTTTTCACTGGCGAGTGCCTGTCAAAGCATGTGGGCGTCTCTTCAACTCTGTATTTTTCCTCCTTTCCTGCAGAATGGGCCGAGTAATGCGTGATTTCTTGTTTACTGTTCTGTTGCCCTGCTCGCGCTCAGATTGTGGTATTTTGTTTTTGCTTTTGCTTGCAAGACAACTTGAAACCATCAAAGTTGAAGCGCGCGCCTCCCATTATTTCAAAGAGCTGAATGCAAACAACTGGCAATAATGAAACATACATTTTGGCTGCCTCACACTTTTATTGATGATGAAGATGCAAACATACTCCCTTCCTTTAAGACTGTTGCCATACAATATGTGTTTTTTTGAATTAACATTTGCTGCTGTGTCACACACATTTTTTTGTTGGTTACTTCATTTCTAATTTAGAGAATGTTTTATTCACCATTAAACACATGGATATTTCTAAAGGTTTATGTTTCACCTTTACCGACCCAAACCCCTAAAATCACTCTCATCTTTCTTTACTTCTACCCACTCTCAATCCCTGAAATAACATTACATATGTATTTGTAAAGCGCACGTTTACCCGTAGGTATCTTAGCGCTGAATAACCGATGTTCATTGTTACCCAACTCAATGGTACTCATTTTATCGATCTCAGATCGATGAAAGGCAGAGTGGACCCGTCGGGATTTGAACCTGTGACCATGAGGACGAACACGGGCCCCTGCAGTGGACGCATTAGTCCACTGAGCCACCAGACCCGAAAAATCACCCTTACCTCCCCCTTTGCCTCTAGTCACCTCCGAACATTCAAGTAACCTTTTCCTCCCCCATTACCTGTATCTACCCTGAAACCTCATCAACCTCATCCCCCTTTATATCTACCCACCCCTAAACCCTTAAGTCACCCCCACCTCCCTTTACCGCTGCCCAGTCCAGAACCCTCAACTTATTAACATCTCCCCTTACCTCTACTCTTCCCTGAGCCCGCAAGTCCGCTTCATCTCCCTTTACCTCGGCCCACCCCTGAGCCCTCACGCTACCCTCACCTCACCTCACTTTACCTCAACCCAATCCATAACCATAAAATCACTGTTAGTTCACTTACCTCTATCCTCCCCTGAACCTTCAAGTCATCTTCAGCCCGTTTACCTCTACCCACCTTAAACCCTCAAGTCATAATCAACTCCCTTTACCTCTACCCACCCTTAACCCACAAATCACTCTCACCTTCCGTTACCTCTAGCCACCGCTCAGACCTCATGGCATCCTCACCTCCCTTTACCTCTACCCACCTCTCAAACCTCATGTCACCCTCATCTCTCTTTATCTCTATCCACCGTTGAACCCTAAAGTCACCCTTTAATTTTAGCTATCCCTAAACTATAAATCACTGTTTTAAATAAGATAAAAATTATGTTGTTTAAAGGAAAAAATAAACTTGACTGCGTGATAAAGTTACAAATACTTACCTGAGTGGTACTTACCTGTGTGGTACTTACGTGCGTGGTAAAGGTCTTGTGTGGCAAAGACCTCAAGGTAAAGGCTATTTCCCTTCAGGCAGAACACATCCCTGCCCCTTCCTTAAACACTCTCCTCCCTTCACTCTAGCGCCCCTCAATGTTTTGGGGGCACTGTTGGCTGTTTTATGCCCTTCAAAAAGTTTGGCAAGCACCTTCATCTCTTTGACAGTTTGGTCGTCCATCTCCCTCACTCTCTATACTTTAGGTCTCGCTTGAGACAGTGCTTGCGCAGTTGGTTGCAAGACAATTTGTTTATTTTCAGGGGACGTAGAGCCCCCCATGCTTACCATTGATTGGCTTCATTGCCACTCATTTCCTAGTTTCTCTTTGGCCAAAGAGCGGCTGCTTCACTTTCTTTCTGTGTTTTTGTTCCGACCCTGGAGCATGGCCCAGGTACTGTCTCCCTTGTCCCAGTATCCTTCCCCTGCTTGCCGCTTTCAGAGTACTTTTTTCCTTTCGCTTGGACCCCTTGCTCTCCCCCAGGATTGTCACTTGTCCAGCTCCCCCACCCTCCTCCTGTGTTGCTGCTTGTCTAGTCTGCCGCTCCCCTGTTGTTGCTTGCCCCGTCCCCACTCCCCCCTTCACGTTCCCCCTTTGTTGCTTGGCCTCACACGTCCCACTGCAAAAAAAAAAAAAAAAGGCATCCGAAACTCACACCACTGGGTTTCAAGACGCACAAAGATTCAAACAGCGCTGCGCTACCTGCTCTGCATGCCTTTTTTGCCGCAGTCTTCATGTGAGGCTGAACTTAAGCTTGGACGTAGGATAATTAAAAGTTTTTTTTGAGAAGGCAGAGAATAATCCCATAGTAAGAAAATGGATCACTGCACATTGAGGTTAGCACTGGCTGCATCCAGCACTTTTTGTTCTAACTTCCACCTATGCTGCAGAGCAACTGCGCTGGAGTGCAACATGGATAAAAAAAATTGACAAAGCCAATAATTTCTTCCATAGGTGAGACCTATTGGCTTTGCCTGTGCTCATTTTTCAAACTGATACTGTTGGGTTTGTTAGCTATGGAGAATCACACACCCAGACATTTGGCTCTATTGAGAATCACACACCCAAACATGCAGGAATTATTATTTTTTCACAAGACCATAGATCATATTCTCAGATCGATCTTATATGGTTACACCAGACATGATGGAAAGTACAGAAGCAGTCACACACATTGAGATATCAGTCTCGGACCATGCAATGGCGATGTGGGAGAGAATATGGTAGATGTGCATCAGTAGACGTCCCTACTGGAAATTTGACAAATCCTTACTCCCAGATAGCCTAACTCACCAAACCTTGAGAGATACCATCAAACACTATTTTGACAAGAATTACACAGGCTAGGTTCTTCCTAATATGGTACGGGATACTTTTAAGGCAGTCTTTAGAAGGCAGTGTATTGCTGAGAGGGTGCAACAAACTGGATCTATGGGGACTACAAAGCATCCCTGAAAGCGGAGTTCATGTTTGCAGTGACCCGCCATACAGAAACAAGCATCTTAAAAGATTTGCTTGAGGCTATTTCCCTTAAAATGAAAATTGATCTCCTCGCTATAGAAAAATCTGAGAAGGCCTCACTGTGCCTTTGGCAGAAATTCTACGAACAGTCCAATAAAACCATCTCATTCGTAGCACAGTGGCTTTGAATGCAGGCATCCTTTAGACAGATTCTCACCTTGCTGGGGGGTATCAGTCACCCACGATAAGACTGGAGACATACTGAGGGCCTTTAGGGACTTTTATGCAGCCTTATTATGAGAGTAACAAGTTGTCCCGGATGAGGCGCAATCCTTCATTGATGAGGCAAATCTCCCAAAGCAAACAGCAACAGAGATACTAGAGGAATTGAAAACGGGGAGGAGGTCTCAGCTGAAATTTTGGCCCTCCCTCCGGATCAGTTCCCTGGCTATGATGGGCTCACCAGTCGATTTTACAAGCACTTTAAGAGAGCAATATTTCCCCCATAGGGCCTTCCTTTGAACTCTTTCCTTGTTTCCCATGTGGTGTCTTACTTCCATGGCAGAGGGCACCATAACTTTAAAGCCAACTGATGAGTGTGACTCTTATTGGCCCATTACCAAGCTAAACTCTGACACAAACATTTCCACAAATATCTTAGTGAACAGACTCATGCCCCACATGCCTTACATGACTGATCCAGACCAATCAGACTCTGTCCCACAAAGGCAGGCGGCGGACAACATCAGGAGGATGCTGCATCTCATAGAGAAGGACAATTCAGGTCTATTTCCATGGTGGTCCTGATGTTGGACGCCAAAAAGGCCTTTGACAGTCAACTGGATCTTCCTGATCAAGGCCCTGCAGGCATAGGTTTTGGACCCCATATGCTAACCTCGATAGAAGCTAGTTATAAGTTTACCACCGAACGGGGTTATTGTCAACAGAGATAGGTCAGGAGTGCCACCTTTGTCTAGGGGAACAAGACAGGGCTGCCGCTGCCCCATTGCGGTTTGTAATTGCTATGGAACCATTCGCTGTAGCTATTAAAAGATGCACGGGAATAACGGGCATGCCTTGTGGAAGGGAACAACACACTATCCACTTATTCGTGGACAATATCCTTCTCACTCTGATCGTTGCCCTACACTCCATACCCAGGGGGGTGATGGAAATCCTTGAGGTTTGTAAAAAGGTGACAGGGTTTAAGATAAACTTAGACAAATAAGAAATGCTTAGCGTTCGCCTCTCATCGAGACTAGAACCAAGCTGGCAACCATGCTTCCATTCAGCTGGACCACACATAAAAAACCTCAAATGTCTATCAGTGTATATTACACTGCAACATCCCCTGCTTTACGTGGCAAACTACCCTCCCTTCTTAATGCTATGAGAAACGCCCTTCTGTGGTGGAAACAGTTATATATCTTTTGGCCGTGAAGAGTGGTGGTTAAACAAAATTTACTGTCCGGGTTACTCTCTCTCTTCCGGACACTGCCGGTCAAGCTTCCTAAGGCTCACAAAAAGAACTTTCAGCAGTCTATAGACCATTTCATATGGGGAGGGAAACGAGCACAAGTTTTCAGGAAAGTACTGAGGGCATCCAAGAGGTCAGGAGAGCTGGCCCTTCCAGACATTCGAAAATGTTATCAGGAAGCTCATCTCTGAATTTTCTTTGAATGGTCACTTTATGAAACCTAGTGTCACTGGGTACACATATATGCTGCAGTGATGGGTCTGGCACCCTGAGCCATCCCTCGACTCTCAAAATATGTTGGCCCTCAGTTTGCTATTCTTAGACATCCTCAAAGCTACTTTCAAGATCTGGGATACCCTCACTAGAAATCCCAAACTTACCTCTTTCCCATCCCCTTATATTCTGTTTCAGGGAAAATATGAATTTCTCTCAGGCACTGTAAATGAAGACGTTCTGCGATGAGCATATAGGGGATGTATCTATTGAAAGACCTTTTACCGGAGAGAACAATAAAAGATTTAATCCAATATAAACACGATTTTGGGGTCCTAGCAGCCTGTAGTCTGCAATACTTCCAACTGCGACACGGGGCCTTATCACCCAAGAACAAACTGGCAGCCAACAGACCTTTGATGGAGTGGGAAAAGTTGTTTACTACCTATTCAAGTCCTAAAGACTTCATTTCAGATATATATGTCCTCTTAGCAGAGGTGATACAGGATACAGAGTGGCCCTATATGACACGCTGGTACCAGATTCTAGGTCATCCTATGTCCCGGCACAGTTGCAAAAGCTTCTGTAAAAGTGAGGAACATAGGCAATCCGTGTATAATTCAATGACGTTGGGTCATGTGACACCTACCCGTCTAAGCAATTGCATGGGACAGCAGATGGGCAGTGTTGGAGAGGTTGTGGTCGTTCTCCATAAGTAGTGAGCATGCCCCGGGTTAGTGTTCCGTTGGAAGGAAACCCTTAGCAATATTAGAGGAGCAATTGGAAACTCACTGCTGCTTGACCATGCTACCACCATTCTGGAGCTCTGCCCAGCTGGCTATGACCACATGACACATGGGGAATGCAGGCTTATTTACAACATGTTCCCAGTCACTAATCAGGTTATAGCGCAGAAATGGAAGTCCTCAGTTATCCCGACAGTCTTCGACTGGGCGGGCAAGGTCTGGCATTGATAGCCATTGAGAAACTAACTTGGGGGAATCATGGCATGGAGTATAAACTTGACAGCCAATGGCAGGCCCTGGTGGATTACCTTGTGAATACAACGAGCGGTCTGGGTTGTCCTAAGTAATTGTGATCCCTCAGACTGACGTCTTAATGCGTGCCAAGGGCACATTTTATGGTCAATTCTTAGCAACAAAAGATGCTATACCTTTACTGAGCCAAGGTCAGTGCACTGAGCCTTCGGGCATTTTGTCTGACCTTTATGCTAGAGTTGGGGGCGGAGTGGGGGGGTCTAGCGTGGGGAGGTGAGAGGGGTGATACTCTTTATTAAAATGTCACTGTATCTTTGCTGGCTTGATGCATTCATTTGAGTTAACTGTTGCAAACCGACAAATCCTGTGTATGTATTATCTTGCAATATTTCAATAAAATATCTTTGAGGAAAAAAGAGAACTACTTCATTGGAGTATTTTCTTAGTGGCACATTCTTAGCTTAGTTAAACGTATTTTAGGAATTATCTAATTCTTCGATTTTGGACTGTATTTTTCCTTGCTATGCCATTCTGCCTTGTTCATTTCACTAATGCCTTGCACCCGACCTTTGATACACCAGGTCCTGGAAACGTTCCCTTATTGATCAAATGATCCAATATGTTCCTCAGAAGCGTGCTATCCATTCAGGGGATTCTACCATAAGTGTGAAGCAGCGTATGGAAAGTGTGGCATTTTATGCACCATTCTGTCAAGGCTGTATTTCTGGCCACAGTTCTTGTGCTCAGGAAGAGTATACACTTCACTACACACGTCTTCTGGATCGAATGCATAACGTTCTTATTTAGGAAGATTTTATCCAAGGAGTTAGCTTTTTGTAACTTTTCCCCATTCTTCTCTAACCTGTTGTACTAGTGTCCACCCGACATTATCCCATGATCAATATTTCCGGGACAAGTTTCTGTCCTTCATGGCTCTCCCACTAGGGCTCCTTCCTATCTGCTACTAACTGGAACTAGCGCTCGATGCCAGCAATACTGGATGCCACCCCAAGCAAACAACAAGGAAGCCTGGTGCTCTGTGAGCAAAAAGTTAGGGATATTCAATGTAACCAATGCCGGAGTGACCCTTGTTGTATCCTTGGGTTTCACTATCGTCCCTTTTCACTTACCATGAAACAATTGAATGTCTATCCATTTCCTCATTTGCTTGTTGCTCTTGAAGAACCAGCTTTCAAATCCTGATTGGCAGTCTCCATGACATGGAAAAGCTGGCTGTCCAATCCCTGACTTCCTTATTCCTCTCAGGAAACCACTGACTCCTGTTCCTCCCCACGTGGACTTGGTGGATGCCTGAGACCTTCAGCTGGGTTTCTGGCCACAGCAATCATCTGTACTGTATGTTTCTATAGGCCCGGAGGTGAACCACCTTATACAGAAATGTCCTCGCAGTCAGATGCTGGCAGTGAGCGACAGGTAGAGAAGGGACAGACGTCAGCCCGCTTGAATGAAGGTGTAGATTTCCAGTGGTAAGGCATCTATCTGAGCCTGACAGCTGGGGCAGGTACACCGCTGCCGGTGCAACGCATCCGATATAGATTACTGATGGCAGTGAGTGGGTCTTTCGTGGTTCTGGGCCTGGCACGAGATGGGATAAAACCCTGGCCAGGATTTTCGTAACTCAGCTTTCTCATTTACAACCAATCATAAGTAAAGAAACGTAATTTTTCATTGTAACAGAAAAAGAAATGGCAAGAAGAAAGGGGGATGTAGGTGAATATTAAGACAATAAGAACACTCTGGGTTTGACCTGCTCAAATGGATTCCACCCAAACAAGGACCTGATGCAAGTCACCACAACTTGGAGAGAAGAGAAGTCCACTCAAATGCATTAACTGAAATGCTTCACATAAAATCAGTCGGAAGCTAGTGTTGGCAAGCACTGGGGCCATGGATACAAGAGAGTTAAGCTGAAATCGAAGAAAAAATACAAAACAAGTGCGTCATGCGCTTTTTAAAATGACATTTGTGAGAAGTAATTTGATGTTACAGTACAGTACTTTGGTGGCGCGGAAGGGTCCCTGCCGAGCGTGAGGCCTATCAAATGCGGCAGCAGTTTCTGGTGGCCGCAGGCTGAACGCCACGCCCCCTGTGCCTCGAAACAAGCCGCGGCACGCAGTGACGCACAACCGTACTGCGTATGGGCATTTAGGAAAGTGTCGCCTCCAGCTGTCGGGAAGAAGATGCAATGAAATGTAAATTCGAATACAATGGGCTCGAATAGGACAGTTGTAATGCATCGTTCAGCAAGCATGCATCTCCACTTCCGACGCACTCATATATCCCCTCAATGTTTGAGGGGATAGTCCGGGAAGCCCTCTTTGCCCAGGAGGCGCCCACGGACTTATTCACAGCCCATGTCACGCAGCTCTGCACAACGCTATGGCCGCAAGGACTGATCACAATACTCAAATTAATGTCTTCAGATGTGGGCAATATTAATTCAGGAGCAGAGCACCAGTACATGGCCAGCCTGTCTGGATGAAACCTGGTGCTTAGCTATAACCCACTGAGCTAGGCATTGTGTTTCAGACGAAGAACCCTCATATGGCACACTAGTCCAGAGGACTCCAGAGCCTAGCATGCTCTTCCCAAGAGCACCCCTTACAACACAACAGAACACAATGTTCAAGCTCTGGCCTCCAATTGGACAGGACAAGCCTGAGGCGTGGCTGAGAGGAAGAGAGAAAGTGCATAGAGAAAAATATTATCTCATTTAAAAGGCAGTACAGACGAGAGTCTAGTAATATTACCCACGACGACAGTCTAAGCCTGCACTGGGAGGAAGAGTCGGCGGATAGATCGCTCAGTAGCAGGAAAAAAGAGAAAAGAATATAAACAAACCAAATTAATACAGGTTACCCTCCCCCAAAAATCTGCCCTTCAGCCCCCAGTTTCAGAGGGAGAAATCTAGCATTAACTATACATCCCTTCGAGTTCGACACTACCTCCACATACTGCTCTGACAGCTCTATTATGCGCTCTCTGCTGGGGATGCAGAACTACACCTGGAGGGCATTACTGGATGATAATGTCCTGGCTGTCAAACCACGATGGCTAATTAATGCCCCTGGGACCCGACTCCTGATTGGCCGAGGGGGTCCGATGAATCTTATTACAGCAAATAAGCATTACAAAGGCCCAGACAAAGAATAACATGATGCCGTAAAATTACATTAAACGCGGAGGGCTTCTCTCCCCCGCCGGGGTGTCCCGAGGACAGACGGAGACTTTATGAACATCCTGGGCTGTCACACGCGCCTACTATTATGGCTGGGATAGACTGCCTGGAGAACCCATTATAAATGTTTACGTCATTATAATTCCAAGACTAATGGCCAGCATAAGGACGACAAATATTCACCACTTTTATTACAGTAGGCAGGGACGGGTCCTCGTTCTGACACTGGAGTAAATTCCCTGCTTAGAAACAGTGCAACATGCCAAGAGATAGGACAGCTCAGTGGGTTGAGGCCCTCCTCCAGATACAATCTGTTTAAACTGCACATCGCAGGATTGAATCACCAATGAGTTTGGTTATAATGAAAACCTATCATTCAAACAATGGAGAAAGCGCACGCACATTATTATTAGGCTTTTACGAACTACTCAAATGCTGTCTTCTCAAAGTAAAACCCCAGAAGAGGTAGAGGAAAACCCACATTTGATGGTTTATAAACCTTCTTAAAAGTCAGATATCAAATGAGAAATTTTCTACGGGAATTGTTTACATTTTATTTTTCAAGAAACTGTGATTTTAATTTCCTCCTACTTAAATAATTCTTGATTTTAGGCTTCGTAAAAGTTGACTGTGACCCGATACCATAGCTTTTACTTGATTTGTTATCTGCATTTTCTTTATTTTCATATTTTGGCATTCACGATGAAAACATCCTTTTTCCCTGCATCGTGGTAATGAAACATATATTCTACATTGCCATTTTAATTACAGAAAAATAGCTACTCCATTAGAAATAAATTGGATTACTCTTGATTCGCCTTCTTATTGATAAAAGCCTGCGGGGGTTTCCTTAGTGCTTTAGAATAATTCAGTGAGCAGGGAAGAAGAACGAGGGCGAATATTAAATGTGAAATTTTACTTGTGGCGCAGACAGGGATAAGCAAAAGGATGAGGAAGTGGTGTGTACAGTCAGTCGATACAGTTTATTGCCGTACAATACCATAAAATCCTACATGTCATATTCCAGTTTTTAACAAACACATAGTAAAGCCACAAATTCGTCTACAATATTACCTCATCAAACGTTACACAATAATAAAAAGATGAAAATAACCTCCCATCCCTAGCAGCTACTATATTTCATCTCCAAATTCTCTCCTCCCTTTAAGAGCCACACTAACAAATCTAGAAATACAATAATTAATATGGGGTTCATCATTAAAAGATTGAAAAAAAACACAGCTCTGTGGGAATCTATGACCAATTGACAGCAATAATGATCATAGAAATCTCTTCATAGCTTAGTCATATGTCTTACAAAAGAAGAGAATTGCATTTTTTTGTGTATTGACAAACCAGCACAAGCAGAAGGCAGGCACATTTCTTCCGGACAGCTAGCTTATAGCAAATTCAATATACCCGTAACCATACCAAATCGATACAAAACCTACAAATTGCTCCAACCTGGTCTTGTTGTCAGCAAAATATTTTACAAATGTTTTCCATAGCTCCTCAATTTATCAATTAGGTTTAACACTTGCAAAATATAACACAACCATGATCATCTTATGAGAGGAGGCAATTCTATCTAGGTGCGTTGTACCTCTTCACATTCTGGATTTTACAGAGTTTGGTTCACATAATATAGCCACGGAATTAACAGTGGATTTTCCAGGTAGGTTAATGTCCTCTTGGATGAATCCAGTAAGTTTCAGTGGGGCACGGATTATTATTTTCTCTAAAAAAACAATCCAGACCCATCTCTTTATTAACAGCAAAGGTCACGCTGTACCTAGGTAAACTCAAGGCCTGTCAAATAAATCTGTCCTTATCCACTGGAAGTAGGTGCACGCTCACATGACATCATACGGCAGCCCCGCAGATTGCCCCAGCAGCAGGTTCCCTGTGTGCACATGGAGCATCAAGAGAATATGACTATCCCCTATGAAACGAAGATTGCCACTATAAATGTTGGAAAGATTTGTAGATATACATGACAGCACTCACTACCATCATCCAATCACAAGACATTACTGTCATCTCCTACTCCGATGATACCCAACTTATCCTCTCCCTAATGGACAAGACAACCACCACCAGGACCAACTTCAGCAGCTGCATGACCATGGTAGCAGACTGGATGAGAACCAACTGCCTGCAGCTCAACTCCCACAGGACAGAAATACTGGTCTTTGGCAACAAGTCCTCCTCAAGAGACTCCACCTCGTAGCAGTCGAAGCTCGGACCAACACCTGCACCCACAAACCATGAAAGAATTCTAAGGATCATCCTAGACAACAAGCTCAACATGACGGCTCAAGTCAACGCGGTGTGCCCCTTCTGCTTCCACATTCTACGCATGCTACTGATATAGGAAGGACTTGTAGAAAAGAGACTTGCTCGAAAGCAATCAGCTCCTTTAACTCATTAATAAGTTATTAAAAATGTTTTGTGTAAAACTAACGCGCACCACATGAACACGAGGGTTAGTGAAGCTTGCATATGTGTTTACTAACATGAATAACATGAACGAAGGACTAAAAACGCTTTAAAACGGGAAATCTTTACTGCGCATGCCTCAACTACATCTACGTAGGAAGACGAGCTATCGCTTGGAGGGCAATTCTTGCGCATGAGCAGAAGGCACTAAAATGGATTCTTGAAGACTCACGTGCATGGCATCTGCTTAGCTGAAGCGAAAACAAGCTATTCTACTAACGCTAATGCTGGAAAAGTATTAATAAGTAAAGGGGAATAGAGTAGAGGTGGGTGGTATACAGTGCGACCACTTTATTTATGAAATTAATATTTGTCTTTCTGACTTTATCACTAGTGTGCATTTGGGCCTCTCATGTATAACTGAATTAAGCTGAGTCATGTGAAGCCTGCACATGGCCATTGAGAGCTAACCCGGAATGATGACTTAGATATCGAATGGGAGCCAAGGACACAAGTGATATACTCGGGGAAGGGACGGTGAAGAGTTCAACTTGCATTCAGAATGTTAATAAATTATTGCAAGAGAAATGTGAATGCGTGTGAGAACTAAAAATCATGAATAAAAATTAAGGGGATGGGTTTGCGACCAATAGTAGAACTTATATTATTGACATGTAAGCATGGTGTGATGGAGCTTCCCCCCTCGCCTGATCAATCATAGTTCGTATTTTTACGACATTGAAACTTTAGTGGGTGGAACAAGGAAAACAACAGGTATAATTAAGATAGCTTTAGTTAGTTAGTCAGATGAAGAGAAGAGATGCCGAGGCTGGAAGAGATGCTGTGAGATGCTGATGAAGAGCCGAATGCAGAACCTGAAGTAGAACTTTCTATACTAATTTAATTGGGTCAGATCAGAAGATCGCGGAAGAATCTCGAGGAGGAAGAGCGTGTCAGAGAGGGGTGCGGTGCAATCGTCGGTATTCTAGAGAGGTCAACTATCCTGTCCTGAATCCTGTCCTAAAGTCTTTGTCGCCTGACCTATCCCGGGGGACCCTAGCAGCTCCTTGGCCAGGGGGTTGGTCTTTCACACCATTCTTGGTAACTATAATTTCATCTTATTTGCAGATGTTTTTTTCTCTCTGTCCTCTCCCTTTCTGATCATTGATCACTGTATGAGTCCGAAGTATGTGTTTGATGTTTAATCAATTGAATTTTCTCTACTATGAATGATGGTGAATGTACTGTATTTTTGAAGTGGTTCACATGCACTTAATTTAGATAAAAATTTAAAACTTTCCTTAGTCTGTGTTTATTTAATCCAAAATATTGAAAAGTTAGAATTATGTTAATTATCACCATCAACTAGTTCATCTAATGGTCCATCGACCAGAGAAAAGAACTTTTTGATCAGTGAAGGATTAGTTTGAGATGAATAGAGGTACCGAATAACTAATCCTAATTATTGTGGAAAATATAAAACTTTGACAATCCAGCGGTTTACTCAATTTGTGTGTTTATGGGCCCAGGTGAGTATATGGTAGTAGAGTATTTGTTGTTGGTACGCCGCTGAATCACTACGAAAGACGTGAAAAAGGTTGCCTCAGAACACCAGATAGACTGTCACGCAACCACTCATCACCAGCCGACTGGACTACAACAACACACTCTACGCCGGACTCTCCAAACAACTCCTACACAGACTCCAGACCATCCAGAACACCACTGAAAGGCTCATACTAGACCTCCCATGCCGCACCAACATAACACCGCATCTCAAGAAGCTTCACTGGCTCCCAGTTCACAAAAGCTGTCAATCCAAACTTCGCACATACAGATACAAAGCCATACACAACACAAGATCAGAATACCTGAATAGCCGCATAAACTTTCACCAACCCCCGAGACGCCTATGTTTGGTCTCACTCACTCACTCACTCACACATTCCCCGCATCCACAAAAGCAAAACTGGAGGTCGCTCATTCTTCTATATCACACCCTTGGGGTCCTTGTGGGACCCCCTGAGCAGGCCTATGGGGGTCAGGGTGTTTCTACCCTGCCCCCTTTTCTTGTTTTTTAACCTTTTTGTTTTTTTACTGTTTTCTTGTGACTCAGTTCTACAGAGTCACAAGATGGCTCCCAACACTTCCTGGTTTGGAGTGTTGGCAGCCAATCAGAGTGAAGCTCGGGAATGTTCGCGAATCCACCATGTCCCTAGATTTTGAAACATTTTCTTTTTCTAATTTCTCAGGAACTACTGAACGGATTTACACCATTTAACACAAGCATTGGCATAGCCAATAGGTCTCGCCTTTGGGACCTTATAAGTGTTTAGCCATGCAACAGTGGCATAACTAAATACTTATAAGGTCCCAAAAGCGAGACCTATTGGCTATGCGGCCGCGAAAGTAAAAGTGATCGCGATCAAACATCAAAGCGGCCCTGCGGCCGTAAAAGTAATCGCGGTAAAGAGCGGTGCGCGCGCCCGTGCACATGCACTGTAGCTCTAGACTAGCCTGGTAGCACTTTTTGGAGCCCTCTCAATAAGTCTGGGCAGACCAGCGCATGCGCTGGGCCAGGCGAAACCTAAAAAAGGGATCTTTATGAACCAAGACCAACCTTTTTGCCAAATTTGGTGTAATTCCGTTCAGCAGTTCGGGCTGTAGCTTTGTCGAAAGTTTCCTATGGAAAATAACATGGGGGAAACGCGTTTTGGGACCCCCCTTTTTTCTCGTCCCCCGCTTGACGAATCACCCCGAAACTTTCAAGACAGGAGCTGACCGGAGCGGGCCACTAGCTTTGAAAATTTCACATAGATTCGTCAAACAACGCCAAAGTTATTGGGAAAACAGAAAACACTTTTCCTATGGAAACTATGTCCTAACTATAATCACCTACTGGCGACCGCCATATACATATATATCTATCAATAAATTCAAAAGTGCGTAAGTGAGGCCTGGCCATTCATAGTTAACTATAAGAAGTGACCGGGGAGGGTATAGGGGGGTGACTCCTTGATTCCAGAGCATATGGTAGTTAGCCTGGCTCCATCCCAGTGAGAGGAGAGGACAGTTTGCTGAACTTCTTTGTGGGTACAGGGGCATTAAACGATGGAAGGGACCCTTCTCCTGGAGTGACCAGTGATCTGTTGCCACTGGAAGAGGAATGGACCTTGCTGGTGGCTTCAATGTGTGTGAGTACTGACCCTTAAGTGCATCCCAGAGGTCCTTGAATCCCTAGAGGTGTCCAGAGCATCTCATTCTAAAATCTCATAAAAATGTGGACTTAGAAAACGTTTTGGAATTCCAGTCCTCTAGAGGACCAGGATCATCCCATCCAAGGAGAGACTTCACTGGGCAAGAAAATCAGGTTGATATGCACATGGGTTTCTGCTTCCCAAAAATCCAGCTAAGCAGACCCTCTCTGCAAGCCTATCTGACTTCGGTACGACTTTCTCCGATATAGCCTGCTGTCTTTCTCTAACTGGAGGAATCGGAGTTCAAAAAAAAAAAAAAAAAAAAAGACTACATCCAAAAGTAGACATTTTGCCCAGGGAAAGGTTTCAAAAGTATCCAGTTGACAAGAGGACTTACCTAGTGTTGAAATTTAACTTTTTCTGCCGAAAACAATGGCTTCAGGGGGACCTCGTCCAACAGCTATCAGACTTCAGGAAGACTTCCAAAGATACATATATAAACAATTCTGGACAGAAGATTCTCAGCCTATATTGGACAGTCTCAAACTAATCAAGTCTGAAGCAACTTACCTGCCTATTCTTGGTAGGTACATTAAATATTCATTATGGAGCATGCCCAGTTCTGACCAACGTTATCTATACACATAAACCTTATACATAGGAATTTCTCACTTTTATATGCAGATAATCATGATCTAATTCGAATAAACCTAGTGAATGGCAGTATGATTTTCCAGATTCCCCTCTCTCTGTGTCCACCGACTCTCACCTCTCCCTTTCCTCTTTTTCCTTATCAAGTGTCTCTACACATATATATAGGAGAACTTCAAATAGAAAGTACCTTATATACATATTGCAGATTTGTTTAGCTGTGTTCTTAATGTGGGGGGTATTGAGAAAATATGGAAATGAGATATAACATGACTTTTTTCGTTATGTTTGTATTGACTTTTTAAAAGACCATTTTCTACTTAATAGTATTTATGTAAATATGTCTGTCAGTATGTAAGCTTGAGTTTGTTAGACCAATATCCATTGTAGGATATTTTTTAAACATATGATTTGTGTGTAATTGTATTGTATCTATGTTATTTTTTCTAAACAGCCCTGAAGAAGTCCTGTGTTAGGACGAAACGCGTCGGCTGTATCGCTTTGCATTGTCCAATGAATTTGGAATAAAGAAACTGAAATTAAGGATTACCTTGTCCTCTGAAATTAATTTGAATACAAACAAAGTGACACTGTTTATGAATTTGTGGTGCATCTTAGCTTATGTCTGTTTTGTCTAATCTTGTTCCCTAGGGAACTAGCATTGTTACAATGGGTGCCACTCAGAATGCACACATCCCCTTGACCTATGTGTAATAGCATATTTCTGTGGGAAAGATACTAAAGGGTGATATTAATTCTAGGTGCTGGTAAAATAGAAGGTTCCATTGTTAGTCCATTTTATAGCACTTCCAAAGATACAGTCTGCAACCTTGCCCCGTTGGAGGATTTTGACATCTTGTTCAGAAATTAAATTGGATGGTAAAATCTTAGACCGGCACATACATTCTTGGCATGTCCGACCTGCGCACCTTTGAGGGTCATCCTGAAATTGTGCCCAGGTCCCAGTCACACGAAAACAGTACTTTATATTGGCACTTTATTTTTTGTGGTGCTTTTGCTTTTAAATCTTTTAACATTCACATCTCTAGTTCCCTTATCAGATTTTATGTCTTTTGGGTGTCATTTTGTTTATTACATTTTACTTTATTTTTTATATACTGGAATAGGATTTTTATTGTGTTGTGTTTTTGAATTTTTAACTGTTTTGCTACTTCTAAATGCTCTACACATTTTCGTTTGGTGAAGCATGTCTATCATGTGCCATAGCTACCAAGAGTTGAGCTCAGGTTTAAATTATTGTAACTGTTGTTTGGACCTAACAGGCCAGTGAACTTACTACATGTGGTGGACTGCCAACCACCCAGATTAATAAACCATTTTCTTACACACTGAAAAGTTAAATATTCCCAATAGCATTTGCCAAGTAACAATGACACCACCCACTGAGGCCAACAGTGATGCCTTGATGATCTGATGGCGAAGGCAATGGCGCTCTGTAATCATTTTACCAGGGTCTGGTTAGTGATAAAGTCCAATGTCTACTAAAGTACAGGAACCAATTAAGGATCCAACTGGACTATATTCTTTTCAATGGGACACATGTAATGGTGGACAAGTTCCCAACTACGGAGACCCAAAGGATTCTTTAATTGTAGGGGACTCTATCTCAAAATTCAATGGCCATGGTCTAAATTCTTCTGTGCCTCGGCATCGCAGGGACCCCTGGGTAACCACTGCAGTCATCGGAAACTGGTATTTTTTTAAGTTGGGCATGACAACAAATTCTGTTGATATCTTCAGAACTGTATAGGCAGGAAGCCTGATTGAAATGGAAGCGGAATCAGGACAATCTCCTAAAGGCAACAGTGTCAGACCCCTTGCCAGGGTTGTAATAGTCCACTACCTTCTAGCCCTTGAGGGACAGGGAAATCAGGATACAGACACCGTACAGGGACACATGGCTCAGGTTCACCCTCCAGATAACAGAAGGCAATGATACAGTTCTACGACCAAGATGATACCCTTGCTGCTTTCTGGTCAGATCTCATCAATCCGGGTTGAGCTCAGTTCGTCACAATGTCCTCCACAACTTTGGCCGTGAGCCAATCTGTTGCAGGCAAGTTCTCCTTCTCTGCACAGGCTACTGTGTCACAACGGTTGAAAGGTTTCCCAAACGTAAGCCCGGCCTCTACGGAAAATGACAGCAACACAGAAGTTCCTGTCCTGGCCCTATTGTCTTCTTTCTTACACTTTTGTGCAGACATCATCAGCACACAAGCCACTAGGATGAGCCAGGTGCTCTCTGAGGGGATCTGTACTGATACCCCTTTTGGTTGACATAGTGGGAACTTTGAGTTAATAAGTGGGAAACACTTTACAAGAGAAGTTTATAATGCATGGTGTGGGATGCCCAAAAGCTATCGAAGATGCTAAGCATATACAGAACCTTAGAAGAAATAATCTGTCAAGTCAAAGGCAAAAGGTTTAAAAAGTGCATCTTGAAGAAAAAAAACACTGTACTGAAACTGGATATTATCGTGGCAATGGGAGTTTCTGTTGATGTCAATGTCATACATTGGCAGTAAGTATACTGATAATAACTGGTGGAGTATACAGTGTTATCATAAACCTCAGACTACATTCCCAGAGACATGCCCAGGCAGTTCTGCATTAGTCTCAAAGCTATAAGGATGATTAAAATCTGGAAGCCGCACAAGTATGTTTAATTTCCTTGAATCAAAATGGCCCACAGGACCTCCGAGCAAGGTCGCACAATGTGTATGTCTGCAGTCACATTGGAATGGTTGTCAAACAGGTGAGTCAGATGCACACCTGCGTGCGGGGAGACTGTGCCAGTCATGCATACTGTACCTTCCCATAGATAAGATGTCTTTATTTATTAGGTTGCAAAACGAGATAAGCAGAGCACTCCTACTTTTCTAATTCAACCACAGGTATATTCTGAATGATATAGGTGCTGCAGCGTAATGCTGCTAATTTATTAGGGCCATGCCAGGAATCAAACTGCCTCTCCTCTGCCTCAGCTCTGCGAGGCTTTCACCATTGTGCTGTCAAGAAGGAAGCAAGGTGGCTGATGTGTTCCTGCCCATCACTTGCAGATGTGCAACCTCTCTCAGCTAGGGTATGGGACACAATGTGGGCCTGTTGTCAGCCTAAAGAGGACCCACAGAGTCAGTCCTGTTGTTGTCACTGCCTGAGAAGGTGGACTCCCCAACTACTGCGAGCACACCAGCAGCCCGAGTCTCCATGAAGACGGGGCGCCGGCAGGAGAAGTGGTATGGGAACAGAGGTCACACTGCAGTAGTCCCCCTTACCCGGTGAGGTCCATGCAAGCATTGCTGAATGGTGGACGTTTTATTAAGTCATTTAATTGAGAACTACTTTCTTTTTATGTGTCACTGATATAAAGTTTGACGTAAACATCTCCAAAATACCCTCAGCAGATCCAAAACGTGATGGACAGTCCATGAATGCAATGGTTGAAGAGGGGTGACCCAATGCTCCTTTCTGTATGTTGAGTGGTCTGCGTGTTGTTTTGCTGTGTGTGCCGATGCACAGCAGTCATCTTAGAATGCTTTTTCATAAAGTTATGAAAAAGCTTGGAAAGATGGCCACTTGTGCACGTGTGGCGGCCATTGATGGGGAAAAAAACATAGACTAAGTCAATAGCCTGCCTTTAAAAAGTGAGACTTATTGGCTTTCACCATGATTGATCATACTGCTAGTAGACAAGGATGCTAAACTTACTTCAATGCAGCTGCAGAAAGAACACTCTAGGGTGGATATTTACTAGTCCTGGCTGGACAACCATGGGCTAAAAATAGCTTCTCAGGTGAATTTTAGAATATATTGAGACAAAAAGTCTTCTTTACAGAAGATTAAAAAAATGCTCTATTCTATCTGTCATTAAAACACAGGTAATCACATATGTTAACAAAATATTACTTTAATGTAATATCAGCAGGTCAGGGGCACCAACAAAGCTAACTGCAAATATTGTATTGTTTGCGAATCTTTTTTGTGTGGAGGGTTGGCTGCCTTCCAACGTTCGGTTTTGATCATAAATGCAGAAAGCGAAGACCCCAACATCTAGGGTGGTGCAGGGTATGACGCTACAAGATGAAGTCGTGATCAGGGAGCAGAATAGCTGGTTCAAGACACAAATCTAGTCTTGTGGGCTCGCGCAGCCTGGAAATCAGAACCTCCAGCCACATTAGATTGCCCACTCATTCACGTGTCGCATTTAAATCCCTGGTCCTTCAATCCGGCTGTCAACAAGGAAGAAAAAACTTTGGGAGGAAGACGGCACGTCATCCGTCATATAAAAGGGACGTCTAATTTGGATGCATGCGAAAAAACAATTTGACGCAGTCTGCTGGGCACCCGTGTAGGTCCTTGAGATGTGACTGCCTGAGACTGCTGAGGAAAAACCCAGGGGATTGGCAAAACCGTGGAAAGCAGTAGGAATTAACCCCATCCAGGGCAGGTTGTGCCGCTGCTCACTGCAGGTGCTGGATTCTGAGGTACAGTAGGCCATAAATGCGGTATATTGGGGTACAGTGGCAATACACAGACACTGACGTTAAATACTTCATATCTAATTATTTCAGCTCTTCAAACGTATAAATACTCCACACAGGAATCGGAGTAGGAAGAAACCTACCCTATAAGAGGTGCATTAGTGAGAATACGGTAGAGCAGCCAGTTCCACCTATTACTCCACCCTATCCACGAAACAAGAGGATTTCACTAGCCACTGTTCAAATTAGGGAGCCCCTTAGCAGCTCTAAAACCAGGTAGATATCCAAATTACATTTGAGGTAAGAATAATAAAGTTTCAACAAAATGTGTAAAAAACAAAATACATATATATATATATATATATATATATATATATATATATATATATATATATATATAGATAGATAGATAGATATATAGTTAGGACCTATTTTCCATAGGAAATCCGCAACATTCTATTCCCAATAAGTCTGGCGCCGGTTGATGAATCCTCGTGAAATTTTCCAAACATTTGGCCAGCTCCGCGCCGCTCCTACCCTGAAAGTTTCGTGGTGATTCGTCAAGCGGGGGCCGAGAAAAAAGGGAGGTTCCAAAACGCGTTTTCCCCATGCAATTTCCCATAGGATCTGTTGTCGCAGCTACAGCCCGAACCGCTGAACGGAATGACATCAAATTTGGCAAAGAGGTGGTCCTCAGTTCAGACTCGTGCCTTTTGCATAAATGGTGTGAATCTGTTCAGTAGTTCCTGAGAAAATTAGAGTTAAAAGTACATAAATATCTATGGCCGGGGAGGATCCGCGTACCCTACCCGCACCGTAAGCGCACCCTCCGCGAACCAAGCGCGTACCCTCCCGATCGCGCGCTGAATGCTAATTGGCTGTCGAGTTTATGTCTACATTCGAAACCAGGAACTGTTGGCAGCCATTTTCTGCCTCGGTAGAAGCGAGGCTGAAGAAGCAAGGGGAATAAGTATGTAAAACATATAAAAGGAGCACAGTGGAAATACTCTGACCCTCTAGAGGTGCTTAGGGGGTCCCAGAAGGACCCCCTGGGGCCCCCTTTTTAAAAAAAGAAAAAAAACGGCGAAATGCGCGTACGGTGCGCACATCCTACCGCGTTTGGTGCACGGATCCTCTCGCGTTGGGTGCGCGGATCCAAAAACATGGAAAAAATATATATAAAATAAAGTTTTGAACATATAGTTAAAAAAGTATTTTGAAAAATATAAAAAAATATGTTTGAAAAACCCATTAAATTCAAATAATATTTTTTAATTTCTAAAAGAATTAATTGAAAATATAAGTTTAAAAAATGGTGATAAAAAAGTATTTTTTAAAAAACATAATTAATGAAATTGACACACTGAATTGGAAAAATATAGAAATCCAATCAAAATCATCAAACATGATATCTTTAGAGATAAGTTATAGATAGGAATTAGCATTTAAAAAACCTTTGAAATTCACTGAAAAACCCATAGGTTTCATGCACGTTAGTTAGGAATTGGCATTTAAAAAACCTTTGAAATTCACTGAAAAAACCAAAGGTTTCAGGGGAGTTATAGTTAGGAATTGGCATTTAAAAAACCTTAAAAATTCACTGAAAAAACCATAGGTTTCAGGGGCGTTATAGTTAGCTGGACATTTCCCTCGGACAAAACCCTAGAAATTCCCCTGTTATAGTTAGTTCAGCTAACTATAACTCGCGCCCCCGCAATGCACTGCTGATGACGTCACATATTACATCACTCATGACATGGTCAGTGACATCACTGATGACATCACTGATGACATCTCAAATGACATCACTGATGACATCTCTGATGACATCATCCATGTGATAAATTACTGCATCTTCTCACACCCTAATTTAACCTTTGATACACCAACTCAAAATTTCAGACGTCCATTCTCAAAACCATAGATACTCCAATACCAATAACTACATACCCACTCATTAACTCTTAGGTCTACATACACCTCAACTCACTCACCTGTACAGACACTCATACTTACAGTCACTCCGTACAAGACTATCATATGCATTTATACACCTATATAGACACTCACAGACCGCCAATCATCCATTGAGGTACTGACACACCTAGTCAGTCGTGCAAGTAATTAAACACAGTCAAATTTACTCACCTATACAGTTAAACACACTCAAGTTCACTTACTCATAAAAATAGTACCACATTCTTACGCTCTTATACAATCATTGATACAAGCACAAACTCATCCATACAGCCACTCTCACAATCACACACTCTCACATATACCCACTTATATACTCTTACACGCATATATACTGCCTTTCACATATGTAGTTAGTCACACATGTACCACTGAGATATACATTCAATCCCTAACACACCCATACATACTCACCCAACCATACAGTTCATCACAGATGCACTCTTAAAACCATGCACCCATAAAATCACCCACTCACACATCTATGCATAGAGTCACACACACCCTACCCACACAAACACTCAGGCACCCATACAGATACTCAGACAACCAATCAACAACCCATATAGACACTCATATAGCTATTCACAAAACCATGCAGCCACTTATACACCAACACACAGACACATACAGACATTCACAGTTTAGTCACTAGTCTGCAGTAAGATACATTTAATGCCTCACTTATAGAGTCAGTTACGCACCTAGAAAATCATCCATTCACACACTTGTACACCCACTCATTCTTCAACAGACCTTTCCCTATATATATTAAACATATTAAAACTGTACAGAAACACATACTCACTGGATGATGTCATGAGCGATGTCACTGACCATGTCATGAGTGATGTAATATGTGACGTCATCAGCAGTGCATTGCGGGGGCGCGAGTTATAGTTAGCTGAACTAACTATAACAGGGGAATTTCTAGGGTTTTGTACGAGGGAAATGTCGAGCTAACTATAACGCCCCTGAAACCTATGTTTTTTTCAGTGAATATATATATATATATATATATATATATATATATATATATATATATATATATATATATATATATATACACGGCTGTCTCTGCCATTATGGACCCTCCCAGTGTTTGGTGGCTGGCTCAACTTCAGCTGACATCGCGGACAAACCATGCTTTACAGGAAATGCACAGCAGGTAATTCAACACTCCACGCACAAAGCTCCCACCTTAAACATCTGATAAAGAGTATTCCAATGCCATACCGGCTCTCTACAGAGATTTCTGGCACGTGGGTATAAAAATAGAGACTTGAAAGCAGCCTTAGCAAAAGCCAATATCTTTAGTCGTGATGACTATTTGGGTACCGTATCCAAGAAAACTATGAGCTCCACCAGTTCTTCCCAGAGCCAAATTACTTTTAGGCGGACTCCCTTCATGAGGGATGCCTTAGTTAAAAACAGCCCGGAGGTAGCAGAGACAGGAACATGGTTATCTAAGCACAATGGTTTCTTCAAGTGTAGCTCGTGTCGAGCATGTAAATTTAGTACCAATACATCTGAGTTTTACAATGCCTTTGAATCTACTCCTACTAAAATAAAAGGATTGTTTACTTGCAAGACAGACCATGCAGTATACATACTGGAATGTTCTTTTAAGTTAAAATATGTCGGGATTACCAAATTGCAAGTGTGCACACGCATACTCCAACACTTACGTGCTATTGTCAACTCTGACTCAAGTTACCCGGTAGCTCGTCATTTTAAGCTAGTGCTTCACAATAATTTAAATGATTTGGGATACTTTGTAGTAGATTCAACACCCAAGATGCTCAGGGGTGGCAATAGGGAAAAGAAATTATGACAATTGGAATCTCACTACATACTGCTGCTTGATACTAAGATGCCTAATGGCCTGAACACAGGGGAAGATTTGCACAACTTTTTATGATATATCAATTTTAACATTGTATATTTGGATTTTATGCTAGATTATTTAGTGCTAGCTTTTTAGCCGTTTTTTTAGCCAGTTTCTGGGCCTTGTTCTTATACCTGGTTTTACCTATGGGTTCTTACTTGGTTTCGTTCAGGGTTTTATGCTGGTGTTTAGGGCGGTTTTAGGGGCTACACTTTTAATCGCGTAAACTGTTATTCTAATGTTATAGTTATATTTTTTCTCCCCCGTGTTCTTTTGGGCTATGTGTTTTAGCTAGTCCGGCATTTACTATGATTTTGAAAAATGCTACATATTCTTAATCTGTATGAAAATTACATTTGCACTTTAAGACCCTTGTTAAGATTTGCTGATAACCTGCGTACATTAGTGCACCTGCACTTTATCTTGTACTGCCCGTTTGGTTTTTGTTGCTAATCCTTATGTATTATTGTACTTGTACTTTATCCTATACTGTCTGTATTGGATCCATCGAGCATATTCGTGCATATATACGTCTATGCTACTATAACTATAACTTATAATCCATATCCGACAATGATGTGAATAGCGGATACGGGACGGCGTATCAGCCAGTTTTAAACCACATTTGCACTTAACTGATGTTTACGTGCGTTTCAGTCTGTTATGGTAATAGATGTAATTTTAAACTCTGATGAGTTTTAATGTTTTCTGGGTTCCTATGCAGCATTGTCAACAGGAGTTTCCACTTTGTAGGCATAAATTTATAAATTAGATCATAAAATACTCCGGAACCTGCAGATATTCAAGATTTTAAGGAAATATTTATATGTATATATCTATTTATTTCTGCTTGAATTTTACGTATGTAGTACCGTTGTTATACGTATTGCCCTGCTTAGAAACAGTAAGTTGTTTAGCCCCATGATACCATGTAACAGTCTGATTGGTTAATGGTTCACTCACGTCTCTATAAATTGTGTTGCCATGTGCCCTAGCGTATCATGTGATCAAGGCCGTGGAGACGCGGCCGAAACGCGTCATGCTGACTGCAATGCAATGAAGCACTTTGATTTGGGCATTAACAAATTGCATGATAAAATATGAAGTCCTTTCTAATGCAATGTGTATATTTTTACATAGTACTTCCTACCCCTGCTCCGAAACTAAAGGCTAGTGGTTAATTTAGTAGTTTTAGGGATTCGTTTTGTGCTCAAGGAAACCATTCCATGCACTTACCACAGTGTTTTGTGGTAGATTAAATTTGTAGGGGTTAGGAGTGACCATTAGTAGGGTAGGGTAGAGGCACTGAGTTTAGGCAGATGGTAGGTGGGATAAGCAGATGAGCTAGAGCACACTAGATATTGCTAGGTTGCACAGTATGACTTTCAAAGGAGGACAGGCTGTGAGCTTTGAGAGGAGGTGTGGACAAATTGAAGAAATATAAAACCTCAGATTAAGAGTTAGAATAGGATGTACTCAGGGAGAGGAGACATGCAGAGGATGGAAGGTAAAGAGAGGGCCTTTCAAGGAAATGCGGCACTCCGATGTTTTAAGTCAATGTCAACATTTTCATGCAGGGTTTTAGGAAAATAGAGTATCTATTGCCCATGCTCAGGGTGGTCAATATTCGTTATTGTAGACCAGCCTACCCATGATTAAGATCTGCTTCTCTGCTGCCACATATAAGGAACGTGCCATCAAGCAGAGGGCTACTTTTTAGGTCAAGCCTAGGCAGCGCTTGGGCTGTCTCGGAGAAACATGCTGTATTCAGGATATGGGCTTTAAAAGCTCCACTCATTTTTAGGGACTGCCCCTGTTATATGTGTTGTTACTCAGGGCTTGTGAGCTTTTTTTCTTTCTTTAAGCTGAAGCAGTGAAGGCCAGTGATTGTGTTTTACACAGCTCTGTTGTAAACAGGGCTGTAAATTTTGCTCTAATCTTGCCACATTTGCTGTGCATTTAAAGACCGAGGTCTTTTTGGCTGCAGCTGCCTCCTCCTCCCTCCTGCTTTTGAAACGCATGACCTGGCGTCATGGTCCCTGCCTTCCGATGGGTGCTGCCACCTCCGTCTCAGACCTCAACAAGCACTTGCAATGCAATAGGTCTTGCATTTGCATGAGTTTGAGCTATTGGCATTGTAAGTGACTATGCCTTTTATTCATGTGTTTTGAAAACCTGCAAGCAGTGCATAGTCTTTAATACAAATTGGAGTTGTGAAATTGGAATACTCTTTCACTTACTGTTTCACTCCATTACTTACACCCCAGACTCAGGCACAATTAAAGTTGCGGGTATGCACATGTACACCAACAAACCTCTCATGCACTTTTTCCTTCAGCGATTGATAGATAAAGCACAGATTATTATCATTAAGAACTTTACACAGGACTGTCAACAATCACACGTTTCACCACATCTGGAGTCCTACCGGTGGGATGCTGCGGACGCTTTTCATACGTTTTAAAGCTCATCCATGGATGGACAACACCAATCGTAACACAGTCCTGGTTATCGTTTACACACTACGCAGCCATCTTGTGTCCTTTACTAGGGATTTCACCCCACAATCAAAGCACATGTAGGGAAAGAAAAATTTGAAAGAAAACTGCTTGTTTTGTAGCCTCGAAGATTCCAAGACTAAGCTGAGAATAATGTCCCTATACAGGATGGCAGCGGTAGATTACGAGTAGAAGCAGAGTAAGAAAATGCCAAACTCCTGACATATTAATATGAAAAGGGTAGCACTTATCAATTACTTTCGCTCCTTCATTGCACCAGGTACTTGAGATTTGTCATTGGCTCATAGCACAAGCCGTCCAACAAGACAAAATAAAATTCCTAGTGTTTGAGATGGCACCCAAATTAATCTTGTCCTTCAGAGAGAGCATGGATATCTGTCCACAATCACACAGAGTAACTCAGTCATAGCTTCTGATGGATGAAAAATAGGTACCTGTGACCGACCCGAGCAGAAACCGCGGTACCCGTTTGGTAAAGCCCTAAAAACAGAAAGCTTCAGTGTTTCACACTTACAGGGCACTTCAGCCAACAATGCAAGCATATGTCCTGCAACTTCCCAAAGAAGGGGATCCCAGCAGGAAAATCGTGCAGATCCAGACAAGAAGTATGTCTAAACATAAAGAAACAAGGCACCCCAACAACATCACTAAAATGATTGCCTTGTCCTCCTAAAGAATCTTTAACCTGGTCAGAAAGCTTCTGGGTGATGCACGGGTACCAAAATACATTCAACAGCGGGTCTATACATTGGGCCGGTTCAGAGGACTCCACAGAAGCCAGCGCTGGGGTTCACAATATCTCCGCCTCTGGACTAAAGCAATCGACTCCTTGATCACTGAAACAAGGAACTGTTCAGGAAACACTTGACAACTCTGGCCGTCAAGCAAGGATGGGCCACTTGTGTCAACTAATTATGAAAAACATGAGAAACATCATTAAACGGTGTCACCACCAGTGTACACATACGCACACTATCCATTTTGTGTTGTCTTAAAGGGCTGTTCGTCCTAGGGCATTTTTAAAGTGTCATGGTGTAGGCGCTATATAAAACAAATTAAATATTTAAAAAAACACAGCAATTTGTTCCGCAGCGCTCAGTCATATGTTCAGCAGATTCTGTTCGACAAACCCTTGCATAGCGCAAGACTCCTGGGGACTGTGACTTGTAAACACTGCAGAAGGGGAGACAGTGAAGGCGCGCCCCCAAAGTGGATGTCTCTGGACCGGCACCGCTCCGCCTCCTCCCCCGCAGCACGGCGCTGACAGGAGAGAAGACGGCTCCATTAAAAGCCGGGCCTGCCTCTCCGCGGCGCTCCCGGGAGCAGATGGAGAGGCCATTTTGCCAAATGCACCGTGACTCCTGGTTTATACATGAGCATCTGGGGCGCTTCCTAACGTGACGTGATGTACAATGTCCTGAAATTTATCAACTGTCCCCGCGCAATTAAAGATTCTGATAATAATTCGGCCGGGATGGCCCGCCGCCCGAGAGAACGGCAGCGGGGCGTGAGGGGTCAAATGCTTCCACAGGACTGATACGTACAAGAAGGGGCGCGCGGGCTTCAGAGGAATGCCCCCATTCAAAGCCGGCGAATGATCCGCAGACAGCGGGAGAGGGCGATGCCACACAGACTGAAAGGGCCACCGCCCTCCCGGCCTTGAGAATTCTCGTAATGAAGTGAAACATGGACTGTGAGAGAACACTGGGGGTTTTGTTCCCGCGTTGGGGGACAAACACAACACGCGAGCAACAAAGGCCTTATGAACAGCACCCAGAGGAAGCCCTGAGAAGCAACCGGTAGGCATGCTGCGACCTCCGTTAAGAAGCACGACTCTGGGGGAAAAAGGAAACTTGCAAACTCGTAATCAGCCATTCGATGCTCTGCAGCCGGATGCATCTGCAGCACGTGTTGACAAACTATAATATGATAATGCTCCGAAAACTGTCTAGCAGAATAGAATTTTAGTAATCTATCCTAGCACAATAAGGGGGGGGGGGGGGAGGAAGAGTTGAGGACGCAGTGCTGGTGGCACTCAGAGGCTCTGAATAGTCCAGCAATGCACCACCCACCCACTCCCCCACACATGCCACATCGACTCTGTTTTAATGGAGATTGGACAAGTAACACGCAAATAAAGCCTGTGCCTTCGACTTCGACCTACTTTAACACCAAAAAAGGGTAACCCAGTCACCCCATGGACCAAATACATGAAAAGGAAAGAAAGAATTCCACTCACGGACCGCTTCACCTTTTTTACTTCAACCTCAAAGGGTCGACCTTAAAATGCCCAGCCTGAAAAGAAATCCCACTTGTAAGTTATATGCTTAGTTAAGCACATGTTTTCCACAAGGCACCTCGTGTTTAGCCCCGATTATGCTCGTAACGCTCGCCTGGCCAACGAGTATAATCCGTGTACTCAAGTAAGCAGAGAGGGTGCAGTTACATCTACCGTAGGGTTGGGATCATTGTTGCAAACTGTCATACTACAAAGGGCCCACTTGTAGTAAGATGTTTTCCTCCATAAAGTGCTTACATTCTCCACACAAAAACGAGTTTTCATGCTACATCTCTATGTGTTTCTCTTATATTTATGAAGATCAATAAATTAGATTACAACAGAATCCAAATAAATTAATAATCAAAAGCATACAAGAGATTTGGCCTTCAATCTCAGGGAGTAGGGGGTTTGAAGAAGAGAAACAATACGCCCAAGTTATTAAATAGTCTTGCAGTTACAAAGCCTGCAATACGCAAATTCACAAGCTTGTGTTTTACTTAAAAACTACAAGTCGCAACGTACCATAAGTACACTACGAGGCGGAAATGTCTTTCTGATTCAAAACGTGCACTTTGCAAAGCACAGCAATTTGGTAGGAAGAGGGAGAAAAATGGATCTCTTCTTCATATTGCAATGCAATGCCATAATTGTAGTCACAAACCAGATGTGATGGTATCCATTCAAAAAGTCGAAGTTGTCCTTGATGGACAGCATCCACGGTGTGACTATGGGCTTTCTACCTTGTAGAGCGCAAATGGCGCATTACCCTCCCAATGCTATTCTGAGAATGCCTATTTTATATTTCACTTTTTAATTGTAGCCCCTGTCCCTTTCGTTTGCCAATCAAGCACTGACAAAGCCAGTAGATCTGGCTGATATTTTAATAAAAGTGCTCCAACAATGTTGATTTTGCTTATGTTATTTTGTTGACAGTTACCGGGGTGAGTAAGAAAATTAGCCAAAGAGTAGATGGATAAGAGATTAGATGTGCAGCTGAAAGGGAGACTGAGTGCATACCCAAATGGGTGAGTGAGTGAGTGAATACATGGGACAGATGGCTGCATGAACAATTGAGTTATGGATGATTGACATCATAAGATGATGATTGAGTAAATGGGCGGCTACAATAATCTTAGGGGAAGGAAGCTATTCTCCTCTAAGGCTGCTGCTTACTTATTCCTGTGCTCAGGTATTTATTGTTCCATTTCATTAGGTATCTTTTCGTTAGAAGTGTCTGTCACCTGTTTATGCTCATTCATGAATCAGTGACAATGAAAACAATGTGGACTCGCAACTTGAGTCACTAATAACCAGATATTCACTGACACCACATTTCTACTGCTATTTCCTTTTACTCTACCATGGTAAAGAGGGAAGTCAATACAGCGCACACCACAACAGCATTTCTTTAGCACATGCTCAGAAGGGAGACCTTGTTCTATAGACCATGCTCAAAATACAAGGCCTGGTAAGTGAACAAGTCCAAATAGTAGCAGACTGCTGCATGATCAGAGGTTGCAAGGTAGCAGAAACATTGCTACATGGTCAGAGGACAAACCCTAACCACCAGCATGTGGTCAGAGGAGACATTAAGCAATGGACATTAACAGCCCCTCTCCAGTTCCAGAGCATGTTCATATGTTTTTAGGGAATGCTCTTTCATTAGGCATCCTTGTGTGATCAGTGTCTGTCTTCTGCTCAAGCTCATTCATTCCTTGCACGAATCAGTGGTAATGAAAGTACTTAACTGGCAAACTCATACAATCACTGCAGGGTGACCGATGCTAAACGTCTGTTGCAATTTCTCTTTGCTATGCTTTTGACATACATCAATGCTCCAATAGAGCGTATGCCATAAAACAGTGGCACTAAAAACAGTCATTACCACATGCTCAGTGGACAGACACTAAAAAGCCTATGCTCAAAATATTTGACCAGGCATACTGACAACGAAAGAGCTCTACAGGCAGACTCAGGCAACTAACCACCTGCAATGCCTCAAAGCGGGTACAGAAGAAACACATGGTCGGAGGAAAAACGCGAATCACCAAGTACATGCCAAGGCACCTAAGCAGCCGTAGAACATTTCCAGTTAATTAAAAAAAAAGTCTGCTTCCGTGAAAAATAGTACCAAGCTTTATGTATAGAATGCATGTAGGCCGAAGAACTCCCTACACCTTGAGATAGTAAGCATCTCATGCTCACTATAATCAGTGTCGGCCTCCTGCTCACGCTCGCTTTTCATTGATCAGTGAAAATACAAATACTTAATAGGCAGATTCACCATCCACAAAAAGAAATGCTTGAAGGCTGATGAAGAAAAACATATGCTCAGAGAAGAATCACTAATCTCCAGTAAATATTCAGAGAAGACATTAGGACAGGAAGAGCTACTGAACATTTCCGGATAATTTTGAAAAAGGCAGCTGAAGCAAAACATATCTAATAAAATATATGTTTATGTACAGAATGCTTGTATGACAATGAAAATTGAATGTGTGGTGCTTGAGCACATTTAAGATATGTAAAACAGTCCTTCGTGCATGATGATGTAAACATTTCATAGGAGGTGAAACGATATGCTGAACAACCAATAGCATGTGAGAGAGAAATGCTGTTCTCCGTGGTACCAAATCCCAATCAATGTATGTATTTTAAACAAGCACTTTCAATGTAATAGGTCTCGCATTTGCCAGTGTTTAAGCTATTGACATTGTAAACAACAATGCCTTTTATTTGTGTTATTTGTTTTTTTAAAGCAACGCATTGTCATTTTTAATGCCAATAGCTCAAACTCTCGCAAATGCGAGACCACTCTAATGGAGGCCACGCCCCTTTCTTTAGACGCTGCTCGCCGTATGCAGGTTACAGCGAGCACTGTCTAAAGAGAGGGGCGTGCATTAAAGTGAAAGCACATATAGAGCGCTTTCACCCAAAACGGGAAAAAAAAATTAATTTAAAAGGTTCAGTAGCACGGCCACTCAACTGAAAGAGGCCTGTGCTGTAAATTAAATAAGCATGTCCGCTATAGTTAAAGGGGACCACGCTGTAATATAATATAAACCCGAATAATATAAAAGCAGGCGGCCTGCTGCGATGTCGTGGGTTGACTAGGGGAAGATCATTAAAGAAAATAGTGCTCATCGATTTATAAAGCAGACCGTGTAACAACACAAGTAAAAAGTCCAGTCATTATGGGAGGTTACAAACGCACACAAGGTGGTACCAAGGAGAGACTACTAAGCCTATTCACAAATGAAAAGCAATGATTTCGGAGGACAGTAACAGGAGCCAATTGAAAAGATGGGCAGAAATGTTTGGCGCTTCTATGCCGTACTTCAATACAGCAAAGAGCAGCGCATGCGCTGCCCACGCTCAACCTAAAAACTGATAACAATAGGTAAGCTGTCCTTCTGCTATCAAACCAAACCTAAAAAGTAGGCATTCTTCAAATGCTAATGCAGGGATGGCACACTTTGCAGCCCTCCACTTGTACACGGGCATCTCTACCGAAGGATTCGGAAAAATAATCATATATCATTTATTTTAATGAGGAGATATTTTGTGAATACTACTGACTTGTACACATTTGTCTCAGCACAAACTGACATCTGTAGCAGAACAAAATGAAGGTCAGGTTACAGAGCAGTTGCTTTTTATTGCACAGAAACTGCTTTTTAAACCAAACTTTGGTACATCAGGACACAATCAACCTCATCTGCTGTGTTCCACAAGCATCCTCACTGAGCCCCATTCTGTTCAATGCCTACGTTACCCCACTCGCCAGCATCATCGGCGCCCACGGAATCAACATCATAACCTATGCTGACAACTTCCAGCTTATACTTGCCCTCTCTAACAAGACGCCAAACACCCGGACCAATTTCTACGCCAGCAGGATCAAAGTCGCCAGATGAATGACAACCAACTGCCTCAAACTCAACACAGAGAAGACAGAAGTAGTAAACTTCAGCAAAGGCACCTCACTATGGGACTCCACCTGCTGGCCTACTTATTCAGACCCACATCCCTTTCGGCAACCCGCGCATATAACCTCGGAACAGTAATACAAGCAACTTAACATGTCCTGCTGAGTGAATGTAGTCTCTGTTTCCTGCTTCAACACACTCAAGATGCTCAAGAAGGTCTTCAAAAGGCTCCCCACCAACACTTGCAGAACCGTCACCTATGCCCTCATCACCAGCAAGCTTGAGTACAGCAACACACTATATACTGGAATCAACACTCAACTTACAAGAACACTCCAGACCACACAAAACTCAGAAGCCATGTTCACCCCAACATCCCAGGCACACATACATCACCCCACACCTCAAAGAGCTCCACTGGCTTCCAATGTATAAATGTGCACTCTTAAAACTCTGTGCACACATACAAAGCCTTACACAACATGGTCCCCATGTACCTCAACAACCGCATAAACTTCCATATACCTACTAGACGCCTCTACTCAGCTGGACTCCTACTCGCACACACACCTAGCATACGCAGAACCAGATCCGGCAGCTGTGCCTACTTTTACCTTGCTCCTAAAGCCTGGAACAACCTACCCCCTGCACACCAGAGCCTCCTGCTCAGTGCTTTACTTCCGCAGGAAACTGAAGATCAGGCGCATCACCTAGGTGCGACTCTGGCTCAGTCCACACAGCGCCTGCTTCAGTGGCAGGATACCCTACCGGGTGAACTATGCGCTATACAAAAACACATAACATAGTCTTCACTTTTTGTTCTAAAGCATTCTCATATGAAGTTTATTTACGTGCTTCCATTATGTGTCTTTTGCTTCCTCGCTATGAGTGCGCCAGGTAGGCCCAGACGGAAGTCCCGGGATCACTGTGTCACTGGATTCAAGCTATCCTGGCTGATGAGAGAAACCGGTCCTAGGATGCGTGTTTCCTGTCCATGGAGGACCTGGCTTAGCAGTTCGGTCTGAACTGTTCCTATAAGGCACAGGGTCAAGTGTGATTTGCATATGGCCAGGTCTAAACTGGGGTGACATTGTGAGCAAAAGAATGATGGATTTAACCCAGATCTCTTGACTGAATGTTTTGATTCGTTCTGCATTCCGTCCATCAATTGTGTATCTTTTGTCAATTCCAAAGTGGTCACTTCATAGAAAACACCACTTCCCCAACTAATATGCAGAGAAGCTCAAGGAACGACGTGAGGGAAGTGTTGTGACATCTCCTATTCAGCTCTAATCACTTCTGTAGGCCTCCTTCTACCCACCCCAAACTGTTTAACAGCCAGATCCGTAGCTTAGGACTCTTGAGACCTTGGCATTTGACCACTCACCTCAAAACATTCTCCTACCTTTCCTCAGTGCCTCCGTCCTGCACTGCCACTGAAACCTGACCACAGTATATGAAGCAACTCGAGACGTCTATTTGACAAATAATACGGACCGCCTGCAGAGAACCTACCATCCACTCGGCAATCACGGCCACTCCTAGCGCCTTGAAGAAAAGTGATCTAAGCAACGACATCAACCCAGATAAAATGTACCAGCCTACTCCTGCCACTTCAATAAACATGTGTGAACTCCCTCCTTCACCTGTGATTTTGGAATAACTGATAAGGTCCCAGGGACCTTACACCTGGTCACAGGTCCTCGAAGGGCGCCATGAACAGGTCCGCTAACACCGCAAAGCACTGAACCGACTTCTTCTGCCAAGGAGAACATTGAGATCTGGGCACTGCCACCCGTAACCCCACTGGGAGCCAGGCACTGAGCGCTCTGATTCATTAGCCAACCCTTTCATGTGGGTTTTTCCTTATTAAATATGTGTTCGCCCGCAGGAGTTTGCTTTTCATTCCCCCTAACACGGTTACACGCAGAGCCTTGACACTGACTATGGCGGGGCTACGGTTTTGCAAGTAATTTCGCATGTCAGAAGAGATTGGGAGCCTGCGAGCCTTGGCTTTTATGTTAAAATGCGCCGCAGCCAACTCGTTATGCTAGAAAAGGCAACAGATAAAACGCGAGGACGAAAGCGAAGGGGATCTGTCAGATCGGCTGCACCTCACTTCACGTGGAAAGACACTGCTGGCGAGCAGCATTGAAACAGGGGGGGGCCAGGAAGGCTGCAGATTGGATTCCCCGGCTCCGCTCATCTGCGCCCTGACGCGCTCTCGCAAAAAACACGTATACATGTACCTGTGCCGGCCGGATGGGGCGCCGGCAGAGCCAGAGCGGTGAGCAGCGAGGGTCTGGAGTGCCCCCACCCCCTCCCCTCTTGAGCCCTGCAGAAACAGTGTGCAGGCTGGAGACGTGGAGGGTCACCGACCGCCGTTCCTCACCCCGCTCCTCCATTTCAGCGACAAGCTCTGCATGCTAGAAATGATAGGCCCATGTTTATAAGCCAGCAAGATGGATCTGTGAGTTGCTGCTCACTGCTAACATCTGCTGTTATCTTAATATCACAAGTTTCAACCCCAGCAAGCCGAACTGACTCTTCCAAATCTCAGAAGTTTGTAGATTGAGTTGCATTGCATTTGAAAAACAAACATCTACTATTTACAGTCCTTAGAAACAACACGAGTATGGTAAGAAGTGATATATAAAAAGCAACCTATTATTGTTATTACAATCGAAAAGGCAAAGCTACAAGGCTCAGCTCTAAAAGCGGATAGAAGATGGCCCATCACTGCAAAAAAAAACTAATCTGCTGCTAAATTCAGTTTTACTGTTCTACTGAAGTACTGATTTTACAAAATGATTCCCATTTGGATTAAATAAATGTAAATTGTATTCCATGTGGACCTCCTGAATATCTGGCACTGATCGAGCGCTCATAGCTCAAGGGTCACCCTTGATCCTAGCTACTGAAAGACTGGAAAGATGATTTTTGTCCGATTCCTTTCAACACTGGGGACACCAGTTAAAGGTACAATCGCCGTGAACAATAGCATATTAAACCTTTAGCTATAGGCCGCGCTCCCCGGTGGGAAGTCCACCTCAGTGAGCGAGAGGAAAGAGCAAGGCACTTATTCACAGCAGGGCGACATAATAAAGTAAGATTATAGGAGCAGGAATAGCTACAAAGCAGACCTGAAAGGCTCGAAGGGATGCTGAGTGCATCGAGATGAAAGGTCTGCGCATGGCACTTGACCTCAACTCAATGTATGCAACAGGCCTCCGGATTGAGACTTGAAGGAGACATTTTTTCCTGATGCGATGGTCATGGGATAGAACACCTCTGTACGTGCCAGGCAACATAGTCAACGGCACCTTCGTCCTCTAAATTTGCAGTGTTAGTCATGGAGATAAACGCATCCTCAGTTCTGCAAGATTAAAGACAGAGCACCATCAAAAACGCAAAGTAGCTCTATCCACCCCCCTTACACTACAGGAATGATTTTCACTTGTGTGTGGTAGAAAATAAACAAGATCTATGATCAATAGTAGCCCAGGCTCTACTATGTCCATATTCCATCCAACCTGGCTATTTGTAGCTGCCTGCAATCATGTATCCTGGCAATACTTCTATGTTGAAAGGAGTACCAGGCAGAATACAGGAGCAAATCATAAACAGCAAATCATATTCTTAATCACTTTTTTAATTATGTCTTGCAGAAAAAGCAAAGTAATACAAATAAATCAAATTAGTGAATGAACATAAACATAGAACTGATCTTGAAATAAAATTCGTCAGCACGAGAAGTAAAACAGTAGTTGCAGACTGACTTTTAGATGCTTGTGAAGTGTGTGGAGGGAATACCTTTCTGGCCACCCTGCACTCGCAATGGCCAACAGAAATGGGGAGCTGATACATTACACACACTCATACGGACAATGTTTGTGTCCAATTAGGAGGTGTGTCCTGTCCTACAATACACGCTTTTCATGAATGAATGAGGCGGATCTTTACTGAAACTTTGGCTCTAGTATGTCATCTTAAGAAGAACAGAATATTCGCTTTAACCAGTTAGAGAAAATGACACGTTCAGACACCCTAACTCAATAACTCAGCTTTTCGGAAGTATCCTGATATAATTGTTAGTCAAATGAAATAGTCTTGAAAGAAAAAAATGTGTGAAGTTCATTTACATCATATTTTTATTAAGGTGAAAATGGATCAAGTGTTGAAAGAAGATGGATGAAGCCAGACTAGGAATGTTGGACATACGCAGGTATCAGTTTCCCACAAACTGGTACTCAGCACACCTGCACGCAGGACACCATCAGACTGCAAGCTAAGAAGTATAAAAAAACACACACAAAAAGAAAAAACGAAATAGCCGGTCTTTTCCAAATATGCACCCAGAATTGAAACACCATCCCCAGTTCTATGAGGACCAACCTAATGCTGCTCCAATTTAGGAGAGAAATGAAGACTCGCCTCTCTAAAGAACACTACATCGCAGTGCATTATCAGTCCCCAGCCCAGCGACCTCTCCTATGACTGGTTGACTATAGGCTCGTCTTTGAGCATGTAAAGCACTCTCCTGCGTTTTGGCTAGGATCGTGCAATAAAATACCACATACATACATACATACATACATAATACTCTCCCTTATCTAGATTATTCACAACAATGGAGAACATATCTAAAATTTATATTAATTGAGGGAGGAATTATCAGTTCTCTTCTGTTTTGACTACTCAGCTGGTCTAGGCACGTTAACAAAAGGCCAATGTGCCAAGACCGTGCACTGATTGTTAGGGGTAGCAATAGTTGACTTATAATTCAAGATAAGAATAAACTGATTTAGTTTGTGGCAACTGCTCATTGTCCGCTACCGGGCTATGGCACAACATCCTTCTTCCACATCAGAGCCCTAAAACGACAGTTTGAGTAGAGATGTACACCTTGGATGTAGGGAAACCGATCCAGAACACCTACAGCAATCAAAGGTTCTCCAGTTTTGCAGCAAACCTGCTGAGGTCATGGAAGATTCGCTTAATATGACAGACAGTCAGGAATGTTCTCTATCGTGAAGTACTGAAGTGGACTAGCTGGGTTTTGCATCAATTACAGAGGAAGGTGATCAGGGTGATACAAGCAAGGCATGTTTTCACTCCAGAGCCAGATGAAAGGTTAGTGGATCATGACACTTGGATGTGCTTTTGAACAATTCCCTTTGACATGTCCCGAACCTCTTTGTAACCACTTCTGCATCTGCATTGAGAAGGGACAATGGCATGTGCAGGCATTTAAAGAATGAAGCCACCCCCCTCCTCTCAGAATGCTGCACTCTGCAGCACATACCCTGTGGGGTCTTCAGCATTCGGAGGCTAAGCACCGTCTGCCGCACTGCAGCCAGTACCATACGAACACGGGGTCCCTGTTTGTCGTCGATATCTGCAATCTTGTTATTTTTAAATAAAATGATGAATAGAAGGTTGAAAAAAATAAATTGTGGTCAGGCACAAAAGTCCTCCTAGGTTCGGCAAAGCCCTTGGTTTCGCAATGGAACTATCACTTCAAACTGTGACTTTCTCCATCTGTTCTTTCGTTTAATTACAAACACAAATAGAACTACAGCTAACAATGCACCCTACCAAAAGATATGTGATATAAATAAATGTGTGCATGTGTTGTTAATTGCATGTGGCACCCATCTGCTCTGCGCTGAATCCATATGGCAGAAATCAACCTGTGCTACTGATGGGTAACGATGGGAACTTGAGAGGTACAATGCAAACCATCCAGGCAGGGCTCTTATTGGCAATGAACACAAGAAAGCTGCAAAGAAATCTCCCTGGTCGTAACTAAATATATATAATGTGACGTGTTAACAGACTAAATTTAGTGAACACGAACAACTATAACCCACAGGTATCCACTGCAAGAAGAGAATGAGTACAAAACAGGCATAGAGATCTGGACGCTGAGGCTAGGGCAGACTCGGCAAGAACAGCACCAGGATCCATTCCGCTCTCTGAAACACTGATGCATGTGTCCTTCCTGAAGGCTCAAGACCTGAGTGAAATGAAGGGGTATTCCTTTGGATGACTCTTTTTTGGTCTCCACTACCAGACGGTACAGGCTGTCTAGTTGTGAAATACCTATTGTACGCCTACTAAAACGTACAGTAGGGTTAAAACCCGCCCGTTGCTAACCATTGGTTGGCTTTATCGTCAATCACATTTATTTAAAAAATAAATAAAAAAAAGCTTGCCTTGTCCATTGTGTGTAGGTCCCTACCCTGGGGGATAGATATCCTCTTTACCATCCTTTTGCTTGACTGACTTGTATTTTTCCACTGCTCACTTTTAAGGAACTACTTTTTTTCTTTACCTTGCAACACTCCATAAGAGTGCATGTGTTTTCTAGCTATTTCCTTCTTGTGCTATTTCCTGCACCTGGCCCGGCGCTTTTTGTGTTGCGCTCTCTCTCCATCATGTGCTTCTCCCCCAGGTGCTTTGCATTCTCTCTCTCTCTCTCATTCTCTCGTGCTGCCTCCCACTACTTTGGCCCATCAAGCTTTATTGTTATTTGTCTCCCTCCTGCTCACCCTCCCTTCGTGGGCATATGGATTTTCTTCTCCATTTTTGGAGGCCTCAACTGCTGCCATTTGCTGTGGATACAAAAAACAGTTGCCCTGGACCAATCTCTTGACAAAATAATATCTTTGAAAGTTGTTAATCAATCTACTAATTTGAGCATCCTACACAGGTACGCCCACCTTACTATGATTTAAAAGGTATTCAGAAACATATAATGTGCACCAACCAAAAATTTCATAAAAAACATATATTTATTTTCATTCAATATAAAGAAAGATTGAAGGTATAAGGGTAGGTAGGAGGGTTGCTCCAGTGACTTTGTTGGGTTAACCCCATTGATTATAATGGTAGCCATTTGCTGTTGGGCGGTCTTCTATGTAACAAAAAATAACTAAGGTTTTAAAGCATCTGAATTTTTTTTGTTAATTTACTGATCTAAGTGGCACACGCCATCTGAGATCAGATCAGTAAAAAAAAAAAAAAATGGCGCCTGCATCAGCCTGCAGGCACTCGCGTGCGGTGATAAATTTTCGGCTTAATGCACAAAAAGGTGTACTTAAGTCACATCAGCAGAAGCATTCGAGTTCGGCCTAATCCTGCCCAAGTAAGAAGAAAAGCACTTTCACATTTCCAGTGCTGTTCCATTAAAGATACCTGTAAGCCTTACAGTGGGATTCTTCACCGAGAACCATCTTTGGAATGGGAAATGAGTATTCAGTACTACGGCACACTGACTGTATAGCGGCATATACCAAAAAAGTTCAAATAAGAACTAGGAACCCAACATTCTCTAGTATGGCAGTCAGACTACGAGACAGCCTATCCACCACTGGCAGACAACGACCAGGACCTGTGTCATCTCTTGCAAGCATCCAGGCCCAGGAGCAACCTAGCAACCACAAGGACCACTCTAGATAACAAGCAAGCCTGGGTCCTTCCTTACTGCAGCATTCATTATTCATGGGTAAGGTAAGGTAAGTTGTGAAACAACTGCTGCTCTGAGAGAGGTTTGTCCGCATGAATTACAGAAACGTTCTAACATTATGGACAATTACCGAAGTCCAATAACCCCACGCTTGTTTCAGAAATATTTGAAACATTTGACAATCAGGGAAACTCTGTCATAGCACCACTTCTTAACTAACTTTGTTGACAACTGGAATGCTCACAATGGTACACGAAGTGAACAGCTCAACATTTGACTAAAATAACACCCACAAACCATCCTGAAGGAATAAGGAAGCTGATACTCACTTGCAGGTAACTCTTAATGCCCAGCAACTTTATTTTGTGCAGTTCACCATGGGTGGTTAGAATAGGAGGCTGGCTTGGTATATGGTGCACACTTACTTAAGTGAAGCACCTTGCACTCATTCAGACAATGCATATGGTGATCTTAGTGGTCTAAGACAACCATAGAAAGCTCTCTAAGTGGTAGCTGTGGAAAGCGGCCTTCAGGCTTAGTCCAGAAGGAGTGTTAAGCGGTTTGTTTTACCAGAACTAACCGTAGAGTGTAGGTTAAATGAAAAAGAAACACAGTGTAGTTATAAAAATAGTTATATTTATTATACACACTCATGAACACATTGGAATTTCTCCTACCCTGAGATATCAACACAATACACACAATATTTAAAATCGAAACAGGTAAGTATGCACAAATACACGGTGGTCTCCACGGGGAGACCAAACCATATGCTAAAGAAGTGGAATGCAAACAGCAACCAAAGTCTAGACTTGCACCAGAAGCCTCAGAAAAGCTGGGGACCCAAGGAACCTCACAAGGTAAGTACCCAGGCACTCCAGAGAGGCTGTGTGCAGAATGGAAACACAGCTGCGTGCTCAATTCAAGTCAATGGGAAAGTCATGGTTGCAGTTTTTAAGAAGGTCCCCGAAGAAACCCCGTAGAAGATGGAAGATTGGAGAGTCACCCCACCCGTGGATACTCCTTGAACCAGGATACATACACCAGGGAAGCCGGATGCATAGGTAAAAAGTGATGTCAGAAACAGCCGTAGACCACAATGGAAGACTTCAGAAAAGATGCCGATGGCGAAAGAGGTGAAAGAGTCCGGTCAGAATTCAAGGATGGATTCTGGAAGAGGAGTAACCGCAAGCAGAGGGAACAGAGTCTATGCCACTCGGGAGTGACCAGGAGGCACGGAAGACCAATGACCACCGATGACAAAAGATGCAGAAGCGGTGATGGCGACATTGTCGCTGCAGCTGTGAGGACGATGCGACTCTGTGGCAGACCAGGAGTCATTCATTAGATGTTCCACATCGGAAGTCAAGGCCCACGGAATTGGTGTCCGGCAGGAGCACCAACAAGCCTTAGCAGTAGCAACAGATGAAGAAGATGAAAAAGGTGCAGTGTTGGGACCAGTATGGTCCAAGGCACTCACCAAATGCAGGAGAGTCAGAGCAGGCCGAGAGCAAGCAGAGGGGCTGACAGAAGCCAAAGAAGACCCACTGGCTGAAGGCAAAGAAGACCCACTAGCTGAGGGCACAGAAGGCGCAAGAGGACCTCGATCAGCTCACCAAGGATGGAGGCCCATGGTGCAGAGGATGCAGTGAGGACGAAGATCTTGGCAGGAAGAGATGCTGGAGGCTGGAACTTCTTGCAGTCCAAGGAACTCTGGAGGACACAGTCAACAAGCCTTATCAATGACAAGTCGACGAGGTGCACAGGGGTTCTGTTCCAGCGAATTTCGTAGACGTATACTGGCCTCAAACTTGCTGAGAAGACAGTGCGAGCCTTGAGAGTGTGGCAGAACCACCAACTGTGTTGCTGAGTCTTTCAGAGTCCGTGGGACCTCAGGAGCAGGAGACCAGTCTGCATCATTGCTGTGCCTGCAAATGCAGGGGAGTAACTTCTTCACTCCAAGGGAGATTACTTTGGGTGTCTTTGATGCTCACAGATCTGGAGAAGAACCTGGAGGAAGTACAGGCACAGATGGAGAAGAAGACTGACAGGATGACGAGGCCAGGAGCAGCAGGAGTCTTCCTTGATGCAGTCTCAGTTCCAGGCGAAGTCCAACGAAGTTCAAGGTGCCCAGAGGGTTGAAGTGGTTTTGGATTTGAATCTCATCCCACGACAAATCAGGAGAGCCACCCACAAGTAAGCCTTTAAATACCCTAGGGAAAGGGTTGGGACAATTCAAGTTTCCCTCCTAGAGGAGGGGCTGGACAGAGGTAAGGATACTCCCATGTCCTTTGTCCAGTTTCACACCAGAGCGGAAGCCAAGAGCTTCCTGAACAGGCTCAACTGGAGTATGCAAGGAGGGCCCCAAATGTGCCCTTAAAAGCTGTCTGGTGGCGCTGGCAAGCACCCCAGCAAAGCCCAATACACTAAATCCTGTCTGGAAGGTGGTCACACCTCTCTGTGACAGGAAACCAATTGTTCTACCTTCTCCTGCTCGATCTCAGCTCAGCAGCAGGAGGGCAGAATCATGTCGGTGGTTGGCAGCAGCACTAGCTTGCAGTTAGACCCTGAAAGGCTGGTACTGGGAATACAGGGGGCCCCCCTAGGGGAGCCCCCTGGTACATGGGATCCTACATCCACCACTGGAATCGGTTTTGGGGTAAGTTTCCAACATGTTTGATACCAACCGTGAACGGTTTTGGTGCAGCCAATACATAGTTAAACATCTTGTATATTATTGATGTCCACAACATGTATTAAATGACTGCCCACACTTACAAAGCCTGTAGAATCAACCCTGGGGTTTGTAGAGGGACACCCTCACACTTGTAACCAAGCACTTTGCCCTCAGGAGTGAAGAGCCAGCCATAGGGGTGACTTATAGGTTTTAAGTGCAGTGACCTCAGATATAAGGAAACCTATATCTGTTGTAAGTGGTGCTAGCACCAACTTACACAGGCTGCAATGGCAGGCCTGAAGTCACAGTTTGAGTGGTCTCTCATGGGTGGCATAACACATGCTGCAGCCCATGGGAGACCTCTATTGTACCTATGCCCTGGGTACCTCAGTATCATATACTAGGGATTTACTGGGGGACAACAGTAGCCAATTGTGGAGATACTGAAGTACTTACCATAGCAAACTTAGGGAGGAAGCACAGTGCCTGGGGTCCCGATTAGCAGGATCCCACTCAGACAACAGAATAGCACCTGCAAAAAGTGGGGGTAACCATGAAAGCAGATCCTACTTTCCGGCAGTTAGCATGAGATCACTAGCAAAGCTGGAGTCCATGAGAGAACAAGCATTAGCAATGCCAAAAAGACTGGCTCTAAAGGAATTGTATATTTGAATCCGAGGCATTGGCAGTAAATAGCATGGGGTGACTATGTACATGTGTGGAAGCAGAGAACTGTAGAATAATATCGCTGTCGGTTAGAAGGGTAGATGACAGTTGCGCTGTCAAGCCAAAGCTAAACATCCATGCAGGTTAATGACTGCCCTCCTCCCATCTGTGCTGCTTCCAGAGAAAAATACCATACATTATCTAGTTATCTAAGACACCTTACTAGCACTAGAGTGTCATGTATGTGCCACTGAAGGTTTAAGCTAAGGCAGCTGTATAAATAAAGACAATCATCACAAATGTGTGGAAGGCAAACACTTATTTTGTGGAAGTTCACAACTTCTGGCCAATCAAAACATGTACTCCTGAGTTCAAATATGTGGGTTTAGCCAAAGCCCCTCTTTAGTGATGCTCACATAATTGTCAGGTGACAGTTGCGCCTTCAAGCGTGACCCTAAAAAATGAAAACGCAGAACAAAGAAAACATACAAGACACAAATGACATTGTTTATGTTTCAACAATGGAAAAAAGGGTTAAGAAATATTTGCAAACATAGGTTCTGGTTCAGGAAGCATTATACATTGATCTGGACGACATCAAATAGAGACACCAATCATTACGTTCAATTGCAGTAGGAAAAAAGATTGGCGGGGTCTTTAGACTCTGGTGGGTGGTCACTCTAAGCTGTCGGGCATCAGAGGCTCTATCTTCACCCAGCATGCGGCAGATCCGAGTGCCGATTAACTGCCACACTTGCGGTTCATTTCTGACTTATGGGGTTTGTTTCTGAGGGAATAAAGAACAATAGCCCGGATACATTTACGGCCCGTGTGGAGGGGTGATTTTCCCTAGCCTGGTCCACCATATCTCACATAGCAGACATTAGCAAGGAAAATCTGTGTGGAGACACCAACCAAAATAGGGGGTTCTCCTGACATATCAATGGCTTTGGCCCTGTGGCGGCTGGGCTGCCGACTATGAGTATGCATTGGTGGAGCATACACTGGCAGTCAATTAGAGGTTTCCCCACCTCAAAGCAGGACTAAAGAACTGCAAGTTTGGTGGAGCAGGAGCCCCAGCGATTTACAGCAGGGCTCATCCTCTTGCAAACTCTAAATGACCCCCCCTCCATGCCACTGTTTATAGACGAGTCGTTGCCAGAATTCTGAACTTGGCTTTCCAATTTAACTTGGAGAGTCATAAAATGCACACAATCAAATCTAGGGATGCAAGTCCATAAAATGTGCTGTAAATATTTATAAAATGCCTACTCAGGCACAAACATACTCAAAAACTCTCCACGCAACCAGCAGTATAGGAGTGAAACAAAAACATATGTAATTCAGGCAAGGTGGAAGAACAATTCCCTCTTTGTTATGAAATTGTTTTGTTTCAATATTCACACAAATTAATGTTGATGTCAAAGACACAGGTCTCAAAGAAGTAGTTATTCCCAAAAGGCGTTCAAATGTTAGTAATACTACCAAATAGGCTTCATTCCTTTTCATGACACGTTGTCTTCAATATCTTTCTCTCCCAGTGAGACACATACATGATAAATATAAATGTACTACTCTGTTCGGCAGGGGTGTTTCCTAATGCAAAGAGATGATCCCAGAGGTCTAACAGTATATGCACGCATGGTAAATCTAAAATGGAATACAAGTGTTAGAATATAAACGTAATGCAACAAATAAACGAGGCCCATCTGTTATTAGGAGACGTGTGAATATGTAGGCTTGCTTGCTGCTGAGTCCTGTATCATATATGTTCTAAACCATCTATTTTACTTTGGAATTAAAAAGGACAGCGTCATAAAAATAAAGTTTCACGGGTACTAATTGATTGTGACTAACATTTAGAACAGGATTTGCTGAATTGTACCCTTTCCTAAAGCAACCTATGTGATTTGACAGAAGTTAAATTAATTTTGGATCTGGTGTTAAAACATAAAAATTGGCAAATAATAAAGGCACATAATGGGCTGCATAATGTGCCGAAAAGGGTTGTATTGGCTGTATCTGGTAGAATTTGAAGGTTTGGGGAATTCTATGTTGTTTTATGATGGAGCGTTTTGAGGGAATCTGTTGGTGGCTGGCTGGGGATGACTACACTCTCATTGTGGTGTCTCATTAAATTAATCGAAATGTGAAGAATCGTGCTTCGCAACAGATTTGGCAACGAGAAGTCAACCTCAAGATCCACCATAGTGAGAGGTAGTCCCGAACCCAGGAATTGCTGTGGACTGTGGCGACAACTACAAGCTACCCTCCTGACCTGGGATTGTGCTGGGCAGCACAACCACCGCACATCGCAGAGAAGTACGGTCACAGCTGGTGGTGAGGTTTTTGGGATTGTACTATTGTATTTGTTATTTCACTTTAGCGGGGCCATTGCATGTGCTGTACGCACAAGACACTTGCCTCAGGAAATTTGCGTGAGCTGCAATACTCACTTTGCATGCTGGAGTGACAGCTTCGGCGTCTGTCATGCTGACAATGTAGTTATGTCAGCGACATCTTGCCACTCATTCGGTGATATGCACACATCATTTATTTGTACGCGTATCATGCAAAATATGCACTCATGCCAGCGGCAGCGCCATCTTGTTTTGAGCACTCATGTCCATTCGGTGAGGCACACACTTGCACTATTGCCAGTGTGTCATTTCAATGCTCGATCGACACTTGGGCACTTATTCGGTGATACGCACACCTATCAACACATACTAGAGGAAGAATAATCGCACGCTTTCTCTGGACAACAGACCTTCTTTATAAAATCCACAAGGCAATGGCATTGTTGAGAGGGCAAATTGGATGGTGAAAAGCATCATACAAATGGCGGTGGCGAATGGACAACAGGCTGAGAGGATGATTTCAGATATGGTGTGGGCTTATCGATCAACTGAAAATGAGAATGCTCAGAAGTCGTCCTTTGAGATGATGCAAGGTAGAGTACCGAGAAATAAGTACGCTCCAGCATAGATGCTTCGAGGAGAGAATGGTTTGAAACCCTGTGTGATGGAACAGGGTTGTATAAGGGTTGGTGATTGGGTTAAAGTGAGATCAGGATGGACAGGCAAAGGTCTAAGTACAGGGGGCCTTCCAAAGTCATCAAAACTCACCGTTATGCAGTGGTATTTGAATATGGGGAGAACTGTAATCTAAGGAGGGTGGCTTTTTCATCTGAAAGGAGGGCGGCTTTTTCATCTGAAAGGAGGGCAATGCAAGATGGCGGAGGAAACGTGTAGTGGTTTCATGTTGATGTCAGATGAGAAGTAGTGCTTCCTAGTGCGGGAGGGTGGAGGACATGCAACTTCAGGCGGGCAGATTTCATGGAAATTGGAAACCAATGTGTGACAAGGAATCAAAGGTTGTGCAGACCACCTATATTTTTACATGATTGTGTACAGTAAGAACTGTCTGTTTTATTTTACCAATTGGTATGCTGTAATTTGTTTTTGTTATAAGAAGGGAGGTGTGTTGTACTGGATGTATCTGGCGGATTTAGAATGCTGTGGGGACTCTATGTTGTATTATGAGAGAGCGTTCTAAGGGAGTCAGTTCGTGGCTGGATGGCTGGGGATGACTATGCTCTTTTTGTGGTGTCTCACTAAATTATATATCAAATCTGTGTGTGAGGAGTCGTGCTTCGCAACAAAAAGTTTGCCTTTTCATAACTCTCAGCACTGCTGCAAAATGTGGTCCTCCAATGACACAATTGTAGTGGCCCTGAGCACAAGGCAACGGAAGTTACTGAACTAGAAGGACTTTCTAACAATTACGGGAAAAATTACCAAGTACACCAAAGCACCCAAGAAGTTAAAAAAAAAAATACCACCCAGATACCAAAGATTCCCATGAGCAAGCAAAGATATGTGACCAATTCAGGTACAATAAGAAAAGTGTGCAGCAAGTGTCTGTCCAAAACCAGAAACTCAGTAATCTCAACTCATTAAACACCCGAGACAATTCAAGAAGTGCTAACAAATCTGTGGTAGGGGAAGAACAGAGGACTCTACACATGAAAATTATATAATGTCTTTCTCTGTGTATAAAAGGGAACAGTAAAGAACTTGGTTTAACTTTTCCAAATTATATCTTATTAGTCAAATTTTATAAGGCATGTATATAGTTTAGTGGTCAGCACTAAATACCTAGGATGGCAGAGACATGTGCATTAAAGGGGGGTATATACATAGATATATATATAAAATATATTCTAACACATTTTTGAGGTGGTGACACATTTTGTGCTAAAAAAAAAAATGCGCTGAAAATAGAACTGTCGCAAACAGCTGCTCATGCGCTATGATTTTACTGCAAATGGCGGTGTAAATTTGCAATATGGCGTAATGGTATTATTTCGTGAAATTTGTGTAGCAACAGTAAAGTGAAATCCTTGAAATTATGCCTACGTAATTTTCATTTCGCATGGGCCTAATTAAAACGTTGTGTGTCAGAAAAGGAGAGCATGAGGTTGAATTAACCATTATTACAGATTTCTTAATAGGATAAAGTTATCTTATCAGTCACTCAGTTACTCTTAGTTCTAGAAACTCTCCTGTCAGCAGTGTGTGGATGTCCTGTGACCTAGTTCGTGACAGCAACCTGCTGTGACCTAGTTCATGTCAGCAACCTATTTTAAAAAATCTATTAAATCAGAGCGCTGCATGTTGATGCCACACATGCATGCATCCTACGCTGCATACCCTCCTGCTTGTGCACATATGTGTACGCATCAGTTCCCTTCTTAAAAAGGACACAATATGAGAGCTCAGCAGAGGTTTATCATGGCGTTATCATTCTCAATGTGTAGGTAGATTACAGAGCACTAATGATAACAAGCATTGGCATTGCCAATAGGTCTCGCTTTTGGGACCTTATAAGTGATTAGCCATGCAACACTTGATGATGTTTTATTGAAGGATATTGTGCTGGATAACTAAACACTTATAATGTCCCAAAGGTGAGACCTATTGGCTATGCATTGGGGGGCCTTTTAAGTGTTTATGTAGAGCTATTGATTTTGCCAATGTTTCTAAGCTGTGCTGTAGAGAAGTGTGGCTGCTGTGCAGCATGCTGAGAAGTTGTAATTAAAATGTGTAAGAAGCACTGGGTGATGCTGTGTTGTCGTTGAGAGATGCTGTTCTGGCCTTGAGTTAAGCAGCGGTGGCGTTGAGTGATGCTGTGCTGGCCCTGAGTGATGCTGTGGTGGCCCTGAGTGATGCTGTGGTGGTTCTGACTGATGCTATGGTGGTTCTGACTGATGCTGTGCTGATGCTGATTGATGCTGCTGAGTGATGCTGTTGTAGCGCATAGTGATGCTGTGGTGGTACTAAGTGATGTTGTAGTGTTCTTGAGTGATGCTGTGTTGGTGCTGAGTGATGCTGTGTTGGTGCTGAGTGATGCTGTGGTGAAGGTGAGTGATCCTGTTGTGGCCCTGAGTGATGCCGTGGTGGTGCTGACTGATGCTGTGGTAGTGCTGAGTGATGCTGTGGTGGCCCTGAGTGATGCTGTGGTGGCCCTGAGTGATGCTGTGGAGGCCCTGAGTGATGCTGTGGTGGTGCTGACTGATGCTGTCTAATGATGTGACGCTGCTGAGTGATGCTGTGCTGGTACACAGTGATGGTGTGGTGTTCCTGTGTGATGTTGTGGTGGTGCTGACTGAGGTTGTGGCATAGCCAATAGGTCTCGCCTTTGGAACCTTACAAGTGTTTAGTTATCCAGCACAATATCCTTGGTGCAACAACATCAAGTGTTGCATGGCTAAATACTTATAAGGTCCCAAAGGAGAGACCTATTGGATATGCCAATGCTTCTTTAAAGTACCATTCTTAAAACCAGGAGGTTTGCTTCTGATTATTTGATGCAAGCTGGCAAGCTTAGGAAACATCTCTATTTATCTGAGACCAGCTCCATACTTTAGAAAATAACTTAACCTCCGCGCCCCCACAGACATAATTATTTTTATTAAACTGGACCTGAATACAGTTGTCAATTCCGAAGACATGGGCAAACAGTTTCAAGGATTTTGTGTTGTGAGGTGGACACTCAGACCCTGCAGCTCCTCCCAGGCCACCAGCAAGGACACTGGACGACACTGCTTATTTCTGTTTGAGAGCTAGACAGGAAGTGAGGGTAGAGGGACGGGCACTGTGGGGCAGAAAAGCACATGGACCGCATGGGTAGAGACAAGTTCCCCCCTGCAGTAGAGGAACAATGTGGTAGAGAGAGTAACCAAAATAAAAAATTCATACAGTTCAATGAAAAAACAGCCAGTACTCACTGACCTTGGTGTTGACTTTCTTGAGGCGACTTTTGCTACTGCAGTCACTTGGAGATGGTCCTCGCCAGGGCTTTCATGTGTTTTAAGCAAATCATTGTTTGAGGAGGGTGCTGGTCATGGGGTGTATTGCCATTTTACTAGAGGAGAGGGGAGGGCAACCAAAATACTTTACTGAGGGTGGGGCACGTTTGGGCGGGAAAACGCTGTTTTCAGGCAGCATCGATATTAAGGATGCAACGTGAATTGAAGACCACCCAGATACAAATGACAAGTGGGTTGTGTAGCTGCTTTCCCCCCACCCACCGAGCGTGTCCATTAGGACTGCAGGCATTCTTCAGTCCTCCCCTCGGGTGGATAAATAGAAAATGGATTCTAAGTGGCAGCGTAAGACATTACTCACAACCGTGTGTTTTGGCATTATAATGCCGGCTTTCGTGAATGCTTTGCGAGAACAGCGCGTGGCTTTAATTAATCACCAGTGACGACGAGTCAGTTTGAAAGTCGGTCACACATGCACATTTCAGTGTATCCGCCTGCTGCATTATTCATGCTGGTCACGGCTTCGAGGAGCGACGGCAGGGAGCTGCTCATCCAACCGGCAGATGGCAGCATAGCTCCAGAGAAAGAACATATTGTTGCATGTCATGACGGGCCCGGGATCTAATGTAACAAGCATATGGTGCGTGCGAAAGTGATCACGGCGCAAAAACGAAATGAAGAAACATTGGCCGCGGGTGCGAGCGAGCCGCTGCGAGACGTGGTGGGGGAGGGGGAGAAGGGGGAGTTGTGTGCGCGCGAAAGGAAATAAAACAAGCAATGGCCGCGCGGCTGTGAAAGTGACACGGCTGCGCAGCGTGAAAGTGAAAGGAAAGAAATGAAGAGCTGACAGAAAGATGGCAGCTGTGCACGTAGCGCGCGCTTGTGCGCGTAACAGCAAGCCTGTGGGTAGCACTTTTAAAACCCAGCTACTAAATGTCTCGCCAGAGCAGCGCATGTGCTGGCTCAGGCGAGACCTAAAAAGGGCCAGGGGACTAGGAAACTTGGGAATGTTTAGGTCACTTTGTGCAGGTATCACTTCAGGAAGGCAGCTCGAAAGCACAAAGTTAGCACAACGTAACTGGGGTTGCCCTCGTAGAAGCTCCACTTAGGCTTCTGACAGGCACATACATGGAGAATGCCACATACGCTGTCTTAGCTCTAGTAGAAAGTGCTCAGCCACCGGATGGAGATTAGGCCAAATGCAAATTGCTGTAGGTGCACATGCAAATCCATCTGGCAATGGTGGCTTTAACAAATGGTCACTGTAGGAATGTGCCTTTTTTGTATGAACGCCAAGAATGCCAAGAACAAAGCGTCTTGGGACACCTTTACCTCACTTAGTGAACAAGACATCAAAAAGATCCTCTTGAATATCACCCCATCCAACCACTTCAGTGACCCGTTACCTCCGGCCATTTTCAAGGAAATCAAGAATGCACTTATCCCCACCTGGACAAGGATTGTAAATGCTTCTCTATCACAAGGCACGATCCCTGATTGCCTTAAAGCAGCTCAGGTATCTCCTATACTAAAAAAACCTAACGCTGACATGACTGATGTCAATAATTTCCGACCTATCTCCAACATCCCCACCCTAGCGAAACTCCTTGAAAAATGCGTTCAATCCCAACTCTGTGCTCACATTGAGAACTACCAACTCCTAGACCAGCATCAATCCGGCTTTCGGAAGGGGCACAGCACCGAATCGGCTCTCACTCATGTTATGGATGACATTTTAAAAATACTCTATCAAAACGAATCCTGCCTCCTTATCCTCCTTGACCTTTCCTCCGCTTTCGACACGGTTAATCATGACAACCTCTTATCCATTCTGCAAAACAGGATGGGTTTGGTGATTAGGTGCTACAGTGGTTCTCGTCCTTCCTCCACCACAGATCGCAAAAAGTCAAGACAAATCACTCTCTCTCCCAGCCCTCTCCAGCTCTCATGGGGGTCCCCCAAGGATCTGCTTTATCTCCTATCCTCTTCAACCTTTTCCTGGAACCATTAGCTAACTCACTAAACTCCACGGGTATTCCTTTCCACATGTATGCCGACGACACGCAACTCTATTTGAAAATCTCATCCCCAGAAAACATCATCTCACTCAACACTACCCTAACGTATACTCAAAACTGGTTAACTGAGAACCATCACCTGCTCAACACCTCAAAAACAGAATTCCTGCTCATCTCCCCTCCGAACCACATCCCCAATCTTGACCTCTGGCTGAGTCACCTCACTGCTTTCAACTGCACTCCTCTCATCGTAGACTCAGCCAAATCTCTAGGAGTCACCATGGATAAGCACCTGAATATGAAAAATCATATCAGCAATACATGTAAGGGAGCAAACCACTTGATGATGAAACTCTGAAATATCAAACCTTTCCTTCCACTTAATGATTTCAAGCAGGTGGTCCAAGCGCTTGTCCTACCAAGGCTAGATTACGGCAGTGCTACCCTCTGTGGCCTTCCCAAATACACCCTGGCTCCACTAAGGGCATCACTGAATGCTGCTGCTTGACTGGTTACAGGCACCAAACACAATGAGCACATGTCGCTAGTCCTAAAATCTCTATATTGGCTCCCCTACGAAGCACGAATTCAGTTAAAGATTGCCGTTATGACGCACAAAGCCATCCACTCCAATACTCCCAGGTACCTGGCGCACAAACTTGAACTATCCTGTGGTGAAAGAGCCTCAAGAAGCGCCACTACTTTCCTCTTGAAACCACTTATCCTTAACAAAAAGAGAACTTGTCACAGAGCCTTCTCTGGCGCTGCTCCAAAGATATGGAACTCTCTCCCACCGGAAGTACGCAGAATCTCCTTAACAACGGTGTTCAAACTGGAAGTCAAAAGATTCCTGATGAATAAACTCCTTCAGTAAGTGGGCTAGGCTCGCTTCCCCGATGTCATTGTTCCTACTTCCATGGTCCCATCATTTACTACTACACTTCTTTACGACATACTGTGCCCCTCCTTCGCTACCCTTGTACAATTGTTTAATATAACTTCCATGTGGCATTTGTCGTGTAATCTATGATCATTTGTGTTTTTATCCCTACCTGTTATTGTTTTTGCATTATTGTCCTTCTCTCCTTCCTAATGTAAAGCGTTCTGATATCCTTTGGGATCTTGTTCGCGCTATATAAAAGTTTACAAATAAATACAAATAAATAACCTCCCCCTACACTTTTTGCTCCAATGCTGATGGTTCCAGGCCCCAGTGCCAGTGCTCTCTCTCTAAAACTGATATGAATTAATTGGTATCCGCAATTGGCAAGGGCTTTAACCCTCTTATAAGTCCCTAGTATTAGTACCTAGGGCATGGGTGTTAAAGGGGTCACTAGGGCCTGAAACACTGTTTGGGCCACCCTGAGTGACTCAAGTAAACTTCTAAAAGCAGGCCTGCCATTGCAGACTGCAGAGCAGTACAAACTGCTCCAATTTGACTTTGCCTTCACCATGTGCGCAAGATCAAAGCAATATCTTTAATATATGTCAAAAAACCCTAAGGAAGGCCTCTTCGGCCCAGGAGGCAGGGTGCATAATATAAAGGGTGACAACAAATACGTGCAAGCTTACATGTCCCTATAGTGTTTTTTTCCATTAAAGGCTACAATAAAGGTTTAGGGGTCCATAGGATAACATGAGCTGGTACCCGGGCAAACTCGGGGTTGCCAGCTCCATTATGGAACTGCCGAACTATGTCATGTTTGGTATCAAACTACTTGCCTCCTCGCCCCAGACAAGATTCTCATGCCAGAGGCTTTATGCACCCAGGTGGCTACCTTAGAGGTTGCCCACCTGGTTGCGTTAGCCATTCCTGTGCTCTGGCTGGTAGTCCGCAGCTGCTGCTGTCAAGCAGGAATCTGATCTGCCAGGATGTGTGCACTCTCCCAGGTGTCAGAAACAATGGCCTGGATGAGATAGAGGTCACACCTTGACAGGATGGCAAGTGAAGTGGCATATCAATGTGGTGAGCTTCAAAGGCTGCATTTCCTGAGATATGCGACCAGGCTGCCTCCCAAAGGGGGAAACAGCCTTCCCGCTGCCCTCAGGCACATCTGCACCTGGGCAAGTGGGACAATCAGGTATTCACCCCAAAAGGCTAGCCACAACTCTAGGGTGGGCTACCTTGTCGGTACAGCTGAGGAAGAATTCTGCCATTTTTAAAAGCAATCGAATGGAGGGTTCTGGGTATTTCTATCCAGAACCCTCTATTCTATCACTTCTTAAAATGGCAGAAGTCAGATTTGTTCACCACAGAGGCGGATTATTCGTTGGGGCTAGTAACCCATTGGCGATTTCCACCAACACTTCTAATGCCCCTAAATCTAGGATTTAAGGGCCACCCCTGACACCAGAACTTAATTTTTGATCTGATTTGCAAGAGGACAAAGAGGAGAACAGTTTCTGCAACAACAAGATCTGCACACAGCAAAGGCGTGATACTCTGCACCTGTGGCAACATTCTTGGAAGACCGGTTCCCCCAGACAGAGGGACCCCTCGGAGAGCCAAAGGCAACTCCATATTTCCCTGCACTCGTGGCACTAGCCCCGTACAAACTGCAGGTAAAAACAACGTCCTGGAACCAAAGAAACTCTGCTCATCTGGCCCTTCGAGGGATCGCCAAAAAGTAGATGGTCCAGGCCATAGTGGGAAACACAGTCCTGACCTTCAGCAAGTTTCAGGCAGCTACCCTTTTCCCCCGGAAATACAGACGTTGAACTTCTTCAATCAGGCGTTTGTTAAGCGCGACTACTCACCCGTAAGGGTTTGAAGGCACTGGGTGGTGGGGGGGGTTAGCAGGCTCCATTCCATCAAGGGGGGAGGGGTCTGTCGAAGAGCCAGGTTATGAGGTTTCTTGCGAAGATGGGGAGCGATGTTGCCTGTCTGAGGTGGAGCGGCAGGGCGTTCCAGGCTTGGGCCGCGAGGAAGGAGAAGGAGTGGCCTCCCGATCTGGTCGTTCTGTTGAGGGGGACCACAGCGTAAGAGAGCTGGGCAGATCGTAGGGTCCTATGGGGTGCGTGGAATTTGAGTCGGCTGTTCAGGTATGCTGGTCCAGTGTCGTGGAGGGCCTTGTGGGCGTAGGTGAGCATCTTGAAGGTGACTCTAGCTTCGATGGGGAGCCAGTGGAGTGTGCGCAGGTGCTGGGAGATGTGGCAGCATCTTGGCAGGTCGAGGACCAGTCTTGCGGCGGCGTTCTGGATGTTCTGTAGCTTGCGGGTGAGGTTTTTGTTTATTCCAGCATTGAGCGCATTGCCGTAGTCGAGTCTGCTGGTGACCAGGGCGTGAGTGCCGGTCTTTCTGTGTTCGAGGGGGATCCATTTGAAGGTCTTATGTAGGAGGCAGAGGGTGTGGAAGCAGGAGGGCGAGATGGAGTCGATCTAGCGGTCCATTTTGAGCACAGAGTCCAGGATGATTCCCAGGTTGCGTGCGTGGTCCGTGGAGGTGGGCGGGCTTCCGAGGGCGCGGGGCCACCAGGTGTCGTGCCATGCGTCGGGGTTTGGGCCCATGATGAGTACTTCTGTTTTGTTGGTGTTTAGTTGTAGGCAGCTGTTTTTCATCCATTTGGCGACGGCTTCCATGCCTTCTCGAAAATTGGGTGTCGTCTGCGTATGACACAATGTTGAGTCCGTAGGTTCTGACGATGGGGGCAAGCGGAGCCATGTAGACGTTGAAGAGTGTAAGGCTGAGGGAGGACCCCTGGGGGACTCTGCAGGTGGTAGGTATAGGGTCGGAGAGGAAAGGGGGGAGTCTGACCCGCTGCATTCTGCCGGAGATGAAGGTCTGACCATAGGGTTGCCAGGGCTTAGTGGGCCCAAGTCCGACAACCACCACCACCTCTCGACGCTGCACCGTGAGGGAACTCAAAAAAACCTTCATCCAATGTCTGCAATGGCTGCTTTGTTGACTTTTTGCATCTATTGCCTCACCAGCACCGCGTAAGCGGTAAAACCAACTCCCCTGCAACTCCAGTTCAGCATCTCGGACAGCCTGGACAATTCTACACCCGGGCTTCTCAAGCCAGCTAAAATTGAATTGACTGTCTTGGCCTGGTCCTGGGACCTGCATGACCTTAACCGTACTTGGGGTCCATGCAACTCGATCTGCAAGTGACCGACCGTCACTAGTAGTTTTTACCATTGACTGCAATGAAAAAGTCTTGCAGTATTATTTTGCATTGATATAATTTTGCTTCTAAAATCTAGAACGCCTGTTCTACTTATCTGATTGACTTTGTTTTGGTCTCTAAATTGCATGAAAATCTGATTGATTTTTCTAAATTGGTGTTGGAGTTCTTTTGAGGTATTTCAATTACTAATCATCCATGTTGGTACTCTGAAATGCTTAACACATGATCCTCTAGTAAAGACGGACTACTCTTTGCCACTCTAACACGTTTGAGCTAAGGATTTATTATTGTGAACTCAAGGACCATCTTTGGGGTATTGTGACAGTATTGCATAGTGAAGACTAACCACCATCACTACATAATACTCCACCTTTCTACACTCACTAGCATCACTGTACCTGAAATGTATTCAAGGTGCATCAGTGAAAATCTTTTAATCAAGACAAGAAATCAAGGTGTGACTGACTCTCAAATGATATTGTATTGCCTTCTCCAAAAAGGCCTGCAGACAATGAGAACATTTTGTAACATAAATCTCCTCACTGAGTGAATGGGGGAGGAATGAGTCCGCCAAGGGTACCTTCTCCCAATTGGAACACAGTGCAGAGTTCCGAGCAGTGCTTCGTTTGTTTTTTTTAAAAAAGGTGCCAATGCCCAGGTCAGAAGGCCACTGCAGCTTGCAGCACCCATTACCCCTGCCAGCACTGACAATGACAGTACCAACACGACTACTAACCATCACACTCTACAAGTGTGCCGATTAAGACTATTCGAGGCCCCCAAAGCTATGAGAATGGCTTGAGTGTCAGGTATTACTAATTTTTGAATGTACATTGAATTATTAAGCACATTTTGTTGTGCTTATCTTTTAATTAGATAAACAACACAACCATGTGGGGGACTGTCATAAGTGTTGGTGCGAGCACCAGAAAATATTGGCTCAAATTAAGCATAAGGCACTGGTTCCGATGTGCAGGAAGTCTGTGCAGCTCGTTAATATATTTTTGGGAGACTATGGACACAAGCAAAACATTAATTCTAGAAAGAAACCTTAGGAGCAGGTCCTTGTGCCTGTTCCCCCTGCGACAGTTCCCCTGTCCAGCTTGCCCGCACTCCTCTACTCTACTGCCCTCTGTTTATGCATCCTCTGCTCAATTCTTGCTCTGTTTTGCCTCTTCTGCATGTTTTTTCCGCCATATGTTTTGCCTATTCTGCCCTCTGTTTTGCCTTTTCTGCTCATTTCTATGTCCTCTGTTTTGCCTGTTCTTCCAGTTTTCTGCTCTCTGTTTTGCATTTTCTGCTTGTTTTTCTGCCCTTTGGTTTGTCCTCTCCTGCTCTGTCTTGCCTCTTCTGCTTATTTTTCTGCCCTCTGTTTTCCTTCTCTGCTCATTTTTCTGACCTCTCTTTGTGTCTCCTCTGCTCATTTCTTGCTCTGTTTTGCGTTTTCAGCTTTTATGTCATCTGTTTTGCCTTTTTACTGCTCGTTTTTTTAGCCCTCTGTTTTGCCTCTTCTGCTTGTTTCTCTGTCCTTCGTTTTGCCTTTTCTGCTAGTTGTGTGCCCTCTGTTTTGCCCTCTTCTCGGTTTTGCCTTTCCTGCTCATTTTTCTGCCCGCTGTTTTGCCTTTTCTGCTTCTTTTTCTTCCCGGTATTTTGCCTTTTCTGCATTCTGTTTTGCCCTGTTCTGCTCAGTTTTGCCTTTTCTGCTTGTTTTTCTTCCCGGTGTTTTACCTTTTCTGCATTCTGTTTTGTTCCGTTCTGCTCTGTTTTGCCTTTTCTGCTTGTTTTTCTGCCCTCTGTTTTGCCTTTCTGCTCGTTTTTCTGCCCTTCATTTTGCCTTTTCTGCTTGTTTCTTCCCACTTATCTCAGTTACCTCAAGACTTGTCGCAGGGGGAGAGGAACGACAGAGCCCTTACACCACAGCGCCCAGATATCCCCAGGGAAGACAGTGCTGTGCTCCGTAAATGCTGATTGATTGATTGATCGATTACAGGAGGCAGCAGTTGAATGGTTTATGCATTAATCTGGCCAAGAAAAGACTCCAGTCCCTTGAGCCCTTGTTGCGTCTCACCAGATAAAGGACTGCATTATATTAATCAGATGTTGTTTGACAACCTCATTGGTGGTGAAGATTAGCCTGTTGGGATAGACCCCAATGGCCCCTAGGTGGATCTTGCATCTGTTCACCTACAGACCTGACATAGTCAGATGTAGAGAAAAGGAAAATATCTTGCCCAAATGGCAAGAGAGTGCACTGATATTCTAAGGCAAGGTCCTGCAGCAGACCCTCACCTACTTGCTACTATAACAAGCTTGAGTAGAGCAATTGTTGGTTGCCGCAAGGGTGCCCGGGTCATCTGCAGAGAAGATTAGCTGGCACATGCATCAACAAAGACTTTTGCGATTCCTAAATTGCGAATTTTAAGGAATCGCTATTAAGGAATTGCAAAAGGCTATGCATGTAGGAATTGCTATAAAAATAGCTACAAATTCCTTAATTGCGACTCGCACATTGCGACTCGCAATTAAGGAATGCCGTCCCAATCATTCCTATGGGCCTCCAGGCCCATAGGAATGAATTGGAGATTGCATGAGCAAATTGCGAGTACCAGTAGGTACTCGCAAATTGCTCATGCAATTTCAAGGGTGCAAGGGTGTCAAAATGACACCCTATTGCACCCCTGAAATTGATCTGTGCACATATGTTGCACACACACATGCTCTAAGGGCATGTGTGTGCGCAACATGAAACTTTGAAAAATGCACAAAAGTGCATTTTTCAAAGTTTTTGCAAATTACCATGAAGTTGAACTTCATGGTAATTTGCTCCCCCTATTAGCGAAATCGCTAATTTTTTAACTTTAATGCATTGCATTTAAGGAATCTCAATTTGGGATTCGTTAAATGCAATCGCAATTTAAGGAATCGCTATTTAGAGATTCCTTAAATTGCGATTTTTGCATTTGGGATGATGCATCCCAAATGCAAAAATACCGGTCGCAAAGGGGCAGATTCTGCTAATCTGCCCGTTTACGAGCAGTTTTCTCGTTGATGCATGTGGCCCTAGGTTATTAAAGGATTGTCTTAAAAAAACAGGTACTGACGTTCAGCAATGGCAGTGATGGGCAAAGTAAAAGCAGCGGAGACTTAGGTCTAACAGCACAGAAGGATGTATATGTGCTAAACAAAATGATGAAATAGTTACTGATCTTCTGTCGTTTATTTGGCTTTAGACATATATCAAAAATTACCAAAGCAAGAAAAAACATTACACCATGGTTCAGGTTAATAAACTTTATTTAAGAAAACACTTGTCCAATAGTGAAACACTGCAAGTGCTACATTGATCTTGTGACCCAATAGTGAAACTTTGCAAGTGCTACAATGATCTTGTGACAAAGTGCCAAGACGTGATAAGCAACAAATATAATAGTTAACATGGTGTAGAACAATCTTTGTCAATCTAGCTCGGAACGGCACCAAACAGGTTAAGTTATGCAGGTCTGGTTCACGAAAGTCCAAAAGTGATCAATCTGCACTCTAGGCCCTACCGTGGTGCAAGATACAGCATCTGGCATCAGCAGTGTAGGTACAGGAAGCAGCAGTGTCTGAGTTAATCATAGAGTGTTATGGGGTGCCAGAAGCTACACCACAGTGTCCAGAAGCTAAGGAGGAAAGACTGGAGTACTTTTCCTCACTTTTGTCAATCAGAGTGCTTAGGAATGACTCACGCCTGAGAGTGGAATACCACATGATGACAGAACCAGCACCGTGATCTGAAGGGAGGTGAAAAGGCCGCAGGAATTCTAAATCAACTTGGTTGGTTGCAACTGATCAGACAAGTTTGACTTATACTCCCTATGAGAGGAGGAGCTAGGGGAGAATCTGGGAGTGACTGAGTCCTGAAGAGATGGTGCAACAGTGTTACCTGCATCCTAGTGATGCCCAAAACCAGGGATTGTGACAGGGACTAAAGAGCAGGGTCCTATTGCTGTGATCTAGAGTGGGCACGATAGACAGCGGGATCACGTATGCTTAGTTATGGTGGAAATTTAAAGTAAGGGGAAGTCCTAACAAGATTGCTGTTGATGGGAAATCCGAGAGATGACACAATGGGAGGCAGTACCACGTGGTACCTTCAGTTCTTCTTGTGCTTCTTGCTCTTGATTGGCTAGCAGCCTCCTCTTTGTCATCCTCCTGCCATCTGCAGGAATGGGGATCCACCGCAGAGGAGTACTCAAGGAAAGGCCTGGACTGCTGTAGTCAGGACTCTCATGGTTGGTGCCCATTGAATAAATAAGGCTCAGCTTCCTGGTGCAGCCCCCGCAGTCACTGTTACAAACAGAGGATCGGGCCACTGACCTGTGCCCAAGAATGGATGTTTGCTGGAGCACTTGGTTCAACAGACCACCAGCACTGTGCCAAAGAGAGGTGCTCTCAATTGAATGTTGCACTGGCACTTTGAGATACTGCACTCAGATGGGGATCTAGTATTGAACCAATAGTAGATCAGAGTCTTTGGAACTGAGGAGATTGTTGTCCATTCTCGGCTCCAGGATGCTCAATGCCCCATCCATGGAATCTAATCCAGATCATAAAAAGGTTGTCTGGTGCTGGTGTTCGGAGATCAAATAAGAAGAGAAGCACCTCTGGGTAGACTACCTGTCAGACTGAAAGCGTATTCAGAATCGCACTCGCGGACAAGACACAGCATTCATCTATGGATCGGGAAACAACCATTACAACACAGTCATTACAATGCACTACATTTACAATGCAGTCATTACAACGCAACTGCCTTTACATCGCATACTATTACAACAAAGCCATTACAATGCATGTCACTACAACGCATGCCATTACAACGCATGCCATTACAAGGCATTATAAGGTAAGTAATGGGGAATAGTAATTTTCAACCCTACACTATCCAATACGTACCCTACTGTTGCACTCACTGGAGTGGGAATAGTAATTTTTACCCCTAAACTATCCAACACTTACCCTAATGTTGCCCAAAACGTTTTATGCGTTGTAATGCTATGCATTGCAATGGTATGCGTTGTAATGGAATGCCTTGTAAATGTAGTTTCTAAACATGCATTGTGATGGCATGCGTTGTAGAATCCTGTGTTGTAATGGATGTTGCGATGTAAAAAACGCGTTGTAAAGGCATACGTTATAAATGTTTGCGTTGTAACGTGTCCTATTCCTATGGATCATTCCTCCTAGTGATGAAATCCAATATGACTGGCAGGATAGATCCACCATTGCTCTGCAAGTGGGTCAGGTGCTTCTGGAGGGACCTCATACCAATGGTACCATTGACAACGTAGGGATGCACGGGATGACCCTTCCCTAGACAAGAGTAGAGAGGTGCATCAGGGGGTCAATGACACGATGCGCATGACTTGAAGCAGGTGTTTTCAGAAACTCAGAGTGGGGAAACGAACTGATGCAAATGCTACACCTTTCCTCTGCTCCATTCTTAGCTGGGGGTTAAGTGGAAAACACAGTGTTGCTAGTTCTATAAAGGCATATCTTGCCTCCGGGGTCAGGGTAGAAAGGTACTGGCAAGATTCGGATTGCAAAAATCAGAATGCCTCAAAAGTATGCTTTCTCTCCTTTCTAAGTGCTCGAAGGAGATTTGAACATAGTGATGCCTTCAGAGTTGGATATTTCTTGTAGGCTAGACTGGCGCTCTTGCGGAGACGGGTAAGGTATAAAGCAGATTTTGAAGAAATATGGTTTGTGAACACTTCATTCTACTGAAAAAGAATATACCTTCATATCTTGTGTATAATACTTTTTAATGCTTCGATTTTCAAATTACCTCACAGTCCCCAAACAGTTATGTGTGACCCTGCGTGGTCCTGTCAAACCTTTCTGGTGCTCTGCTGGAAGCGACACGAGCTGGAGACTGAAACCACATTTCAGTTTGTGTCCGAGGCCTACTCGCCTGCGCCGAAGGGCATGGAGGTGCTGTGACCCTACTGACTTCTGTGGCCTTTTGCGACTTCCCCCTACGGGGGGCCGGGCTACCTGCCTTGCATCCTTCTCCTGCGCCACGCTTGGCAGCTCGAGGGTTTTGTCAAAGGCTGAGGCAGTGAGGAGAGGCACTTGGCTGGGGAGGCAGTGAGGCCGCTCGGGCCCTGTGAGGTCACCCGTCAGGCTGCCATTAATGTTGGCCACCAAGTTACCCATAGGGTTGCCTGCCTGCCCTATCAGCGGTCCTGCATCGGTCAACATGAGGAACAGGCGAGTCAGTGACCTGGTGAAAGACAAATTAGCTCTCTTAAACTAAAGCATTTTTACCCTCGAACTGAGCGTTGTTCTAAAGGCAGTTTCCAAACAGCTCTTTTGCAGCGTTCATATCGAATATAGCATCCATCGCCCTAGCTCCTTAAACTGTCTTACTTTCTTTCCCATGTCCTGGGGCTGCCGTCTTACCCTTGTTTATCTCCTATATGTTGCTATATTCTTTTCTGTTTACTACTGTGCCTATCAACGTTGCCACCAGTGTTTCCATTTCCATCTTTCTGCCCTTTGATTTCTGCAATGAACAGTCCAATCCCGTGGCAGACCACTGCTGTGGTCTGCCTCTTTTTAGCCTGTCTGTATCCCCCCTGACAGATCCAATTATAAGGTGGCAGAAAATGGTCGCCTATAATTTCACAAGAGCACCAGTAAGCATCCCCTTCTTCCGCTAAATAATTAAGGCAAGTTGGAAGAAAAGCCAGTGGCCTCATAAGTGATCATGATTGCCTCAGGGTCTGCTTCATGGAGTCAGGGCAAGTCAAAACGAAGCAAATGGAGCGAAGAAACAAGATCTGCAGAGGTTAGGCGCAAATTCAATAGGAAAGTGAGGTTCTAATACCCACTTGTAGCATCATGGAGAACCAAGGCCTCTGACGTCCCAGTACCCAGAGCAGATTTAAGCAGAGCCACCCTTTTCATCATATCCCTATTAAAAGGCTCAGGGCTTGGGTAACGGAATCCAAGCAATCGTAGGGAGAAGCAGTTGGAGAAGAATGTGGTTACAGGGGGAAAAGGAGGAAAACCACATTCCAGCCCATTTTTAAAGGGCCTAATAAAGAAGCATTGGCAAAGCAATAGGTCTGTCCTATGCAAGAGCTATTGGCTTTACCAATTTGTTTTAGTCATGTTATACACCAGTGGGGATACTGTTCAGCGTGGCTAAAAGTTAGTGGCATAAAGAACAGTGGGGTGGGATAGAGTGGAGTGTCGTGGAGTGGCGTAGAGTGTTGCGGGGTGGTGTAGAGAGGCGCACAGTGGCGAAGAGTGGATTGTTGTGAATTCAAGTGGAGTGTCATGGAGTGGCAGAATGTCGAATGTCATGGAGTGTCGTATAGTGGGAGGGCATAGAGTGGAGTAGAGTGTCGTAAAGTGGAATTCAGTTGAGTAGAGTGTTGTAGAGTGGTACAGATTGTTGTAGAGTGGACTGGCATATTGTGGAGTTGCACAGAATGCAGTAAAGTGACATGGACTGGCATAGAGGGAGTTGCACAGAGTGGCGTAGAGTGGAGTAGATGTCGTGGAGTGGCATAGAGTTGTGTGGAGTGGCTTTGAGTGGAACAGAATTTCGTAGAGTGGGGTGAAGTAGAGTGAATTAGTGGAATAAAATGGCAAAGAGTGGCATGGAGAGAATTACGTAGAGCGTCTTAAAGTGGAGTAGAGTCTCACAGAGTGGCATATAGTGGAGTAGAGTGTTGAAGAATGGACGGGTGTAGAGTGGACAGAAATAGAGTGGAGGGGCACAGACTGCTGTAAAGTGTCTTAGAGTGCTATAGTGTGGAGTAAAGGGTCAGAGTGGAGTGGTGTAGAATGGCAAAACAAAGAGGAGTAAATTGTCGTAAAGTGCAGTGGCGTGGAGGCAGATTGGAGGGGCAGAGAAGTGTGGCGTGTCGTAGAGTGGGGTGGCATAACATGGAGTGGCATAAAGTGGAGTGACATACAGTGGAGTGGTGTGGCATAGAGTAGAGTGAGTTGGGGTGGTGTGTCAGAGTAGAGTGGAGTGCGTGTCGTAGAGAGGAGCGGCGTATCAGAGTGGAGTGGCGTGTCGTAGAATGACGTGCCAAAATTAAATGGTTTAGCAGAGAGTGGAGTGGTATGTAGTAGAGTGGAGTAACATGTAGTAGAGTGGAGGGGTGGAGTGGGGAGTCATGGAGAGGAGTGGAGTGGCATAGAGTGGAGTGTCATTGAATGGAGTGGGGACTGTAAAGTGGAGTAGCATGTCTTAAACTGGTGCAAAGTGGAGGAGTGTAAAGTGGCGTAGAGTGAAGTACAGTTTGTAGAGTGGAGTGGCATTATGTGGAGTATGCACGGTGTGGTAGCGCACTGCGATTACAAACAGCATATTTTCAATTGAAAAGAACATTACATATACACAGACACACAGTTTTACTGATAAAACTATACAGTGCACAAACAATAATGTGTGGAAATGGCAACACCTGGTGTATTGATTTGGTTTGATCTTAATAAAATATTTATTTCCACCACACTTGAGAATTAAAAAAAAAAGTGCTTTATTTGTGCTTTCCTAATACTGATATATTCTGGAATAACTGCATTTTTAATTTACAGACATCCACGTTTTGTTGTGTACTACAAAAAAACCTTTTTTTCACAACCCCTGCAATATTGTCTCATAAATCCTCTCACTTTGAAGCCAGAGAAAGAAAAGTAAACACCAAGATCCCTCGGAACACAGAGCCTGACACTTGACCTCTGTCTTTGAATGCACAGCAAATGTGACAAGATAAGGACAACATTTAAAGGCCTGTTTACAGAAAGCGAGCACTCATGAAGAATACAAGGAGCCGTGGTAAACAGGATATGGTTCACAGGAGGGACTAACGCAAGCTGGACGCCTAAAAGAAATAAAGGCAACACACTGAAAGCAAGCAACTGTGAATTACAAAACAGAAAGCCAATGGTAAGCAATGGGTGGAATGCATTGCCCGGGATGCTTACAGAATGTTCCCAAGAAGAGTTTAGCAAACCAGACAGCTGTGCTGGTTGCTGTTCAGCATGGCTAAACGTTTGTGGCGTAGAGGAGAGTGGCACAGAGGGGAGTAGAGTGCCATGAAGTGGAGTGGTGTGGAGTGTCAGGGAGTGTCAAGGTGTGAGTAGAGTAAAGTGCCGTAGGGTGGCATAGAGTGTCGTAGTGTGGCACAGAGTGTTGTAGTGTGGAGTGTCATGGACTAGAGTGGAGTGTTGTGGAGCAGCATGGAGAGGAGTGGAGTCAAATTATTGTAGAGTGGATTAAAGTGTTGTATAGTGGAATAAAGTGTCATGGAGTAGTGTAGAGTGAAGTGGTGTAGAGCAAATGGGTGTACAGTGCAGTAGATGGTGTGGCATGCAGTAGAGGGGCATAGAGTGAAGTGTCAGAGTGGAGGGGTGCGGAGTGCAGTAAAGCGTCGTAGAGTGTTGTAGAGTGCAGTAGACTGCAGCGGGGATTGGCACGGAGTGGGGTGGCGTAGAGTGTCATGGAGCGTCGTAGAGTGTTGTGGAGTGGCACCGAATGGAGGTAGAGAGGAGTGGTGCTGAGTTGAGTAGAGTGGCATAGAGTGGAATACAGTGGCACAGACTGGAGTAGAGTGGCACACAGTGCAGTAGAGTGGTATAGAGTGTCATGGAGTGGAGAAGCGCAGAGTGTCATGTCGTACAGTGGAGAGGCATATAGTGGAGTGGAGAAAAGTGTGACAGAGTGGGGGGCGTAGAGTGGTGTATCAGAGTGGAGTAGAGTTGAGTGCTGTAAAGTGGAGTGAAATGCTGCAGAGAAGAGTAGAGTGATGTAGCACAGAGTGGATTAAAGTGTCATATAGTGGAGTAGCGAAGCATGGAGTGGAGTAAGGTGGCAAAGAGTGCCCTAGATTGGAGTGGCGTAGAGTTGCATAGTGTCACAGAGTAGATAGTGTTGTAGAGTGGAAAGGCATAGAATGTCGTACGGTGGAATGGAGTTTAATGGAGTAGTGTGTCAGAGTGGAGTTTCATGGAGTGTCAATGAGTGGAGTATCATAATGTGGAGTAGAGTGGCCTAAAGTGAAGTGGCATAGAGTGTTGCAGAGTAGAGTACAGTGACGTAGAGTGGAGTGGTGCAGAGTAGCCTAGCATACAGTACTGTGGGGTAAAGTGCATTGGTTTTGAGTAAAGTGGTGTCATTTGTAGAGGTGTAGAGTGCAGTGGCGTAGAGTGGCGATGAGTAAATTGGTGCAGAGTAGAGTGGTGCACAGTGGTGTAGAGTGTAGTGGTGCCGCTTAGATTGCAAAGGTGTACAGTGCAGTGGCATAGTGTGGAGTAGGGTAGTGTGGACTGGCACATAGTGGAGTAGTGCAGAGTGGAATAGAGTGCCATAGAGTGCAGTGGCATATAGTAGATTGTATCAGAGTAGAGTGAGGTGGTGTGGAGTAGACTGGTGTAGAGAAGAGTGGCATAGCGGGCAGTGGTGCAGAGTAGATTAGAGTGGCATAGAGTTGACTGGCGTATGGCGCAGTGGCCTGGAGTGATGCAGATTAGAGTGGCGTAGAGTGCAGTGGGGAAGAGTGCATTGGTGTAGAGTGGCATAGAGTGGTGCAGAGTAGTGTGGCGTATAGTTCTGTGGCGGAGAGTGCAGTGTTGTAGAGTACAGTGGGGCAGAGATGAATAGTGTGGTGTAGAGTGCAGCGGCATAGAGTATTGCAGAGTAGAGTTTAGTGATGTAGAGTGAAAGTGCACAGTAGATTGGTATACAGCACATTGGTATAGAGTGCACTGGTTTTGAATAAAGTGACAGAGTGCATTGACATGTATTGGTGTAGGGTAGAGTTAAGTGGCGCAGCGTAGACTGTAGTGGCTTAGAGTGCAGTGGCACAGAGCGTAGTGTAGATTGTTTCAGAGTAGAGTGAGTGGAGTGATGCAGGGTGGAGAGGTGCAAAGTAGATCGCAGGTGCGTAGAGTGCAGTGCCATTGAGTGCAAGGGTGTAGAGTAGATTAGAGTGGCGTAGAGTGGATTGATGCATAGTAGAGTGGTGTAGAGTGTAATGGCGTTTAGTGCAGTAGAGTGACTTAGAGTAGAGTGGCGCAGAGTAGTGGTGTGGAGACGCCCAGGGTAGATTGCAGTGGAGTAGAATAGAGTTGTGTGGAGTAGGGTGGCATAGAGAGAAGTGGCGTAGAGTACATAGTTTCAGAGGAGAGTGAAGAGCCGTGGAGTGGTGCAGAGTGCAGTGGTAGAGTATGGTGGTGTAGAGTGGTGTCACAGGATGCATAGGAGATCAGAGTGGCTTAGAGTGGATTGGCCAAGAGTACAGTGGCGTAGAGTGGAGTGGTGCAGAGTAGAGAGGCGTACAGTTCATTGGTGTAGAGTGCATTAGAGTGGTGCACAGTAGAGTGGCATATAGCTCAGTGGTGGAGAGTGCAGTGTTGTAGAGTAGAGTGGTGTAGAGTGCAGTGGCATAGAAACCAGTGGTGAAGAGCTCAGTGGTGCAGAGTAGAGTGTTCTACAGAATAGTGGCGTAGAGTGCAGTGGCACAGAATAGTGTTGCAGAGTAGAGTATATTGGCGTAAAATGCAGTGTTGCAAAGTAGACCGGCATAGTCTGCAGTGGCGTATAGAGCCGTGGCATAGAGCGCAGTGGTTAGAATGGAGTAGTGCAGAATGCAGTGGTGTAGAGGAGAGTGCCATGGAGTGCCGCACCATAGATTGCAGAGTCATACAGTGCATTGGCACAATGAAGAAGAGTGGCATGGAGTGTGGCGGTGTAGAGTCCAGTGCCATAGAGTAGATTGTTTTAGAGTAGAATGAAGTGACGTAGAGTGGAGTGGTGCAGGGTAGAGTGCAGTGGCATACAGTGTAGTGCTGTAGTTGTAGGTGCAGATTCGAGTGGATTGGCGTAGAGTGCATGGGCAAGGAGTGATACAGAGTAGAATGCATTAGTGTAGAGTGTAGTGGCAAAGAGTGCAGTGTTGCAGAGCAGAATTGCGTGAAACGGAGTGGTGCAGTGTAGAGTGGAGTAGCCTAGACTGGAGTGGTGTACAATTCAGAGGCAAAGAGTGCAGTAATGCTGAGTTGAATGGCATAGACTGCATTGGCATAGAGTGGTGCAGAGTAGAGAGGCATAGGGTGCAGTAGCATAGAATGAAGTAGTGCAGAGTATAGTGCAGTGGGGTATAGCTGTGAAGAGTTGAGGGGCGTAAAATGGAGTATGCATGGTGTGGGAGCGCACTGCCATTATAGTCAACCCATTTCCAATTGAAATTACCATTACATTTGCACAGACATACAGTTTTACTGATAAATCTATAAATTGCACAAAGGATAATATGTGGAAATGTCATCACCTTGTGTATTGATTTGTTTTGATAGTATTAAAATATTTGTTTGCACCACAATTCAGAGTTACCCAAAAATGTGCTTCATTTGTGCTTTCATATTTCGGATATATTCTTAAATATCTGCAAAGTTCCTTTACACACATTTAAATGTTGTTATGTGCTAGAAAAAAACATAACCTCATACAGCCTTCCTCCAACACACCCTCAGTTCTCCGCATGATTGTTACATAAATCCTCTCACTTTGAAGTAAGAGAAAGATAATTAAACACCAAGCTTCCTCGAAGACAGTGTCTGATATTTGACCTCTGTCTCTGAATGCACAGCAAATGTGACAAGGTAAGAAAAAGATTTTAAGTCCTGTTTACAAAAAGGAGCACTGGTGGAAGAATACAAGGGGCCCTAGTAAACAGGCTATGCTCCATGGAAGGGGCAAACTCAAGCTGGACATCCTAAAGCAAATAAAGCCAGCAAATAGAAAGCAAGCATATGTGAGTTGCAAACCATAAAGCCAATGGTAAGCAATGTGCAAAATGCATTCCCAGAGAAGCTTTCTGAATGTGGGCATAAAAACAACTTGCCACCTCCCGAATCTCCTGGTGGGGAAATATACAAAAGCAAAGGAGGGTAGTTTACACCTGTGCTTTATGGACCTATGTAGAGCTTTTGATTTAGTAAACCATAACAAACTATGGATTACTATGCACTAACTTGCCCATCCCAATGAGTAAAGTTTTGAAAAGATAACATTTCAAACGCCCTTCACGAGTACCCCTGTCTGAGGCTTCCAGTATGCCCGACCAGATATCTTCATCTATGATAATCTGTAAGCGTTCCTGCCATTTCTCGGAAAGAGCTTTAAGAAGTGGGTGTAAGTATAGGTGATTAGTTAAAGCACAATATAATCCTGATGTTACTCCCTTACGTCGTCCCCAGGTAAGAAGTTAATCCAGTATTGACGATGATTCTAGCATGCAGGGAGGAGGACCCAGGCATCTCCTCTGGCAGTGCTGTAGATGCAAGTGTCGAGAAGCCTGGTGCAAAGGGAGATCAAATTCCTAACGAAGCAGGTCAAAGGATTTCAACTCACTGTTTAGTATAACCTGGTCTAATGTCTGGATTCAACTCGATCCCCAACCGGACCAATGAAGCGCATGGCCATTGATTCAAATACTTTAATTACCCCAAAGTGGAACTTTAGAACAGGGAGCAACCCCTAAAAGGCTGTCGTCGCAATTAAATCGTAAGTCTCTGTTGTGATCCATTGTGGGGGGTCAGTCGCACCTGGAAGCAGGTAAGCTAATTGCGAGAGGTGCAAGGCTAAAGAGTAATGCTCCAAGGATGGTAAACCTAAACCACCGTGGGAGCGGCGAGCCGTTAGTTTCGCAACAGCTAGACGAGGACGCATAGATCCCCAGACAAAGGCCCGTATGCGAGCATCCACGCGACGCAGTGTGGACAAAGGGACTACCATCGGAAGCATTCCAAGAATATAAATAAAGCATGGTAAAGTGACCATTCATACTGCCGGTACTCTTTCCCCACATGGAACACCCCAAGAGACCATTTGGCAATATCAGTTTCCATTTGCACTCTAAGGGGCGAGAGATTATCTGAGACCATCCTTTCCAGTCCACGATTAACCACAATTCATAAATATTTTAATTGGGATGATTTCCAGCAAAAGGGATATCCATACATTGGTGCTTTTGTGGTGTCGGAACAGAGTGGGAGAGCTTCACTTTTGTCCCAATTCACCTTGTATCCAGAAAGGGTTGAGAACTCATTAATAATCTTCAGTAAGGCTGGCAAAGAATGAGAGAGATCTTTAAGAGTAAGAAGAACATCATCAGCTTATAGACATAACTTACATACACTTCCCGCTATAGGTATACCCCGAATCTGCGATGAGTGGCGAATAAGTGAGATATACAAAACCGAAGGTACCCCTCAATGATCAATTGTGTGGTCTGGGAGAAAAGGGGAAAACAGATATATATATATATACACACAACCTCCCACTCGACCAACATTTATTATACAATGGCTATTGTAAGCTCCGACGGCTGTCCCTCTGCTGTAAATATCAGTAGGTACAACAGAAATGCATTAGTTCATATCCTTATTTGTAGTCCATCTTTGTAGGTATATATAAAAACTTATATAACATATTTTTTATCATTTACATTTTTAAAAAAAAGAAATTTTAAGGTATTATGAAACCATGATTTTTGTTTTCATATATACAGTGCAATTCATAAATACTTCGACATGAATCCAATTCTCCTAAATGTGCAAAATAAGCATAATTGTGCAATTTATACATAAAAAATGGCATATTTATGCATGTCCCCTTGCTGTGATACTGTCCATTATCACATCTACGCTAACCTCACATACAGTCATTTCCTTAAATACCAAACTCACACATACACACATCACATTCATTGCTTTTCCAGCTTGAAGGGGCTTGCAACAAAAAAACTCATGTCGAAAGTTCTTCAATATTATCCATGGTTATGCCACCAGCTGGAAGATAATCGGGCGAATGAGTGAGGCAAGCGGTTCCATAGCTATCAAGAATAAAAGGGGGGAAAGGGGACAGCCTTGGCAAGTACCTCTTTGAATTGGAATAGGGTCCGAAAGAAAACCCCTACAGTTGACCTGGGCTACAGGGTTGTCATATAGTAAGTGGACCTTGGAAATAAACTGATCCCCTAGACCAAAGCGTTTCATGGTGGCAAAGAGATAGACCCAATCAATGCGGTCAAACACTTTTTCTGCGTTTAAAGAGAGGGCCACTGCATCTTCCGTCATTCCTTTTGCAGCCCATAAAGTATGAGCTAATGTTCGGAGGTGATTTCTGGAAGAGCGACCTGGGACAAAGCCAACCTGCGAGGGAAGGAATGACTTTGCGGAGTCGGGATGCTAGAATACTTGCCAAGATTGAAAAGAGCATTCTGGAACTTGTGGAGACATTCGCCTTGATAAATCTCAAATCTTGTACATTTAAATATTGACCTGATTCACAAAACTGCCTGCAATATTCCAGAAGGACTAGCAAGGAGAGAACCCCATGAAAAATGGCAAGAGACGAGCTTCTCTTCACCGAATTTTCAACAGTTTTTCTGTAACCTAAATTTTTTCATCAAATCCACAAATATCTTTTGTTGAAGCTACAATTCAAAAAATTTGAAACTGCCACCTCGAAGGCAGCACTAAAGAGGGCAAGGGCAAATGGAGGAACTGATGAAGTTGATTCCACATCAAAACTGCCTAGACCAATCGTAAGGTCGAGACTAATACTGACAATACACTCCTGCACCCAAAAAAATACCCCAAACCCCCCAGGGTAACGCTGGTCAACTTGGAAGCAATGTCACACCCAAGACCAAAGAGTTCTCAATAATCCCATAACGAATTTGAAGGATGAGGCAACTCCATTAACATCTGGCAGGAGAGCAATGCCAACGATAGTGCCACCCAAAAGGAGAGCTAGACATCCAAACAAAAATTCTTTAAGTAATAAGCTGCAATAGGAGGCGAAAAAAGATCCCTTAGTGGAACACCCAGGGGGAGCTAACATACCCGTCTCAACCATCAGGGACAATATTAGAACCTTGTGGAAAACTAACCAATCAATGCCCCTCCATTAAGGATAACATGACCCAGTCAGTGGTGAACAACTACAAAAATGTTCCTATCACCAGAGTAACAAAAGGGGAGGACTGGGAGCCACAGGATGCCCACTGGCAAGAAAGCCTCGACAAGCTAGGCTCAAAGGTGGGCCACACCAGAGTCAGTGGCAGCAGGATAAACTTCCTGAATGGATTGTGTCAGGATGTGGGTACAGCAACTTTCCCTGCATTCTCTGAAGATGCCAACTCCAAATGCAAGCTATCTCTACAATGAGGATGACTATGTGCGGTTACCTTGAAACGATACCCCCATCTGAAGAGTGATCATTAAACAATGGTTTATTTTTCACACATTCATATGTCTTACTGTGCAATTCACATGACACACATGGCTTGTATTCTGTTCCTTTTCTTGGACATTTTTATAATGTATATTTAATTTGTAAAAGGATGATTAGTTGAAAGCAAAAAATCAATAAGAAAACACAGAAGCAAAGGTAACCCTCGGTAGTGAGGTTAAAAGGTTTCTTAAATTTACCAATGGGTCGGTAAACTCTTCTGGTGCTTTGTCGGCTGAGACAAAGACCCTTATAAGGGAGAATCAGATGTTGGACCAAATATTCAAGAAAGGCCAAGTAACGCCACAAACTAGAGAAATCTTTTGAAGCACGAAGTAGATTTGTAACGCTCCAGTTTTCTCATTGCTTCAACCAGCTCACAAAGGCCTAGTAAAACGTTGACCATTTATGTTCAAGGTGTGCAGCTGTGTTTCAGGTACAAAACCAACAAACACAGGGGAGGGAGGGGGAAATATCTGCTTCTCAGCTGAAAAAAGAAGACAAATTCCATTCATTGTTTTGAACTAGAATTTAATGGACATAAAAGCTAAAACTGAACTTTGATTTCAGGCCCACATTTGGGAAAACATAATTCAAGCTTTTGTTTTGTGAGGACTGGTGACTCCACTGTTATTCCTCGCACTGTGACTCAAAGAGGAGAAGGCGCTGCCGAACTGCACTCTGGCTTGAGGGATGATTTATAAAATATGCTGTGTGTCTCTTCACAGTACCATACTCAGGGCCACTGAAATTATGCAGCAAGGGAGAATCGAATTATGCAACAGGGTTGAGTAAATTATGCAGCAAGAAAAGGCACATTATGCAGCATTATGCTGCACATTTTGGGGTAATATTACTTCATTATTTTTAAATTTATTAAGACTGTCTGGGCATTAGTTGCAATTCATTAGTACCAGTTTAACATAACACCCAAACAAAGCAATAAGCCACAGAATGGTGACATGTCAACCTTTGCAAAGGGTCTTCCACTGCGTGGCTGCGTCTTTAGTAACTTTGGAACCATTGAACCTAGATACAATTTTTTGGGGGTAAAATCAGCAGATTATGCAGCAGATCATGGATTTTGTGAAAAATGCGGCAAATATAGAATTATGGGAAAATCGCTGCAGCTGCACATTCGCATAATTCCAGTGGCCCTGATCATACTCTACAGTAGCAACACCGAGGGAAACTTCACAATGCATTGATTTTATTGCAAATCGGATTAATGTGAACAATTCTACATGTTTCTTCTAATTGCAGTCCCTTTGCAATTCAATAAGAACTATTATTAAAAACGTGCGCTGTGGGCATTGCGTGATTTCAGGTTTTCATTTGCTTCCTTGACCCTGCAGTAGCGTCTGCATGATTACAAAAAAACGAATACATTATCTGGGTGCTACATTATCTGGGTGCCTTCATTTACTGTAAACGGGACTGAAAAAAGGTCACCGAGGCATTCCACGACCTCGGAGGGCGCAGGCCCAGAGGTCACAAAACTCAAAGACGACTACTCAAGCGTCCCTAATGTTGAGAGCGTGGGGTATATAAATCTCTCTTTAATTTCACCAGCATTATAAATAACAACTGTTTGCTTGAGTAGTAAGCATCTCGTGATCACACAAAAAAACTGTTAAAAAAAACTGTTTCAAATTATGTTTTGAATTAATTCAGATGAAAAATGTGTGCGTGACAAAACAAACAAGAATGCACACCACCTCTTTGGGAAAAAAAGCATAAGCAAAGCAAGGCTGCGTGTTTGATCCATGAATATAATTACAGTCAATGTATGTTTGCTGCAACATAAAAGCAGTTTAATGATTATGAACGCTGTAAAAAGACAGAGCAGAATAGAAAGGGCATAAAAAATCAAAAGCTGTCGGGAGAGCATGACAGATGCACTGAAAAACAATGCGTTTAAAGATATGTTTTGAAACAAAATGTGTTGAACTGGAGAATGTATTATTAGCACATCCGAACCGAACGATTCAGAACAAGTTTGACGAAGCATCACAACTGTTTACTAACTAATTGCAAATTTGCCCTGCGGGCTCACTTTGCTACTTTGTGGCAATTTTCTTATAATTTTATCCATCACTTCCTCTACCCTCCTACCCCCTTAAATTCAACCCCGCCCTTCTTGAAAAGATGATGAATAAAACAGAGAAACAACTGTTGGAAGAACCTCCAGGGGCCCTTACAAATTACACTCTACACTAATCACCGAAATGTTCCGCCAAAGCGCTCCTGCTTCAATGGTTTGCATTTGCGCGGCTGCTGAAAAAACGTTTGGAGAACTTGGCCGCTCAGTTGGATCAGGTGGGTGGTGGGGTGCACGCGGACCCTAGTATCCGTGTTTTCAGCAGACTGCATGTTGGCTTATCCGCCTCCCATACACCTACTACTGTGACGTCAACTGTTCCACTCTTGGGATGTGGATCCACCATCTGGTCGAACCCTACCCTCCTCTGCGGGGTCACTGGTTATCTTAGGTTGAACCATCTCTGCTTCTGGGCAGATCATTGAAGTCCGAAATCCAATACCGTGCGCTTTGGGAGACTGCAGCCAAAGACTAGATGATATGGCAAACTTGATCGAGCCAGGGTCAAACGATAAAGCTGCTTTTATAGTGACTCCAGAAATAGTACTCATAGGCTTGCTTCTACCTGCAAGCTTTGGAGGTACACTTTGCAGTAGTGGAACTCGAGCTTCAAATATGCTAAGCCCGGCACCTCACGCGCTCAATGCACTTTACCTGCAATAGATTTACAACCTCCGCCCAGGTGCACACTATTAGCACGGCAGATGATAAAGCGAGCTCCAAATAAGAGTACCTTATCCGACTCCTCAGTCAGAGCTTGTAGAAGAAAGGAAAAGCAGAATAGAGCAGTCACGTGACTATCCTAACTCATAGGATAAAACAGGATTTTTGGCAGAATCTTGCATCTCACTAGGTCCAAGGAGGATGCACTAGTGCGTAAAGAGGGATGATGAGATGAGGCCTGAAGGATACAGCTGTTAATTCTGGAACTGGGGAACAAGCTTGGATTCACAGTCTCGGCTCAACATCCACTGAGTCTAAGAAAATCACTTAATGTCCCCTGTGCCCAAAAGAATAAAATAGAAATACTAATAATTTGTAACGTCTGGTCTTCTTGTGAAGAGCATTAATACCTTTGAGTCAGTTTCAGCCTTTAAAAACTGCATGTGTGGCAGTCCAGGTAGCTATCCTACAGCTGTTCTTGATTGGCACATCACCGAAAAATGCAACAGATGTTGCCTGGTTTAGCATTCCTGGTACATTTACAGATGATGATACGTGTAAATGATATAAATTATACATGCAAGAGACAATCTATCGCGCGTGATGGCTATGGAGGTGAGCGTTACTTCCACAGCTGCGCGAGTTTCAAAAGAGGAAGTGAGTCAGTGAGACTGCATCTCACTGCATGGATGAGCTAATGTGTATTGAGAGAGTTGAGGCCAGTGCTTCCAGAGAAAAAACATAAGAATTGGCAAAGCCAATAGGTCTTGGCAGTGAAACCTATTAGCTTTGTCAATGCTTTTTGGAGTTAGATACCTGCCACAAATGCGCATTCATGTGAAGCGGCCATCATGGAATGGATATTATTAATACAATATAAATGCATTCAAAGATGGCTGCCATGGATGCATGGACATCTATGGAGGCCACCTTTGAATCCTTTTGTAATATCGTCTGTGCTCATTAAGGTATATTTTCATTCAATAACTGCAGCTCTGAGCCTTACAGAACTCTATTGAAAATACGCACAGTCTCTTTTCTCCAACAACGTCGTGCATCTGTGTTCTGCATTCTAAACAGACCGCTCAAACTCCTTTGGTAAATACAGATACACTTGTTGCCTTAATGCAGTCATGGTGTCGGTAAGGAATCAGCAGCCAAAATCTCCTGTGGTAAAGCCAGATAAATAGGAAGTCTGTGTAGTTGATTCAAATGAATGAAACAACTCCACTTACTGCTGAATCTGCATTTTCATGGACAACTCCACATCACCAAAAACCCTTTGGTTACAAACAATGGACTCAAGGGTGGGACAAATTCCCAAGGTGTCCTACCATAATGAAGAATCATAGCTCTGGCCTTTGACCAGAAGCCCCTCGGTCTTAGCAGGTTTTAGCTGCAGCAGGTTAGTAGCCCATGCCTGGTATAACAATCTTATAAAGTCCCCCTTATTTCTTAGCATTCTGTTATGGGTAGTCGTGTATTTAGAGGTAATAAAGATAGGACTACAAGTACCTGAATTAAAAAAACATAAGTAATTGATGAGATTCTCACATTTGGAATGAGGCAACTTCAAATCTCAGAAGGAAGAGAAAAGAGGAAAGAGAGAGGGAGCGGACAGGTGGGGATGGGAGTGCATCCGGGACCAGACGTAAAGGTAGATAAATAACAGAGGTGGAAGATGCATCACTACCGAAAAAGAAAAGGATAGAGGAAATACGGGAGCAAAATAAACACAGATCCTTAGGGAGAGCGTGAACGACTTGTGGTGGTTAGGGTGGGGGGAGGGGTGGCTTATAGCATCCCACTGTTTAACCTCTTCCACAGCACCATTACCAATCCCCATTTTCAGCAAAAAGAATAGAAAATTGACCTTTTATCACAGAGATATTTGATACTGATACTGGAACATATTTAGACGGGGAAAGGAGGAAGGGATGACCATCAGCAATCCGAGAGTTAAGTGCTCACTGTCAACATGTGGCTGGAGCTGCAGGTCAGGGGTTTGAATTGCAGCAAGGCTACACCAACCTTTCACCTAGGTAGGCTGCTAAAATGAGGATCATTACATTGAGTTCTTGTTGCTATGAAGCACTACTTAAAACATGCTATTATTATATTCATATATTAAATGACCTTATTATGCATTCTTCTCTCTGAGGGTTGGTCTGCTGCACTCCTAAATCCTAGCCTTCAAGGAGGTGTGCAGCAGAGCAGTGTACAGACACAGACTGGACGTTCAAGACTGGGCGTCATTAATTTCGCCCCATTCTGCCATGGGGGTGTGTGTATGTGTGTTTATGAGGGTTTCGGAGTATGTTGGATGCGGTCGTGAGTGCGAATGCATACATGATACATACATATTTGACCAGTTGAGACATACTCAGAGGGGAGAGGAGTTGGACCTAACGGCTAGGCGGCCGACCTAGAATCTGGGGAACTGGGTTCGAGTCTTGACAACGACACTGAACATCCTGTGATTCTGGGCAATTCACTCAACCTCCCCATGCCTACCAACAACACACTCACAAAAAAAATGTGTCTTTATGTAACACAACTGGTGCTTGTAAAGCGCTCTGATACCCGATACCTTCAGTTTGAGCTATATAAAACTCTGTAAAATAAAAATACAAAAATACTAGTTGGCATTCATAGAAATAGGTCGCCTTTCCAATATTTAGTTGTATTAGTGCATTTCTAGGGACGATTTTCACCCATCAGGTTAACCCATAAGTGACCTATTGTGAGTATTCTTGGTGACGTACTGGTTATCTCTAAATTATAAATAGGGCCACTCTTTTGGACATGCAGGCATTCCCTGACAGCGATATTGCATCAGTAGTGCACAGTGACCATTCATAGAGACAAGCTAGTTGCCCCTGACACAATTATGACCCCTCGGTAACATACTGTGCATAGTCTAGGGACATACTGGCTAACTCTGGTATCCTGGTAGCACATCAGTGACGTATATTTCTGTGCACTCATAAGAACCTTATGACTAACATTAATAAGCTCCTCAGTAAATGACCATACCTGCCCTGTTCATATGATACTATGAGACCACCTTGAGGACCCTAACGTGCAACTCGCCATTGAGCATTTTTCCTGTTCTAGGCATACAACACGTGGTAGGGTGCCAGGGCCGGACTGGGAACCGAACAGGCCCACGCAAACAGCTCGGTCACCCCCCCTGGGGGCGGGAGGGATAAGCTGTTTGCTAGGGCCGGTTGCAGCCGATTTTGTTAGAGGGGGCCGAAATTGAGGGCCCCTGGTAACAAAAACGGCCCCCAGGGGCCCAAAACCGGCCACCAACCTGGCGGCCCACCGGGGTAACGCCTGGTGCCCGCCACGGCCAGTCCGGCCCTGGTGGGTTCCTTACGGGACTGCCTTTTGTAGTTGGAATAAGAAAATATGCTCTTCCTGAAAAACAGTGAGAGAACCTTTGAACGTGTTCAGGCATGCAGCACATTCAAAGATTCGCTCACTTTTTCCAGGTAGAGCATACTTTCTTATAGCAACTACAAAAAGCAATTCCATAAGGAACCCTTGCATACAGCGGAGCTCAAACGCATGAAATAGGGCCATCGTAGAAACAAACAAAACTGCAGAAGTATAGAGAAGTGCAGGACAAAGCTGGCTATGTCTTTGTTAGAGAGTTACTGACTAGCCATTGCACAGCAAGCACGAACATATTGGGTATATAACATGGATTTGTAAAGCGCATGTTCACCCAAGGGTATCTCGGCGCTGAATAACAGATGTTTATTGTTACCCAACTCAATGGTACTCATTTTATCGAACTTAGAAGGATGAAAGGCTCAGTGGATCGTCTGGGATTTGAACCTGTGACCCTGAGGTCGAACACAGGACGCATTAGTCCACTGAGCCATCAGACCCAGCTATAATATATCAGTAGCCCTCTTTTCTACAGTATTTAAAGATGCCTCAACAGCCCTGAATCCTATGACTGGAGCCATCAACTTCCCCATTACTCAGACGTTATGTGACCAGCTAACCCAATACTTAGTTGACAAAACTGACATTAGGGAAGGGATGTCTGTGATCGCTAACCAGCCTTCGCACCAGTTCCTTAGACAAGGAGTTAATATTGATACTTGTAAACACAGTTTTTCCTCTCTCTGCTGTCTTCAGGTGAGTCGACTGTAGAACTATTGATGTATGTTATGATCACTGACTGCTTGAGGACCCTGCACTATCTTGGCAGCTGTAAAAATGTTCCACCTCATCCATTCCCTTATCTGTGAGATCATAAATGTATCAATGCGGGAAGGAGTCATTCCAATACAGCTCAAGAGCGGCGTAGTGGACCCTCCCATGAAAAGTCCTCAACTGAACTCTGCCATTCTGGCCACCTGTTGTGTCCTACTTTGATGTTGATGTGTTGGTATGTGTGGATGTGTCTGAGGTGAGAATGTGAGCGTGCATGGAATGTCACTGAGTAAGTGACATTCGGATTCGGGGTAGTAGCAGTTGGTCGGCGGTAGAAGTAGAGGTGTATCCTGGCGCTCACCTGTTTATGTATCTTGTTCAATAAAGTATTGAACTACAACAAGGATTTGTGTCTTTACTACAATTGGCGACGATCGGATGGGATGAGGAGAAGAGAAGCGGCGCGCAAAGGACCTTAAAGAAAAAAAAAAAAAAAAAAAACAACGGAAATTGATTTCAGCAAGGTGGTTTATATCGTGAATCATCGGACCCCTCCTGCATCGGATTTTTGACATCAAAGACGAGGTTAAAGCAGTGAAAGGAAGTTTGGTGGTACGTACGTGCTGAAAAGGAAGGATTTCGGACAGTTGAGAGGCCCGCGCTGGGAGCGTGATACGATTCGTGGTGAGATTCCAGAATTCTGAGCGTTGAGCTTCTGACGTAGGAGGTGCGTCCGGACACGTCAGGAGCATGCGCATTGGAAGGTAATCACGCAAGGTCACGCTGCGTGACCCTACGTAGTGGCCATTTTGGAGGAATTGTTTTGGTGTCGGTTGCTTGGCAACATAAGGATTACGAGCGCCGAAGAGAAGTGCCGTAGAAAGGGAGGCACAGGGGGTTTGGAGCAGCGGAAAGCAGCGTAAACAGGTGAGGCTGCCGGGGGGAACACCACGAACAAAGTAGTGGAACAAAAGAAGATTTAAAAAAAAAAAATATATATATACTTCACATTTGAGTTGAAACATGGGTGATGGGGATAATGAAGGAGACCCCACAAGTGTGGAGATAGCTCATCAAAATTACTCTATTAGTAATCCACACACCTTTTGGGCGACAGGAGCGGAACCAAGTATTAAATGGTTAGAATGGAAGGAGTACTTTATAAATTACATTTCAGCGGTGGACGAAGCTGGGAAGATGAAACCTGAACAGAAAAAGAGAATACTTTTACATTCATTGGGGCCTATGGGGTTGAAAACCTATTCGAGGATGTCCAAAGTGATAGACACAAATTTAAATACATTTGAGAATGCGATAAAGGATATGGACAAATATTTTGCCCCGAAGGTTTGTATTGGAGTAATTAGGCATAGATTCTTTCAAAGGAAGCAAGCTAAAAGCGAAACTGTGGATGACTGGTTGGATGATCTGAAGAAATTGGCGATAGACTGCAAATTTGGTGACTTACATGATGATTTAATTAGAGATCATTTAGTCATGCACAACAACAATTCACCTCTACAGGACCGCTTATGGGTTAATGGTGATGCACCACTGGAGGATGTTTTGGCCATTATGAGGAAATCGGAAATGTCAGGGAGGTGTGCAACTGTGGTCAAGGCGGCAGAGAAAGAACCGGAAAAGATGACAGAAGGAGTATTCAAAATACAGAGTAAAGCTAAACCTAATGTTCAACGTCCACAAGGGAGATGGACAAATCAACCATTGAGGAACCAGGGGAGAGATTTTAGGACTGAGGAAAGAAGATGCTACCGTTGCGATAGCAAAGAGCATTTGGCTTTTAGCAAAATGTGCCCTGCTTTAAAAAAAAAAAGTGGTATTTGTGGATTGTTGGGGCATTTTAGCAAAATGTGTCGTAGGCGCAGTAATGTAAAGTACATTTGGGATGGTGATGAGGAGGATGATAATTGTGAGGACGAATGTGTAAAGAGTGTAAGAGGGAATTTCATGTTGAATATAGAGGATAACTCTATGGATGGGAAACCTATTTGTGAGTTATCTCTAGGTGGGGTTAAGGTGATGGTGTATGCGGATTCGGGGTCACCCTACACAATCATTAATGAAGAAATATGGAAAGAAAAATTTGTTGGGAAGATCGGAAACCAATTAAACAAATCAGATGTAAATCCCATTAGCTATACAGGAGAAAAGATTGACATGTTAGGTTTCAGGTGGTTAACATTCCTTTTTAAGGGAAGGTCCACAAGAGGGAAGTTGTACGTAGCTAAGAGGGGACCGTCAGTTTTGGGGTGGTTCGATCAGAAGGATTTGCATATAATCTTAGACCCTAATAGTGTGGAGAAAGTGCTGATAATGGATGAGTGCAGTAAAATGAGTGAAGTTTTGAGCAAAAGATTTCCTAAGGTGTTTGGGAAAGATTTAGGGGAACTCAAAGGGTTTGAACACAAGATTGTGTTGAAAAAGGATGCAATACCAAAAGTACACAAAGTAAGGCCCATTCCGATTTTAATTAGGGATGAGGTGAAAAAGGAAATACAGAACTTGCTAGGCAAGGGGGTGATTGAAGAAGTGGAGACATCGGAGTGGATTTCTCCGGTCGTAGTTGCCCGCAAGTCCAACGGAAAAATCCGTTTGTGTATAGACTTGCGCCATTTAAACAACAATATTGTGATAGAAAAGTTTCCTTTGCCTAAAATCAATGAGATGGTAGCGTCATTGAGAGGGGCAACGTGGTTCTCTACCATCGATCTATCCGCGGCCTACCATCAGGTCGTACTGGAACCACATTCAAGAAGTTTAACAGCATTTATTACCCCATTTGGGTGTTTCCAATTTACACGAATGCCTTTCGGGCTTGCATCCGCTGCAGCGGTTTTTCAGAAACTAATGCACAGGTTGTTTGGTGATGTGGATGGTGTGCGTTTTTTTCAGGATGACATTTTGGTTGCGGAAAAAAGTAAAGCGGAACATGATAACAAACTGATTCAGGTTTTGGAAACGTTGCAGTCTGTGGGATTAACAGTTGAGTTGACTAAATGTAAATTTGCGCAAAGGAGTGTCTCATATTTGGGACACATTATAAGTGAGGAAGGGGTGAGACCTAAACCTACCTTGGTTGAGAACATTATTAAGTCACCAGCTCCTGTGTCTAAGGAAGAGATAAGGTCGTTTCTGGGAATGGCGGAGTATTGCGCAAAGTTCATAAAGAACTTTGCGTCGAAAGTTTACAATATTCGTTCTCTTTTAAAGAAGAACGTCAAATTTGAGTGGAGCAAGGAGTGTGAGAGAGAGTTTATGGAAGTCAAAGTGGATCTTCAAGCGGTGAATGCCCTTGCCAGTTTTGATCCGAATTTGGAGAGTTTGTTGACCACGGATGCTAGTGACAAGGGGCTTGGTGCTGTGTTGTCACAGAGAGGTAAAGATGGAAAGGAGGAAATTATTCTATTTGCATCTAGGGCATTGTCACCAGCGGAAAGTAAGTACCCGATCATAGAGAGAGAGGCATTGGCGTGTGCATGGGCACTTGAACATTTTCGTGCTTTTGTGTGGGGGAAGCCGGTGCTGATTCGTACGGATCATAGACCGTTGGTTCGCATTTTATCTAGTGAGGGTACGGCAGTTGCTTCGGCTAGATTAGCCAGAATTTCGATGAGGATGAAAGAGTTCATTTATAAGATGGTTCATGTTCCGGGAAAGGAAAATGTGGTGGCGGATTGTCTGTCAAGATTGCCCACTCCGTTGGAGGAATGTGTGGATGATCCGTGGGGGAATTGTAGTGTGGCTTTCATACACGATTCTGGTGCATCCGCTATTAGTAAAGGTGAATGGTTGGAGGAGCAGTTAAAGGATGAGGTGTTGGGAAAAGTGTTGGAATATGTTTCTAATGGGTGGCCGAGGAAGGCGGGTGTCACCGGGAGTATGCAATCTTATTGGGAGGTACGGATGGAATTGGTTCTAGACAGGGATGTGTTGTTGAGAGGAGATAGAATAATTCCCCCAACAACGTTGCGTGGTAGGATTTTACAATTATGTCATGAAGGGCATTTTGGGATTGTCAGGACAAAGTTGATTGTGAAGGGCATGTTCTGGTGGCCTGGAATTGACAAGGAGGTTGAAAATTTTGTGAAGAGTTGTTCAGTTTGCTGCTCAGCAGATAAGTCTCTTAAAACACTAAGACCCGCTATGAGTGAGGGTTTGATTCCTGAGTTGCCGTGGGATACCATTGCGGTATACATTTTTGGACCGGTGGGTGAATTGAAAGAGTATGGGTTGGTAGCTATTGATTTGTTTACCAAGTGGCCGGTGGTGGAAATTGTGGAAAGGGCGGACACCCAGTCTGTGTTGAGATTTTTAGATAACATCTTTGTGATGGAAGGGTTGCCGGGTTGCATTCTTACAGATAATGGGGTGCAGTTTCTTTCTATTATGGCAAAGAAGTATTTTAGAAGGTGTGGGATTAAACACAAAACTACTGCGTTGTACAACCCAAGTGGGAATGGTACAGTAGAACGTTTCAATAGGGTAATTAAAGGAGTCATACAGGCTTCAATGAACAAAAATCTGGATTGGAGGACACAAGTACAGAAAGCTGTGTGGTCATACAGAGTTACGTCTCAAGTTCAAGCTGGGTTATCTCCTTTTGTTATGATGAGGGGTAGAACGCCTAGAAGTAAGTTTAATCCAAATTGGTTAGTACAAAGTGAGGTACAACAGTGGTCTCCTAGTGATGTACGAGGAAGGTTGGAAGAAGTGCATTCAAAGGCAAAGGTTTATTATGACAGAGTGCATGGTGCTAAGGAGGTCAATGTTGAGGTTGGTGATTGGGTACGGGTCAGGAAACCTTTCAGAGTCGTTAAAGGAGAGAGTAGATTTGAGGCACCCAAGCAAGTAATGGAGGTTTTGAGGAATTCTGTGAGATTGAGTGATGGAAGAGTGTGGAATTTGAAAGACATAGCCGTGGTTAGCGGTCGGGATGGAGATGATCGTATGAGAGATCAAGGAGTAGATTTTGACTGGGTGGAGGATTATTTTGAGAACAGTAATCTACAATCGCAGTTAGCTGCTGAGGAAGCGAGGGATTGTGAGGTGGCTCAGGAGGATAAATTAATTCATGAGGGTGAAGGGAATTCTTCTGTTGTTACGGAGGGGGAAGGGTCTGTGATGCGTCCGCCAGTCATGGTGGCTCCAGCACAGGGAAGCGTCACGGTACCTACACATGGAAGTGCTGTTTCTGGTGAAGGTGATATTGGAAAAAGGAAAAGGATTTTGCCTAGTTGGCTCAAGGAGTATATTGTATAGTAGTGTTGTTTTTGTTTATGTTCCTGGATGGAAGCTGTTATTTTATTTTGTTTTTTTTTTGTTTGTTTTTTTTTAAATTTTTGATGGTTTGTCGTGTTTGTTATTTAGGGGGGGGGGGATGTGTTGTGTCCTACTTTGATGTTGATGTGTTGGTATGTGTGGATGTGTCTGAGGTGAGAATGTGAGCGTGCATGGAATGTCACTGAGTAAGTGACATTCGGATTCGGGGTAGTAGCAGTTGGTCGGCGGTAGAAGTAGAGGTGTATCCTGGCGCTCACCTGTTTATGTATCTTGTTCAATAAAGTATTGAACTACAACAAGGATTTGTGTCTTTACTACACCACCTTAAGGCAAATTTTAACATTTCAGACGTGACCAAAGTTTTAGAGAAGATGGTGTGTCAACAACTAAATAACTTTTGTCCCCAAGTGCCTGCATCACCACCACATTTTAAACATGGTATAGCAACAACACTGCCCTTTCTGGAAAACAAGAACAGGGGTCATCAAACTGGGGGGCCGAAAGTGATTCGGGGGGGGGGAGGGGGGTGGAGTTCGCCAGGCTCTGGCCAAAGGAAGCTTTATGCTGATGACAGTAAGTAGAAAAAGTGAGCGCCACTAAGCCACTCCGTAATGGGCGACAACTAACATCTTTTGTCATATATATCCTGGCTGGGAGAAGGTGTCAAAAGAGAAGGAACTCCAAATATTCTCCAAAAACCCCACCCCCATCTCTATTAATCACACTGTGGATACTTTTACAGGTTAGTATGGCATGCTTGACCAGAAAAGTATGTTTGTCATACAATAAAAAGATTTAAACATAAAAGTATATTTGTCAATCATATATCTGACTGCATTTTTAAAACGGCAACAGAACTTGACTGCAATTTTTAAACGTGCCAAACATAGGTAAACACTGCCAATTTAATACAATAAGTGTGGTACATTCCTCACTTGGGGACATTAACAAGTTTGAAGACCTTTGCCCTAGAAAGAGGCTGCCGAGGAAGCCCCCTGCTTACTTGTGATGACGATCTCTCCACAGCCTTTGACTCCATAGACCACAACATCTTGCTTTATATAGTGGCCGCGTGGTGTTGGCTGTTGCTCAGACTGCAGCGTGGTTCTGTTTATTTTCAATGGATAAACTACAAAGGGTGAAGCTAGGTATTCTGGTGTCGAAAGAGGCTGCCCTTTTCTCTGGTGACCCTAGAGTATTCATTATTCAATGAGTCCCCAAAGCTGTATTTGTACATCTTTCAAGACCAATCCATCTTTATTCAATCATACACTGATCACCTATGGCTCTCTAGGGACTGTACCTGTACCCTTCTCTTGAAAATATATGAGAAGCAGTCAGGGACTGGATGAGCCTGAAAAGTTTGGAGCTGAACAGCTGTAAGATAGAGTTTATCAAATTTTGGGCAGAAGGAATAAATATCACTTCTTTGGTGAAAGTTGAAAAACCAGATAGTGGTTGTTGAAGCTGAGAATGTCCCTGATAAAGGGATGACCTCAGCAATAAGCAACTCATTCTTACAACTGGCAATGCCTAGCTTCTGCCTCAATCAATCTCTAATAGAGTGTAGGTGGTTGGAACAGCTCTCAATGGCCACCTAGATTACTGCAATGTTCTGTATGCCGGGCCACAAGCGAATATAGAACTATTAGCTATAAAAAATACAGACCGTGGCAGCTCTTCTTGTTTCAGTCCCAAAAAGTGAAAAACAAACGTATTTTATCTGCCAGAAAAGCCTTACACTGGCAAAGAAAGGATCTCATTTGGGACTATCATACCTTCTCAGCCCTAATTACCCCAACACTCCGGTATCTGAAATGTTCCCATTTCCAAATGTTGGCTAAACCTCGCTTTAACGTGTTATCGGAAGGGGATAGGTCTTTTTCCATTCTGGATTCTACACACTGAAATAAACTGCTTATAGACAGTAGGAAGAGTCACTCAACTCCTCTAAGAAAAATTCATCATTTGTTCCACTGGAACCTGACTAGTGTCACACCAAAAGACCCCTGGAGTAGCGTTCATGGTAAAAATGCTGCGAGTCAGTCATCGCGGGTGACATCAGTTATCCCAGAAACACTGGCTGCCTACAAGTAACATACTGACACCATTCTTGGAAACATGCTGGCTACATCTGACAAAATGGTGTCCCGTATGTGACATAGTGTAGGAATTCTTTGTGATATGTTGGCTATCACTGCATGTGCATTATGTCTAGGGCTCCCAGTTTTATGGTATTTATTTTCTTGACATTTCCGTCTGTATTTATCCATATTTATTTTTTGCTAATTTTAACTGTATTTATACATTTTTATTTTGGGTTTTGTGAGACAAATGAAGCAAAATAGTACATGTCCACATTCATTTAAACGATAAATGTAATCTCTTATCTGAATGTATGGCAGATTTCAATAATCTGCTGTCTAACGGATGATAAACCAATGCACATATATGAAAATATGAACATTTTAGTATAAACCTTTTGCATATCTATTTGAGTTAAAGCCTCATAACAATAATTTCTTTATTTTTTAACCGCTTGCCTGTCAATCTACACAGCTATTGGCCTGACAGTACAGTCATGACTGGCAGTATTCAGAATCACTAAAAAAAAACGACACCAATTTCAGTTTTTATCCATATTTACATAGAAATACAGACAGGAAAATGAATGATTTTCTGTCTGTATTTATCTGTAAAAAACAGTAAAAACGGAAAACAGGGAGCCTTAATTGTGTCCTTCCTGTCCTAGTTAGGACATACGGAGGCATGCTTGTCACCCGTGTGGTAATCCCTAGTACAATAGAAGTCCGTCCTTGGTTTAATGTGGCCATCTAGGGCAAAATTCTGTCCATCTCTGGTATAAGAGAGGTGAAAATCCTTGCCGTATAATAATTATTGCAGGTATTCATTGGTGATGATGATGATAATAAACACACGGGCGGCTGGCATGGCTCGCGGGTGGCGGGGCTGGTGTGGGGTGGGGCTTGCAGGGTAAATCGCGGGGTTGCACGGGATTAAAAAATAAATAAATAAACGTTCCTTTCCGCCGGGTCCCGCGTCGCTGCTCCTGCTCTCTTGTCTCCTCTCCAGGAACAGGAAGAAGGCAGCCAGGCTCCCTCCCCTAAACCATTCAGAACGCTGCAATGCAGCACTGTGATTGGTCAGAGTAGTGTGACACGGCGTCAGCTGGGGCTGGCGGGGTGGGCATGTTCTCCATGCAGGCTGTAATGCAGCCTCAGGGATGTGGAATTCCTATAGCCCAACGCCCGGGAAAAATTGTTTGGGGTCAAGGGCAACAGGTTTTTATGTGTATTTTGTCCTTGGGACAAGAAGGCCCAACACCCTACACCACAACCCCTTTGGCTGCCAGATTACAGTACCACATTGTAGATCAGGGAAAAGCATTGACTGCAGTTAAGGTAATATTTATGTCCATGTGTTAATGCTGTTCAAACTTGTATATATGGTTCATTAATGCAAAGCCTTTATTATTAGGGTGAGCGCTTTAAGTAAATGTTGTACGCTCGGACTACACTACTAACGGATGTTCCAGGATAAAAACGTATACACACTTTCTCAATGTTTAGCAATATGAGGCTAAGAATACTACTCCCAGAATGCTCTCTGATTAGATGCAAATATTTGCAGAAGCTTGAAAGCAAGATTGATAATTCTTTGCTTTCAAAATAAAATGTTCACTAAAAATGCAAATACATTTCGCTAAACTACTGTAACATTTTTGGTACCATTTCTTTGCAACATCATTTAGTAAAATGTGTTGATGTATGCTAGTATTTCCCCAAAATATATACAATGGAAAATCAGTGTAACCAGTTTGAATAAGATTATGGGAAGCAAAAATAAACAAGCATTGGTAAAGCCAGTAGGCCTGAAATTGTTGGTCAGCCTTTTGGTTTTGTTAATGAGTGACTTGTTTTGGCATGGTTTTTGTAAAACCTTATTGGTGTGGGAGTTGGGGGGCCCTCACCATTATAACAAACATTGGCAAAAGCAGAAGTTATTTTGGTCTCAAAAAGCACACATTGCCACAGTAGTTCCTGGCACTGAACAAAACAACTGTGTGTTGATATGCTCCTTGTGAAAGAACAGAATGCTGTCACTCACAGTGTAGCTAGCTGATAGAGTGAGAGACAGACATACAGAATTTGAATAAACACGAAAGGTTGTGGTTAACGCCAGACCTGATTAGAGGCCCAATTATTAAATAAAGTCTCAAAAGTGCACCCATGTCCTTGTATTAAGTACAGATATACTATTTTTGTGAATTCACAAGACTTTACACAAGTAGGCCAAGAAATAGTATCCCAACCCTGGAAAAAGTTTTGTGTTTGCCATAGTCAGGAGTAAATGTCCAACTTTTCCGAGTATGGGAAAAGGATTAGAGAAGAGTTTGTGAAAACCCTTAACCTCTTCAATGCGCATGACGGAGCGGTTCCGTCATGCGCGTCGGTTGCCCTGTGCGCATGACGGAACCGCTCCGTCACGGCCCCGCCCGCTCAATAGAACATTCAGCACGGTGCGGTAATCCGCACCGCGCTGAAGGGGTTAAAACATGCAAGTTAGTAGGTATGCGCAGACTCAAATGGGCATTCCAACCCTGGAACTGTTGCCTACCACTGCCTTCTGCCCCAAAATGTAGATCTGCGGAAACGTGGTAACATAAGGGAATTGCTAGTATTCAAACCCTACTATGGAAGGAGCCCTGGCATAATCAGAGAGGATATTTCAGAGCTCTTATATATAATAAGATTGCTGCCATTATTTGTCGCCCATTACATGGCACAAAAGGGACAAGTGGATTTTGTTACAGGACCAGTAGATTTATGAAGCAACCTGCCCCATGGACAAGTAGATATTTTATTAAATTCCACACCCCTGAGCCTGCATGGAGAAGGGCAAAGAGCGCCTCACTAGTTTGGGCGGCCTGAGAGGGCCAACCAAACAGTCATTATGCACTAAGAAGTGGGCAAACCACTTGTCCCCTGCCCTGCTCAGAGAGCAGAGCAGCTACGAGAGCAGAGCTGCCCCGCCCACCGGCAAAGCAGCAGGAAGCATTAAAAATGATGATGACTCAAAGTTATTATCATTTTATGTTTCTACTATTTACGCTCCGTACTGCTTAAAGCAGAGGGGCGACGCTCCTCTGCCATATCGGAGGAGCCGCCACTGGGTAAACAGGCATGAAAGTCAGATTCTATCCATGTGTTACAGTACTGTATGTGAATGCTTGGTGAAAATAAACTGATATTTGGAGACCGATAATGTATTTATTAAAAACGAAAATCTCTTGAGTTTAGTTCAGCAAAAGCCAATATGTATTTCATTTTGAAATATCTCTACTTTCCAAAACTGGGAAGCTAATGCTTCCATCAAAATGCCCAAGTAAACAAAATCAGGATGGAATGAATGCTTGGTTTAATCCTAGCCACAGGAATTTACTTGAGCCACATCCCTGTCCATCATTATTTTGCACTCACCATGCCACCTCAGATTTATGAAAATCAACCATAGTCTAGCTCCAATAGGAACTGTCCCACCCGAATTTCCAAACCAGGCCCTCTCCGAACCAGAACACAGGCATCCCAAGACTAGTCTCGTGCTGCATGTGTTCCGGTTTAGGAGGACATGGCCTGGCACTTCCAGCTGGGTCAGAACTGCCTCAGGCGGGCCATGGCGCAGCACAGCGGCTGAGGTTCAATCTATTCCCTCAGAACGGTGGGTACATTTTGGGAAATGGGCGGGCCTTCTTGCTACATCGCCGCGGCTCAAAGCGCCACTGATGAGATTAGACCTCGGTGCTGCAAATTGTAACATCATTGTGAACACTGTTTTAGGTCTCGCTTGAGCCAGCGCATGCGCTGCTCTGCGAAACATTTAGTAAGTGGCTTTTAAAAGTGCTGCCACACGCTTTTGCTGGCCTAGCGCTTGCAGTTACGTGCGCGAGCACGCACGCAGCCGCCAGCTTTCAGCGCCCGATCAGGTGCCATCTGGCTTTCCTTTATGGCTTTCCATTGCCGCGCGCACCACTGGCAGGCTCATCTCCTGCTCCCCCTCTCAGTTAACAGCCCCTCCCCGCCACAGAGCGCCGTGCGCACCACTTGCAGGCTCACCTCCTGCTCCCCCTCTCAGTTAACAGCCCCTCCCCCACCACAAAGCGCGTCTCGCCGCCGCGCGTCTTGTTTTAGTCTTGTTATTTTTTTCTACTGCCACTGTCTCCTGTCCACGCTCTGCCTCTCTGCCCTCTCGTCTATGCTGTTCCCCTCTGTCCCTAATCATGCTCCCTGCCCGTCTATCCCCTTTCCACGCCGCGGACCTCTTCCTCGTGCATGCTACGTGCCTCACCGGTCCACCCTATATGCATCCCCCATTGCTGCTACTTTTCCACTACTGTCCCCACACCACCATCCACACAATGCTTCTCCGTCAATAGGTCTGCTGTCCCAGGGAGGGCCTCTCCCCGAGCACAGCTATATCTGCTCGTTTGTGATGCTGCCCTGTCTCCATGACTCTACAACCTCCCTGGGCACCCTTGCATCACCCACTCCTCCAGGCACCCGTACGTCAACCACTGAAGCACCATTGCATCTTAATGCCTCGCTGTAAAGTTCACCCACACTGTGCCATTTTGCAGGCCAAGTCGCGAGTGGCGCCTGCCAACGCAATAGCAGATCTTCCAAAGAACAAAAGCATCCATAATTCCGGGCCCTGCTGGCATTCCCATCTTTCTGCCACCCTCCTTTGGAATCAGCAGCCTGTTCTTGGCAACGGGGCATCCTTGTGGGAATTTCTTCCAGTTGGAAAGCACCAGGCCGAGCCACAGCCTGCCTTTAAAGCCACATCAGCTACTTCTGGTTCTTAGCAACTTTTTACATGAAGTACCAGATCTCAGCAGCACAATTAAGCCTTCGCTTTCCCATACTCCTGTGTTTTTGGATGCCGGGATTTAGACAGACCCGCCTCCTTCGCCAGGTCTGGTGAGTGATGATAGATGTAATGAGTCCTTAAATTTTCTTACCAAAAATTAGCCCTATGCTTTATGTAGGAAAATCAGATTGGCAGAATGCTTAAAGGATTAATTAACCTGTATTCAGCACGGAATTGCCATCCTGAATCAAATTTGAACGCTTCCGCCTTTCATCCTTCTGAGGTCGACAAAAGTAGCATCTTTGTCCTGTTAATCTTAGCAATTATTATTTGCAACTTCAAGAAACTTTGATTCTAAGCAAATGTTCCATAAAAGTAAATATACGTTTGTTCTGTTACTTTTGGGGTCTGTAAATATGTTTTCGAACTGTGGTTGGCTGCTGCACCGTCCTTTGTAGTACACAAGTTAGACAGCTTCGAAATTCTCCCTTTCCAGTATGGCTTCCGGCTCCTTGTGAGCCCTGGATGGGTGGCATAGGGGGCATTGACAGCTGCCCATCTTCCCTTTTAATGGCTTCTCCCGAGGGTGCTCAATGTACAGTTTACTCCCTTTCTCGTTTCGAGCAAGGGGACAGCGCAGCAAGGTAAGCTCTACTTATGAAACAAACTGTTATTTCTTCTGTATTATTTTGTGCACCACTCCAGGAAGTTAGAATACTGAACTTATGTAATGCACAGAAATGTCTGTTGTCTGTGCTTCATTGAAATTATTACAGGATTTAGCAGAACAGGGTAGATGAATGCCTGAATTATCTCTGCCGAATTTTCAACGTACGACCGTTGCTGCCACATGGCCCTATGTACAAGTAATAAGAGTATAAGTGCACGTTGAACAAGTGGATTCGTAGTTTTGTATCTGAGATGAATTGACTCACATGTACCTGTATTTGGACGTCTGTTAGGTTGAAAAACAAAAAGTAACATGCACCTAACCTCCCACCCCCAGTAAAGTCGGGTTTTATGCAAAAGACATGCAGATTCAATACATATTCTTTAGTTGTCTTTCACTTACAAAGTTCCCGAATGCATAGCTCTTTCTCCAAGTTTCCATCTATTTAGGGGACATTTCGGCTGTTGCAATTCGTTTCGTAGGAGTTCCTAAATTGCATGAATTTCGTGTTTTTCATGCCTCGTTATTACTATCAACTTGCCTTCAGAAATGACCTCAAGGCCTCTATCAAATAGCAATAGCTTATTTATGGTTTTTGAGTGAAAGCTCCCTGGTTGCAAAAGTGCTATTGTGAACTTAACCAACCTGCAGGAACTGTTCTGCAGATACAGCGTAATGTGCGTCTACTTCAGATGAGAGGTGATACTTATACTAGGTCGAGCCTACAAGCCGATCATGAAGTTAATCAGTGCTGTACATATAAACACAACTCACATCTATTGTTTTGTCTCTGGTTTCAGGACACAGACTTGTTTTGTGAGACCAGGGTCCTCTCTCCCACCAGGAATCCTTCCAGTGACACTCACCCCAGCTCTTCCATCCATTCTGCTCTAATCTCTTCTTCACAAACTCGCAGCTGCCCCGTCTCCCACTCCCTCTCATATTCCTTCTCGCCTGTCCCATTCTTCTCTACCCACACCTTTCTCCCCGTCACTCGTGCACACTTCTCTCTATCTCTCGCACACATATCCTCCTCTGGTATTACGCTCTCTCCTGCCACGCATTATCCACAACTTCCCTTTTTAGGTCTCGCCTGAGACAGCGCTTTAGCGCTGCTCTGGCGAGACTTATAGTAAGAGAGTTTTGGAAGTGCAAACAGTGCTTTCAGGCCTCCAAATACAGTGCATGTGCGTCGGCCGGGCGCGCGCACCATTTGGAGGCCTCAAAGCACTCGTTTGCTTTCCCTTTCTCGGGCCGCACGGCCGCTTTGACACAGTGCATGTGCGCCGTGCGCGCGCCCCATTTGGCAGCCTGCGTGTACATTTCGCGGGCGCTTTGATGTTCTCATCAAAGCGCCCGCGAAATGTACACGCTATTTGCCACCCCCTCCCTCATCCCACTTCCTGCCCGTATTGAATTTCACGTGTTTTCGACACTGACCTATTTATCTACTCCGCGCTTACAAAGCCAATGTGTGTGCTGAGCCCAACGAGTTTATCTTTCGTTCATATCAGCGCGATGCCGTTCGCGATTGGCAAACGTTGCATGAAAAACTAAATTGTAGTGCGTTTGTATGCAAAGTTAGGGCTGAGGTCCAGGCTTCTAAACTCGTCTAACTGGGTGATAACAGAATGAAAACTTTTACTTAATTGTCACTCAGCATAGGCACAAATCACAACGTAAAATCTAAATATACCTACTTACACAGATCATCTGTAAACTCAGTCTATTACCGGTAAACCCAGCTCATCATTCAACGGATATCATTCGTTCAATAACTTTACCACTTCTGGGTCGATTAACAACCAATCCCATGTCTGATCATATTCTGCTAGACCTTCTTGGAGTGGGCGGTACTGACGATATGAGAACTAGCCTAGGATTTGAGCATTTCAGTCACCTTAGCCAATCGCAATACGCCGCACAGGATTTGAAACTGCTGATTGGCTGCGATCTTAGCATGCGCTCATGTCCGCAGCAGTTCTTACTCCTAGTCCGGCAGTCGGCGAGTGGCTCCGCGCGTTATTTGTAGCGCCAGCTAGCCAAGCTGCTTGGTTCAGGTACACGTGAGGTTAGTTAGTTGCGCGCCAGTTGTTGGCAGCCAGGGTCTTTCACGGCAGGGTATCCAGATTTGGATGCTACCTCCTGGATCAGAATAGTGCAGCATGAAGCGAAGCGGGCCAAGAAAGATCGGAGCGCGCTATAGTTACATCCATTTTTCGGGGCTCCTTTGGGGTCGGGTCTTTAAGCTTTCTACGTTCCTGGGGCTCACGCCGTCACGTGAATGTCACACAGGCTGCAGCTTTGGCGCTTATTGACATTGTATAAATAATGCTTATGTGCTGGTGCCGGGGCTTCGTTTCTCACGCTTTGCTCTGTTGCTTGCTCACCTGGGCGTACATGGATCACATTCTGCATAACGCCCTAGGGGAAACCTTGACTGACTGAACAGCTCCCTTTCGGCTTGACTTTACGGCCAGAACTGCCGTCTTTGGAACAGGGGAACCAGTGCGAGCCCCGATCTCTGTCCAATACCTAAAAAACATCAACATGACATTGTGTCGTGGCACTGGTGCTCATGTAGAGCGCTCCAGTACCCCAGGTGCAAGTTCGCGCCATATAAAACTGCTCAAATAAGCACATGCAATTTAAACACTGGTCTACATGGTTGCTGTACCGGGGATGCTTCGATTCTGCTCACAGGAAACAAACCTTTCTAAACTCTTCCCTCTGAATCTTCCCCTCCAAAAAACCCTTTTTACTCGCATCCAAAAGCCTCCATCTACTGCTATGACCTTAAAAAAAAAACAAGCATTTGCAATGCAATAAGTCTCGCATTTACGCGAGTTTGAGCTATTGACATTGCAAATAAAAATACTTTTTATTTTTGTTTTTCTTTTAAAAACATAAATAAAAGGCATTGTTATTTACAATGCCAATAGCTGAAACTCTCCTAACTGCGAGACCTATTGCATTGCAAATGCTTGTTTTTAAATTCCTTTTCCCATTGTCACTTATTTTTCACCTCACCTCCCACGTAACCTATTTCCCATTACTATTTCTACAGCGCCGCAAGGTCATACAAACAGCAATAGCACTATGCCAATATGATCACTCCACTGCAAACAAATCAAGCATTGGAATAGCCAATAGGTCTCGCCTTTGGGACCTTATAAGTGTTTAGCCACGCAACAGTTGATGTTGTTGCACCAAGGATATTGCGCTGCATAACTAAATACTTATAAGGTCCCAAAAGCGAGACCTATTGGCTATGCCAATGCTTGTTCATTTTCGCTTCCAGTTTCTGGACTATATATTTTATTTTTCAAATAAGATCGCTGATTTTATTAGTAGCGCTTTGCGTTCCTGCTGCTCCATAGCTATTAGGGAATGTGCCCATAGTTAATGCTCTGTACAAAGTTATTAACATGAAAACGACACGGGGCCATTCATTCGCTGCTCACAGGGGGGGGGGGGCACACAATACCTACGCGCGGCAGCGCGCGCCTCCACTTATCGCAAGGGATCAGGGCGGCCTCTCGGCATCAGACAGCCTTACCTGATCTGCCCTCGCACCAGAGGCCTGTTCTTCGTTCTGTTCATGTTGGAGTCAAATGGAACCTCGAAGTACTGCAAGGGAAGCAGAAAAAGAGTCAAAGGGCGTCCAGGGACGTAGAAAACATACAGGTCGCAGTTCAGTTCTTATAATCCTGAAGCCAAGGACCGCAGAAAAATGTACAGACCTGGTGGGGTTGGAACAGGGTCAGTCACATCACCAGCTTAGTCTAAAATGCCACCCTAAGGACTCCCTCCTCTACCCCTCCCCCCACCTCAACACCACCAGCCTTTAGCAGGCACACACAGTCTAATTATTCAACATTTTTATTCAAATATATTTTCTGCATGACTACAAAAAACATACAAGATAAACACATACATAAGAATAAAAGAATCGTTTAAGAAAAATCTCATATTCAATCATAATACAGCCCCCTTACGAGGTTCTCTTTAATTCCGATGGGGTTGGTAACTGGAGTTACCCTACTCCAATGAGGCTTAGTCTCAGAGAGAAATACCGAAGCGGACAATTAAGAATTACCGGGACACTTTAGACCGGAATTACTGTTTTGCCTGTAATTCCTAATTTTTAAGGAGACGGTCAGGGTCTCACTTGTAATCCTCAGTATATCCTGCTTGTCCCCTCCCCCGGAGTTACTGATCACATGGCATCTGTAATTCTGGGGAGCAATTATCAGGAATTACTTTTGGGCTCTTTTAATGAGGCCCTTAGACTTGAAGGAAAAAAAGACAAAATCAAATTTGAGCCTTACAGCAGTTGCCAGCCCCAGGACAGAAAGTAACAAGCATTTGCAATACAATAGATCTCGCATTTACGAGAGTTTAAGCTATTGTCGTTTACAACGGCAATAGCTCAAACTCTTGCAAATGCGAGAGCTCGGCCGCTATTGTCACGGGTTGCTTGAAAGTGAAAGCAGGCATGGTGGGGAAAGGACGCCGTACCCGCAGTAGGAGAAACCCATTAACCCCTTCAGTGCCCATGACGAGATGGTCTCGTCATGGAGCGCGGTTGCGCTGTGCCCATGACGAGACTATCTCGTCATGAACCCCGCCCGCTAATGCAACGCCCGGCACAGGGCGGGGAAAGGGCGGGGCACTGAAGAGGTTAAAGAAAAGAGTGCTTACAAACTAAATAACACATGCCGTGTCGTGGCCGAAGTAAAGGGGCTAGTCACCATGGGTGTTTACAAATGCAGACAAGGCGGTACCAAGGAGGGACTAACAACCCTAACAACAACTCGCAAGCCAGCGTTTACGAAGGACAATGACACAAGCCAATGAAAAATAACAGTGGAGAGTGGGCGGGGCTTCTCTTGTACCACCTCCACCACAGCAAGTCGAGCAGCGCATGCGCACGGACTCAGGCTTGGCCTAAAAACACAGCCACAGAGGCTTTCCTTAAATTACCAAAATTGTGTACATATGTAGGTAGCTGCCCCTGAACGAATTAGAAATAGAATATCATTAGACACAGCCCTTCTACGGTCAACTAAAGCAGAAACCTACTTCACTTATGATATAATTATAATTAAACTAATATATTACCTGCTCTTGCGGTACATGCCAGTATGGGGACGCCTTTTTAAATGGCCATGTTTGGAGGTGAAGGCTTCACATTTAGACTTTCTTTAGATAGTTGGTATTTCTATCACAAACTGTGTTATTACTGCCCTCTAAACAAAAGGTCAGGGCAGAAGAAATGGAATAGAGGCCAAAAGTTAGGAAGGGAGACCTGAAAAAAATCTGCCTGGTCTCCTCCAAAACTTGGCACAACAATAGAATTTGGACCAATTTCTCTAAATGAGATTACCACCATCGACAGTTTAAAGGGGGAAGCTCAGATTCCTCACTTACCTATTGTCATGAGCAAAGAAACTCAAGAATCAGAATATATTGTTTAGTCTTTCAAATAAATTGCTGCACAGATATTTGCACAAAAAGCGTCAGTCGGTCCCTTGGACCGCACACATTGTAATGCATCAGTCAGGCGGCAGTAGCAAAAGGCAGTCAGATCGCAACAGACGACCCGTCGGTTGCGGTCCAACTGCCATCATAATTAGGCCCGGTGTTGGGAACAGTATTGTCACCTGCATGGTAAATGGGTGTTTACCCCTGCCCCAGATACCCAACTGTATATGAAACTGGTATCCTCAGTTTTATTCTGGCCATAGGGCCACGCTAATCTAGGATTTTCCCAGGGGCCTAGGTTTTCCCCAGGAAATATTATGTCCCAAACTTGTTCTATGATTTGGAGGGTTGCGCCAAGTTGCACTGGACTACTGTCCAAGCTCTGGGTACATCACATAAAGCAGTGGGACAGAGTCTCTTGGTCTATGAATCTATGATGTGAACAGACCTTTTTCTCTCTCTAAAGGAGGAGGAAGCCTATGTGCTCCTCTTGTATAAAATATCACTGTTATGTGAAACTCAGAACGTTGGGCTAGCATCCCAAGTGCACGTTGAGTGAGTGCAAAGGCAGTGAGTGTGTAGCACGTGTGGTAGACCCAGACACTGAATTGAGAGTGAGTTGAGACCGGGCTAACTTTAGAAATTAATTGAGGAGCTTGTACGCAAATGGCTGCTGATTAATTCTTCCTGAGCACTGCTACTTGGTAGGAGTGAGGGGCTGGACTTGAGTTTCTGTTGTTCAGGGTGAAAATGTTTCGATGAAGGGCCCTCTGTTTTGTCTGTACCGGATTACTTCGTCAGAAAGGCTATTGACAGTCAGATGCAGAGATCACATACTTTACTGTATCCTGTTTTTGCTGGTGCTGCTTGGAGCCATCTCCATTGCGACTTGTGGTGGGAGCCTTCACTGTGCACAAAGGATGTGTCCGGAGAGCAGGCTGAAAGAGAACCAACCCAAACTGGCTCTGAAACCTTAGACAGTGGATCCACGTCTCTAGTGCACAACATGTGAGATCCTAAACACCCCACTTTATTGCAGTATCAGGTTCTTTTTGATCATGGTAGGGAGTGCTATGCAGAGTACTTAAAGAGTTGATGTGCAGTCGACCTGGAGGTGGCTGTCTGTCAACCAGTCTCCAAGACGTGAAGAGACGTCATCTGATGTCTGTCTGCACTTTCTGCTGGAGGCCTGCCTGCCTTCTGCAAGAGGGAAAGAGTGAGTCTGACCCTACAGGAAGAGAGACAGTCAAGGAGGAGAAGTTCAGCATGTTCAAGGAATGAGGAGCACCCACAAAAAGCTGACTCGCCCAGATAGTGAAGCCAGGAGTGACTTGTGGCATGAAGTGGTCTCCTGGCGCAGCTTCCGTGTGAGCTGCGTAAGACTGTACCAGAACAAGTATACGGTGTTTCCTGCCGCCCAGCAGTCTGCCACAGCCTTAATAGGTAGCTGCTAATACTGTGACTGAAAGCTGTTTCTCCTCCAAAGTTGGAAGCCATGATTGGCCCGGAGGCTGCAAAGGGTATTTGTAAACATACAAAATAAGGACATCATGAAAAGCACTAAGTGGCATGGCTGTCGACAGGGGCTCGAGAGCATACCTGGATGAAAACTAAGTGAAAATGCAGCAAGACTCTATTGGCTGTTGAGAGCTGTCCCTGGCAGAGGAGGCCTTCTGTGTTAAAGAAGATGGTCCTGTGACCATGGTAGACTAATCAAGGATCGCCTACCCTTAAATCCACCTGCAGGTGGTGTCAGCTCAAGATGCTAGGCAGGAAGTGTCCAGTGAGGAGGGAGAGCAAGGTCAGGCAAGGATCAGGAGCTAGATGAGGGGAGTCACAAAGTGAGGAGATGTATCCCAGTCAACAGGCCTAAGCTTACAATGTTATGGCGACAGTGTTAAAAGGGCTACACTGTGGAGAGAGTGGGAAGAGACAGGGAATTTCCTTTACAGTAAGAGTAACTCTGAAATGACTCACGGAGTATCATGCAGTAATACAATTAATGGTGATATAAGGAGAACCGCTTGTGAGTGAGCAGTATGATTTCTCAATTAAGATAACTGTAGCTCGGTCCATGCCTTTTGAGATGGAAGCATTTTATGGCGCTCTCCCAGAACGACCAGAACGTCCATTCGTTGACCACTGTGCTAACAGGAGCCACGCTAGCTCTATAGCGTGGCTCCTGTTAGCACAGTGGTCAACGAATGGACTAAAAGTCTTGTGTCAGTGGCAAGCACCATGAAATAGGGCACTTTTCCCTCCGGCACAGGTCAGACAGCACTGGAAGAAGAGTGCGTGGTGTTTGAGGGCATAGCAGCGCAACTTGCTCTTGAAAAAGTCCCGCCCATGTCTTGAATTCCAGATCTGAATGTCAGAGTGGATACTCCTGCTATGTAGGCTTTGACGTCATGCAGGTAGGTAGTAAGCTAATGTTCGATTGGAACAGGTCTGGAGACTTTGAAGAAAGTCTACCCAAGGCCTCCTGGTTAATTTAGAAAAAGAAACTGTACTATTTCCAAGGACATGGAAATGGAACTAAAACAGACTGTTAGAGGAAGAACTGAGTCCTTAAGTCCTGAGAAGATCGTGACAGCATTTGCCTGGTATTTATCCACAAAGAAACGGTGTCCTGAAGACCTGGAAAGATTTAAACAGCATTTTCCTGGCATTTATTCATTTAATGGGGAAAATAGCTATCCAGTTATTTAATCAGAGGGGATATTTGGCATTAAAAATGTTCACCTTTTTCAATGTGCTTCTGTTAAAAATGTGTCTCGGTTTCCAAAAACTGCAGGGTTCATAAGGGAAAGCAACAGTTACACTTTTCCAGTATTAGCATGTGCTTTATGCACCTTATAGTGTGTGTCAGGGTAGCAAGCTTTCATGTTCAAGTGGACTGCTGTTGTTTGGGGTTTGCACTTTGGGGAAGATGTTGCGTATATATGTGCTGGTTGTGTGTGTCCAAGAGTTGCAGATGTGTGAAAGAACAGTACCCCGTCGAGAGAGATACAAGTTTAGTACACTTGCTTGTGTGGTTGGTGTGAACTGGGGAAAAAGCAGTAGTCTGTCACTAGAGGTGTGCCATAGTGTGTCAAGTTGGGAGAAGAGTAGTACTCTCTCGCAAGACGCTGCAGGGGGGTGGGGGGGGGGGGGGTGGAGTACTTATTGACTGAAAATGTTGGGAAGTGCATTACCCAGGTGTGCTGTGGGTAATAACCACAAGTTTCACCTGAGTCTGCTTTCTGTACAAATATGAAAATTTGTCGTGAGGGTGGTACAGGAGGCCGGGTACTTTTGTGACAGTCTTGTGGAGCATTATATTCAGTTTGTTTATAATGGAGTCAGTTATTGTTGTGTCTGAATGGTAATGTTTGATGTAGCTCTAGTGTGATGTAGAGGAGTGCTTCTTAATCTGAAGATGTAAGTAATGATTTATTGTTCAGTTAATTAAAACTCACAATATAAAAACGAGCAATATAAAAACATAATCATCACGTTTAAAAACCACTTAAAAACCATACTTCTCTCTTTTTCTACAGAAAATTATAAATGATATTTGAGTGTCTTTTGTGCTGAGCTTGTTGATAATGCTAAGTGGGAGGCAACGCCCTGTTCTTATACCGGATATTGAACCTGAAAGTCCTGTGAAGTTTAAAGTGCCAATGCTTCAGGATCTAAACATGGGACTGCGCTGTCTGACCAAAAAACTGCGTAGCTCGAATGAATTTAGCCATTTAAAATGCCCGTGCATTTAGATAAACATAATTAATGCTGTTTTGCTGTTCACTGTTCTCTTTGGTGTTGCATTTAAGTCTCTCTTCCGTTGTGCCAAAGAACTTTGTAAATCGGCAGTTTAAGTGGATTTCGGATGGATTGAAACATAACATTACTGCCTGCGGGTCCTAATGCCGCTCTTTTTTAAAAATTGTGCGGAAGGATTGGTAAGATGCCAAAGCGTAACCTTAGGAATTTTTCTTTTATCTTCATTTTGACTCCTGACCTTAAGTAAATTTGAGGTTTAAGGACTTTATAGTTGCTAAGGACTGGCCAACCATGTGCCCTTTTGGCCAACGTTTCCTTGTCTTCTGTTATAGAGATTGCCTTGTTGCTTTTGTTACGACCTTTTTGAACCTCTGATGAGTTATATAAGTGGCCCTGAGGTCGGTTAGTCCCAGTCTTTTTAGTGAGTCAAACAGGTACTCTCTGGCAGGTGAAGTTTCAAGGGATGTCAGTTCACTCCAAATGTGCGAGTTAAGAGTTCCTGGGTCGGCGCCTCTGATCTCATGGCATCTTTTTATGTATCTCCCCTACTTTCCACTGTTTGTTTTGTTAATCTGATGATGTGGTTTGGTTTCAATGGTTGTAATACCAGACTACTCTAGTGCTTGACTATTTTCTTGTGTCAATAATTTTTCAGTATGCACCTACAGGAGGCTTTGATCATTGCATTTCAAAGATGCCCCAAATCCTTTCTAGTGCCGTTTTCAGAGGGCAAGGTACATGCTTTCTTTGGCCTGGCCCTTGGCCATGCTGGTTCGACCAGCTAGTGTGACTGTGTGTGCGACATATTATTAGTATGCCGGGCTTTATGTTTGTTTGCAAATGTGTGGTGGATTGTGCTCTTGGTGGGTTTTGTATGTTGTTAGTGAAGATGGCTACAGTGTGAGAGTGTATTGTCCCGGTGTCACCTGCATTGTTTAGAATCGACAGGTGGACGTGTAGGCACATTGTGCATGAGAGAAGTTGTGGTGAAAGGTTTTGTGTTGGAACCCGGTTACGAGAGTTTTGAGTTCAGGGGATATATTATTAAACTTTCCATTTTTGTTTGTGCCTGAAAAGTGTAGATGAAGAAACAATAGGGAAACTGTATGCTGAAGGAAGCTGGCAACTCCCATTCCCCAGCTGTCACGTGTCTGAATGTTCGTGACTACTTGTCCTGCATGCATAAACAGCGTATGGCGTCATTGTGAATGTGCGGACACGTTGCGGTAGAGCCTAATGTCTGTGGAGGTCGTAAGACGTGCTGTGGTACTGGTAGGCACAAACTAATTGATGTCTCGTTTGTTAGACATGATGTGTGGGGAGTGTACCATCCAACTTCAGCAGACTACCATTCCGAGAATATTCTACTTTTTTTTTTTTCTGCATTCCGCTTTGGCAAAGTCAGCCGCGTGTTTACTTTTGCATCGCGCTTTCACTTAAAGTGAAAGCGCGATGCGAAAATAAACACGTGGAGGCCTTTGCGGTACCGTGCTTGCCCAGGTTGCTGGTGTCAGTTCCTGAATCCAGAGAGCATCAAAGCCAACAAAAAAAACCCAGCACATTATATGCTTGCATACCTCGCGATCCTGTGAATCACTGTGCTGACTCGCAGGGTAAGAGAAAGTCAGCCGCGTGTTTATTTTTCGCATTGCGCTTTCACTTAAAGAGAAAGCGTGATGCGAAAAATAAACACGTGCCTGCTTTTGCGGGACCGCACTTGCCCAGGTTGCTGGTGTCAGTTCCTTAAACTTCTACTGCGTTCAATTGAGGTGTATGGAGAGGAATCCAGAGCATAAACGCCAACAAAAAAACCCAGCACATTATATGCTTGCATACCTTGCGATCCTGTTAATCACTTTGCGGACTCGCAGGGTAAGAGGAATGGTGGTGAGAAATCTAATGGAAGATAATCTATTAACCAGAAGGAAACTGTTCACATGTAAGAATCTGAAGATGGCGGCGGCACTGGACGTACTTTGAGGAGCTCTGCGGCCGATCCGTCGTTAATCCTGTAGTATCCTACGCATCCTGCTGTTACTGCCCTAAAATCTGCCCCCGCTGACTGTGCTGTATGCAATAAATGGAGCTGTGGCGCTGGCTCTGCTGCGGAGCATCTGCGGCCGGGGGCAGTGTCGGCTCCTGCAGCGCTGTTGGCCGTAAAGATCGTGACCTATGTGACGGGATGGAAGACCCTCTTTGCCCGAGATTTAGTGCCTGCCTGTGTCTGCCCCCCTAACCTCCCCCCGCTACCAGATCGTGGTGAAATCTAGGACACTGGCTGGAGAATCGGCCTACCAGCTCTCCATGACCCCAGAATTTCACACTCTGGGGATCGCGGAATCGGAGCCGGTGTGGCTTGCAGTGTGGCCAATGAACGATGAGGCAACTGCACCTCTGTGACTGTACCTGGTGCCACCTCTTGCCCTGAAGCCCCCCATTCGTGAAATGATGTCCTGTTGCCAGCGCAGGACCTGGTGCGCCACCTGTGCCTCTGCTGAGACCCATCGAGAGTTGATATCTGCTGCCTAGGGATTGCCTGAACCCAGAACGAACCCTGAATGATCATGTTCTCATCGGATCTCATGCAGTGATTTGTGGGTCGGGCCTCTTTGGTCCCTGGATGGGAGTTCTCCTGGGAGCGTCTGGTGCTGTCTGCTTCCTTTCGGTCCACGGTGTTGGCTCTTCGGCCTTCTCATCCGGGCTCCCGGCTTTGCACTTTCCTGGGGTCCTTTTTTAGGTCTCGCCTGAGCCAGCACATGCGCTGCTCGGCGAGACATTTAGTAAGCGGCTTTTGAAAGTGCCACCACAGGCTTTTGCTGGCCTCAAGCTTGAGTGCACGTCATCTGTCACATAACTCCCGCTTCTCCCCCTTACCCACCACAGATCGCTTCTCATGGCCGCTCGCGCGCGCACGGCCAATGCTTGCATCGCTGATCGCGATCACTTTCACTTTTGCGAAGTAAGTCATTATTCTGGGCAGTATGTATGGTATTCAAGTTAAAGGCCAAAAGATTAACCAAAGCCAATCCTCTCAACTACCTGCTATATGAGAGTGGATCGAACCGCTGGTTGGGCATCAAGCCACAAGAGGCAGATTTCACTGTTACTGCCTCTTCATATCTAAATCACGAGTTGGGAGGTCACTCGCCTACGGTTCAGTTGCGACCTCGGGCATCAAACAAGCAAGTCTGTTTGCTCGGGAAGCAAGCTATTACTCCCACTCACAACACCTGGTCAACCGATACACATAAGACGGTTTTGCACGCAGATCGTCAGAGTTGTCAATAAAGTGGGTGCAACACATCAGCTGTTTCCTGATGAGATCATTGATGTTATGAGACATCCTTGAATGGGAGGGGACAAGCAAACTATGCGCTACAATTCACACAGCCTATATTTTTGCTTCTGGAACTCCCCCCTTCAGTCCAAGAACCTCACTGTCCGTACTACAGATGTTATACACACATGCACTTGTTACCCTTCACTTCTTTCCCGCTGATAGCGCTTGCTTCAACTTTTCAAAAGCCTGCCCGCAGCCCGTTAAACGCCCGTCTCCTTCCCCATTTTGCAAACCTACTTTTGCTTTAAATTACACAGGACTTTCATCCAGGCGCTTACCAGTCTCCGCCTCCTGCATCCCTTGCAGACGCACTGTGCCTAGCCAGGCAGTTGCGGCTTCCAATCAATATAGCAAGTCTGAACACATCCTTTAACATGAAATCCTATCTAGCCGCTTCTGCTCTTAATCCACACCCCTCGCTCCCCGGGTAAAATCTATCACAAGCCCTTCACATGAATGACCCCGCCCCTCCGCCTCGGGGAGCAACTCAACAGCTAAACCATCTCGAAGCCTTTAGCGCTGCTGCCCATAAGGTGGCGACTAAGAGCAAGAACACGACCTGCTTCTTTGAGCCCAAGAGCGTTTATCTTGACAACCAGCACTATTACCGCCATGTTTCAGTGTGTTTATCTACAATGTTAACCTCGCTCAAGAATTTGAAAGCAAAGACTTTGTGCAACAGGGATATTTCATCGGTCTTCGAATTTGTCTCTCATAACAAAAAATGCTGGAATTTAAACTTACACAATAGTTTGAATTACTTCTTCCTGATGAAAAGAGCAGCAGATGTGGTGCGAAAATTAGTAAGAATCAAGGAGACTAGTGGACTTGCATGTGGTGTGAGGTTCTTGGCAGCACCACTTTAATGTCCGGAAGAAGACAAAGTACGGAAGAAGAGGTAAGAGTGCTCTGTGCCTCACCCGGAATTACAACCAATGCACTTCCAGAGTAAGGTAGGTGTGCAGCAGAGTCCACTCCGGCGGCTTATCGACTAGCGCTCTGTTTTTGCTTCATAAATACATGTCTGTTTAAATACGCTGTTTACATGCGTTCTTCCACTTTATTCTGCATTTGGATACATTTAAGCGTGATCATGATTATTCGATTATGCGATGCAGAGTCAGGCAATCTTGCAAACTATTTAACTTTAGATACATATTTAAAGTGCTTTTCATTCATGTCCAATCTGTACTTCTGCTTTACAAAACTATGCCACTTAATTCTTTAAAACGGCTCTGGTATGGTATTGTATTTGTCATTTGTATTGTACGTCGATACCACTAAGGTGGCCCCGAAGCTGGTTTTACTACGTTGATGTGGAAGAGTAGAAAATGCATTGTTGCCTGTGTGTTTTTCATGGAACAGTTTTATCTACTTCACTCTTTTTTATCTACTCTTTGGAGTAAAATGTAATTTTACGTATACTGAAAACTGGGATATAATATGGAAGGTGCCTTGCAATGTACATGTAAGTGACAAGATAATTATATGCTGTTTAGATTCTGCATGCCTGTAGTTATACAGGCAGTCCTCACAGTTCAGGGAAGTACACCCATCCTCACTCGGACGTATGACATTGCATGTATGTCGTGCATTCCCCCTGTTCCAAATGTCAACTTTCGCATATTTGTTTCTCACTTAAAATTAATTTGCTGCCATTTTTCTTGTACAAGGAGGCATTGAAGGAAGAAACTGGATGAAGGATTTGGAGTTGAGAAGAAAAATGAATTGGCAAATCCAATGTTAATCATTTTTCAATTGCATGCATGCCACAAAAAGAAAACAACATCCCGCCGCTGAAAAATGGTTGCATATTGTATTTTTCCTAGAATGGACCCCTTTGAGAAAAGAGCTTTGTCGAACAACCATCTATACATAGGCGCAATTATAGATAACAGAAGAACTCTCAAGCAGACCACAGTGTGTGAGAAACAGGTAGTTACATGGGAAGCAGCTGTCCTTGACCAAGAATCTGAAATAAGGAAATAAATCTATCCTTGAGGCTGTCTGAAACAGAGTAGAGACAAGCATTGGCATAGCCAACAGGTCTCGCCATTGGGACCTTATAAGTGTATAGCCATGCAACAGTTGATGTTGTTGCACGAAGGATATTGTGCTGCATAACTAAATACTTATAAGGCCCCAAAGGCGAGACCTATTGGCTATGCCAATGCTTGTCTTCCAGGGGTTCTGAGCTGGTTTGGCCTGGCCAGGGCTTTTGTCGTGTTGGTAGTGCTCGCCTGGGTGCGGTCTATGCCCATTCCACCCTGGCAGCACCTGGCCTCGTCTGTTCTCTGATGTTCAGCATGTTCGGGCCTGGTTGGTACCTGGATGGGAGACCGCCTGGGAATACCGGGTGCAGTAGGCTTTCTCCATTGGCGTCTGCTGCTGCGGTGGTTATCTTGGGTCCTGTTGCTCATTGGTCCATGTTATGCCTCTGTGGGCACGGGTTTTGTGTCCTGCCCCTGCTTCCTGGCTTTCCCTTGCTGGTTTTTGTTTCCGGCGGTGCTGTTGGGTGTCCGGGGGTGCTGGGTCTCCCGGTTCTCATCTCCCTGGCAGGGCCCTGCGCTTCCGGTGTGGATTTGTATCCTCGTCTTTTGTCCCTGGTTTTGCGGTCCCGGGTCCTGTTGGCTCAGGTGGCTCCCTGGGAGTCTTGAGATGGCTCGGGCTCGTTTCACCCTGCCCTTCTGTCCTTCTCGCCTTTGGTGGGTTTCTGCTTGTTGCTTTTTCTCCCTGTGCGCTCCTGTTCCTGTCGGTCCTTCTTTGTTAGGCTGGGCAGGGCCTGGTTGTTGGCTGGCTGACTGTATGCTCGCTTCGGCGGCTCGCTTCCTTCTTATGAAACGTTCCTGGGACGGGTTGCTTGGTCCCTGTGCGGGGCGGTCTCGGGCCGCCGCACTGCATTTCCCTTCCTTCCGAACGTGGGCGGCCCTATAGGCTTTCTGCTTTTTGCTGTTGGCCGGTTGGGTTCCCTTGGTGGCCGGGTCTCTTCGGTGTCGTTTCCGGCGCCTTCCTGGGTCCCTTTTGCCTTGTGCCTGCCTGGGTTCTCTCCTTGGTGTCACAATCCCTTTCGGGGTGTCCTTTGTGTGACTGGGGTCTGTGTCCCACCTGTTTCTCTTCTTGCGGGTGTGGTTGTGGTGACCCTCGTTTTTTTGGTTGTTCGGTCAGCGTGCTGGTTTCCTTTGCACCCCCTACCGTTCTTGCGGCTCTTCCCAGTCTGTTTGATTGCGTCTGGTTCCGCTGCCCCGTTCCTCCGGTGGTTTTGGCTCTCTCGCGGGTGGTGATCGACCTTGCGGTGTTGCTGTGTTTGTCGGACTGCGTCTCTCTTTCTGCTGTGGCTTTTCTTGTGGGGTCGCTGTGGTGGGGATGCCCTCTGTTCATTCAGTTCCTCTCTCTGGGCTTTTGCTCCCCTCTCACTTTTGGCTGTCCGTTGGGCAGTCTTGGTGTGTTTGGACCGGCTTGCTGCTTTCTGTTCTGGGCCCTGTTTGCTGTAGCTTTTGGCTCCGTTTGGTCTGGTTCTGTGCCTTCTCTGTCCTCCTTCGGCTTTGCTTGGGGCAGATTTTCTGGCATCACTTCATGTCTCTGGGGTCCGGGTTTTCGGCCTTCCCGGCCTTCCCGGTGTCTTTATGTCCCAGACTGGTTCTTCCTGCTCGTGGTTGCCTCTCTCTTGGGTGGTCCTTCCACTCGTCGGATCTGTTGGGTTTGTCCTCTTTCGTGGGCGTCCCTTTCTGGTCTGTTGGTTTCCTGTGTGTTTCCATGAAGCCACTTGGCTTTGGTATATGCTCACTTTGTTAGTCATGTGGCGAGGAAGACTAACGAGGAGGTAATGCCCCGGTTACTTACCGGTAATCTTCTTTACTCGAGTATAGTCTTCCTCGCCACATGAGTTCCCATCCCTCCCTCCCTGTCTGGCTATCGGCTTTATGTTTGTGCTTGGTAGTTTCAGGCTCATGGGTTGGGCCGGCCCGCCTCTTATAGAGGTCAGGGGTGTAATTGGTCGGCCATATTGGGAAGGGATGGGAGGCTGACTTTTTTGCTTTGGAGGGTTCTGGTGTGGAGCTGAAGCTGGTGATACGTTGGTGAGCTGAGGAAAACAGTAAGCGATGAGACCCTACTTTCTATTTTCACATCGCCCAGAAACACGACTCGGCGCTATTTGATCTCCAGGTTTACTGTTGCATACTGTCAAAAAGCTGCAGTTGAATTAAGTTAAAGCCATTTGCTTTGCTATACAATACCATTAGCAAAGCAAATGGCTTTAACTTAATCAAAGGAGAAACCTATTGCATTTTCAATGCTTGTTTTTACTGGCACCTCTATATTGGTCTGCAGCTCAACAGACAGACAGGCAGATATGGTGTCTATAGATAAGGGCGGGAGACCGACATATGGGTGGATGCAGCACCTGCCGATTCTTGGCAGATGTCCCCTTACTGTCTAACTCTAAATGAGACCTACGGTATTTAAGTTTGGGAATTTGTAATGGGATTTTTGAGTCCCAGAGTATGTGAAACAGTATATATATATATCTTTTTATTTCTCTATAGCTGTTGGTTTCTATTATAAAAAAAACAAATAAAAAATGATGACACAAGCATATACTTCTCAGAGTTAAAAATGGGACAAACTCAAGTCTGATTTGAAGACGTATTTTTCCAGAGGTGTCAAAAATTCAGAGTTTAAATAATAATCTGCGTAACAACTCTTATTTTTTTCTGCATTACTCTGCCAACTGTATGGCATGCTTTGGAGTCCTGGTGTGCGCATGAAGATGCTGCTGTGCAGGGCAGTCTAATGCTCTCTGTTGTTACAGTGGACACTAGGATTGTGAGACGTTTTGTACTTTTAGGGAGTATTGCTGTGCCAACCATGCCACTCAATATGGTCTATTAATACTAATGGGGCAAGTAGCTGTGGTTACCAGACCCATCTGAAAAAGGAATATACAGGCAATACCAGTGTTTGGGGGTATCCCACTTTACATTTCACCTGCTGAAAGCAGGCAAAGGCTCTGGGAGCAATAGTGGGGGTAACATGCAGGCAGGTATCGATACAGTAGGCCTGATTGCTGCATGTTGTTCCCCCAAATCATGGAATTGCTGCTAACGGTACTACCAGAAGGGTAGGAACAGGACGAAACAGAGGGCGTGGTATTTACGGAAGCGCTTCATTTGGAAGGATGTGTACTGTATAATGAAATAATGCACACACGTTTATAAAAATAACTTAACTCCCACTTGAAATTTAAAATAAATAAAAAGTGATATTAATCTAAAAGTGCCAACAATATTTGAGAGAAGCATTGGATTGCTAATTAAAAAGCAACACCTCTCTCCATAATAACGCCATAAACAGATCGCCTTCCTATTGAATTCTCTTTAAAGAAAGAAAAAATTCAGCATAAATGTTTCCCTATATGGGAGAAATGAGCAGGAATTCACTCCTTTCTTTCCTGCAGGCATTTCCAATGCAAGTCACATGTATATTTATTTTCACACGTGATTATCCAAGAACAGAAAAATAAAGATCCCTTTCCTACTCCCCTTGGCTTTTCATAATAGCAAAAGCTAAGAACTCTACTTGAAACAAGCACTGGCAAAGCCAATAGGTCTAGCCTGTGCTAGATATTGGCTTTTAGCCATGCTGCACACCAGTGTTGCTGGGCAGCATGGCTGAAAATGTATAAAAGCGCTAGACACAGCAAGCACTGGCTGTTAGTCATAGCACTTAATAATAAAAAAAAAAATCTGTCATGTCGGGCTGCTGTGAGACAAAACTAAAAACACTGACAAAGTAAATAAGCCGCATAGGCATGACACACTGGTCTTCAAAATGCTTGTTTTTTTTCTGGCAGAATGGAAGAGATTGAGGCGGAAAGCAACAATGCGGGATGGGGTGGGGGGAAGCAGGCAGCAACATGAGATGGTGTTGGAGGTAGTAAGCAGCAAAGCAGGGTTAGGGGGCAAGCAACAGGATGGAGGAAGAGGAAGTAAAGCTGGCCCGCATTGACCATAGACAAGCAAGGAAATTAGATTGATGATGAAGAGAACCAATGGTAAGTAATGGGCTGGCTCTAAGCCCATACTAAGTTAACAAAATGTTTTGCAAGTGACACGTGCTGTCTCAGAGGAGACTCAGAAATGATCTGCTGACTTTATCGAGCAGAAGGACCAGAGATTTGTTCCTACAGCAAGTACTGTGCAAGTACCATTTAAGAGAAAGAATATAAGTTTCACAGAATCAGCATAATAAATAAGGCAAGGCGAAAAGGTTCATAGAGAGCACATCCAGCAGCAAGTTATATGGATGCTCAACAGCACAATAAATTGTCTCCACTCAAAAGGAGTGAAAGAGCACCCGGAAACCTGTCACGCAAGCCTGCGCCAACAGCAAGCTAGACTAAGGGAACACCCGGGATCAACACAAAAAACTCACCAGAAGGCTGCAGAACATTCAGAACTCAGCAGCTAGAATCACTCTCAACCTCCCACACAACACACACACCACACCTGAAGCTCCACTGCCTCCCCATACACAAACAAGCACAATACAAACTCCTCACCCACACTTTCAAGGCACTACATAAAATGGGCCCAGCATACCTTAATCTGCTTTTACAAACCTTCCAGAATGTGTGGGATGTGTACAAGAGTCCAGATGAGCAGTAAGAGTCTGCTCATCCAGAGTCTTACACACACAGGGCCAGCTTTAGGGCAGTGCGTCCGGTGCGGAGGCACTGGGCGCTGACCTTTGGAGGGGGGTGCTGACCTCTGGGGGGGGGGAAGGGCTGTGTTTAGCAATAACTTATGATTGGAGAGACAAGGGGTACTTTTACCCGGTTGTAGTAAAAGAATCAGAGGAGGCAGCCATGGGGTGTGGGTGCATCAAAAATGATTGTCACAGCGGGCACCACCAATGATAAAGCCGGCCCTGTACACACATATGGAAAACCGGACCCGGCAGTCGATCCTTCCCCTACACCGCTCCTGAAGCATGGAATGACCTGCCAGTGCACATAAGAGCCTCATCCTCACTTCTTGAATTCCGCAAGCAGCTGAAGCCCTGGCTCTCTGAGCAGTCTCACTGGGCCCTAAGTTTGGCTAGACTCACGTCTGCGCAAAGCACGGAAAGTGCACTCTACAAATCTGCATAGGAAACACCCACATTATTATAAAACGATTTACTATGCAGGCACTTCGGACAAATTATGGAAAACTATTCTTCAAATGCCTAATTATAATGTGTAAGTCTTTAGGTTAGAGCTGTTACAGAGAGGGGACATTGTTCTCTAAGGGTATGATAGTTTTCTAAGATTTTTATTTTGGGAAATGTAATCTTTGATGAGGGTTGTTTTTCAGCAACTATTATCAGACTTTGAAAAGTTCACCCCCCTTTATACCAAAATACAAACTTGACTTCAGCGCTTCAGTTGCGGGGAGCTGTCTTTCATCAAAATAAACAGAGTGAAAGTTTATGACATAAGCTGGAATGAACTACTAAAAAACGCAGAGTTACTTCCTTAAAAATATCAACACAACTCTATGATGCGATAGGATTCGAAGCCTCAGCTGTAGCCATATCCCCAAGGTTAGAGAGTGGGGAGTGAACTAGTCATTGCGCACTGTTCCCAGACGGTTACACCATCCATGCTAGCGTTGTTTTTATTTCACAAACGTCAAGGAGCCCCGAGCCCCGCCAGGGATCCATCAGCCATGCTAAGTGCTGCCGCACTGAACCCTGGGAGGGAGCCATGTGGAATGCATGCGGCAACCCAGCTCGGTGTTAAGCGCTGCACAAATCTAAAACGTAAACAGAACTAATGCCCGGGATTACTAGCTGGAATAAAACACGTTTTAACATATAGCTTTTTCAGCTGAATTCATTTTGGCTAGGGCGGTTTTTTGGGGAAAGCTGTCGGAGTGGAATTCAGTGGGAATTCCATTCAGTGACGGCCAACGCCGAACTGGAGACCTGAGGGAAACCACCGGGGTAGTAATGAAAGAGCCGCTGTGTGCCTCGGTTTTATTAAAACAAGATGCCACCTCGCACTAATTTGGCAAGGGCAAGCACAGTCGAGCTAACGGGGTCTGCTCGCACGGGCAGGGGTTGCCAGCCTTTGCTACCACCCTTGATCCGTTAGACCGAATGCCTCCCCTGGCCAATGAGATGCGTCCCCAGGATGGTCATAGTGCGTAGACCGGTACCATGTAGAGTACAGAGGTCAGTCTGTGACCAGTCCATCTCCATGTGAGCAGGTATCCTCTCACAGGCAAGGACCTGCCTGGCTTTCCATGTACCATAGGCATCCTGGTCAATGCTCTGCCAAGAAGGACAGTGGGCACTGATAGTGCTTACTTAACAAGACCAGTCAGGACGGATATATGGTTGAATTCAGAAAGATTTAGGGCCCGATTACGAGTTTGGCGGTCCTCCCACAGAGCGTCACGCCAGATCCGTAGGGAGCCTACCCGCAGGATTCTGACAGGAATCTAGATCGGGTGGACAGTGCTGCGGTGGTCCCACAGCAGTGTCTTTCTAGGGCTCAACGGAGAGCCTTAAAAAGGTACCGCCATGAGTCCCCCGCAGCACTTTCCTTTATGAGAAGAAATGCACCATGTTGTGTATTTCTTCCAGAGCAGGAACTTGGGGGTGCAATATCAAGGGGGCACATCATGTACACATCTGCATGCACCCCCAGACTCTCCTCCATCTACTCCATGGCTGGCTCACCACCATAGAAAGGCTGACAAAAAGGCAACTCGTAATATACTTAGCAGTGCCGTAGTGGCACCGCCAGCATATTACTCTGCCTCGCCACTGCGTCATCACTGTGGGATCATGGGTCCACGGCAGTTGCAGCAGTCATGTGGCGGTATGACCGTCACACTCGTAATGTGGCGCACAATGTCAGAGTGTGGCGGTGGCAGCACACCCACCACGGGTTCAGCAGTCCGATGGACCGTCATACTATTCATGATCCCTTTACTCTTACTGCGGATTCAGAAAGGTCTCTACGTCTGCCGTCTGTGACTCACTTTGCAGATGTCTCCACAATGGTGCACTTACCAGATATACAGATGCATGATATGGGAACAACGTCTGCATGGCTTGGATACTAAGAAGAGATTTCTATATTTTCATAACAGAACACTGCCACTCACAAAAGATTTGTGGTAAATGAATTGAAAACCTACAATTTCAAATCTTTGGCATAAGGGTATAGTGGAGAAGAATCTCAAAGCAAGGGAGTGATATGCAAGCCAGCATGAGAACTGTGGTCTGGCGATGTCATTAACGACCGCCAACTCCTCGTGATGGTGATGCTGGGCCGGTGAAGAAGATGGATCAAAGGCTCTTGTGAGCAGTGAAAAGGGCTCTTCCAACTCTGACAAAGTCTCTGAAACTCTTCTTTTTGGTGCTGATTAAACGCCATCCCTGCCAATGGCAAATTACTGAACCTTCCCACAGAACAACAACCGACACATACTTCAGCCGGCCAGCTGATGAAGACCCCAGTTCCATGTTCTATATAAAAGGCTGTGGCTTTTGCACAGCACACTTCTCGCAACCAGCGATGACGGATACTGAGTTCTCCAAGAACTTGAGGTTGTTTGCTGATTCCACCCAACGGCAGCATTTGTATCTGGGTGTGAGCCGTACTGCTCACAATAATGACATGATGACGTGTTCCTGTGTGAACTTGCTGCAAAAAATATGTTCTGTTGGCCAAGGATCGAACTGAATCTATTGCAGTTGGGAAGCTCTGGCCTATGAAAAATACACAATCTTTCTTCAGAAATCCAATCTGGAGTACAAAATCCCACAAAAGGGATTATGACGAGCACATGGAACTGACACATCTCCTCTGGATGAACAGCCACAAGCTTATTGCAGTTTATCAGACTAACATCGCCCAAAGTCTGACAGTGTTATTTCCAATGCCTGACACAGTTAGAAAGATTCATCGATATGCGTGTTTGCCAACAATCTCGAACACAATGTATTGGGCAGATGCAGACTTAAAATCGTACCTTAAGTCCACAAATTCTTGAGAATGTTGTGAGTTTGGCTTCCTGGTACCGGCAGCAGCTGTCTGTTCAAATAAACTGTGTTTTCTTTTTTTTTGCAAGTAGCCACTCACATACTCTGATCAGTTATCGTGACTATTGTCTGTATTTAGTTGTAATAACTTACATATAACAAGGAACATTCGAATATGCGGTGCAGATTTTGGAGCAGAAATGGCAGATTTACAAGTCTGACGCAGATTTTGTAAACTTTGTGTATTTTCTGGAGATTTTTTTAATTCCGGAAAAGATTTGCAAACTTTCCATCTCTTAGGCAGAGACAAAGCGTGAGGAAATACCAGAAATAAAAGAGGAATGTATGGGGCCAAGGCCCTAACTGAAATATTTACTCTTCTGCAGCTGAGTTGCAGGCTGGGCTGAGCACTGGAACCTGCATGGTAAGCCTTTCCGTGGAAGCCTGTGTACTCAGTTAGTTGCACAAACATGCAAAGGGGAGTGAGGAAAGATGTTTGACTGCGGAAATGCAGAAATCAGGCTGCAGAAGGCTGGCATAAAGACTTCAAAAAATGTAGCCGTAGAGGGAAAATCACAAGAGGAACAGAGATCCCATAAATTCAAGTAGCTCGTTTTCCAAACGTTAAGTAATGTTGAAACTGAATATACTGAGTGGAGTTTAATGCACTTTTCTCATTATGTTTGGCATAGGTCTACGACTTATTAATATGTTGTTTCATTTTATTGTCATGCCTGCAATTTTAGCTCTTTTTCCCGCCGCAGAAATGTGCAAATAGTTTCCACAGATTTTTTTCAGATTTGGACTGGATCTACCGTGCTTCTGAAACGCCTTAGTATAAATCTCCACGCCACAGAGCTAAACCCTCAGACAGTCAGACAGTATTACAAAGCTGATGCAGTTAAAGCCCCTCACTTCTCGATATCTCTTACCTTCCCATCTGGTCTACCTTCTCTGTGGCTTCTCCTTTTGAGACAAAACCTGCATTTCTAGGTCAATCAAGTGCAAGAAAAGTATCTCTGGCTCCAAACCGGCGCAGACCTTATCACCCCTCCTTAATACTTCAGCAGATCCAAAAGCAGGCACGGCAAGCACCACAAAAACATCAGGTTATTCAAAAGTGATCACAGATAGACCCAGTTGGTGGTCTGCCTAGTGGCTTTCAGTGGACTGATGTATCCATTGCAGAACTCTGTGTTTGTGTTCTTATTCCAGGGAGCCAACTGAGCCCTTCATCCTCCCCAAGTTAATAAAATGAGTACCACTGAGCTGGATATGAACAAACATTTGTTATCTGTCCTTAGCGCCAAGTGACCCGGTGGGATGACTGTTTGCTCTACAGATACTACTGTTATGTTTGCACAAAGCATTTCTTTGGGGGGGGGGGGGGGGGGGAAGGGAGTCAGAAAATTTGAGCTGCTCTTTTCCTACTTCTAGGAGCAATAAAGTTTTCGTCCAGTCTGCATTCAGTTGAAAGCTTCACATACATACTGACAACAAGCAACACAATTTTTTGATAACATACCTTATTTTGAGTTTTGGCTTTCTAATCGGAAACTTTTGCACAGATAAGACGCAAGTCTTAGAATTCATTAAAGATTTGTCCTTACCATCTTGTGTGTGCTGCCTGAAATGAAGATGCTGAAACGGTATTACATATAATAAATATATTATCCACTCCCCTTTGCAGTCCCTCTCCTTACTCTGCAGCACCACAAGCAGTTTATCAGCTCACTGGAGGCAATAACTAAAAGAGATGCAAAGTGGGTCACACAGGCACCTCCCATGTGACTAGTATTTATATATTCATTTATTTTTCACATCTGGCCAATTATGTTTCTGGATGGTACTGTTGCAGATATGCAGTCATGTCTATGACATTTTATCAACACTTACTCTTTCATACAGAATGCAGATGAGGCGTGTTCAGCACAGGCAAGATGAAAGCTCGTACCTTCTGGCAGGTAGAATTGAGGCTTCCCAGAGGTCTAGGCTCTAAGTAAGCTTTAATTAAATGTAAATATGTCTTCTTTCCTGGACTCACGCTGCCTCTAACATCCTGCTAAAGTACATCACCCACTCGCCTGTCACATGAAACAGTAACTCCTGCATCAGGCATGCCGAGGGGTTTATCTCCAGGAGGTCCCAATACATCATTAGAAGGGGGCGTGCTGTGGTGTTCACCTCTCTGCGGTCAGACATCCGACAAACAGGTGATATGACCAGTCAATGATTTCATAAGTACCTTAAACTGAGAACAACGGGCACATCTATACTCCACATTAACCCCTTCCCCGCTCATGACGGAACCACTCCGTCATGTGCCACGGGTGCCGTGTGCTCATGACGGAGTGGTTCCGTCATGCTGCGGCTGTTGGCCGCCGCTCCGCCCACGCGGTGCTAATTCCCCGCCTGTGCGGGCGATTAGCGCAGCGGGCGGAGTCGTGACGGAACCACTCCGTCATGAGCACAGCTCAACCGTGACTCATGACGGAGTGGCTCCGTCATGAGCACAGCGCCACCGCGCTGCCCCCAAACCCCCCCCCACCAGCGCTGCGGCGGAATTCCTGCCGCAGCCAAGGGGTTAAACTCTGTCATTGAGAATTTAGTAGTCATTTCAGAATTTTGTGGCAAGACAGCAGGGGTAACAGCATTTCCATAGCATTGGAACTGTGGGGCATGAAGGCTGGAGTATGTGCTGTCAGTTGACATCCATAGTTCCAGTAACTAACCTAAAGTAATCACACAACTTCATATTGCAAAATGTTTAAATAACAGACGACTCTATTGTTTAATTAAAGAAAGGGTAAATATCATTGTTGTTCACCTCTATGTGTTTTATTGATAAATTTGCAACACAACTACTCCACATTATCAGATCTGCTCCCTATTAAAATTCCAAGCTGGACTACAAACATGCAGTTTTGGAGAAATTAGTAAATACATTTCCATCACATGCTAGTAAGCACTATGAGCAGTGAGCGAAGAAATATGGTTAAGAAATGGCTGTGACTTTGATCAAAAGTCTCCAGATGTCCTTTCAGCACCATATGCAACACTGTGGAGGGCTTCGCCAAGGTGACGGAGGAGAAATTATGAATTCTTTAAAAGAGAGGCGCAATCAATTTGTGGCAATTGAAGAGAAAAAGGACTCGATGGCGGTGAGGGTACAGGGTCCACACACCTCCAGCCCATCCTCACATATGGTTTAAACACTAAGGATTTGAAGCCAGTGTAAACTGTTGTATGTAGTTTGTCCAATTCAGGGGATTTTTTTTCCAGTTATGTTGTTATGCGACCTAATGTGGGAGGCTCGTAGGCATATGCTAGTCAAATAAGTATCATGCCCTAAATGTTGAATTGTTTTGAGGACCATTTTAAAAAACAGGTCTGACTTTTCTAATTATAGTTTAAACTCAGGAGCTGCTCTGAGTGAACCTGGGTGGAAGGAAAGCATCTTGCAAAACAGTTTTCCACATGTTCATGCCAAAAAACGGTGCTTTGTCTAATGTGAATTTAGGCACTTCGGACGGATTGATGACTTTTCACTATATGTTTTCATCACCTAATAAACAGCGGTGATCTCAAAGTGACTCCTCAGTGTGACAAGGCAGTGATAGATTAGGAGGAACGTTCACGTCTGGTGAAACGGAACCTGCAGAAATCCGAAGGTTGTGTTACCACTGAACACATCACCGGAAGGACCGATCTGGAGTATGAGGCCCAGTCTGAAGAACAGACTTGAAGTGTTGTGTCCAGTTCCAGAAAGTAACTACAGAATCCAGTTCTACAGGCAAAGCTAAAGTTAGTCTTCATCTATAGACATCAAAATCAGGGGCCTTGAGCCCAGTTCTGAAGCCCACGTCTGAAGTAGAGTCCCATGGTTTCAGAATGGTGGGTTAGAACTGAAGCACTATGCCCTATTCTGGAGAGAACATATGGAGAATTAAATCCTGTGACAGTGGAAATATAGTCATAAGGACAAAGGCTTGCTTTAGAGTGCCCAAATATCAACACCCAAAGCTTAGCAACAACAGGATTAATTTAATACAAATTGTCATATCTGATGGCACATTTCATACTTGAATACCCTCAAAGATGTCTCTGTTGCAACATGTGCCGTTAATACATTAATAAAATACAAGGCCTGAGAGTCTAGGCCCACAAATATAAACATCTAAACACTGGAGGGATGGAGAGTCAGTGGTCATATGATAAGGAGATTCAGACGCTTAAAAAGGATTTTTTTTTAAAGTACAATAGACTGCTTCTGGTGGTAGAGGAAAACTCCTAGAATTGCCCTTATGATACAAGACTCTGGATTAATGGAGTGTTGGTGTCATGAAAAACATTGCAGCACATATATAATTGCTGATTTAAGGAAAAAGCAGTGAATGTATCTAGTAAAAGAATATCTGAAATGTGAAATACAATAGTATTGTAAAGGCAAATAAAGGGAAGAGGTAAAGTGGTAAGTAGTCGAGAATAGTCAGGAAATAGCCAGAGTGGATTGTCCTAGATAGTCAGCCACCAGATCCTATGTTTCTACAATGAAAGACGTCTAACATCACTGCTTGCACGGTGGCTCCTGGACAGAAAACCAACAAAGCTTTACACCGTACACAAACCAAAAGCAAAGTTCAATCCTGGAAAACAGAAGATGCACACATCTTTCTGCTTGTCCATGCAGTCTAAAGACTCACAATGACTTCAAGTTCTCAGTTGGGAAATAACTTTGGTCCACAAATTTGTACAAAGCAGTCTTGGTTCTTCTAAACTGCCCTGTTCACTGCCCCAGAAAGTAAGTCCTTTTCACGCAGTAATTCCCATGCTAGCACAGAAGATGATATTCTGGAACCTGGCCTTTGCAGCCATACTCCAGTGCACAAGTACCGAAAAAGGTTCGGGTTAGAAAGCTGCTCATGGGCTGCTTGTGGTATCTTCATTTCTATGTCAAGCATTCTCTCCTTAGTTTTAGGTCTCCTGCTGCTCAGCAAGTGTGAGTGGGAGGTAACAGAATGCTGATGTATGCCTGGTGAAGTGAATGTCTGTTGGAGTGCTTGGGCCAAGCAACAAGGATGCTGCTCCCAGTGGGGTCTTCCTGCTTCCTTCTTACCATCTTCTACCTGTAACCTATCACTCTTATCATAAACAATAATCCATCCGGTTCTCACCTGTACTCCTGGTTACCTTGCATCTTCATTTACTACAATGCTCTTCATGAGTGCAGGTCTTCAGTTCGATTGAGTCTGGATTCAGGGAGCTGACAGGTATAAGCCCTAAAGGATCAACACACAAACTCAGCTACAAGGAAGAACCATAACGTATTCATAGAAAACTTAAGTCCTAGAATAGTTCAGTTCTGTTGAGCTGCACATACCTGAACGCTCTTGCAATCATCCAACCAAAGTCTACATCACTCCATCCAATAAAGTAAAGCTTAAAAGGAAGGCAGATCCTTTGTAGCAAAGGACCTTGGCTACAAAACACTTGACCTGTGATCTTCGTCAATAAGACCAGCCTCCTCATCTTCCGGAGAAACATCAAAACTCTACTTTCCGAATACGGCATAGGTGCATCCAGAAAGCACCCTTTTCCGTGTGTACAAATCACGCTTTGTGAGGTTTCTCTTTTGTCGCGTGTTATGTGCTACCTTTGCTCACAGCAGTTATTAAGGGTACCCCTGCTTCTGCTTTTAATTGTGCACCGTAGGTAATTCCGTTCTAGGGCACCCCTATCCAGACCGCTCCAGGTAGGCAGTTTACATTCATAATTCATTCATTCATTCATTACTATAATTCATCTTTCCTGTTTTTAAGGTTACCTCCATGTGTAGTCAAAGTATCCTGATTTTGAGGGGTGACGGAGGGGAGACTTAATCTTTACACCCCACGAGTGCCCTAGCAAAAAGGGAAACTCCTCGTCCAATATTCGAGTTGGCAGCAACTCCAAAACATGCGACACCAGCCCCTCTCTCACACTTGCATCAACACAACAGGGCGAAGCATCACTAGCCTGTGTTCAAAATATACCAAACTTTTCAGGCGGGAAGGAGTTCTTATTTCCTGTGGTTGAACATGGAGGCTTACCGCCCACTATAAACACTACCCCATCCTTTCCTGCGCCTTGACTCCTGGTGGCGCAGCTCAGGAAGCAGCCTCTCTTTCATAGCTCACTCACCCCCTGCAAGAATTATGAAATGAGAATAGCAAAGCACCTCATGCAGGAGTCTGCGACCGGTCAGTTTTGTTTTTTTAATGAGGCTTTTAAGACAATGAGATCCGGTCACCATGAAACCTAAATAGAAATTTAAAAAGCCGACTGTGCATACTGCCAACAAACAGGACCCTGCAATGGCTGAGAAGATAAGGCGTTCCAATAATATATTAGACACACAGAGGATTGACTGAAAGCGAGAGAGGGCGCTTCAGGGTCAGTAGGGAAGTCAAAATATGGGGTGTGTAATAGTGCAGGGTAATATCAACGTTTACAACAAGCATTGGCAAAGACAATTGGTCTTGCCATTTGGCTTCGCTAATGCAGACCTACTTCCTTCACTGATGCTCTTTGCCAAAGCTGCTCAGCATAGTCAAAAAGAAAATAAGCATTGACAATGCCAAAATGTAAGGCTTTAAAGGAATACTGTATAGCAGTGTGAAGCATTATATGTATATACCATGAGAATGGGTATCTATTGTGTGTAAGCAAAGAACTGTAGAATAATATTACTACAGGTTAAAATGTATTGTGAAAGTTGCACAGTCAAGCCAGACCTAAAAATCTATGTAAGTTAATGACTGCATCCTCCCATCTGTGCTGCTACCAGAGAAAACCCCCATTAATAATGTAGTTATCTAAGACACTGTAATAGCATTACAATGTCAGGTGTGTGCACCTGAAAGTCAAGCAGCTGGATAAACAAAATGATCACAGCTGTGAGGGCAAGCACTTTTTTGGTCAAAGCACACAACTTCTGCCCAATCAAAACATGTACTCCTGGCTCTTAACATGTGAATAGAGTCAAAGTTCCTCTCTAGTGTTGCTCACATAATTGTCTGTCGAAAGCTGCATAGTCAAGCCACAACATAAAAAGGGTTATTGTTAAGTATGTTCAGCATAGCAAACTCAGCCCCCCTAAAAAGGAAAAAAGTGCCAGATTGTAAGTGTAAGCTTGCATCATTACCATGATGCATGCATGCACGTCATGAAGCAGTGGCCATTTTGTATTTTTTAATTAGCCACTCCAAGATGGTGGAAGCCTCTGTTAGAGCAGTAAATAAAAAAAACACGTGCACAAAAGTGCATTTAGACAAAGGAGTAACCCTGTAGAAAATTGCGATTGTGAGGCCCACCTAAAAAGTGAGAAATCATTATTTTTTTTTTTTAAAACAAGACAGGGAGGGGCAGGAGAGCAACAGAGAAGCGGGGGTAAATAAGTGTAAAACATATACTATTAAACTGAGCGTAAATCAAGTCTATACTCTTCATGTAATTAATGGCTTCTCCTATATTCTTAAAATCCTAGTTATGCTTTAGAAGTGGTCTGCAGTCTTTGTTTTACTCCAAGGCCCTCTAGAAGCACCTGTAGCAGAAAAATATGTTACATTAATTATGCATAATTGAAGGGTTTCTTTATCGATGTCACTGTAAGAGTCAACAGGTCAGACATTACAAGGGTAAGGCGAATGTTTGGGATTGTTGTTTCCCTGTGTGACACCTTAAATTACCTGCTGCTTTGGGAACTGTGTATAGTGCCTGACATGAATTTGCAGGAAGAATTAAGAATATTTCCATAACAAAGAATTAATATTGGCACCTAGCTTGAATTGAACTTAAATAGGTCAGAATGTTTTCATGCAGCAAACAAAAGGACATATCCACAGACCAATGTGTGGGGGCGTTAATACCATGGTGGCAAAGCTTTTATCTTATTAGTACCTGTGCAAAAGCAGAGGCTGGGAAGTCAATTAAGTTAGTGTCAGGGTCGGACCAAATGTCTGACTTGGCTCTTGGCCCAAGAGAACTTGCAAGCTTACACAGAACCAAGCCAAACACTCTGTCATTGTCCCTCTCCCTCAGTAACACCATTTTGTTTAGAAACTATCAATTTCAATAAATGTCATAAATGTTACTCAATGGCGTGATATAATCTAGTGTATGAAATTGCAAAAAATGCATGTCGAAAAAATTCCTTTTTTCTAAATGTAAAGAATTTTAAAGAGCTGGTATTTACAAGCCAAATCTTATGATTATTCAGCTCCTGCTTTGACTCTTAGGGCCAAGTCAGCCCCCCTCCCCCCCCACCCCCCCCCGGCTCTAAAGCAAACCAATACTCTCCTTCTACACTCCCAACAGACACCTCCGCTCCAATAACCTGGCCCTGGCCACTATCCCACGGATCCGCAAGACCATGGCCGGAGGAAGATACTTCTCCTACCTCGCTGCACAGACCTGGAACTCTCTTCCTCTACATCTCAGGCAATCCCCCCGCTGAATTCAGGAAGGAGCTAAAGACCTGGCTCTTCCACTGAACTGGATCTTCGACTGAGCTGCAGAACCCCTTCCCCTGGCGCCTTGAGACCCTAACGGGTGATTAGCCACGCTCTATACGAATCATGATTGACTGACTGATTGACTTCTGGCTCTCCTTTGTTAATCTGCTGGCTTCCCAACTTCTACGTAATATATGAACACAAAGATTAACAATTGGAATCTGCAAATTAGGCAGCAGATGTAGGAATATGTTGAACAAATGTGGTGAATTAGAAATTATGCAGGAAATGCTGCAGTTACAGAATCATGTTTGTTCGAGTGGTCGTACTGACATAACTGATCAGGCACTTGTCCAAGTAGTTGAAACAGTCAAAGATTGTAAAACAGTAATGCAATCTATTATTCATATCAAACTGTATGGTAGGCAGTGTATAAATTGGGATATTGGTTGAGGGTGTGTGTACCCTTGTCAGTGTGTACCACTAAAGTCACTAAATAAACCAGAGCTCAACTCCCTGGTACTTATGGCATAGAGCAGACAGGCTTAACTTAGATGGTATCTTTTTTGTTATTTTTTTATTGATCACATAGAAAAAGTCTGTGCCAAATCCATTGCCATGATTCGCACTACATGAATCCATCAGTTGACATACATATTATATAAGCTTTTGTATTAGGATCACCTCTACAATCACATATTGTATATAAAACCAGCATCAATGGGTTGGAAAGAACAGTAGGCCTATGCACAAGCCTATGCCTGGGGGTGGGGTAGCGGTGGAGGCTTCTCTTGCATAACAATGTACAATTCCAAATTCATAAGTTCATCCCAATAGTTTATTATGCCTGAGCGCTAAATACACAGAGATAACAAAAGAGTGACTGAACCCCAAGTTAAAACAGATACATAAACGAGAGAGTATCTCTTACGTACAGCCAGATAATCAAGGAGGCCTTAGGCTTACATAGTGCGTGAGTAGACTAATGATTGCAATTCTGATACTAAATTTAGTCGGACTCTTTGCCCCAAAAGTCCCGGAATTTCTTTAGAGCTCCAATTCTTTGATTTGCTTGTTTCATTTTGCCTACCCATGAATCATAAGAGGGAACCTCAGAAGACTTCAACTTTTGCACGATTGGGGATTTGGCCACCAAGGTTGCAATAATTGGATACTGTTGCTGTCTTAAAGCAAATTGCTTAGGAGGAGCTGGTAGACCAAATAGCACCCAAAAGGGGTTTTGGGGTCATGCAAACTTGTAGGCTCTCACTGATCAACTTGAAATCTCTTCATCCGCAAGTGGACTAGGGCCGGAGAAAGATATATGGAGCCAAACACCTTTGTTGTGACCACATCTAAAGCATGCCGCTGAACTAGTGGCAAACATTTTTTGGATATGAAAAGGCGTGTAGTACACCATATAGAATAAAAGGCCATTCTTTTATAATTGGAGCCCCTGCTGGCTCGGTCAGCCATTTGATTGTAGCAGCCTGAAGTGCGCTGATCTTTTGTGCAACCTGTAGAAGTTACGATCTTGATCAATGCGACAGGGACAAACGTTTTACGTAATGGCAGGAGGTACCAGTTGCCTATTCCAGTTAAAGCGCAAAAGAAGGAGGCTTGGCTGATACTTGCCGTTAGTGAATTGGTTGTCAGACGATTATTCGGCATATAGTGGTTGGTTGATTTGAAGGTAGGAAAAAGCTCATTTGGAAGGGATTGCAGCATTACCAGCAATCGGCTGTTCCCAGGAGTTCATTTACCCTGCCAACATGAAGCTGCTAAGCCTCGAAAAAGCCTTCTCCCGGCCCATTATAACTCAAATCTCCATAAAAATTCACTGGTTCCACTTATTGTTTCAGTGGTTCGTGTGTCAAAAAGCCCTGCATCTCATTTTAAAGGAGGACAACAATGGCTCTATCTTTGGGAATGTTCAGAAAGAAGAGTACGTTGGAGTTCTCCAGGATGAAATAAACTGCAGAGTTGATGCCAGCGATGGTCTGCCTTTCCAACCACGCTTAGCACACTTGAGGACCTACGCACACAGTGGCTCCGAGCAGCGGACAGGGACTTGTCATCAACCTCCTGTTTCCATTGGCCCGCAGTGCCATTTGAGCAAACGATCCTTCCAAGAAATAAGTTCTCCAGTGAAAATGGTTACGTGGTGGGTTTATGGTTTTGGCAATATTGTCAAGCACTATAGCTCTGAACAGACATGGCCTGGCTCTCAACAACAGTGACGCACTGACTTTCATGAACACCACCAAAAACATAAGTCTGTGGAAACAGCTGCAATGACCCCAATAAGAGGAGATTAATTAATGAAACATCCAAACGTATTAATTGAACAAACCACATAAAGCTGCCATGTGCTCACGTTAAAACAGCAACACAAGCAGACGAAAACTACCCATATGAAATTAGTTAGACGATTAAAAGAAGAAAAAAAACTTCCTTTGCAAGTATAAACAGTCTCAGATGGATTCGTCGACGGTAGCCGCAGCTTGGCGTCTCAGAAGAACCGGAGGCAGACGTGTTGAGGAGAGCCACTGCCAAGACAGGAATAAACTCCTCACATTATGCAGACTGGCTCTGCTGTGCAGAATTAGGAGTATCTCGAGGGTGGAGGATGCAGGAGGGTGGGCATAAGAAAAATGGAGGCGGCCATGTGCTGGCGGTCTGCAGCTTCATCAGGAACTCTTCTCAGCCCTCAACACCGAGGAATCCACCCGACTTCAATTAGTGCGTCATCTGTCGCGCGCAGATTAATGACATGCATTGTGCTCGCGCTCTAGGGCCTAAGGAAGGGGCGACTTGTGGCTACTTTGCAAACAGCCTGCACGTTCAAGGGCTACGGTGGTGACGTCATAATCCACAGAGGGCACCAAAAAGAGGCCCTGCAAAGACAACATTTTGTTCCCAGTATCCTTGTTTGTACCCTGTCTTAATATACTTATTTCATTCCTTTGTAATTATATACAGCGCAATCAAGCTCCCACGTGAAAATAGTACAGATGTAAAATATATTTTCTTAGTAATGTGAAGACCATTATAAAGGAACAAACCACATATATTAGTAGTTAGGTATTCTGGGGTTACAAAAAATACAAAAAGATGATTTTGTATAAATGAATGGTAAAAAAAATGACTATGTTAAAGGAAAAGGGTAAACAATATCAATAGCTTCAAAATCGACAACTGCAGCAAAGGCGCAGGTGTGATTTCACAGTCATACACATTTTAGGCTACGTCTAAGTCGCTTAGAAAGTGGGGTGGGGCGGGGAGCAACATAATCAAATTGAATCCTCCTATTTATTATTCTTTTTTTTTTATATAAAAGGGCTACATGTCTGCCTTTGGTTATTTCAGGGAATAAACAAAGGGGTATCGTCCATGCGACGCCAGATATGGACGTATATTAGTAATAAGAGAAAAAGAGAAAACCTGGCTGTCAATTCACAAACCGCTTTTTATTTAGGCGGACCTGAGCTACAACAATTCTGAAGCTCGGAATGTCGTTAATTACATTCTTTTTAGAGGTTTTGAAGCATTCAAAGAAACATTTTCTTATGTCTGAATTAAACACATTTCACTACACAAAGTGATATAGACAAAAACATATGTGAAATAGCAAAAAAATCACATACAATACATGTGAACAAATGAACAACATTAATAAAGTTTTTACAAAAAATTACACCAGCAAAATATTCATATGTATACTTGTATTCTGAATCATACAAGGCAATTCCAGAGAAAAGAGGGAAAAGCTTAATCTATCATTCGGGAACTGCTGCCACACTGGAAAGATTAGAGCTCCGTGGGGTATATTTATTATTGGAACACCCTCAACAGAGGTCAAAAGCAACTCTATGAGTCCTTAGTGGCGTTGGAAGGTGGAACATGCCGACACGTTTCCGATCCCAGCACTCAATAAGGGAGTTTCATCAGGGCTAAAAGCACGGTGTAACCTGCATATTAAAGTTAAATAAAATCAAATTACCTCAAATAAATGTGGCCCTTTCGCTTCCATATATGTACTAACATCGTTAGGTTAGAGCTAATTTTACCTGAACTTTTAGTGGGGTTCTTATTTTCTTGACTGTACGAGTTTTCTTATATACAGAGCCTGAGAAACCAGGAAATATGGGTCAAAATGACTGTATGAGAGATATTTTTAATCGAAGGTTTCAAAGATGGATAATAGTTTCACTCACGAGCTAATGTTGTCAAGGACGAATTACAAGATTACTCCGACTCTCTGGGCAGTTACTTTGTGTTGAGATACAAGATGGGGCAGCGCGACTGTCACGTTAGCTGCAAAAGAATCAACATAGTGTGTTCGTTTTGTTTTAACTAGTAACTTGTGTTACAGTCGGTAAGCTGTAAACCTTTTTTATTCAAAAGCGCTTTGGAGATCTCTAATACGCGCACTTACTTAATTCAGTGTACGTTGATTGTTTGTTATCGCGTTTCCCAAAGCGTGCGTACGGTAAATCTCTAAGTCAAAGGGAAAAGAAAAAGAGGAATGTATTCGCAAACTATTTAATTCCCGTGCCTATGTGTATGCGATGTCCTATTTAGCGCTCCGTGTGCGAGGTACCAACCGTCGGGTTGCTCGGTTTAGGCAGACCCGTGTGATTAACGCAAAACAATACCCTGTTTGACAGGAAGCGTTTACGACTATCTGAGCAATGCATGCTGGGATTAGTAGTTGTCCTCCATATGAGAAGAACAAAACTTTATTTATTAATACAAGGAGGGCAAAGAACAAGCACTTCTTTGAAGCATGTGTAATTTGGTTATTTCAGAGCACTGAAAATCTTTTTATGAATGGCTGAAATTCGCTTCAGAGGGGCTTTAGCAGGGGCGGTTCCACCACTGGAGCGAAGGAGCGTTGCCCTACTTAAGTGTCCCTCAAAGCCCCAGAGATGAAAAATAAAATGGTAATTCATTACCATTTTCAGTAGCGGGTGGCAGGGAACGAGCGTGGAGGGGCAAGGGGGGTACAAAATACAACACCAAAACCCACGTACCTCCTTGACGCGTCTCTACTTGTCACCCTTACGCTACGGCCGAAACCAGGAAACACACACAGGCTCCCCTTAGCCAATTGGTCTGAGCGCTGGGGTTCGGCGCTCAGACATGCAGTGGGAACCTGGGCATGTTCCTCACCAAGCTGTGCATTACAGCCTGGTGAGGAACTTGCAAAGTGTGCATGACTGTTTGGCAGGGCCAAGACAGCCAGCCAAACCGTCATGCGCACCTGGAGTGTGCAAACCACTCCTGGTTCGGTGAAAAAAAATATATGTACACACAGATGCCTAAAAGTTGGATAAGATTGTGTAGGAAGGTGGATATCTGACTATGGTTACCCCCAAATTTTTTGCCTAGTGTCTAGCTGGTTTTTCGACTTAGTTGGCCTGAGATCCTGCTATTCAGGATCTCAGCCTGGCTGTTCTCTCTTTAAAATGGACTCCATGTACCCTAGGTACATACCCAATTGGTTGGATCACCCTGTCAGCCCCTGTACCGGTGTACACTAGGTACCCAGGGCATTGGTGTACCCAAGGCCTGCCAGGGGCTGAAGCATGTATTATGCCACCCCAGGCTTGGCCTAACAATTTGACACAACTGGCTGATCACTCAGCTGGGGTAAGTTGGTGTAATCACCTCTTACTAAGGTGTAGTATACCTATAGCTAACCTTAAATGGGACACATGGTAACCTATAAGTCACTCCTATGGCAGGCCTTAACAATCCTGAAGGCAGAGTGCTTGGTTCCATGTGAGATGGTGCTCTGGCATGAGCTGAGCCTGTCTGCAGTGGTCGGAACAACTTCCTTCTACTGTTTCCAGATATCGTCATACCATATACTCTTAAGTGCATTATGAACCTCGCGGTTAAATGCTATCTTTGGTTTGGCTTTATCAAAACATGTCGAGTAAGGTGTCATACGAATTGGAATACTAACCCCTCGCCAATTCTGGCGACGGGGTTAGCATTCCACCCTTCTAGAGGGACACGACATGTACAGTACCTGAAACCCGGGTAAAATCAGACATAGCCTCAGCTCCACAAAATGGATGCTGCCACCACAGACACAAGTCTGCCCTCCTGCTGCTGGGAGTCCTTCCAGCTTGGGAGGTGTGGACAAAGGGTTTCCTGCCAGGGGAGGTGCGTGCACCACCCCAGACAGGATTTTGTGTATTGGTCAGGTAGGGCTTGAAAGAAACCAGACATGCCTGTGGCTCACAAGGAGCCTCGGTGCATATGCCAGTTCAAACCGGTCCTGGGGCACACCAGTCCCGGGCCTGGGGCGAGCTGGACAAAGGATTGGGGGTGTAACCACCCCCCTTCCTGGTCCCACCCATAGGGAGGGACCTAGCAGGTAGTCCGGCCCCTAGAATCCGCTTAAAGGTAGGAGCTGTGTCCTAAGACTTCAGACATCCTGGAATCAACTTAACACTAAGAAGAAGACGGGAACTTCGACGCTCTGCTGCACAGAGGACTGAAGCCAATCTCCCCTGTGGTCAGGGAGTGACCACCTTGCTAACGCAAGCACCATCCAGCGAATCAACGTCTGCTTTGCCGCCGCCTCCCGCCGGAGCCCGAGCCCAGAGACTGACAAGACCTGGACCTCCAGACCTCTCACCGCCCGATCCACAGTCCCTGAAAAGAGGAGACCCGTGGAGGCACCGAGACACGTGGAGCCAGCCATCTTGGATCGACTACGACAAGCTGACAAGTGCAACAACCGAGGCTCCCTCCAAGTTGTGCTTTGGGATCTGAGAAGCCCAACTCTCGAGCAGCATTTGCACCAAAGGTGAGCCCTCCAGCATCTCCACGATCTGCGTGGGGCCCTTCTGCATTTTGCCACTCGACGCGCCTAACCGGTTGCTGGCCCGCTGGCTAGTGGCCGTCTTGGCGACGAACTCTACGAAAAACACCGCTGGTCTGGTTGCTCCAGACTGGCCCTTGCTCCCCTCCAAAGGAGCAATCTCTCTGACCTTGCTGGTCAGAACCAACAGCTGATTTCCGAATCCTCCTACAATTGCTTTTGCCAAGGCTTGTTTGCTTCGACCAAGTCGCCGACACCGCCGACAGCGAGAGCCTGCGTGGGACAGCTCGTGAGCCGACTCCTGGACGTCGTCGACCTTCAGGGACCACGTGGCTGCGGAGACAAGCTACCCCTCATCACCTGTTTGCTCCCGACATCGCCTGGTACCTATCTGGTGCCACGCCGGTCACTGGCTAGTGACTGTGAACACTGTCCCCTCTGCTTTCAGGTCTTCTGCAACTCCGATCCACCCTTGGATCCACCGCATCTCTCCCGGACCGACCGCCTGCAGCATCTTTGTCCCAGGCTCAACGGAACAGATAGAAGAAACCCGACGCACTTTGAGGCCTATGCACCCGCTTCCTGGGGGTGAGGTAAAGCTGGTACTCCGGTGCCCATGTGTAGTAATACATCTCTAGTGCCTGTGTTCCAAATCTTAAGTTCCTAGTCAACCCGGAAGATCTCCTTTGCAGTAACTTTGTACTTTTTACGCACCCATTGAAACCTATGGGAGCACGCGTGTGACTATTTGCTCTGCACACGCCACCCGTGGACCTCCTGGTCACTAACTAACGTTAGCTCCTTGTAGGCCCAGCGATTCTAGAGGCCCTAGGCCTTTTCCCTTTTCTGTTCGTGGTACTTATACCACTATTTTAGTATATGGTTCGAGTGGCCACCAGGGCCTATCCATATAAAGTGCAACTTCTGTGTATTCTGTGATAATCTTGTTTGACGATTTGTGCTCCTGTGCTCATAAAGAGACTAGGGGTTACTTTGAGAAATAAATACATATATATTTTGAATATATATCTGTGTGGTGTCCTTTCATTGGTATAAAAAGGGGGTTGCATTTGGTAAAACAGCTGGCTTAACACGCTTCACGAGTTTAGCCTCAAAGACTGCTTAGCCTACGCTACCACTAGGGCAGCTAGTCCGAAAAGGTTGACTTACAACCACACCATAAGGGTTGCTTGGCATGGTACAAGGTGATCACTTTAACTAGTGAGCATCATATACCAGGCCAACTTCTCACAGATGCTCTCAGGATCTGCCCCTCATATGCAGACCCCAAGACCCCTTTCACATCTGCCCCTCTGAACATTTTGTGTAGAGCGCCCCACTCCCATCAAAGGTTTCAACCCAAAGACCAAGTTCACAAACTTCTCAGCTTCATGCTGCAGTATCTGACAAAATCCAGGGTTCTTTTTTCTTTCAGGTATTTGTAGTGTTGAATTTATTATGGGAGACACAGGACTACAAGCATCAGAATGCAAAGAAAGGAAAAAAAGGTAACTGGGCGAGTTTCTCATACATGGAGCTAGGACGCTTAAAAGCGCTGCTCAGCGACTACATCCGTTGACTTGACTAGATGTCCTCTAGGCAGCACTAAAAGCATTATTGTGCATCTCTAGACAAGAACTATCACCACAGCAAAGCACACTGTGTCAGAAAGCGAAATGGCCCGTTATCTGGTGTCATCATGCATGTGTGTGTTGTTTCTGCCACTGCCTTCAGCACCATCACCTGCCCGGCTTGTTTGCAAAAGCAGGCTCTCTTCTAAAGTCGACTGCAGTGGTGAAAATGCTCTAAAACCACAAACACACAATGACATCAAAACGAGGCTGGCCAGGTATTCAAACAGCTGCGACCTTACCTGCTAATAGACGGTTTACTTTTCGTAAACATTATGCTCGGCTTCACAGCAGCCTGCCTGTGGGCGCGCGTGCGCGCGCATGACTCCGCATTTGTTTCCAATTGACCCGAGACACTTTGATATGACTGACGGACAAAGTATGTAATCAGCGCGCGCTTGATGTTTTTCGATAACATGCCATCCGTGGAGGTTTAATGAAAGATATGAGCGTCGACAGCAGGCGGCTCTCGCTGGGAGGTCTGCGGCGGGGCCCGCCCCACCCCCTCCCACGCATCACTCACTCCATGAACACGGGATGGCAAGACGCAGACGATAACATATGACCGTCCGTGTCTTTTGAAGAAAAATTATACCCCAAGGACCCGGCTGTTATACACCGGAGCTGGGGGGCAGAGAGAGAAATACACCCAGGCTATCCTATCCCATTGCCTGGACACAGCTGTGAAATGTTTGTTCACGTGGGTGCTACCGGGGACCTGGGCAAGAAGGACTGAGAAATATTGCCCATAGACATGATGGGTGGAATACTGTGAGTTCATCCCAGCCTTTGGAATCCACCGTGCGCTGCATTAGAGTTAATCGTTTTTAGCTCGTGTTAGAAGCGATGTTAAACCAGTGTGGCCCTTGTGCTCAAGGGATAGGCCAGACCGGACTGCCAGGCAGATGCCCTCGGAATGGGCCCACACGCACCCCCAGGCAGGTTTCAGCCCTCCCCGAGCCTCATCAGTGAGGGGCAGCTTGACTCCTCTAGTGCACAACTATTTCTTAAATGTATGTATTTATTGAGCGATAACTGCCCATTTCAAATTCCCTGATAAGTCATGCACATTGTGTCCCTAGTGCAGGGACCCCCGCCATACCACCATCACTTAAGAGATAAAGTAAAAGAAGGGCTTCCTCCCAAGGGAGGAGAGTAAACTGGAAAAAACAGACTTTATACTGAAATCAATGCACTTTCCAGATGTGCTGCATCCGTGGGGTGGTGAGTGTATTAGAACAGACACAACACCCCACCAAGAGCTGGGCTAAGACCATGCAACTCACTTCACATATATACATGGAACAACTCCCACCACTGGGTCGAACCAGTGTTACTAAAGGTGGCAAATCCTACATCTTACTTGGCACCACCAAAAAAATCACACCTGGATCTTCTGTGCAATCGTAACACACTACCACTGGAAACCCTAGGCAGAGTTAGACCAACGTGGCCTCTGCAAAGTCACAGTATACTGTTTCCTAATTATTTTTGCAGTAACATTCTGAAGAAGGTTTTTTTCAAAATGCGTACATGAATAAACTACAGCTCTAAGTGTCGCCTTGATGCATCAAAAGTTGTTAAAAACCAAGAAGGAAAGCTATCAGAAGCTACTCTCCAAATCTGCGCGTCTGCGTAGTAGATATGCCAATAGGAGTTGCGTTTGTGCGCACATCATTGCCTAGGATTAGAACCTTTACAGAGACATTGATGAAAGGCCACAAGAACCATGTAGTCTGGGCCCACAGGGAAGGCGCGGTCTTTCAGGAGTCAGTGAAACCGTAGAACTGTCTCTAGTGCGCCAATTATTTCAGGAAGATGCAGTTCATGGAAAAAGCTATACGAGTGGTTTTAAACTAGGATTGCTCGTTATTAACAGACGTTGCTGGCACTATTTTGCAGCGTAACACTGGGATGAATGACAAGGTTAGCCTTGATTGGCTTTCAGGGCTAGGAGACCCTCCACGTTCATTAGCTCTACAGTCCACCTTACTAGGACCAGGAGTTCGTGAGCAGCGGTGAGGCCTGCGATAAAGAGCAAGCACAGGCCAATGGTTTGTGGAAAAAACTTCTCAAGACGTATTTCTTTCTACACAACCAAAGTCTTGTGGAGACAATGATTAATACCCTACCTCCAGTCTGCAGTTTCCTGCTTTTTCCAGGTTGCTGTCCTGGCATAGTTTTCAACCGCAAACTGGTAATGTTTTTTTAAATTTTTATTTGGTACAAACAAAAAATACAACTAAAACCTCATGTCAGCACTTTGTATCACGCCGGAAACCACAACAATATACCTGGTAACCTCCCTGGATGAACCCCTCCAGACCTTCAATCACAGGAAAAGGATATACTACATCCATGATGTACAAGAACAAGCATACCCTCATTCCGTCACTGATAGACCATCCAGAAGGCTCCTGTAGCTCCCAAACATTCGCCAGATTTTGCCCCCACTTTCGGGGCATCCCCTACCCTTGTAGACCTGGCGTTGAGCTGCCCTGCACCAATCCATATCTCTTTGCCACTGTTCCATACTCGGTAGTTATGCCACCCCACACATGCATACAATATATAACGTTTTGTCACTGCAAATCCCAGAGCGAACAGGAACAGTGGCTCCCAGGGGATGGGGTGGGGTTATGTGGGTGTGTTTTGAATGGGGGCCGAAGGGGTAAAAAAAAAAAAAAAAAAAAAATCACTTAACTGCCGCATCTTCTCCGTCTTCTTTCTTCTGGGTAAACCAGAGCAGGAAGCACCCAGGCTCCCCTAAGCCAATCACGATGCTGCTCTCAGCATGACAGCAGCGTCATGATTGGACTGAGCGCCATGGTTCAGTGCTCAGACAGGGACTGGGAGTCTGGGCATGTTCTCCACCCAGGATGTACAATATAGCCGGTGGAGAACATGCAAAGTGCACATTACTTTTTGACCGGCCCAAGCCGGCCGGCCAAACAGTCATACGCACTTGAGCGCCACCAATCCTTCCTCCTTCTGCCCAGCCCAGCCCCGCAAAACTGCTGCAGCACGGAAAAATAAAATTATAATAACCTTGCATTATCATCATATTATTTTACCATTTTTGCAATGCTGAAAAGCAGAGGGGGGGAGGCTTCTCCGCCTTAGCGGAGAAGCTGCCCCTGGACAGAAGTCTGGGGAACCTGCCTAGATTTTCCTCTCCCCGTACGTTCAAAAGACCATTTTTACTGTTGGCTTGGAGCCGAGACCCACCCCCTGCCTGAGACCTTCCTGAACCCCAGCCCCGAAGACCCTCTACCTTGGACAGCCCCAAAGGTTGTGCAAGAAACCCCCTCCCCTGTAAACCCTACCCACTGATACACCTGGTGGAGGAAGCCCGTGCTATCTTGTGCAGAAGTAACCTCGTGTAGTTGGATCTGTGCAATAAGCATAACTGCACTAGTCAAATGCTCGCTCAAATGGCCACCTGGGTAACCAAATCACTTCCTCCCATTCCTCATCATGCATAGATCCCACATCCACCTCCCAGGCCTCTCATAGGTTCACCGAGGAATAGGAGCGTTGTGCATCAGTTTACGATAAGAAAGGTAGATCGCCCTCTTACCCACTGGTTCAGCCAACAGTCTATCATCTAGAGGCAAGGCATCCTTCATTGGCGTGTTTTGTTCCATATGGACCAGCAGGGTGTGCCGCAGATGATGGTAATGGAGGAACTACCCAGGTGCCATATCATACTCCTTCCATAATGTTTTCCAGGCAACTAGCTCTCCCCCCACACATCAGCCAGAGCAGAGATCTCAATATACTCCCACCTAGAGAGTGCAAATTGGTAATGTTTACTCATGAATACTAGTTGGTCCCGAAAATGGATGAGCGGTATTCTCACAAGTTAATTTATAAACTTTTCCTCACCACATTAAAATTGCAACCTTTGGTTCTTCAAAACAACGTAAAAACGAGCAGTAACCTACAGATTTTAATGTGAAAAATCGACATGCAGAAAACTTTGCAAGAAGAAAACGTTTGCAATGTTTCCATATACATGGAAGATACACTATTTATACCCTGACATGACTCTGTTGCCCTGAAAAGGCTTCACGTTAATTGTAGCTCTCTACAGTACTTTGGGCCACAGTGGTAGTATCTTGTGGCCTAACAAGGAACAGGCCTAGTGCACATTCTCTGAACCTTCAAGTTACTCACGCACGCCTTCAGATCGAACATGGGCTGCCAACCGTTTCCTTTAAACCAACAAAGATAGGGGTCTAAGAACAGCAAAGTACAGGAGAATGAAGCTCGCCGGAAATGCCGATCAGGGGACACCAGTGGAACACAGGTGATCAGAAACAAAAGCAGCCTCATCATTAATAACACTGGCAACGGCAGAAGGTTGACATTTGTACGACATGCTACTGGTTTTTGCCAATGCTTGTTTATGAAGTGAGGAACAAACATAGAAACGCATCTAATAAATAGGTACTACTTAAAATAAAAGAAGGCTTTCTTTTCTGAAGCATCCATTTTCAGATGCTTTTGTTGGCACATGTTCACGGCTGCTTTGAATTAGTCGGAGGCGGGAGGACAGACCGAAACAGCCAATCCAAAAGCGGTGAGACTGAAATGATTGTTTGGGCTAAGCCACGGGGTGATGGACAATTCCTCACGGCAATAACTCAAGATTTTAGAGGAAAAGAAGCTATGGGATGAAAAAGGCTGACTCTCAAGGACTCTTAAAGTATGTATAAAACACAATATTTTCGCTATTGTTGGTGCAAGTGCCATTAAATGTCAAACCTACAAAAGACAAATACAAGTGCAGATAAGCTGAAAAAGATACCATTATTCTATAGTATGTGACTGAACTTTGAGGAGGGACACTTCCACTTTGTTTTATGCTGAAACATAAGTGGGAAAAGTAATGGGGGCAGTAATCCTTTTATTTATTTTAAAAATACAAAGAAAGCAACACCACTGAAGAAGAGTGATTGATAAATATTATCAACAGATCTTGTGGTAATGGTAAACAAATTAAAAAGTATTCAAGATGATCCCAGGTGTCAGAAGGCCAAGAAGTCTAATCTCCAAACTTCAGCAAAAAAAATTAGAGGCCGGGCAAAAAGTTGTCAGCCTATCATGTCAGGTAAATCGCACATCACCCAACTACTGAGAGACAAGTCATAGCAAGAGACCCCGAAAAGACCGACACAGGTTCTCGGACTTCAAAAGGTACAATGTATAGAACCCCTTGGCATCTCTGTAGAGTACCCCAGCACTCTCAGATTTTCCCAAAGTACCAGGTGAAGCCTGCAGGACACAAGTTTAATGAGTGCTGGAAGTGGAGATAGTCTATGCCTCGTGGAGTCAGTGTGCAAGAACTTCCACATATAGAATGGTCTGCTTCTGGTAATCAACAGACTTCACCTTTCCAGTACTTTGTGTGTTTATGGTTGACTGAAAGGACTAAGATTTCCTAGAGTCTGGAAGATGTTAGAGGCATGTAGGAGGCTGACTCTAGGTATTGGGCTTTAAGTGATGTGTGCTGGCCGTAGCCTCTAAACCAGCAACAGATACCTAGCAGATACAACGAATCAGGAAAAAGTACCATACTCTCTCCCTGAGGGGTGTGCGCATGGTGTCCAGCATTACTCTACCAATCAAGAAGTTTGAAGAGTGTGAGCCACTCTAAAAGAGCTGAGCTTGCTCCAGGTACACCTGGAGGGATTCCTTTCTTTCCATATTAGTGCAACTGCCACACGGAAATAAGTGTCTTTGAAACGATCGCCCAGAATAGTCCATGTCCTATTAGTCCGTGTCCTGCAGCTAGTCTCATTTCAGATGCGCCGCACAGCAGAATTGTCTTTGCTTGGAGAGAAGTTCCATATCTGACACTGAAAGAGTTCAAGTGCTCTGTAGGGCCCCCACTATTCGACCTGTACTAAGCATGTGAGTAACTTTTATCGATGTGTTCATATGATTCCACTGTGCACCCCCCTACCTGCCCAATACCCTAGCCTCCTTTCTTAGTCCTGAACCTAAACATCTTCCCTACATAATCCTTGAACTTGTTCCAGGCAGTTCTGTTTGACAAAGGGAGTTCCTGAAATATTATCGAGCGCACACTGTAGTCTAGAAGCTCCAAGGAGATCCCATCAGGGCAACATTTCAGGGATCATGTCCATCTTGGCCACAGTGACCATCTCCCAACTGGCTTGGAGTGCAGGAGGTAGAACCATAAATAATGACAGCATCAGGAAGACGTGGTTCAAGTACTGTTATTTTGCAGAGTCTTCAGCGGGAGGAGCCCCAACTGTGCCTACTGAGGACCATCTAAGGACAACTCTATAAGACAAGTGTGGGACCAGACAGCCCCTCCAAGTAATCAAGCCCCCTTGTAGCACATGTGTCAAGAGTGTTTCGGAAACCAGTGGGAACTTCAAGACTGGTCTTGGTCCTTTGTTTCAGTTAAATAGATACCTTTTCCCAAAAGTATGTGCCCAGGTCAATTAGTAAAGCGTGCGTGTTAATATTAGCCTTGATTATGTAAGTCAAGCAAATGTTTGAGCGATCACTAGGGGTCATAGTGAAAGGCTTTCAGAACATTTCATGATTTTACCATCCAGCTCATGATTTCACTAAACAAAAAAGGCCTACTTTAAAAGTGGACTGCCTCATCATTGAATTTGGGCTTTCTAATAAAGAAATATCACTTAATTTATTTTGAAACTACGAAGTCTGGACATAGCTGCTGGTATTTTTATTGCACTTAGATGGATGATGCATTTAATTATGTCAGTCATTTTATATGATTTGTCCTTGTCAGATAACAAAAAGCAGAGCAAGCATTCAACTGGATCAACATCTTGCCATTTTGTGTAACAGTTTAGCCAGACTGGGTTTGAGATATAGCCTTGTAGCGCTTAGGCCACCCATAACCCAAGAGACAAAATATCTTGCACAGAACCTCCATGTGAATCGTGTGGTGTGCGCATAGTTACAGGTGAATGGCTGCACTACAGATAATGCTGTCAGATGGTACGGCAATCTTAGTGGACAAGCTTCTCCATGAAGAGATGTTTGAGAGGTGGCATTGCTGCTGATGGATTACGATATAAGGAGGAACGCATATGTAGATATTAAGTTGTGTCGAAATTTTGATGAATTTGACAGTGTTGAATTATTGAATTACCATTCATGTTTATTGAAATGTTTTTATGGTAAAAAAACATGGCCTTTTGCACCCACATCACTGGTTGTCGAATCACTGATTTGTGGGTTGTTGATGGGAGCGGGGCTGGGAGCAACCTGGGGGTCCGGGTCCTATGGAAGAGCGTGTACTCTAAAGAAGCGTGCCATTAGGGCACAGAACCCCAGGGTCCCGGCCACGCCCCGTGCTTCTTGGGGGTCCGATTGGCCTCTGTGACCGGCGGCAGGTATTGCTTCTGGATCAGAGACCCATGACGTAATTTCTGGTCGGCACCGGTGCTGGAGGAGGGGGGGGGGGGGTGAGTGGATCATGGCCTATTTAGGGCGCGTTGCCTGGGCACTCATCCTGTTTTCTTCCCAGCGCCGGCCACGGAATCCGCTGACCGCGGCGAATCTCCCACCCACCTATCCCTTAGAGCTAAGGTTTTTGGTAGGTGCAGGTCAAGCTAGGTGAGGTGGCAGTAAGGCGGCCACATAGAGTGCCGTGCATTGTTAAGGGAAGTCCTCCTGCATACTCCCTAGGCCAGCACTGAGGGGAAGTGATAGTAAGCTCACCCCAGAGGGAATGGGTACACCGACTGGGGGGCAAGTGTACCACGTTACAAACTAGGGCATGGGGCTGCAGCCCCTGGTTACACCCTACAGACCCCCCCCCTTAGGCTGCCTGGTGGTGGAGGGGTGGGTCCCTAGGGTTGCGGACAAGGACCAGATGGCAGGGGCCCACCTCTTAAGGACGCAGGTGGGTTGGGCCTGCGTGGTTCTCATTTGGGGGGTGCAAGCAAGAAGGCCCCTTAGTGCTGGAGCAATAGATAACATCTTTAAAGGAAAACAAAGTGTTTTTTAGCATTGCTGTTGATGGATTACGATATTAGGAGGAACGCATATGTAAATATTAAGTTGTGTTGAAATTTTGATGAATTTGATAGTGTTGAATTAGTGAATTACTAGTTATGTATTGTCATGTTTACTGAAATGTTTTTATGGTAATTAACATGGACTTTTGCACCCACAGCACTGGTTGTCGAATCGTTGATTTGTGGGTTGTTGATGGGAGCGGCGCTGGGAGCAACCTGGGGGTCCGGGCCCTAAGATGTTTGAGAGGAGGCACAGCAGTCACAGCAAACAGATCAGGAACACAGGATTTTGCATCAGACACTTTGTCACAGAGCAACCTGGGCAGCATGAGGCTAGACTAGGTTTTGCTACTTAGGATAAACTTAAAATATATATTTATGGACATCTAAAAGCAGATGTATTCGTTTAGGTATTTTACTTCAAGGTAAGCCAATGTGCATTAGTATCAACACACTGCAGCACCAGAAATATCTTCCATATTTCTTTTTATTGATATAGTAGTCAAAGTTTTACATAAGCCATTACTACATTCTTAAGCAACAAGTTTAACAAGCATTGGCAAATCCAACTGGTGAGGCATTGGCTACCAGACTCTTGGTTTGTCAATGGTTGTGTGTTTTGTCATGGTTTTTGCAATATGTTATTGTTGGGCGAGCTGCTGGATTCCCACCAATAGTATCACAAAAAATCGTTTGGGGGGTGGGGGGGAACACAACACACACAAAAATAAAAAAACATCGGTCAAACATCGGTCTCAAAAGCACATAGTGCCACATTAGTCACTGGTGCGGAGGCAAACTACATTGTGCACAAATGTGCTCCTTGTAAATAAGCAGAGTGCAATCACTTGCAGTGGCGTTAGAAAATGGCAGAAGTGAGCTAAACCACTGTGCATGCTGCTTGCTGTAGTGGGTGGAAGAAAAATGTGAATGGCACAACAACAGACCAATGGATCAGGGGGCTTGTTGAAAATCTGTATAGGAAAATATATTTTGCATATAACTGTATTAAAAATGAAAGGTCTTGGCTAACACCATAATTAAAAATAACCAGGATGGAGAAAAAAAATGTTGCCAAATTACGCATGTAATCCTTGGCCCGAGTAAGTGGCATCTGCACTAAACTGTCCAAATACAATCAAGCAAGAAAGTGCAATCTGTAAGTGGCTTACAAAGAATTTGGCCTGTATCCAACATGTAAAATCGGTGTTGGCGATGGGGTCACTCGGTACACTTAAATTCCTATTGGCTGATGAAGTGATGAAAGAACGTGGATTTTGAATGCCCAGAATACAAAGTAGATTAATTTGCCCACTGAAAGCAATTTCGAAGTGGAGGAAGTAAAAAAAAAAAAAACAGCAAATGCTTACTAGACCGCAAAGAAATACCATGTCAGCCCGAGGATGAGCCCATTACTAACTATCTGTCATCGCTTGTCCCCAGTGATAATGGTCAGATGCTGCTGATGAAAGAGTGACAGGACTGTCCGCCTCTCGAGCACACTCCATCTTACCCTGACATGGAGTTATGTGCACTCCCCGCGCGCTAAGTGACTGTTTAGATTGTGGAAGTCACTGAAAACCTTGACACGAGCTTCATCCATCCAGGCAGAACAGAAAATTAGCAAAAAGGGTCAGAGTTAAAACATTTCCTTGAATATCATCAGTAACTGTAGCAAACATACAAATATTCCATTCAACAAATTGAACGGGGTACCACTGCGGTCTCACCATTGTTTTGGGCTCTGGCATCTGAAGCCTGGTGAGTTTGTTGACCCAGTCATTCATGTTCCCAGCGGAGGCTCGCAACTCCCTCCCTAGCCTTGCAGCCTCTGAGTAGCACTGAAGTTAAGGTTCCGAGCAGCATCCCAGTGAAGGCTTGCATAGTGTTTCAAGGCACGAAGAGGGCGCAAAGCAACAGGGTCGGCCTGAAAGACATCTCTGTATGTTTACCAGAGCCTGGAATCCTTGGCACTGGCCTCACAATAGTATGGTCCGTTCTCTCTGACAACTGACAAAGCTTTTTTGCTATAAGGCTTTAGCCCCCTCCATCTACATCTTGCTGCAGGGTTGCCAATGGGATTAAAAGTGGCCACTTCTTTTAAAGATATATATTCATCTGCTTGCCTACCTATAAAAAGATACTAAGATATTTTAGTCTCACCTTACCCAACTATGAAGAGAATATGCACATCATGCTGCTGTTGAAACCTGCCATTGCATTAAAAGCTGTTTCAGGAAAAACTCTATTGATACTCAAATGTACATTTTTCTCCATTGCTTTGTGCTTATTTCCAGCTTTGATTATGATGGCCAAGGGCCTAGTTATCTTAAAATCCAATGTGATTAAAGTCAACTTCTACCATAGATTGGACTCTTTGTTTGATGTTTTTCAAAAAATCAATAAACACAATTAAAAAAAAAAACTTCTACCCTAGACTAAGTCTACATTTTAGACCTTACTTTTCAATGTTGGTATGACTGCAATGTCGGGTTTCAAATTACAACTCAAATAACAGCAGCAAAGTGTGATTGTTCTAGTCCTATATACCACTGCCAGTCATGTCACTCCAGTTCTAGCTTCCCTTGTTGCATAAACATAAGGGGGTAAATCCTTGGCATTGTGCATTGCCCAAAAAACAGGCAGAACTTGACATTGATTCCTTAACAGCATTCTCATACCAGAGGCCTGTATTCATCACAACACATGCATGTGGCGTGCGCTGCTTTAACACCTTGCATATTCAACCACTACAGTTCAGTGATGTTGCCCGGGAGGCTATCGATTTAAAGTCCTGGCGGCCTCTCTCTTGAACCCCCAGCATCACAAAATTCGCAATACTCCCCACCATAACGACTTGGGGAGAAAAACACATATCTTTACTAAATAATTGTTTTCTCCTCCAAACAAGTAACTAGTTAGCATTAGACGGCCACAGCAATGGTAATACAACACTTTACAAAGACCAATTCACTTGAGAAAAGTACACAAATTAGCCTGCTTGAAAGCTATTACACTCTCACATGTGGTGATCCGTGAAGTAGTAGTAGTAGTAATTGCTTTATTTGTTGATTAATAAAAATCGTTACAAACAGAGATAAAACACAGTAGAGAAGAAACATTATTTGTACCCATAAAATGTGTATACAGCTTTACACTAAAAACTTTTGCAGCAATAATAGAGAGCAACCATGAATAAAGTGCGTTTGTGCAAATGGCTAGAGGACACTATCCAAACACTATCGTCAAAATTTTAAAACGCTTTGTCTTAAGTCTTAAATTTAATTAACCAATCCTGTAACAGTTTAGAATATATAGTGACCATGATGTAAAATGTGTGCAGAATTTTTTAAGAGCAGATTTTAAAAGCAGGTTTTTCATTTTCATTTCAATTCAATCATTAACAACATGTTACAGTATTAACAATCAGAATCATTTGGTTAATAGTTTTTTTCGGCAATAAAGATGCAAAAAAATCCCAAAATCTGACCAGAAATAATTCAGTTTATGGATTATCTCTATAATACAATTCTATAATATCTGTCACGGGGCCATGGAATATGAGGGGAACGCTGGCCTAAGATATGCGACTAACCCGTCTGTAGCACCACCAGGGCTTACAGCACGGCATGCCGTCCCTCCAGGCCAGTGCGCCCCTGCTGTCACGCTGTTTGTGTTTCCCGTTTCATTTTGCTATCTGTATCACAGGCCCATTAGGAAGGGCTGGGCCCCGGGGCACCCTCGGCTGTGTGACGAGGTGACTGACAAATTGAGACTGTCACCTAAGATGTGGCCACCACAAGGATTTCAGTCCAGGTGCCTCACCTTCGCCGGGAGCCGGAGGCCTCGGCGTCCCCGCGCTCTGCAGGCCTCATTAGAAGGCCCAGACCCTAGGGCCAGCCAAGGGCGCGGCGTCGTCCATCACACCCATGAGCCGTCACGAGCTGTTTGTCATTCCTGCACTGTTCCCGACGTCAAGCTGCCCAAAAGATAAGGCCTAAAGCAGAGGGCGTCATCAATCCCGGCCCGGCTGAGAGGTGAGCACATGAAAAAACAAATGGCCGAGATCCGACCTTATCAAATTCAGATTGCTGACAGCATTAATTCTAACTGGGGAGCGGGTTTAGACAGCTAATCAGCCCGGGCCGGGCCCAAACCCGATTTGCTTGCCCTCGGTAAACAGATCTGTGAGATGCATCGATCCCTACACTTTGTCTCCCAACAGTATTTTAAAACAACACCTGGCGTGTTGGTTCAAGCATTCCATTACACGTTAGGCTTCAGCAAGTGAGAGGGTGTGAGGTTTAGCCACTCCGTCACCACCATTTGTAGCCACTGGTGTTTGCGTCGAGCATGGTTGAAACCGATGACAAGGCCTGGCCAAGTCAACAATGGAGGGGGCTTTAGAGACCAGACACAGAGGCTGGTGCCTCTGAAAAGTCAGGAGGGGAGAGGCACAGTTAGGTATGTCCAAAAGGATACTTTCTGCCCCAGCCCTCCGAGCCTTGCATAGAGACCAACCTGTAGAGAAATCTGATGTCACTATAGAGTGATTTGTCTCTTGGTGTATGTCAATACATAGTGTTTTTCTGTTTGTTGAATATAATAGGTCGTGTTTACTGTTCGTCCAATCTATTTGTTTGCATTTTGACTCTACTAAACCATTCCCAACAGGCGTAGGAGTGTGCAGGTTGCACGCTCTGTAGAAGTTTTCTCTTTTCATTAGATGTAGAGGCCACTCCACAGAACAAGGAGATGGAAATGCAGGGAGAAATCAGAGGTTAGATAGAGTATACCCAAGAAAGAATGTTACTGAAGGTTAGTAACTTGTTCTTCTCATGGCTACTTCTAACCGCAGATGCCTCACCTTAGAATAGATAACAAAGGAGTGCCTCTCCAAGTGGAGGGGCTGTGGTGAGGACTCAGACCAAAATGCCTTGCAAGAATGAGTGGGCAAAATGCCTTCCCACCATGATGAATACAGGCCCCAGCTAGGCCCGCAGGACACAAGGGTTCGCTCTCCTGTAATGGAATCTATAAGGAAGTTGGCACGGAAACTGCAAAGTACAAAGACAGCATTTATTAACCCTTAAGGGTGGTCCTACAATCCACACAACACTCTTCAGTATTGCATAGAGTAGCACAAAGAACATTCGTACATGGTCCCCTTTTATACACAGTAGAGGGGCTCATAAGTGGGTGGATACAACATGAAGACGAAGAACATTACCATTTATGGTCATTTTCGATACTGAATCAATATGTGGGCGGAGCTAACGCACTCCTTGAGCCCGCGAAAACATGGTCAAGCAAGGCTAACTGATAACAGATGTGGTCAAGTCTGGGCATGCGCCAGATGGACAAAGGAGCTATTTATAGACTGTTACTGGGCAGATTACAAGAGCAACTAACACAGAGGTTGGACTCTTCTCGTGGGGAACACGTGGAGGCATGACAATACAAAATGGAGTCCAAGCTTCGGTCAACATAACAGAGAAAACACGATCTATAACAGAGGAACTAATGTCTTTAGTAAATGCTTAATCACATCGTTGTTTCAATTTACAACAGACGACCCTTTCAGCATTTACTGAAGACATCCGGTTTGTTAGGATAATCATCATATATATCAATTGTCATCATTTCTTCAACTTCTTTAGCTAAACGTTTTTGGTGGGCAACATCGGCAATAGCTTTCTTATCAGGGATACAGAATGATACACATAATGAGCAGAGTAAGGGACCACATTGAATACAAATACAGCATGAGAACAGAACCACTACAATAATACAGAGACCAGTTAGAACCTTCCATCCCCAGGCAGTAATTAACGCCCAAAACCATCCAGAAAAAGACCAAGTGCCGTTTTCTGTATGGATCTCAGCTGCAATTTTATGCAGTTTATTGATGGCATTATAAACTGATGGCGTATGATCAGGGATAAACACACAACAGCTACTTCCAATAATTTTACATGCTCCTCCTCTATCAGCTAGCATAACGTCTAATACCATACGATTCTGCAATGCAACAATTCTTGTGATCTGCAATTCCTCCGTAAGATTCCCAAGAGCAGCAGCAGTCTGATTTGTCACAGCTTCTACCACTCTTGTTAATCTTCGGATCTTCCTACTGTTCAGGGCAGCTCCAACAAAGAAAAACAGTCCTAAGTTAAAATCAATGTACTGTTGCAGACTGGTGTCAGTCTGATCTACATCATCAATTGATAAAGTACGTTTATACCTATTTACAGTCACATTATTTAATAATTTCAAATCCTTATGATAAGATGCGGGAGCTAAGAATACAGGAGGTAATAGAAATGATACATAGCATACCCCAGACCACCCAGCCGGCAGACGGTAATAACCTTTATTTCCACACACAAAGTACGTATTATGGGAGGCTAAAAAGGTACTATTGTTCAACCCATCAATATTCAAAACAGTAATGCAATCACTGACACCAACAGGGATGAAACCCACACTCTGGACACACAGGTCCGCTTGAGCTTGTGCTACTTGAATCACAAATTTGTCTTTTCCCATAGTGTCTCTGGTGTTCGTGAAGATGTAGGGAATGGATTCATTGTCTGGTCGGTACTCTTCCCATTCCCAAATTGTCCCATTCGCTTGTGAATACCCATTCTTGTCTTGATGGCATTCTTTATTAAGTCTAAAAAGCAATCGTCCCACTGTCGGTTTCCGAGTGGCAAAAAGCAAAGTATACCATGCTCTACAAGAGCCATTATGAGAGAAAGGAAGGGGTATAAATGGCGTTCCTCCTTTCTTCTGATGAGCTGGCATCATCCCACATATCCAACAGTTCGTAGCATTCGTAGCAACGTGGGTATGATGCAGCATCTGGATGAAAGTGTTATTCAAGTAAGATTGTCGATGCTTCAACTCTTGATACGGTAATGTATAAAAATAGTGCTCCTCGGGCACCGGAGTTGTCAACACAAGAATCTTCCGAGCGGGAGTTACATCCTCCACGAACCATGTGGTTATCCCAACAATGGCTACTGTCAACATGAACCCTAATGCGCAAAGTATTTTCTTTTTCTCCATATCAAAGCAAAAATAAAACCCAATATCTTCCTGAAACTAGAAGTCTGTCAGAACTCTTCCCCTTGGGCAGCGGTTGATTTCTTCACCAGCGGGCCAAGACGGGTGTCGCTACACTAATGCAGGGCTGACCCCCCCCCTTGCCTCATCGGCTCTCCGTTTCACTAACCCAAGGGCCGTTCTCACAGTATGTCCCGCTACTGGAAAACTCACTTCCTTGGTCGAAGATGATATCGCCTTCCTCCAGGAGTCGCGTGGTCCGGAAAGAGCTCCTCAGTGGCGTTTGGCTCCGCAGCACGACCTGTCTCTGCAGCCAGAATTTCTCGTTGATCGGTCAGCACGGCAGGTTCCACCAATCCGGGCGGCACCTTCCTACAGTGCAGGGAGTGGATCCAATTCTTTCGGTTGGAGACTCGCACAGCCATCCTCGTTGCGAGGAGGACCTGCTCAGGGCCCACCCATCTCGGCTCCAAGCTGTTCGTTCTGTCGAAGACTTTCACCATGACATGGTCACCAGGCCGGAGACCATGTCCTTCGCCGGTAGACCGATCAGGGAGCGCCTCTCGGACCTGTTGATGGATAGAAACCAAGTTATCCGTTAACTGTGCCAGATAATCGCTCATCATTACACAAGGTACATCATACACAGCCTTAGGTCTTGGTGGACCCCAAATATTCATTGGGCGTCCAAAGACAATCTCGTACGGCGTAAGGCCAGTTCGAGAGTGTGGTACTGATCTAATTGACAATAACGCCAGTGGCAGAGCGTCTGGCCAAGTCAAAGACGTCGAAGCTTGAATTTTGGCGATCTTAAGCTTCAGTGTACCATTATACTTCTCAACTAGGCCTGCAGACTGAGGGTGAAACACGGCGTGGAACTTCTGAGTGATGCCTAGACCCTTCAAGACATACTTTATAACATCCGCTACAAAGTGAGGGCCATTATCACTCCACAGAAGTCTACAAACGCCATATCGGGGGAAAAACTCCTTTAGCAGCAGCTTCGCAGTAGTCATTGCAGTATTGTCTTTCGTAGGGTACGCTTCAACCCGTTTGCTGAAAGCGCAGACCACTACTAGAACATACTTCAGATTATTACAGCGCTCAAGCTGGATGTAATCCATCTGCAGAACCTCAAAGGGTGCAGTGGGTGTCACAAACCCTCCTGCTGGAGTTCGAGTACCCTTTCCTGGGTTGTACCTCAGGCAGATCATACAGGTCTGCACCACTCTCTTTGCCGTGCTAGCAATCTCTGGATGCTCCCAGACTTGGGTAAGCAATTTCACAATTGCGGAAGCTCCAACATGTGCTAGCCCATGTGCCATCTGAACCATAGGTTGTACAAAGGCCGTGGGTAATTTCCATCTATCCATCTGCTTATTTCTCCAGCAACCCTCGTCATCCAGTTCTCCCTCGCTAGCCCATTGTTCCCGCTCTTTGTCAGAAGCGGTCCTTTGCATTTCTCGCACTTCCTCCTTCGCATCATGCCATCTCTCCACCTGTGACTTCACTACATACATGGCAGTAGTACCGGGCTGCATCGCAGTCTCCCGTGCTACTCGATCCGCTAACGCATTCCCTTCTCCAACTTTATCAACCACTTTCCTATGGGCGCTACACTTAACAATGGCAATTTTCTTTGGGTATGTCAATGCAGTTAAAAGATTATGAACTAACTCTCCATGCATTATCTGTACTCCATGTGACGTTAAAAACCCTCTCTCCTTCCAGAGTAGGCCGAAGTCATGCGCTACTCCGAAGGCATAGCGGCTATCTGTATAAACATTCACACATAATCCTGTACTGAGCTCACATGCTCGTGTTAATGCTATCAGTTCCGCTGCTTGAGCTGATTTCTGTGGTATGCGTGCTGTCTCCACTATCGTTTGTAATGTGGTAATTGCATATGCTGCTGAAGCCGTACCATCTGGTAGCTTCAGACAGGATCCATCCACCCACAGTTCTCCATCTACATCTGGAAAGGGCGTATCCTGGAGATCAATACGACCCTTTGTTTGTTCCTCAGTCACGAGAATACAATCATGCGCTTTCCGCGCCTCAGGCTGGGTTTCGGGGTATGGCAGCAATGTTGCCGGGTTTAGCGTTACGCACCTTTTCAACGTAATATGAGGAGCCAAAAGCGTCAACTCATATCCCGTTAAACGGGCACTGGTCAAATGCTGCGTCTTTGTTTGATTAAGCAGGGCATCAACAGCATGGGGGACTAATACCAACAGCTTATGAGATAACACAATTCCCTCGCTTTGGCGTATTGACACAGCTGTCGCCGCAACCGAGCGAAAACACCCTGGTAATGCTCGGGCAACAGGATCAAGTACAGCCGAAAAATATGCACATGGGCGCTGCTTATCACCGTGCATCTGCACTAAAACTGACAATGCACATCCATCTTTCTCATGCACATACAACGAAAAGGGTTTTGCATAATCAGGGGTCCCTAACACTGGTGCTGAACAAAGGGCCTGTCGTAGTTGCTGAAAAGCAGTATCACACTCATCTGACCAAGGGATTGGGATAGGCGTGTCCTTTGTCAAGAGGGCTAACAATGGCTTAGCTATGTGCGAAAACCCCAATATCCACTGTCTACAAAAAGAAACAAGGCCCAAAAATGCACGCACATCCTTCTGTGTGGACGGTCTCGGTGTATCCAAAATTACTTGGATACGATCTGGCGTGAGTGCACGTCCCTCCTTAGACAAAAGGTGGCCCAGATAAGTCACCTTTGGTCTACAGAATTGCAATTTCTTCCTAGATACCTTATGATTGCGGGACGCTAGAAAGGAAAGTAAGGATAACGTACTTTTTTCACATAACTCCAGGGTGTCAGCCGCCAGTAAGATATCATCGACATATTGAATGAGGGCGACACCCTCGAGCAGGACAAAGGAATCCAATTGTCGTTTCAAAGCCTGACTGTAAATGCTAGGGCTTTCTGTATAGCCCTGGGGAATCCTACAGAAACGATAAGATCTATTATTCAGTGTAAACCCAAAAAGATATCGGCTATCAGGGTGAATGGGAATGGAAAAGAAGGCATTTTTCAAATCAATCACTGAGAACATGGTCGCCGTAGGCGGGACCAAGGTAAGCAACGTCGTGATATCGGAAACCACTGGGTATTGAGGTATCACGATCTTGTTCACCTCCCTCAAATCAATTATAAACCGATAAACTCTGGCATCCGTATCCTTTTTCAGTATGGGAAGAATCGGACTGTTACAAATGTTGTAGGGGACTTCCTCGACTACCCCAACCGTTATCAAATCCTGCACTATCTGTATGAGAGCCTCCTCGCCCTCCTGGGAAATACGGTACTGTGGGAGGCGTGGTAACACCGCCCCCTCCTGGACGCTAATGTGGACCGGCGGAATCACCATTTGTCCCACATCAGTATCCGAAGTTGCCCACAAAGCATGAGGGAGGGTAGCTAACAGCGCATCCTCTGACATCGTACACATCCGTTCAGATCGGGGGTAATTGTCATTCAATATTACCCGCACACCAGCAGGGGAGCAGCGGATAGTAGCCCTAAAGTGCTTTAACATATCAAGACCCATAATATTGTCCGGTGTGTACGGGGCAAGCAGAAACGGACAGGGTGCAGAAAAAGAATCAACCTTAAACATGAGGGGCTGTGAAAGAGGGCTTCGGGAGAGTGTACCATCAAACCCTACCGATGTGACCATTAAGCCGGATGGGGGAGCCCCCGGAACCAATTGCTTAGATAGCGCACTACGTGTCGCTCCAGTATCCACTAGGAACTGATCAGTAGAGCCCAAAACCTCAGCCGATACATAAGGGCCCTTCTGATCGACCGGCACCTCAACTGATTCTAACCCCCATCCAACGCAATCCTATGCATGCTGAGAGTCATGGTACCCCGACCGGTCAATCCCTGACGCTTGACACTGATGTTGGCGATCGAAAACATTTGACCTATCTCGGTGCTGCCCCGCAGACTCAAAACGAGCCTGTTCGTTAGAATTCCCTCGAAAGTTCGAGAAACCCCCTCTACCTCGCGGGCCACCGTGGGTATGCCCCTGGCGCGATGCATGCAACACCGGGCAGTCCCTAGCCCAATGACCCGATTGCTTACAATACGCACATTGATTCCTATTCAAATCAGACCGGCCCGAGGGAGGACCATAAGATCCTCCCCTACCTCTATTACTACCCCGTCGAGGCGGGCCATAGACTTGCGCCAACATCACCTTTGTTTTCAAATCTTTCGATTTCTTTTCCTCCTGTCCCTTTGCTTCTTGCTCCTGACGCTCATAATACTGAGCGATAGTCAGGAGGGCCGTCGGCGTAGCGGAGGACCAAGAACTTTCACTCGCTTTCAGACGGGCCGCAACTGCCGGCAGCAGATTAGCTACATATTTATCCGCAAAAAGGTGGCGTCCCGTATCGTCGGTAAGCGACTGGCCACTAAAATCATGAAACGTCTCCTCAAAGCGCGTAAAGAAGTCCGCAACTGACTCATCAACTTTCTGTTTACATGCAGCTAACATATTCCAGTCAATTTTTTTAGGGGGGATAATTGTCTTCAACTTAGCCACAATAGCAGCAGGGAGATCTAAAATATTCTGGGGCGGTTTCTGCGCAGGCTTCCTCTCCCTATCCTCATCCTCCAGTTCAGACCATCGAGCCTTAAAAGTGGCAACATCATCTACCTTCCGCACAGATCGCCACATGTCTGGTGGTAGAATAAGGCCAAAGAACAGGTCTATATCTGCTAAAGTCATAACGCAAGAATTCAAGGCCCCCTCGACTTCTTCATAGAAGGCCGCTGGATTCTTGCGGGGATCGGGCAGCGCATTCTTTAATGCCATAACATCAGCTCTATGCCACGGAGTGTAAACCCAATTATACACGAAATATCCCTTCGCATCGGCGGAGGTAATGTCCGAGCTAGTCCCCGCTCCTTTAGGAGGAACATACAAAGGCGCCGCCTCTCGCATTGGTTTAACATGCACTATGTCATCCTTATCTGACTGGGAGGTGGATGAGTGGCCCTCTGATGTGCACGAATCCGACTGCTTCTCCTTCCCTGCTCGCTGGCGCGCTTTCTCTTTATAGACCAGCACCTCGTCCCGCAAGGCGAACAGCCGCCGAACCGTATCTGGAGCCTTAGAAAAAGAGAAAACACCATTACGCAATGCTTTAGCATCCGATGATACTTCGTCGGGCTCAAAAACACCAGAACGTTTCCGGAAAGCATCAATCACTTCATCCGCGAAATGACCCAGAAAATACAATTTATCTCTCTCCTGCCACGACCCCCAAGTATGAAATAATTCCTCTATAGATATCTTGCCGTTAAGTGCACGGAAGGAAATTTGCCGAAGCTCAGCCATTTGGTCGGCTGATAACATGGACCGCGTATCTACCTTACCCGGACCCGGGACAGAATCTTGCGGCCTCGGAGCAGATGCGCCGACATAAGGGGGCGGAGGGCGATCTAGTAAAGAAAAATCATCATCGAGATTATTAAGGACAGGATAAAGTGGCTGCCGAACAACGTATTGACCCGAAACTTGTAGCCTACGCTCCTTCTCTTGCCTGTCCGTCTGCTCTCTGTCCTCCCGACGCTTCGCTTCCTGTGCTCGCACATGATCATTCTTCCGTTGTTCTTTATCAAACAGCGCTTTCTCACGCTTCTCTCGCTCACGCACCTCCTTCACCCACAACCGCACACACTCAAACATATCCTGACGAGCACGCCGCTTACACATACACTGTTCCACATACTCAATCTTACGTATATCAAACGATCCATACAAAGGCCATCGCAACTCAGGATCTTTTTTTGTATATTTCCTCCATACTGTGCTGTACATTATGGAAGAAAGACCATGCTTCACATACATATCCCTATTAGGAGTCCCCTCTGGGGGAGCTGGAGCAGATTCCTCGAGGTTCAACCGGTTTCCGAAACAGCAGCACCACTTATGGAGTGCGCTGAAAGCAGGCATGCTCAGAAATAATGCAAAATATGCAATATTATAAAAAATGGCACTTAATCGTTGCGCCGTTCAAAGTTACACAGCTCTGGAGAAATCTCTCCACATTACCTGCCTATATGTGTTGCAACGCATATATATTCACAAAGACAAATCCAAAATATGACTAGTCATCACAAATCAAACTCAAATAGCCAGATCAGGCTTCAAAAACTCGGAGCAAGTACCGTACACCGGTTCTTACCAATCAAGAGTCCAGATTCCAACTGCCAAGCTCCACAATCGCCCAAACGGCTTTCACGGCAAGACCGACAGAAGAGGTCTCAGTCGAGGACCGGCGCCACCCAGACGGTCAGCTCGGAAGGGAAGGAAGAAAAAAACCTTGGGATGCCAGGGCTAAGACGCCGCTGGCAGTGATCACGTCCCCGGCCCAATTCCTCACCTTCGTCGCGACCAATCCTTCGAGCATCCGAGTCGCCGATGAGCCCCACGTGACGGGCGCCAATTGATGAATACAGGCCCCAGCTAGGCCCGCAGGACACAAGGGTTCGCTCTCCTGTAATGGAATCTATAAGGAAGTTGGCACGGAAACTGCAAAGTACAAAGACAGCATTTATTAACCCTTAAGGGTGGTCCTACAATCCACACAACACTCTTCAGTATTGCATAGAGTAGCACAAAGAACATTCGTACATGGTCCCCTTTTATACACAGTAGAGGGGCTCATAAGTGGGTGGATACAACATGAAGACGAAGAACATTACCATTTATGGTCATTTTCGATACTGAATCAATATGTGGGCGGAGCTAACGCACTCCTTGAGCCCGCGAAAACATGGTCAAGCAAGGCTAACTGATAACAGATGTGGTCAAGTCTGGGCATGCGCCAGATGGACAAAGGAGCTATTTATAGACTGTTACTGGGCAGATTACAAGAGCAACTAACACAGAGGTTGGACTCTTCTCGTGGGGAACACGTGGAGGCATGACAATACAAAATGGAGTCCAAGCTTCGGTCAACATAACAGAGAAAACACGATCTATAACAGAGGAACTAATGTCTTTAGTAAATGCTTAATCACATCGTTGTTTCAATTTACAACAACCAGACCTAGTGGTCAAGGCAGTAGTACTTCGTAAACATATGCAGTCACACCTATGTCGCAGCCTAGCAGATGTTAAGGGCCGACACTCCACTAGCCCATGCAGTGGTAACAGCCTTAGGACTGGTGGATGGGCTCTCGGATCTTCCGGGGCCTGCTTCTTGGCCACTGTGTAGTAGATATTGATGCAGAGGATGATCCATCTGAATAGGGTTCGCTTTTGCACTTCCTTTTCTTCGTCCCAGAGAATCCAGAAAAAGGCAGATCGCCCACACGGTGTTCCCTGGGACGATTAATGTAAAAGCTTACAGCCCTTTCTGGGTCCAGCTGATGCATCCCCTCGTGCTCTTTCTAGGGGTGAGCGGGAGAGAAGCACCCTGGCAGAGTGATCTATTGACTTCAGTGCAAGGGAGCCCGAGTCCTTAGCACCAACTTGTCCAGGGAAAAAAGTAGTGTATGGCTGTTACACTGAAAGTCTCTAGAGTTTGCTCGCGTAACGAGCTGACATGTCCACAATGAGGAAGGTAGTCTCCAAAGTCAGGAGACAAAATGAAAAACTATGCAAAGGCTCAAATGGCGTACACAAGAGAAACGTCAAGACCAAGTTAAGGTCTCACTGTGGCATCAAAAACGGGATGGGAGGAATTGTGTGTCAAACCTTTCACATGTAACGTCACAACAGGTGATTTAAACAAAGACAGCTGGTCCAGTAAACGAAGAAATGCGGAAAGGGACGACAAATAATCTTTAATAGTTCACACTGCAAGGTCTTGCTGGGCCCAAGATCAAACAAACAAAAAAAAGAAGAGTATCCAATAACTTTGCTTGTAAAGGATCAGTTTTAGGACTGACCAGCTGCGCTTTTGTAATCTCGCAGGGCAACATCAAGCCGAAGACAATTTGCTGTCAGCCATCGGCATCAGCACCAGATCCTCTTCTGCTGTTGACGTGCGACATGGAAGGGACTGGCATTAGTTTTGAAGCCAGAGTGGAACTTGTACCGGAGTCAGTATGGGGCTGAAATGGGTCCACAGGGGTCAGACAACACCAAGGACGGATCAGCCGTCGGTAACTCTACTAAAAATCCTTGGGGCCTAAAAGTGCACAAGAGGGAACCAGAAGCGAACCAAAATTCTGCAGTAAGACCTCCATGAAGACTTCAATCTGCTGCGGTATTGCCGATGGCCCGGAAAACTCAGTTAACTCGGTGCTCACCAGGATCAACTGATGAATCGTCTATTCTACTGGAGACATCCAGGTGAAAAACTCAGACCATGGCACATTTGTGCCTTCTCTGTAGGTTCCAGGTGGTAGGATGGATCAAATCTCGCTTTGTTTTTTATCTTTCTGCTTGGACATCAATTTTGACTTACAGGAGGACTTGAGCTTGAGATTGACCGCTCACCGGAACGGCCTCTTTATTTTCATATATTTATTTTTTCTACAGAGTTTTATATATCGCGACATTGACTCAAAGGTATGGGGTATCAGAGCGCTTCACACAAGCACCAGTTGCCTTTACATTCATTCACTTTTATCAGGCACGGGGAGATTAAGTGATTTGCCCAGAATCACAGGGTGTTGGCGTCCTTGCCGAGACTCGATCCCGGTTCCCCAGATTTAAGGTCGACCGCCGTAGCTGTTAGGCCAACTCCTCTCCCAAATATAGGGGATGCACACACATGCTCCTATTCTCTCTTGCACACAACATGCATTTCGTGGGCCTATAAATAGGCAATGTAAGTATTGTAAGAGCAGTTAATCAACAGAGCTTCAATACAGAACCTGAAGTTCAGTAATAAAAACTACTAGGAAACCTCAACCATGGTAATTGTAAATGTATTTATATAGTGCTTACGACCCCTGACGAGGCACTGAAGTGTTTTTTTTGGCAAGTAGCACGCTACTCCGGAACCCAAGATTAGTGATTAGTAAAAATTTGTTTGCCTTTCATCGAGTACTGGTTGTGCTAGGTTTTTGCCCTTGATTTCATGTGTGTTTGGAGTACGGGGAGGGTGGCGTAGGGGTGGAATGATAGGAATGGATTTGTAAAGGTAAAGTAGTAGATTTGTTTGTAAGTAGTTGTTGTGTATGCTTGTTAGTTGGGTGGAAAGGCTAAAGGCGGGTGAAAGTTTGATTGGGAGTTCATAGTAGTCTGTGAGGTATGCGATATGAGAGAGAAGGGAAGGATGGAAGAGTAGCACACACACACACACTCTTTTGCTTGAGCAAATCCCTCTATATAAATATTCATATGTACATTGAAGTGGCAATATTTACATGGTCTGCTGTGCACATTTATCTTTACATTAACCCAGTCCCAAACATCTCATTGCAAAAGTCAAAGTTTCCATGCCAGAAGGCTCTCTGGAATTGACAGACTCTTATCACCTAGGCACACACTGTCCTCTAATAGGATTGCTCATCTTGGGCACTTAGATACAAGGTGTCCTGTAACGGGATAACTTGCCTTTGACATCGAGGTACAAGGTGCCCTGTAATTGTGTCGCTTGCCTTGAGCACCTAGGCACAAGGTGGCCTGTAACGGGATCCCTCATTTTGGGAACCTAGGTACAAGGGGTTTCCAGACTCTTATGGGTTCTATAACGGGAGCCCTCAACTTTGGCACCTAGACACACAGTGTCTTCCAGGGTTGCATTGGGCCAGAAAATATGCCCGGGCACCAAAATAAAACTGCCACATTAGTAAATTAGAAAGCTAAAAAGGTGGCCCATGCTAGCAAGTCGAGGCGGTTTTATATTTGCAAAGACATACTGAATATGTATTTTGAAAGGTATAGGAGTCTGCATAGGTTTGAGCATAGTGCAGACAATGTTTTACTATTAGGGCAAAAATACAGCTCAGCAGACCATATAACAGGCCCACAAAAAGCCAAAAGATACCGCCCACACACTGGCATGTCAGATCAGCCCATCGGGCACTGCCTGCTTGCCAAAGAGGCCAGTCCGACCCTGGTGTTTTCCAACAGGATTTCTCATCTCTCATCTTGGACTTGTGTTCGAACCCTGGCGGCCTAATACTGCGCCATCTTGGGCATGGATGTAATGAGTTTGCTTTTAACAGCACTAAGGTTAGACAGACAGATGTCTGTTTTACTGTGGAGTCATCTACATAGGTTTCCTTTACACACAACAATATCCTTTACGCACTTCAACATTTCAGCCTCTCTCGGAAATCTAATCCTTGTAAATTGTTCGCACCACAGCGATATTTAACTTCGCATAGATAATTATTGAAACGACTGAAATCCTTCAAATGAGTACTTCTGTGAGTCAATAATGAAATGCATAAACATATAACTAACATAACATAACATAAATTAACATGCCTAGCATGATTACATACATCCAGAGAGAGGGTACTTATTATGGAAGCATGTCTTTCAGGGCCCCTTCTCAAAATCCAATCGGACATCATCTAACAACTGGGCTGAAACCCAATCATAAATCATCTAACAATAGGGCTGAAATCCGCCCAGACATCATTTATTGGCCATTTGGCAAATGATATCACAGTAGGTCTCAGCACCGAAGAATACATCATCAAACAAAGGTAAATACTGCAATGCCTACTGTTTCTGATTGTTAGGCATTCAGGGCTGGGTAAAGAGAAATGTTTTTTTCTGTAGCTGGATGATATCCTACATCAAAAGGGTCATTCTGGAATCCAAAACTCAGACAGGCATCATGAACAAAGAACATGCTCGTATGTAAAACACACCCAGCCATCATCAAATGGATATTCTGGAATCCAAACCCCAGGATCAAACAAAGAAATAATTGCGAATCCAAAACCCAAAGGGGCATCATCAAACCAACATCTATTCAAGAATGCCAAAGAACACGATATTCTGGAATCTAAAACTCAACAAAGGAACATTTTGGAATCTAACGAACAAGTAACTTACCTTCTGTAATGCTCTTTCTAGGGGAAAATCTAACCACAGCTCACCCTGAACACTCCCCGGGCACCAGAAGGAATGAAGAAACCCCTCCCCAGCGGCCATTCCGCACTCCAGCAGGTGACTGTGCAGCTCTGTGCTGGCCCTGCACCGTCCAGAAGCGCGGGAGCAGAGCCGCACACAAGCGCCACCCCTACATGCTTAAGTCAGGTTTCTAGTTCCCTTTCCATGGAATGCTAACAACTGTGGGCACCAGTGTGCTGATCTCCAACTTTTTTAGATGTTAAAAAGAGGCCACTCCATAGAATGGGGAGGTAAGAGGGTGGTGGGAAATCTGTGGTTAGATAGCCTATCTACCAGAAAGAGAGTTACCGAAGGTAAGTAACTTGTTCATTCCACACCTTAGAATAGATACTCAGGCTGTACCTCCCCAAGTGGAGGGTCTCTAGAGATGACTCCGACCCAGAAGTCTCTGTGGGACTGTTATAATTGTCATATATTTTCTGTTTAGTTATTCGTCTTTTTAATAATATGTGTCCATTATTAAGTGATATGCGTCAAATATTAATGCACATTATTATTATTCATTACAATGGGATAATTCAACTTGCTTGGATATACATTTATGATTTACTTCTGAATGGTTTTGAATTTTCTTTTCCTAGAATTATTTTTAACAAATGAACAGGGTTTGACAGAAAACACTAACACAACTTACTTACTGTTCATAAACAATAGGTAAGGTTCCACCTTTGGCATTTGAGGGGCACAAGACTGGCACTGTCTGCTCTTTTAATAAACTATTGCGATCCCATAGTGGCAGCCCCGCGCAAAGACTCATCTAGTGCCTTCCTCATCTTTAATACTGATGTTTTATCCCTGTCCACTCATAGCGGCCCAACACCCCTCTGCGCAAGCCATACCTTGCGACACGAAGAGTAACCAATCTAAGTAGGCAATGTACTTTGCGTCATCTCTGCTACTGTTGAGTCACATATCACAGGTGTTTGAACAGGTAGGGTGATATCATTCAAACTAACAGAGCAGCACAGCGGCCTTCATAACAAAGTGCGGGAGGTGGTTATGAGTTCCGAACAGCACTGTATTCAGCAACCTAGTCACAGAGTCAGATCCAATACAATTTACCTCCCCCCACCCTACACAGACCCCCGATCAAAATCTTTTTAATTACAATGAAAGTAGATTGAATTACGCCAGCTGTCTGGGGTTGGAAGAGCTAGCACGGTGAGGAATTGATTCCGGATTTGTACAGCGTTGCCGATCCGAGCCGACCTAATTAAATTCCATAATGTGACATTTCCAGGTTAGGCCGCGACAGCGGAGGGCTGGAATGGGGTTACAGCGGGATACGCCGCACCGAGAAGTCATGCTGATCAAGGGTCTATTTTAATCTCAAATAACATTTAATGCAAGTACTCAGCATGGGCCTATCTGGACTTTCGCTGAGATGAAACAATCATTAAGTGAAAGGTCTCATAAAACCCCATTTTGCAGCAATGGGAAATGTCTGCATGCGCATTGCTTTGGCTATTTGTGTGGTCTGTGAAGAAGCCCTCTATGAGGCCTACATTTTGGTGGTAAATTTGAGCTACTATTGACTCATAATTTCTCTGGTGCTTGCTCGGAGTCAGAAACAGCAGACAATTATTATTCTGTTTTTATTTAATTTTACTCCCATTCCGATGAGGCACTAGCTGACACATTGCTTCTCAAATGTGTGTTAGGTCTTGTTTTTAGGTCACATAGTCAGAAAAAAATGTGACAAGTTCTCATGGTATGATAAACATAAAAATGCGCCTCCCTCAGGGTAATTGAGACACACCTCTATAATACCACAATTTGTTGACTAGTCTCGACATGAACAGTTTTCAGACTGCTGGACACATTTTGTTTCGAATTACACTCTTGGACTGCTTTGGTATTGCCTCTTTAGATCCTCAGATGTTGGTAATGTTTTATGGACTTTAGATTTAACCTTGGCTTGAGACCTTTGTGTTATCTCAGCAACAGGAAACCTCTGGGTAGCAGTGCACTTTATAAGCTAGTCAGTTCAGTTTCAATATTTTGCACTAAATATAACTTTTTCTGCCTTTTTGAGTCTTGTATATTCATGGCATTCGCAACCTCTATATTTTCCTAAAACAAGCGTTAACTAGTAAGGTAAAAACGTTAAAATGGCTTCCTTTGACCAATAATAGCAATTGAGGGGAAAAACAGAGCCTCTCAATTTTATATTATATTCGATTCGATTGCATGGAGATCAGAGATAGTCTCTGCAATTAACAGGCCTAAAAGCTCACTCAGTTCAATATTCCTCTGGTTAACACACCTTCAAAAGCTCAGTAATTGCAATCTTCCGTCCTTTCCTTGGACTTTCTGCTCTTTGCACTTCGACGAGTCACCTCTACCAGAGCCACAATGTACTATGCCCCTACCTTTCCCTAGCGTGAGGCCACTGTAAGGACCGGCTCTCTATGAGACCACGAACCTGAGAAAATCAAAGAGAACCCATCCTTCTAGTCCTCGAACCCGAGTGAGCCCTCTCCAGATTTTGAGAGAGGAAATGTTGACATATTAAACAAAGCTTAATGGAAACTAGCTCCGGCACTAAAGAGGACTACCTCAAGAGATACCTAAATCATCAGTCTGCTCCAGAAGCCGCTTGACACTCTGAAGAATATGTAGCCGACTGTAAACATAGAACATGACACTGTATGCCCAGTATATAGGTTCAATCTGAAACTGCCTTGCGGGAACGGGAACTGTGCTTGCAACTTTCACTATGTGACTTTAGAAATGGTTGAGTCAAAACACTGAGGGGCTGATTACGATGGCAGTCTAACAGCAACAGACGGCTCATCAGTTGCGGTTCGACCTCAATCTGCTGCAGTGGTCCGACCGACACATTACACTGCGTGCGGTCGGAGGCAGCAGGTGGAGGGACTGTCCAATGATTTCAGACGGGCTCCTTGAGCCCGTCAATGAGTTGGAAACCCTTCATAATCCCTTAATAGCGGCAGCTCTGCATGGAAAGGCTGTTGGAAAGCAACATTGTGGGCCCCTAGCAGGGCCTCTGTCCCCCCTGACCCTCCACTTTAAGGCTAGGGGGCACCTATGTTGCCCCCCTAAACATCCCTGCACCATGTGGCAGGCATCGTTAGGTGTAGGGATGTTTACTAACATCCATTTTCCAATGGAAGCTTGTGCTGCAGGCCCTTTCCGCACGCCGCATAAGTTTCCACTGAAAAATTGATGTTTCGGACTGCCCTATGAGCGGTCGCATCCAAATACTGCAGTCGGAACCGACAACCTAAGGTTGGGCGGTTCCCAATCAGCAATGGTGTTGACAGCGTAATAAGCCCTCGAGTTGGGATCTCAAGTATTCGGTGGGAATACCTGGCGCACAATTTCAGAGTTCCCCATGCCTAACATATGCAAAATTCAAAATTCTTACAATAATTAAGCGTATTCCATGTGGAACAAATTATTTTTCTCACTCCTCATGAGAACCCATATATGCAATGCTCTCAAATCCCGTTAGAATTGATCATAAAACATAGAAACATTAACTATCCAGATGATCACGATAGGAGCGATACAAATCTTTGGGGCAACTGCTGGACTAGGACCCCATCTCACAAATGAACAAAAAGAAAAACTTCATGATAGATTTTCATTATGTTTATAAGCAAAGTATTCCCGATTAATGCTTAACCTCACTTTTTCTACCTACTTCTCATCTTAGTCCCCTCCCCATTCATTCTTGTGTGTTCTTTTCATCATTTTATTCCAAATCCTAACATTTCATTATTTATCTATCACCTTCCAGCTAATGCAGCTCCATTGGAGCGAAAGTGTAGTAAGTCATAAAAGGAATGTCATCAGATCAGTGCTTAATTTGAGCCGGTAGTTGCCGGTGGAGGCCACAGCACTCATTTTTCGGGACCGGCAGCTATTTTTTTCTGCATCAGTCGTTTACCGAGACAATAGAGGGAAAACACACAAAGTAGAAAGACAGAGGAAGGGAAAGACCGACAAAATGTCACAAAGGCAGAAAGCAGGAACCCGTAATTGTGAGATAAAAGGGAAGGGGCGATTGGCAGTGAAATGTAACGCATGAAATAGATTTCAGACTGTGCAGCTTGGTATTATGCGCGCCAACATTTAATAGCACTAGCCGCGGGCTTCTGAGCAGAGTTTTGAGCACCAGCACTCATTCCTAACACAAATGATGCACCTCACAGGATGCATTTTTTCATAGGCGGTAGACAGTCTATGATCTTCCAAAATGTCAACACGCAATAAGAGATTTGATCACTCAGTCGTTGTTCTCTTCTGTAGCATTTTGAAGAACTTAATAGAAAAATATGTTACAGAACTAGAGGAGTCCTGCTTGTAGCAATTCTGGATTTTCATTTGTACGGAGACAAATTGCTTTGAAATGCTGCATGCTGTTTCAGATTTTATGTTCATTTTGCCAACAGTAATATTTGTGGTGGGGTGGGGATGCGGGAGTGAACACTCTGGCTGGAAGTGGTCCTAGTTGACAGCCTGTTGCTCTAACGTCTACATTCAACCTGTCCCCGATTTGAGAGAAATGTGCCATTTTGCTTCTGTGGGCGATTTTTTTTATTCTTAGGATTACTCATAAGTTACTTATATGTTGAAAAACGAATTTAAAAAAAAATGCAAAGCAAATCAAAACGCATTAGATGATGTTTACATTGTCTTCATCTCACTTAACCCCTCTCACTTTGCCCCAGCTTCTGCCATTACCTCAGATCCGTCGGAAAACACGTGCCATTAAGTGCAATTACCAACGTGTTTGCTCATATATGTCCCAGTTCAATAAGAACAATATGTATTTATTAAATCCAAGTCGAAGTAAATGAGCATTTGAAAAACTGCCGTGTCACGTATTCAGAAGTTCAGGTTTGAGTAGGAACCCAACTCGAGTGATTTTCTGAGTCTAGATACATTTTGCGAATGTTGTATTCAGATGAATTTAATGGCATTTTGGGACACGTCCAGATGTAATCCCGCTTTCTAAACCACACAAATGAAAGGCATCAATGCTACATTTTAAAACGAAACACTTTAAGGAATTTAAAATGATGAAGCACAAGGGCAGAATAGTCTCTTAACAGCTCAGTTCTCAATAAACCAATTTGCGCCATCCCTAGAGATCAAGAGCTCACTGCTAGTCGAACAGTCTATGGATGGGTGAGACTGCATTTATGTAAAAGCGGGGCAAATATTCTACCTGAATCTCTATAAATTATGTGTTTGAAACAAACCTTACAACATTTAAAGAACTCAAGTTGGCAAGTTTAAAGCATTCACCCTTGAAGGTTCTAAGATAATGGACACATTTGAGATGTTATCAAGATAAATGTATCTGCATAATTAGTCACCATAGGCAAGTTCAGCAAGCGTTTCTTGGCTTAATCCTTTACATAGCAAATAAATCTGGAATTGTAAACAATGTTCATACCTATGGCTCTGGTTGGTTGGGATTTCATTCTCGCAATTGCACAAATCACAACAGTGCATATTTGTTGCAAACTACCCAAGACCTCACTTTGCATGCTGTGTTTCCATATGAATATACGTAAGCACATATTAGGATTTAATTCATTTGGAGATATATGTTCAACAATTTTATTTATAGTATTTGCATAGCTACAGCTAGTCCAAAGCGTAACAGAGCACCTTTAAATGAGAAAGGCATACACAGATGAGTCCTCAATATTCTAATTCATAGACACAGACTTTTATTATTGACGAACTACAGCACAACCACTCTCACTTAGATGAAGAAGAATCTGAGAATAACACTTCTACATCCAATACACTGCATAAAAGTGGTTGCTCTGAAAAAAATGTGTTGCTTGCTAATTTGTAATAGCAACCATACATTGGATCAATGTCTTTCATTGCCACCAACATCAGTAATTCACAACCTCTACTCTAAGTGCCCGGAGAAGCTACACTTTAAATCACTTGTTAAAAACTATCTAGAATCATTCTGAAGCTGGTATTGTCTTTAACAAAAACCCTTCATAATGCCACTGGTTCAATTTCCAAAGACTGAATCATTTTCATGTGGTTTGTTTTATTCCTGCTTCCTTGGGTTTCCTGCCAATGCAGCCCCTCATGAGGAATAATGCCACAATTTGGGCACAGCATGCAAGATATCAGTTCAAAGATTGGTGCCATTTTGATACAACATCCTTAATAGGAAGTAGCAACATGGTAACAAGGTTCATTATGGAAATCAGGTTATAAAAAGCTTATTGAACAAACCACTAAAAATCTCCCCCAAAAATGCAACAAAAAGTTAACAATAAGAGCAGGTAAGCTTTCTGCCCACTTTTTTCATGTTATTTTCTCACCAAGAAAACAATCAACAGGAAGATTGGCTCTTCAAAAAATTGCTAGTTTATTTAGAAGACCTCCACATTTCTATACTGTCTCAACTGCTTGCCTGCATTTCTTAACACTCAATCTCTTTATGTAAACACACACTTCTTTCTCTTGGACCCGATGCCCAAAAGATACTAACATGGTGACGTAGTCAACTGTCTAACCAAGACCAAAATACGTGTCCCAGAAATGATTCAGTCTCAATTATTCTCAATTTTAAACTGATTGACTAAGAATCTCAGCGGACACCAACATGAAGTCCAGCCAAACTCAGTTCAAGAATGATTTATTTTATGTTATTAGTAATTTTCTGGAATGCCTCAAATCCCTTTACGGACCCTTCATGGTCTTAGGGTGGAAACCATTGACCGGCTGGGATTTATCAGTGCAGTCTAGTGTAGGTAGAATCCAATCAAATGTGAGGTGCAGCACCCTACCCTATGCTCTTCATTCCCTATTCATGCTATAGCATGGTTTCAGTAACAGCCACGATTAAATAATTGGCTGGGAGAAGTCTTTCAAAGCTTAGATGGTTATGTTCTGATCCTTTGTGAGAAAATCAAAAAAGTGATGGGTGGAATGCTTGAATTAATTTCAACTGCTGGTAGTTACTCTGGGCCACAACCCAGTCCACCTGGCCTGGAAGTTCAGGTTGAATGCGTGACCTAGGCTGATTTCCATGCGTCCGGTTTGGTCTGAGGTGGCATGGTGGGTAAAAAAAGACAGACTGGAATGAGACCTGGAGCAATTACCAGTGGCTGAGAATAATTCAAACATTCCACCAATCACTTTTTTGTTTTCCTTTGAAGGTGAGAGTTGAGGCATTCTAGAGCTTGGGTCCCTGGCTGCTCAAGGATCTGCCTCCAGATTTCTACCATATTAAGATTTTTTCATGAATGCTTAGTTGTCACGTACACCGTAGTCTATGTTCAAATAAAATCCCTCCAGGGTATCAAAAAACTCATTGCTTCATGTTTTCATTCATGAAATCTATTTAAGAAGATAAAGCCAATACTAAAATCATCCCCTATTATCTCTGTGACAGACATGCAAACCAGTGCACTCCTCCCACCTCAACTAGCTCTGTATAGGTGTCCTCAATCCAGGCCTACAAGCAGCTAAAAAAAATCTATCATAGATTAATTGCTAATTTACATCACATTTCCTCACTAGCACCAGCGTTCGTAAACACCATGAAGTTCTGCATACAGAAATATTTTTCTGTAGTTGAGTTAAGACTTTTACTACAATGTTAGCAACAGCTCTAAACTGATCAATAATCACAAACAAAGAATCCCCTCTGACCACAGTTGATTCAGAAACGCTTGGGGTACTCTCTATGAAAGCACTCCTGGGCTAGAGAAGTTTTGAAACTCAGAAATATGAAATAATTTTGTAGCACCTTTTCCACCATACATCCTTCCGACCAAAGCAAACCCTCTAATGCTCTATCCTCCTCTCGTGAAATTGGCTCTTCTCTATGAGGAGCCCTAACCAAGACGATGAATGCTGTGACAATAATTGTAACTGTGGATAGCGGGCGGTTTATAGTATTTGTATGGCTACATGGCACACATCATGGCAAAAGCACTAGCTAGAAGTTTATACAAAAAGTATAAACAAGTACCTCTGACATCATGCTAAGATCTCATTCAACAAAGGCAGCAACATCAGTCAGATGAAACTGAACACTATCGTACCAGGCTGCAGGAAAAAATGGGGGAAACCAGCCTGGTTTTTTTTTTTAGAGAAAAAAAAAATCAATAGAAGAGATTCTAACAAGGTCCTGGAAAAAGGACAACAAAACTCATGAAGAGGAATGAGTGCATGAATGCACAGGAGGTGAATAAATACACGTTGAGACTCGGACATTCTGAGCCATGCAGAACATAAAAATCAGCCTCAGTCTGTTTCTCAGTTAAGAGAGTGACAGCGGAAAGATCCAGAGATACCTCAAATCAGCAACAAGGATCATAACATAACCAAGAAAACTCTTAGTGCATTCTGTGCACAATGCACATGCATCATCACCTTGAGATGTAGACATATAACACACAGGATCTTCCACTGAGGACTATTAGCCCCATGCCCAACACTGGGCCAGTCAGTCAAGGAGTGCATGGTTGCCATTTTAGCTTTGAGGGACAGGAACACAGGAGCAGAGATTTTCTTTGTGGGCTTGCTACCTTACAATGTTTTGGAGAGGCATGTCTACACCACTGAACACACCAGTGTCTAGGAGGCAAAAGTTCCCAAAAAGCCCTATGGCTGTTAAAGGCTGGCAGGGCTGGGCCACAGGCTGGAACATTTTGCCTTGGGTCAGGCAATTGGTTCTACAATCATAACCTTAGCCAATGAACCATACGTTCTTCACCTCACACATCCCATTACCAGCTGGTGGCACCCAGACAGAAGTCCCACTAGTATTCTGTATTTTGTTAAACGACCCATTAATAGTTAGGTCGGTCACACAATAAGAATGCAGTCTGTAAAACGCTGGTGCACAAATTTAGCCCCTTTTACCTGATGCATTACACGTACACGAGACCCTATATCGCTTCCTAACAAAATCCTCCCGCGTTCACTTTGCACTGCTAACTACCGGTGTGCTGTTGTGCAAACACATACCGCTGTGGCTAATGCAACACCATACGCTTTGAATGTGGACTGCATCTGTGGATCAACACCAGGCCCTCCAGCCCGAGTGACTGTTTTATGTACACGTCACAAGACTGGTATCAAGTTGGTAAAGGCAGACCTTTGAGAACACCAGACATGGATTAGCCAGATCGCGGTAATGAGATTTCCAGCTTGTGTGACAGCCGAGAGTTCTGTGCTGACAGATTTATCAACGTCACGCTTCTCAGGAGGCAAATCCGCCCCAAAAAGCACGTGTTCGACATGGGTCGAGGGCCCAATCACCAATCTGGAAGCGGAGGGTTCATAAGAAAAAAAACTGTCAGCCAGCGGGCATGCGTTTTGTGATTTGGTGTAAATGTATTCAGTAGTTTTTTAGATTTGTTGTATATTTCACACTGCAGAGAAAACACTAAGCAGATAGATCAGATCTGATTGGCTGCCATCACATCCACAATGAGGTGGCAGCAACTATTTTAGGACTCAGGACCCGAGGAAAAAGGTTTAAAAAAAGATACAAGAGAACACAGTAGGGGGTCCCAGACGGACCTACCTGGTGCCCAAAAACATATTTAAAAAAAAGAAATTACAAAAAATGTACGGTGTAACTGACATAAGTTTATTAATCATATCTTTCCAAGCCCTCACAAGGCGTGCAAGGCTGACATATTGAAATGAAGTGGCAGGGTACATATGTAGCTTAGAACCTTATTAATTTTAAAACATCCTTTTCACAGAAGGAGGGGGCAAAGTGCATAGTGAGGAATCTGCAGTTAGAGTATCAACCAGAAAGGTAAATAAATTACTCTTCTGAGGATACTTCTAATCGCAGATATCTCACCTTATAAATGAATGAATATGCTATTTCTATAGCACGCAGCGGCCAAAAGATGCCCTGGTGCTGCTGCGGACTCACCCAATTAATAAAGTTCAGCATGATTGAAAAAGCAAAGGTTTCAACCTTTTTTGAACAAGGATTTGTCAGAGAGGGCCCAAGTGGAAGAGTATTCCACATTTGAGGGCCAAGTAGGAAAAGGATTGGCCAGCCAGATGGTTGCGCCGAATAAGAAGAACCTTGAGTAGCAACTGGTTGTAAGATCTCAAGGTTCTGAAAGATCGTTAATGATGAATTCAGTTTGAGTTTAAAGATCAATGTCAAAGCAATAAGAGTGGGTCTGAGGAGTTGACCTTACACCAGAAAGTCCTGCAAAATCAAGTAGGCAAAATTGTACTCTCTGAGGACTTGAGAATGCCCGTGCCCCTAGAGCCACATAAAGTGTGCGCTGGCTAGGTTGTGAGATCCCCTAGAATGGCTCTTAAATTTCCAGTATTGTTGGTGTAATTGTCGGACAGTTTAAAGCGTAGCAAGTGTTCTGATGTGGAAGGGCCAGTCTGCAAGACTTAAGTCAGAATATTGGCTTTGGTTCCTCTGTGGGAAGCTGCAAATTTAGGGCAGGCTAACGATGGGGATGTCGGAGATCCACCTTCTCGTCTTTATCATGGGAAATGTGCTCATGGCCTTGGAGCATGTCACAGTCTATTCTAAATATTTTCTATAGCCTCACGTTGTATTTATATGATACCAAAGTAAAGGAATTAGAGCAGAGTCTTCATCAACTGGAGGGCGGCCTTATGAATGCTGTAACGTGACTTATGGTGGGCTGTTGCTGAAGATGATGCAGGATCCGAAACCTGAGTTGGGCTAGGATCCAGGGCCAGATGAGGAGCATCAGCCGAGCCTTGGTTGAAGCAGTTGGGGTACGTGCCCGGGATGGATTGAGCTGACTTCATGAGGGGCCAGTTGGCACTGAGGGAGGACTCACTGGCAGAAATCCAATAGGAGGCTTTAATGAGTCCGTGGGTCCACAGTCCGCTAGATGGAACCAGGAGCATTTTTAACATTTGCAGCTTGGCCTCCTTGAAGTAAATTTGCTGTGGAGATGGGAACTCCGGCGCATCGGTCCTAGATTCGGCCCTGGGTCAAAATTGGAGGTCGAAGCAGGAATCGGATTTTCACAGGCTGACTATGTGACCTCTCCCTGGAATGGGAGCATCTGAACCTTGAAGAACTTTGATTCGTTTTCCTGTGTTTCCTCTTTGCCTGCTGAAGGCCGGTGGGAACGAGAGCAGCTTCTATACTTCGAATGGAAGCAGCCCTGCTTTTTGCTTTCAGGTACAGAGTTTAGCTTCCCGCATGCCAATTGTTTTCAAATGAAGAAAGGGAGCATTTGTTGCAAGGCTCTAAGTCATCTTTAGTGGCAAGACACCAAAGACAGATGTCATACAAGTCAATGATTAACATTTGCCTGCAGCACATGCGAAGTGGATTAAATCCTATTGTCTAAGAGGAAGACATCCCCGTCAGTGCTTAATTTGAGCCGGAGCTTTCCGGTGCGGAGCACCGGCACTTAATTGGTTTCCGGTGCTCGGCATTGGCACCTGATTGTCAACACCATACATAGAACAGTCTACCACATGGGGGCGCTGCTCAACTGATTTAGAGATGAACATAACAACGGTTGTTTAGGAATACAATATACATTGAAATTGCAAATACCTGCTTCCCCAGCCATTCCTTTAGCTTTGGGGATCTGGAATAATCGGAACTGTCGCATTTACATGCAAGAGAGATGGTTAGCAGTTGTTTTGGCAGCGATGACAGGGGCGATGGGTGGTGCAAGCTGCTGTGTCCTCCTGGTCAGAGCCCTGCCACCTAATATTTTACAAATTAAGCACTGATCCCCTTAAAGTGCCACAAAGTTAAGTTAAAAAAGTAAATGTAAAAATACTGAAATTGGTAGAGTGGGGCTCAGGCTCTGTAAAAGGGAGAAGGAAAAGAGGTACTGATATCAGTACGTAAGTGTGACACCAATATACAACTCCACTTCATCATCTTTGGAGGCAGGACAGAGTTGTATTGGAGGCAGATGGGGCCACCTGTCGACATGCAGGAACTACTGCAAAGAGTTTCCGGATCCAGCGTGGCACTTGGCTAGGGTCACAAAGTGAGGAATCTCTGCAAAAAGTTTAAGTCCCTTTCTTGCCATCTCAAATCATCAGTCTGCCAACCAAAGGTTCTCTGTGCACAGGTCACTGGGGGACAGGCCAGGACAGGAAAGGGACAACGAACCAGGGCAGTCTGAGGAAGTGAGAAAGACCTAGCAAGCCAGTGGAGCGGCTGTTGGTTGAAACAATACCTCAGTTCCAGTGGGACTGGCTTGGTCTTTCCTCCTAAAAACGAGGATGCTACCAGGAAGTAAAGATTCTGTATCTTAGTACTCACCACCACCAATTTTGATACAGCTTTGAAGTCCAACGCGCCATGAACTATGATATGAGTTTACACAATCACTATTTTATTTTTCGGAAGCTAAAACTCTGAAACCAAATTAAAATAAAAAAGCTGGAAGAAAAGGTTATTTTTTTTGTTTCAAGAAACCGAAACATTTACAGATAAAACATGAACGCCGGTGACATCTGCACTTATGGGGAGCTCTGTCTACAACACTTCACAGAGCTCAGGCTTGCAGCAGAAATAAACGCTTTTATCAAACACCGAAGACTGATTATGATAAGAGGGCAATTTAACTACAAAGGGCTAAGACGTCTTTATCTGATAAATAATAACACAGAGTTTAAGCCACTTTGAACGTGGCTGGCTGGTGCCTTAGACAAGTCTACATAGTAGGGCAATGACCGTCTGCTCGAGATTAAACCTGACATCATTCAACGCCTGGTACCTGACGTACTGTGCGTGCAACTTGCAGATCTTCACAGCCTGCAAATTTAACCTGCTGACTAACAGCCATCAAAGGCAGACTTCGTGTGAAAATACAAATATCTTCAAAGTGGTAGGTGTATGGCATTTTGTTTTTTAGGAGGAGGACAGGTGTTCGCCGATGTTGATTGGGCAGCATTACGACACTTTTTACTTCAGAGGGCCTAAATATACATAAAAACACTGATGGGTCTTGAATATTAGAATTGCGGGGCTTCCAGCTAATTCGAAAACTGAGTTGATGCCACACACCACACTGAACTGATGGGTCAATCTGAGGGTCAGTAATCTTCATGGGCCTGCGGCTATACCTCTCAAAAGCCACAAGCACTGAGGCAATTTTAAACACTGAGAAGATAGTCCTAGTGCCTCAGTAAGTAGGTAATGGTGAGGGAGCTTTAGAAGCTCACGCTGTCTTCTGAGATGGTTTCGGCTCTATAACTTGAGTGCAGCGCAGAGCCCAGTAAGTTGATGCAAACTCCTTTTTAGGTCGAGCCTAGAGCCAGAGCGCTGCTTTGCAAGACTTGTTGTAGTGGAGTAGGGAATAGAAGCCCCGCCCATATTTGCCATTGTGTTGTGTCATTGTTCTTCCTAAATGCTGGCTTCTGATTCGCAAATAGGCTTGTTAGTCCCTTCTTAGTCCTGCCTTGTCTTCATTTGTAGACTTCCATGTCGACTGGCCTCTTTACTTCGGTTGTTACATGACGCCTGTTATTTAGTCAGTAAGCACTTCCTTCTTTATCGAGTTTCTCTCACTGCAGGTGTTCAATAACACGGGCGCCCGCTTTCACTTTAACACGGGTGCCCGGTATTATCTCAATGCCCCACTCATCCCATCCCTGAATAATCTCACCCTCCTGTCTGTTTCTCCACCCCTCCCACCAACCATACCCAAAGTCCCGCCTCCTCCATGAGACCATCTTAGCTTGTCTGTTAGCTCCCACTTCCTATTATTACAAACAATTCCCTGTTGTGCTCGGCTTTTGAGGATTAACCAGCGCTGCAGAGTGGCAGGGGAGTTGAACGGGCCTGTGCCATTGAAGCGATTCACTCTTATGGGCTGCTTACTCCGCTTGGAGGTAGGGAACGAGCCCAGCCATGGAGCAGCACCTAGGGGCCAGCGACCGTGCTCTTAGTGTGATCGGGGGGGAGGGGTGGAATTTCCATACCTGCCACCTTAGGCTTCATTCCCAGGAGCGTGCAGGGCACCATGAGCAGGTCCTCAGCAGTCCCCGATCAGGCCGAGGGATGCCCCCCCCCCCAGCTGTTTCCAGCAGCAGTTCCCAAGCAGTACATGGCCCAAACAGGTCCGTAGGGCAGTGTGCTGCGGTCCACTATGCCGGCTATCCAGTCCCTCTCAGGGGATTCCCCTCTCAGCGTGCCGGGGCCACCATCAGGCGGTTCCACCTCTACCACCACAGGGCTCAGTCTGTTTCATCCAGTGCTTGCGCCACTGAGACGCCCCAAGGCCGCAGAGCTGCTCTTCCCATGCGCTGGGTGCCAGGCCCCCTCAGACCGCGACCTCCAGACTCATTGCTCACCAGTCCTTTTCAGAGTAAGAGGTCTCCCGTGGGCCACACAGGCTGCGTCGCCAGCCCTTGCACCACCCGTCAGAGTATCAAAGCCTTGGAGGTAGCACCTCATCGTCCTCTGGCTGCCAGGAATTACTCACACCACGGTCTCTGGGAGCACGGCTTAGGCAGTCGGGGTCCGAGCATCTGCTCCTTTCCGCAGAATGAATGACAGCCCCAGAGGTTTACGAAGGGCCGAGGTACGCCACAGGCACAGATCAAGTGGGTCCGGTCACAGCTCCAGCTCCTGGCCGCAGCCTGTGCAGATGGTGCATCTGTCGTTTTTCAGTAGCCTGAGTTTTCCAAGCCATGCCCATGCAGTGATTATCTTTAAATCCATCATAGTGCCACCCTGATCACCACCCACCTCACCACCACCATCACCCCTCACCATCGTCACCACCACTGACTACAACCTACCACCACCCTACGAAACAACACAACACTGTTAACCATCGTCATTCTGCCAATAAATCAGCACTCGCCTGTTAAAGGCGCGACCTATTGGCTTGTTTGCCATTGGTGCCCGAGTGCATGAGTGGCTTGTTCATGACCACTCCTGCAGCAAGAACATTCACTGCAATGCAACTCCTGACAAGACACACCAAAGCAGTGCACTAGGCAGGAGTGTGGGTAGTGCTAAGCCACGTGTCTCAACGTCTCTCTCTGTAGTCACTTTCATCTTTTCAAGGTATGCAAAGGCGTCTCTTGAACAGTGAGATCAGGGCGCACTCAGCTAGCCCTCAGGGGCGCATGGACAAATACATGGACCTTCATACTCAGCTTTCTCACAAGGAACTGTAGAGATATTACCCGAGGAATCGGCCAGTAATAAAGATCATACATGGACATCATTTATAATCATACTTGGAACATTCATGAACAAGTGCTCTCAGTCATCAAGGAAGCCTTGTAGCGGTGCAGTAATGGCATTTTCCAAGATGGTTGTATCCACCCCGTTTGCTGGAAATATGTTTGTTTTTGAAATCCTGCTCCATTTATTACACTTTGGTATATTCACAGTGTCTCGGAGTACAATGCCTGGACAAAAAGTGAACAGATTTGCACTTTACACCACACCGGAATAGGGAAATTCTCTATAGGGTTGAAGAATGGTCAATGCCACTCCAATACCCAAAGCATTCTTACACCACATTGCTGTGCTTTAACTCCACTTGGGTCTTCTCTTTAAAAAGTTGAGATACTCATTCACTAGTCCACGCAGACCCAGATTCGAGAGCAATACCAGTTTGTGCTGCACTAGGATTATGTACGACTGGTGCACTGATAACATCCAACCTCATCTCCCGGATGATTGGCAACACAATTTTGCCATAAAAAACCTGAGGCCAATTGTGGAGGCAAACTGCACAAAAGTGGAGCTTGTGCGCCTAAGAATGGGGTCAAATATGCATTGGAAAAGTTTTATCCTCCATTTAGAGGTCCAAAAATCAGAATGATGTGCATACCGTGCACCCAGTAAATATGTCACTCCGCAGTATCCCTAATTGCCAGGAAGTATAGCTGACCATTGGATTATGGGCCACTCGTAATTAGGCCCTGCCTGCCTGCCTGCAAGGATTTCCCCAGAATGTCCAGAACCACTAATAGTTCGAAGCGCTATGTAAAAACATGGACTAAAGAATGCCAACCTGCCCGTGAGCATGCCTTCTATTAAACACAAGTTAAGACTTACAAAAGGCATGCTGATGCCAGCATCACAAGTGCTCGCAGTCAATGCTCAAAAACTACCACTGAGCAGCACAGAACAACCTCCAGGTAACCGCAGAACTCAGACGAAGAAACTGTAAAATCCCTTGCTGTAAAACAAAGGAAACAGGCCTAATCCCTGGGGATTGGAAGTATGGATTTCAAGGCGGTTATCATATGGCTCGTAAGGACCTGGAAGCACACAAAAGCCGCAGGGCGACACAGGATACACCCCTGCGAGCCGGTGGCTGCATGCCAAGGGCATGAAATCAGCCCTCTCCGGGCACCTGTTCGCTTTATGGGCAGCAAAGTTCGTTTCACCTGCATGAGCCACATCAAAAGGGAAAACAAGGAAGGGACAGCTCTGCGGTTGGAGCAAGAATGGGTCGTCTCACAGACCTTCCGCCCAGAGCGATGCGCAATAAAGAGAGAATGTCAATCACAGAGCAGTAAGAGCACTGTGCGGGCCATGAGTTCACGGAGGAGGGCAAAGATGCAGGTTACAGTGCACAACTCTAGCTATGAGTCGGAGGGGCAGGGGACTAACCGACCCTGTCTGTCACAGTCTCTCTTTCTTGCAGCAGTCTCAATCTTGACGAGGCTTAGAGGCAGAGCTTCAAGCAGCGTGATTTTCGGCATCAAATGCCCACAATATTAAAAACCCAGAATCATTTCTTTTAAGTTTTGTATAGCGCGAACAAGACCCCGAAAGGTATCAGAGCGCTTCACAGTAGTGGAAAGGGGAACAAAGTATGGGAACTATCATGTTGAGCTAATAAGATTGTACATAAATGCAAGCAAGATATAACTTAATAAGGTAAGGCACAACGCTACTTAATAGGTAAGGCAAAGAATCATAGACATTAACAGTTGAAAAGAAAAAAAAAATCTTCCAGTCGTTTCATTTGTTTTAATGTACGACTAGTAAATTTTTTCTAACTTTAATTGCTGAAAGGCAATATACTGCAACCCCCATCTTTCTCCTGTCTTGCTATTTTCAGGCACATTTCAACTGAAAAAGAGGTACACAATTCTTTACTTTATATGAGTTAATTTTTCTGAATGTTTCACATAAATAACAAGTTACTTACCTTCAGCAACGCCTTGTCTGGTACAAGTATCTAACTGCAGATTCCTTGCCATATAAAATTCCCACGGTGTCAGACTGGATTCGGAAATTTTCTGGTGAGCAGTGCCCCATGTGCGCCAGTAGGTGGCACAGTTCGGCTCCGTGTGGCACCGTCGATGCCGGAAGTGACGTGCGCGGTGCCTATATAGCAACACCCCAGTGCACTGAAGTCAGTTTCTTTTTGCGACTTTCTATGCCAGAATCGTGGAGCCATGAAAGAACACTGACCATTGGTGGATTAAACTAGGGCTAATAAAAGAGGACCAGCTCTTAACTCTAAAAGCCATTTGCGGTGAGGATGTGTGGTTCAGTAAGGAATCTGTGGCTAGATAAGAGTCCCTACCAGATAGGGCGCTGCCAAAAAGGTAAGTACCTTGTTCATCTGATAAAGGCTTCTAGCCGCAGATTCCTTACCTTAGAATAGATACCCAAGCAATGATTCCCCGGTGGAGGGGCTGTGATACGGATTAGTCTAGAAAGTCCTGTAGGACCAAAGGGGCAAAATGCCTATCACAGCAGACCTAACTGTCCAGGCAGTAGTGCTTCATGAAGGTGTGCAGGGAAGCCCACGTTGGTGCCTGACAGATAGTCAGGACAGGAACTCCGCAAGCTGATGGTCGCAGCCTTGGCTCTGGTAGAATGAGCTTGTAAGCCTTAAGGAGGTTGCTTTTGTGCCAATGTGTAGCAGATCTGGATTCAGAGCACTATACATCGTGGGATGGTCTGTTTCTGCACCGCTTTTCCTTTCTTTGTTCCGACGAAGCAACAAAGAATTGATCATCCAGCCGGAACTCTTTTGTGCAGTCACGGTAGAATGACAGAGCTGCTTTTGAGTCCAGCTGATTGAATCTCTCCTCTTCTTCAGAGGGGTGAGGCGAGGTGTAGAAGGTAGGCAGAGTAATGGACTGTCCTACGTGAAGCTGCGTTACCACCTTCAGTATAAAGTATGCTCTAGTACAAGAGACCAGTTTATCTGGGTAGGTGTTGCGGTACGGAGGATGTGCTGACAGTGCCTGTAGCTCACTGACCCTAAAGGCATATGTTATCACCACTAGGAAGGTTATTTTGGTAGAAACAGGCCAGCGAGAGAGCAGTTATGTAGTGGCTCGAAGAGATCACACATAAAAAATGTGAGAACTATGTTGAGGTCCCACTGTGGTGTAATGAAAGGTGCTGGTGGGAACATATATTCATGACCTTTCCGAAACCTATTTGCAATAAGGGATTTGAAAAGGGATGGTTGAACTTGTAACCGCGGAAATGCTGAGATGGTAGACAGATAATCTTTCAATGTGCCCAAAGTAGAGCCCTGCTGGGCTAGAGTAAGAATAAACAAAAGAACCTGGGAAAGGAGTGCAGATAGAGGGTAAACTTTTTTATCTGTACACCATGCCATGAACTTGCTCCAATGGCAGATGTATACCATCTTGGTGGAGGGGCGCCTGGCTGCCAGGATAACATTATACACTTTAGGTGGAAGGTCATAAGCTGTCAACTGTCGCCACTCAATCCGCACGCATGAAGGCAAAGCGTTTTCAGGTTCCGGTGAAGAACCCTACCCTTCTGCTGTGACAGATGACCCTCCAGAAGACGGAGACTGATCGGAGGACCTCTGCTCATGCTCAACAGCTTGGGATGAAGACCCTCAGTGCCCAATTCAAAGCCACAAGAATGACTTGGGCCTGGTCATTCCTGATTTTCTTGAGAACTCTGGTTAGGAATGGTATGAACAGAAAAGGCGTACGGGCGGCCAGAGCTCCACTGAAGCGAGAGCCACCTTGAAAACTTCAGCATGCAAAACTGTTGGCATTGCACGTTCTCGATGCTGGCCAACAGACCTAACCAAGGCTCTCCCCGCTCTTGGAAGAGACTTTCCGCCACCTCTGGATGGAGACACCATTCGTGATCGAATAGGCATTGACAGCTGAGTTTGTCTGCTCTGATGTTCTTAGAGGCCACCAGGTGTAGAACCACCAGGGATATGTTTTGGTATTCCAGCCAAGTCCTGAGGAGCAAGGCCTCTTCACAAAGTATCCACAACCCCATACCGCCCTGTTTGTTGCAATATTACATGGCGGTGGTATTGTCTGTTAACACCTGTAACAGACTTCCCCTCATTGAAGGAAAAAAAGCTTTCAATGCCAATCGGATGGCCCAAAGCTCCAATCGATTGATGTGGAGTCAGGATTCAGCAGGAAACCAGAGTCCTCTGATCTCCACCTCTCCCAGGTGGCCGCCTCAGCCCAGGAGTGCTGCATCTGTCACTAACATCAGTTTTGGTTGGGGAAGGGAGAGGGGTCTGCCACTGACCCAATCGCGGTTCGTTAGACACCACTGAAGGCCTTTTGCAGTTCTAATGCACAAAGAGAGGGACGGGGAGCTAAGGGAAAAAGGAGGTCCAGTACCCGTGCTCCCAAGATAAGACGTGTCAATCACTGGAGGGTAACTGTTCCTATAAATCATAGCTTGTCCATTCTGCAGCTTGAAGCATAAGTGATCAAACGTTGGATAAGGGGGGGAATTCCTCCTAATTGGAGAGTTGCCCTCATACACCCATAGGGTTCCATGCGCCATCACAAGGCGTTTTGCTCCCCGTGGGGGTGGCGCTGCAGTCCCCCACGGGCCCTGCGAGAGGGCTCTTTGTTTGAAATCTTTTCAGAGGAACGCCGCAGTGGTGAGTGCAGGTGTGTGGGGATTGGTGAAGGTGGAATAAAAATACTGTGCTGGTACCCTCAAAGGTATTTATTCTTGGGTCCGTACGGTACATTTAAAAATAGGCAAAGAAGGGGACTTGTTACCCTGCTGTCAATGAGGAGGGCTCGTCCGTTTTTGCAAATCGAAGTGAATGGTGGTGCTGGATAGGTAATCAGGTTTAGTCAGGTTGACATGTTTCAAGCCTGTTTGGTCCCTAGTCGATCCTATGGTGTTTCGTCAGGACCAGGGGAGTCTTTTAGAAATTGGAAAAAATGGGACACAGGGGTTCAAGACAACAACACCCAATACACCCTGTGATGTTACCCTGATTCAGGTATGTGGTCTAGGCATCTCTGCACCCAATCGGTTTTTACCACCTTAAAGCGTAAATCCTACCTAGAGAAATAAGAAAATATATATGTAGGAAACAAAAGCATATAAAGTTTATGCTATTAACGCTATAAAAGTAGAGTCATGTCGTAGGTTAAGCGGTGAGGAACATGTACGCATAGACACTTCATGCATGATCGTAGCGGATGTAGTGAATCATATTGTAGCAACAAATTCTCAGACGTGTGACTCGGTGGCAAATGCCTCCGACAAAGAGCCCACTCGCGGGGCCCGTGGGGGACTGCAGCGCCACCCCCAAGAGGAGCAAAATGCCTGATGATGAAGCAGGACACCCTGATGGGTGTGTGAGGGCAACTCTCCAATTAGGAGGAATTCCCCCTAATACAACCTTTAATCACCTATACTTCAAGCTGCCGAATGGAAAAGCGGTCTTTTGCAGTTCCCTCCGAGATCTGACAATGTTGGAGATTCCCTTGACGCTGCGCCTACTGGAGCTTCAAGTCCCAACTGCAGAGCCCTCATATGCCAGCAGGCATGTGTTACGAGCAAGATGCAGAATGCCATTAGGCCCTGCAGCCTCAGAGTCATTCTCACCGGAATTCCCGATAGAGGCTGAACCATCGGTTTCATAGCCTGAATTTCCTGGACTCGCTACTCGGGGAGATAGGCCCAAAACTGCACCATGTCCAGAACAGCTCAGATGAAAGGCAGTGTCTGAGAAGAAGTCAGGTTTGACTTTGGCACATTTATAGTGAACCCCAGAGATTGCAGAAGGTCCACTATAGTCTGGAGGTAGGAGACGACTACCGTGACAAGCTTGCCTTCAACAGCCAATTGTCAAGGTACTGTAAGACTGGAACTCCTGACCTCCGTAAATGAGCTGAGACCACCGCCATCACTTTCGTGACCACCTAAGTGGCACTGGTAAGGCCAAAGAGGAGCATGGCAGACTGAAAGTGCTTTTGGCTAACCATGATCCGCATGTAACGCCTGTGAGCAGACAGGACGGGAATGCGAAAATATGCGTCCTGCAAGCCCAACGATACCATCCAGTATCCTGTGTCCAGAGCAAACAGGACTTGCGCAAGTGTTAGCACCTTGCGTGCCTCATTTTTCAGGAAGAGATTAAGAAGACACAGGTCTATAACAGGATGAAGACCTCTGCCTTCTGGGCACCAGAAAGTAGTAGAAGAGCAACCACAGCCTACTTCTGATGCCAGCATTTTCTCTATAGCTCCCTTGGCCAAGAGAGCAAACACTTCCTGGTGGACTAAGGAAAGCTCACCCTCCATCAGCTTGTCATAAGTAGGTGGCATGGGTGTGGGGGATGTCACAAAGGGGAGGGAGTACCCCCTTTGGACAAGCTGCAAAACCCACTGCTCGGATGGTACTGTTCTACAGTGGGGCAGGTGTTGGGGTATCTGCCTTCTACTGGATGCCCATTATGGTCGGATGGAAAGCTAAAAAGGTTTAAAGGCTCCAGCTGCGCGGGTGGTCATAGAATGGCTCAACTTCTGGCTACCTGTCCCACGCGGTCTGTGGAAATCGCTTTCTGAGCCACAAAAAGATTGTGTAATTTGTGGGCCCAGGGTGGCCGAGTATGTATCGATGCGGTTGAAAACCCCTTCTGTGGTCACGCAAGGGGCAAAAGGTGGACTGGGGTTGGCGAGGGGCCATGGAAAGGCCCATGAACCAGGCCGTAGCCCTGCAGTCATCAAAGCACTTCAGCACTGAGCCCCTTTTCTCTCCAAACAGATAAGAGCCATCCAAGGACATGTCCATAAGCGAGGCTTGGACATCCCCCGAAAAGCAAGTAGTTCTCAACCAGGCATGGCACCTAAGGGCCACCGATGATGAAATCGCTTTGCCCAGCGAGTCTGTTTTGTCCAGTCCACATCTGATGGTGAACTTGACTGCATCCCTCCCATCAGCAACTGATTGATAGAGTATGGCTCTGGCTTCCTACGAGGCCATGGGCAGCACTTGTACAACCAAGTCCCAGATGGTTTTGGAGCATTGGCCCAAGAGGCACGCGGTGTTCACTGACAGCAGTGCCGGTATGGCAGAAGAGAACATCCTTTTCCCAAATGCCCCAGGGTTAATTTTGGAGGTCAATCAATCAGTGGATTTGTAGAGCGCTGCTTGTTGCCCTTGAGGGCATCAAGGCGCTGGCAGTGTCCAGTTGATTAGCCAAATAACCAGGTCTTCAGGGACTTTTGAAACTCTGTAAGAGATGTGGAGGTCCGTAGATGAAAGGGTAGCTTGTTCCATACCTTTGCTGCTAGGTAGGAGAAGGCGCTACCTCGGGATCTGTTAAGTCAGATGTGGCGAGGGTGTTAGAGGAAGGAACGCACAGCAGTCTGGTAGGCTGATGGAAGTTCAAGGTGGTGGTTCAAGTAGATGGGTCTGCAGTTGTGTAGGGCCTTGAATGCATGCCTCAGCAGCTTTAACTGGCATATTTTCTGTATAGGGAGCCAGTGGAGTTCCCTGAAGTAGAGGGTAGTGTGGGTTTGTCTAGGAAGATCAAGAACAAGTGGGACTGCAGCATTCTGTATAGTCTGTAGTCGTCAGAGGAGGTGAGCTGCGATCCCTGCATTGAAAGCGTTGCTGTAGTCCAGTCAGCTGCAGATGATGGCCTGAGTGATCTTGGACCACCGAGCTCTCCAAGATGAGATGCTCAGGAAAATAGGGTCCCTTGGGGCGGGGCAATGGCGGTGGGCAATTGTCCTATGCAGAGGAGCCTCTGTGCATGGTTTGAACCAGTCCCTGAGTAGGACATTAGTATGGGCTTCATTGAATAGGAGTAATGGTTCCGTGGGGGCAACTCCCAAATGAAGCACCTCCATCAAGATGTTTGTCTGAACTGCCCTCCACACCACCACTGAGTAAAAGACACCCTCATACTTAGCCACAGTAGAGAGAGAGACCAGACCAGTGTCTGGGGAGGTATGTAGTTCACTAACATCCGCTAAACCCTTATATCAGTTGTCCTCATTATCTTCTAAAGACTAGTATTCATAAGGGTCCGCAGACCCCTCCCAACCATCACCCAATCCATGCCTGTCACCAGAATAAGGCACTGGCTGCGTTATCAGGAATCTGCCCCTGGTCGGAGTCGGTATTCAACATTATTTGTTCGGCTCCGTATCGGAGTCGGAAATGATGATGGGGTAGCATCACCGCTGGGCGTCGTGGGCATTAGCACTGGTGCAGGAGCCTAGGAATGTCGAGATTGCCCAACCGGTGCTGCTGGATCCCTGGGGCCCGACTGGAAACAAGGGTGAACCCGCTGATGGAAGAGCAGTAGGGGTCCATCCCGGACCCATGGGGCCTGAAGGTGCTCCAGAGGGTTTGGGCCACTCAAAAATGAGATGCATAGCCTTATAGGAGAGGTGTGGCACAGCGGCCAGAACAGCGGACTCTGGGGCATAGGGCTGACAGTTCGATCCCCGGTGCTGGCGGCAGCTCAGCTCAGTATCATGTGAATCTGGGCAATAGCTCACTTCCTCTCCCATGGCCCCCATCGCCTTGAAACCATTAAGGGGGTGATATGTTCACGCTTTACACGTAGGAATTTATTTATTTATAACATTTCTTTATTTGGGTGGGGGTCGCTCCTAGAAATTCAGGGAAGCAAGGAGACTGTCCAGGCTAGGCTTCACCCCCCAGCTAGGTCTCAAATGCCCGGTGACTCTTTCAAAGACTTGAGCGATGAAGTTGAAGACCTCTTTGATTTCTTTTTCTTTTTGTGGAACTTATCTGACGATTTGTAGAGGGACAATGATCGCCAGGTACGACTCCACGAACGATCTCTGGACCTTCCTCGCAACTAGGAACTGGAGCGCTGCTGAGAGTCGAAGTCAGGTGGAAAGGAGCTTGAGGGAGCGTTCCCTCAATGTCTTAGGATGCATGGCGCGGCAGTGCTCGCATGTCTTAGCGTCGTAGCCACGCTCATAGCACCAGAGACAAAACAAATGCGGGTCCATCACCGACATATGTCGATGACAGGCGCCACATGGCTTAAAACCTTCCTTTCTGGTGGTTCACCCAAGGAGAAAAAGTCTCAAACAAATCTTTACCAAAAGTCTATAAAGGTCAGTCAAAAAAGGCTGTGGGAAGATCTTTCAAGGATCTGTGCTGACTGGCACGGAAGGAAAAGAACTGACATCAGCGCGCTGGGGTGCAGCCTATTAGGAACTGTGCACTTCAATTCCAGTGCAGACGACGTCCTGTGGAGCCAAACGATGCCACTTACTGGCACGCAGAAGTACAGCGCACCAACACATTTCTGGATCCAGTCTAATGCCTGTGGAATAGTTTAAGGTAAAAAATCTGCGGCTAAAAGTCTCTATCAGATAACATGTAATCAAGTGCGTGTTTTCCACAGACGAGCAAGAAAGGGAAGTATGGCATTTCCCCAATTGTTAGCTTTAATTTGTTGCCACAAATTAAAGAAAGTGTCTAGCACAATCTTTGAGGTTGAAAAATCCAACAGGGAAAATAAGCTGCAGAAAAAAGAAACAAACATCAAGTACAAAAATGAACTAAACTGGGCGATAAATGTAATGAAAATTCTGGAAATTGAAAAAGAATTGTGATACATTCTTCTGAGATCCAAGCTCCAATACATATGGATAGAATAGGAAATTGCTTTACAGGAAAATGATGGGACATCATCTGGACAGGGTTGCTCTAGTAGCACAAACTGGGAAGACGACCATCTGGGTTAGGATGAATATAACTCTATGCACACCCATCGTCTAGGAAAATCATGTTGTACTTGTAAGGCAGGCACAAGAAAAGAGACTGAATGGACAAAATCCTGTGCTTCCTCCAACTGATGCCTCCGATCCTCTGAACCACCATACTGCTACCATGCTACCAAACTCTTCACTGGATATCCAGGACTGCACGCAGAATTCTGCTTCAGGATTACAGCATCAGAAAGCAATCCAATGTGGCCTGCTGTTTTGGACAAAGCAGATGGGAAATCCTTCCTGAACCTCAATTACTTCACCTTACCCTCTGCTGTCAGGGGACCAGATGACTCCACCACCTCCACAGAGCCAAGGACACTCTCTAGTGAGTTCTGTCCGTAGATGTAACACCATCATCCCACTTTTTCTCTGCGAGACAATGGATGGACTAACTATAGGTGGTGGTCCACTGCGATTCCATCTAGAAGTTGTCATTTTCAGATCATGCAACTGCAGAGGTTTCCTTCCCCTCACAAAAAGGGTAGTCCCTTCTTTGCATTCAGGACATTTACAGGGTGACAGGTGAAAGCCCAATAGAACAGCATGAAAATGCCTCTCGGTTATACCCCCTTGCCCCCAGCAGAAAGTTAACTGCTATGCGGAGACTGAAGCAGTGGCGAAACAAACCAAGATCTCTGATTTGTGAGGGTTCTTTACACATTTATAGGGAGATAATGAATGTCGCTTCACATGTAATTTATTTGACCAAAACTTCGCAAGTGGACAAGAGGCTACCACTCCTTCAGTACTTCTACCATGAGGCGACACCTCAAGTCCAAACAAGAAAAGGTGTACTTGAGGTCACACAATGAAAAGTCATGTGCTGCAGTACAGGGGCTGAAACTCTACATTTGTTCCTGAAAAGGTGCTTAATCATGAATAGAGAAAAACAATCTGCACCTCAAAGTGTCCACACTATACTGCATGAAAGGCAAGGTGCACCTGTGGTACTTAAAACAAAACCCCAAACATGGGGAATGAAAAGACTGAAAAACATTACAAAAGATTCCATCATCAAAAAAAGTTGCAAAATAAAAACATAAAAAAATGCAATCACAAATACAGATAATCCCAAAAAATAATAAACGAAAAGATAATAAACTTCTTGAGCCCCAACAACACAAAATTAATCAAAAAGCTATCTCTATTAACTGTTAGACCTTCTAAAACTGCCCGAGGCCAATCCCCGCTTTGCATGGCCCGGGTGTTGGCTGCAAGCCGTGTGTTAGGAGTAGGGCCTAGCCAAAGACTAGTCTCTATGGACAACTTTAATTTAACCTTGCTTTTTCACTGAATACATATTATCTATAAACTCATCTGTGCCCAGGTGTCCCTGATACTGGTGATTGAGAGGCCTGTAAACTTACCATTGGTGACCTGGCTCCACCACTATTGGAGGGGAAAGTTAACTGAATCGCAATGAAACAACACCAAAAAGATGAAAGAGGACTGAGCACTTGACCACAATGGGACTAGACTAAAATCTAAAGGAATCTAAGCACCTTTCCAAGTAGGCCTATAACACTAGAGTTTTCCCCAGAGAAAGGATTTTACTTGGCCATCCAGTTCTTTCTTTTCAATTACTGGTGCTAATATAGCATTATGGCCTGCTATTGAGGGCTATTTCAGCCATTGGAACAGTGGATTGTTGAGAGCTCCACTCAGGACAATGGAGTAGCTCTGGGCCAATAATGGCCTTCTACCTGAGTTTTTGACCTGAGCAGCAGGTGAGAAGCTGTGGGGAGGAAGATGCCCTTTCATGACTGGTACATCCCGAGGTAACAAGGCTATGATGCTATTAACACATTCCATTCAGTAATGGTAACATTTTCTGAATATTAGCAATGAGAAACAGAAAGACAAACAGGTTGTTGGTGCAGATGGTCTATGCCAACCATTATTGCTCATACAACACTTTATTGTCTTGACTGGAGCTCCCAACATTCAAATATCCTGATTATCTTTATGCCATCACTTCATCATATGTGGATGAAAACCGCCAGTTACGTTACATTTAAGGTTAACTTCATCATATTCTTGACTTTCACGATATGGAGAATTCACAGTCTTTGAAACCTAGAAAATGTATGGCCTTGTTGACCTCATAAGGGAACTAACCTGATAGCACACATTAGAAAATGAAATGATCAAAGCGCCACAGAAGATAACAGAGTGTCAAAAAGACAATAAAGGTCTCCTGGTGATTCAGGAGAGAAGGAGGAGAGAAGAGAAATGATCAGAGTTGTCTAGTTGTATAAATCCTCCAAGGGAGAAGTTGGCGGCCTCGTTTTGAGTGGTGGTGGGTGGATTTATCGTCTTTTTTGTCTGGCTCCATCTTGAACCAATGCCTAAAATTTACATGGGCTCCTACCATGGAAATGCGGGTCATGCGGATACAGACCTCCAGTCTGCCCTAGGTAATGGGCTGCAGTGCCCATTGCTAGGAGATGTCACCAGGCACGGCCAGACTCACCCAGAGTGCCAGACGCTGACAAGCAAGAACTGGCATGGGCAGGGCCTGGATGAGTGATGATTACCATCCTCTGGTGATCCAATCATCAACAGGAGCCATAACATGGCTGGAGAGGGGCTGGGCAACACAGGAGAGGTAGGCACCTGCTGTGCAGGAGAAGGGAGTCCCATGCATTCCTCTGATCACCAGTCAGTGCTGGAGCCTCAGCATCCCTATGCGAAGCAGCAGGGACTCGCCCAAATGCAGTGAAAGGTCAAAGTCTTCCAGTGCACCCCACTCCACACTATAATACACTACAGTCCACGCTCTATCAGAGGGACATCAGATGCCTTGGGAGAGGCGGCAGGGGCACAGACTGACCAGCAAGCAGCTCTGTCAAGGAGCTCCCGCTCTGCTTTTGAAAAGTCAATTGATAAGTCCCTATAGATCACTGTCATATAAATAAAGCCCTCTACCCAAAGCTCTACAACCTGCAGTGGAAAAATAAACAACCACTGGCAATGCTAACACGTCTTGGTTCAATGCGTTAAGTGCAGCATTAGTACATTAGAGCAACGCACAGGGACGGGAGCCAGCAGGACCATAGAGAGAGCGCGTCAGTTCTAAAGCATCCCTCATGCAGGTCACTGCAGGCCTTGAGTGGAGGTGGAAGCACGCTCCCAAACAGTTCATAGCACACAGTGAGAGATCAATACCCCGCTAAACTGAGCCAAAGCGTGATTGGCAATGGTTTAAGCCAATTGCTGAAAGAGTCTGCTTAACCCCTTCAGTGCCCGCCCCTTTCCCCGCCCTGTGCCGGCGCTTTCATTAGCGGGCGGGGTTTATGACGAGCTGGTCTCGTCATGGGCACAGCGCAACCGCGGCCCATGACGAGACCAGCTCGTCATAGGCATTGAAGAGGTTAAAGAGAGACACTGGTTGAAAGAGGCGGTCCTAAAGCCATCTCAAGGTATGTTGTTAACAAAATGTCCGTTTGACCACTGAGCTGTCGAAACCAAGACCTGGAAAGAGGGAGAGCGCGCTTCCTTTTCACTTATACACTCATCTTCGTCTGCTGTGACTGGCAGCAACCTTTCTGTTTGGCTGTTTTTCCTCATGCCAAAAATATCATATTGAATGGATTCCGGCGTCTTTGAGGTCGGTGTACAGCAATAACAACGTTTTTAAAGGGTTTTTCCAGGAGAACAAGAACTTCGCTTCTGGCGAGGGGGGCACAACTAGGCGGAGCACACTGGGAACACGTTACAATCCATGGTAGACAAAGATGAAATGAGGAGGCATGAACCACAATAAAGCAAACCCCAGGGAGAGCATTCCCTGCGCTCCGGCCCACATTCCGAGGTGGCTCGAGTCCGCGAGGGGGCCTCCTCTAGTCTCTGCTTGTGGGGAGGCAGCTGCTTGCCACCCATGAGCCTCTCCGCGGGGCTCCAGCCCGGCGGGGCATCTGACTGCCCTCCAGAGTCAACGAGACGCGCGAGGAGTAGACGGGCAGACCCTGGCACGCGGCGAGGACCACCGAGAGGCACCGCCCGCGCCTGGGTGGTTTACCAGATACAGCGCGTCACCGGGCGCCTTCCCCAGCTGCTCGAGCGCTAAGGACATAACGGAAGAGGTGCTATTGTAGTTTAACAGACTGCCGTGTTTATTCACACCTCGCAGAAGGAGCCAGGAATAACATGCCAGGCGAGGGAGCCGCGAGGGCAGGCTGCCAGGGCAGCAGGCGCCACTGTTCCAACACGAGCAAGCATCCCTGGCAGGGCGCCCCTTATCCCTTTCTCTAGATATGTCTAACTGGCACATGTGCAGCGCTGAAACCGACTGCAGGGCATCCAAGCACTAATTGCGGCTCCATACAGTGAAATAAGTTAGGTCACAGATATTTAATTAGCTTTTAAAAAATGACAGTACATTCTTTCTTTCCCGCATAGGTAAAGTGTCTCGTGTCAGCTGTAAGTAGCTTCTTTATTTACAACTGTTTATACAAAACTACTAATACCACAAGAGAAATAAATAGAGGACTAGGCGGACTACAGTGCCTGACACTGACCAACCTGAGATCTTTGACATGAGGACCAGGGGTGGCGTGCTTTTTGTTCACCAAATGGTTTCAAACCTAGTCTCTGGGGAAGTTGGAAATAATTTTTTTTCTCTGGAATACCTGAACAGGCTTCCAAATAAATATGTCAGAATCAGAAATTCCTTTATTCGGGTGCAAAAAGTAAAAATGTCCAATGCCATCAAAAGAATAGTAAATCTTCCTTCCGGGACAGCAAAGGCACTTCAAAACTGATAAGGGAATAAGAAAAATGATATATTCAAATCAACTTTAATTCTGTTTTATCTAGATCCCTCATTACACTTTGTGTGCTTTGTTCGGCAAAGATGACTGAATTCCAACCCGGTATATGTTCATGCTCTCTGCCGAGCTGCGGTGCAGTCAGACACTGAACCCAGGATTCGGAGGGGCTGCTGAGAGCTATGCTCTTAAGGCTGGCGCACCCATCCCCAGGCAGCCATCAGTGCCATCCCAGCCCGGGCTCGGCCCACGCCAGATGGACCCACAGCCTTGGGGGTGATACCCGGGCACTAGCATGCCCGTGCACAGCACTATTTCTAAGGACTCGTTTCACTTGCCGCAAATACATTGTTCAAGGATGGGCACAGCCAGAGAGGCCGTTTAATTTTGTACATTCATTCTTTACTTATTTACACAGACTAATGTGTAAAGAAAAACGGAAGATTAATTTAGTACATTCAATTCAGGCAACCAATGCACGGGATATTTGCCACTATGCAGCAATGGAAGAGCAAATCATGTGGCAAGGTTTGCTAACTTATGCGAACAAGAAAAGTCAAATTATTTGGCATAAAGTGGCATATTCTGTGACAGTATTTCACTTTTTTGAAACTTTAACACACACAACACACACATATACTATCTCGGCTAAATGTTCATTTCAATAGCACCAATTTACAGCCGGAGTCCAAAAATAACAAGATGACCAGCTAACATTTGTAAAGGGTCGACAACGGTGCTACTTACTTTGAGGTAACTTAATATATTTGAGCTATAAGCAATTTTTTGGGGTGAAATGTGCAACTTATGCAGCCGATGCTTTATTATGTGGCGCATGCAGTAAATAAATACTTATGCAGAAAACACTGCAATAGTAGAAGTTCATAATTTCAGTGGCACCACCTGTATGTCTGCTATCAAAACGACAAAGCACCTGGTTTGGAAACTGAATTCTTGTTTTAAAATAGGCAAAAATTCATAATCAAAAACCCATCAAATATGGTCCTGGTGTTGTTAACCTCTTCAATGCCTATGACGAGCTGGTCTCGTCATGGGCCGCGGTTGCGCTGTGCCCATGACGAGACCAGCTCGTCATAAACCCCGCCCGCTAATGAAAGCGCCGGCACAGGGCGGGGAAAGGGGCGGGCACTGAAGGGGTTAAAGTCAATGAAGAGCAAACGATCGGTTTACCACTACTTCCACAAGTCGACGACTCCAAAAGGAGACATCAACGACTCTGGATGATGACGCACTCGTTGAGACTGCTCTACACCACCATTTCAGTTTAGGTGCGAAGGGGTAGCTTCTCAACTCGTTTTTGCTGCAGGATACCGCCAACTCCGCAGAACAGCCTCAATGGTCCATGGAGATGCTTTACTGCTGTATTTCTTTAACGGTGTGTTTTCATGTCATCATGAAAACACTGCTCAAGCAGGCTCTTCCCAGCGCTTTTTATTTTTCGTTTGCTTCAATCAACTTTGCCAAGAGGAACACATAATGTGAACAACACTCTATAGGGTTAGCCAGGATGTGGGCAAGGTTCAATGTAGGCACATTTCACAGAGGTCAAGACTGAATGGGTAATGGCCATTGACTTGTTAGGCACTTGAAAGGAACAAGCCAAGGTGGTGCAAGACTGGATAGCTCAGGGGACATGGGAAACGCCTGAAGATAATCAAGAGATGCAATATTCAATAAAAAGAAAACAGTGGTCAATAGGCCAACATATGACAGGGGGAAGGGGCTAGGCTCTTAGGTACAGTACATAGTATGGTTAAGGCTCAATGAGGACATCATTCAAAAGGTATTAAACTGAGGCAATATCTGATATGAGGAAGACTAAATAGAGACTCAACACAGGCAAGACTTCATGCCACAATACTGGACAGAGGCAAGAATAGACAAGTACTTAACAGAGGCAAAACTCAGTTGGTGATAGACTAAATTCGAGAAGTATTTGATAGGTAGTCAATAAACCTCAAAGAGAGGCAAGACTCTAAAAGGCCATGACTTGATAAGTACTTAGTAGGGGCAAGAATTATTATGTACTGGATGTGTGCGAGACTCGTTAGTACTCAATTCTGGCTTAGACTTAGAGATATGGTTTAACATGTACTCAACAGAAGCAAGGATCTTTAGAAGCACAGCTTAACTGAGGCACAGTTCTGTATAAGGCAAGACTTGATAAGGGTGTTAAACTTGGTCTTGAAAAAAAAAACATGATGCACAGTAGTTGTCTATTTTAGACAGCCTTTCAAAGAATTATTGAGATCTGGGTATATTCACAATAAAGCTTTAGGGGTCACAGGAGCTCCTATCCAAGGTCAGTCATGCCTGTGTGCCCAATTCCACTTAGCTCACTGTCAGTGGTTTTCCATACAGAAACAACTTCAAACTTGCGAGAACTAAAAAAAACACATATTTCTATCAAGATGTTCCAACTATCTATTTCTGCTCATATTTGTAGAGTGTTTTAAGTGCACTATTGCTCATTTTTAGGCAGTCTGCTTAGAGGTTCCATGTTTTCGAAAGCCCTATGAAACAATTTACAGTGATTGCTCTCTTCTAATGTAGCTCACAGCTGAATACTGAATAAGGGGAGAAAGTTCCCGTAGAATCATTGCTTTTCTTGACTTATGACAAAATAGCAGGGTAGAGACCATTCGGTTTTCCGAGTGAGCCTTATTCTTAGTTTAGAACATATCAACGTGGGCAACAAATTACCCTCTCAAGACGCAAAAGGAACTAGAGCTGTGAGAAGGACAGAGTGAATCTATCAGAGCTCAAAAACTTCAACCGCCATAAAAGCTGGGCTCTAGAGGCTTTCATAAAGCAAAGAGGGGTTCCCATGAAATAGAGGGCCATGAAAAAACGTTCCAGAACTCTTGGCTGTGGATGTTAAGTATTATAAATATTGTTTCCAGACACAAGCCTCTTCCAAGAGTTTTTCCATAAGAAATCTCAGCACCCACAGTGCACAGATTAAGAACATACACCAAAGATATTTAGGCACTAGGATGGCGTTCTACACAGAGACACAGAGGGGCTTGCATTGGGTTTTATTAGTCATTGAAGGACCATCAGTATAGTTGTAATGTCACTCATCTGCTACCTACAGCAAGGCAGAGCAAGCTACGCATCTGCTACCAACAGCAAGGCAAAGCAAGCTACTCATCTGCTGCCTACAGCAAAGCAGAGCAAGCTACGCATCTGCTACCAACAGCAAGGCAAAGCAAGCTACTCATCTGCTGCCTACAGCAAAGCAGAGCAAGCTACGCATCTGCTACCTACAGCAAAGCAGAGCAAGCTACGCATCTGCTACCTACAGCAAAGCAGAGCAAGCTACGCATCTGCTACCTACAGCAAAGCAGAGCAAGCTACGCATCTGCTACCTACAGCAAGGCACAGCAAGCTACCCATCTGCTACCAACAGCAAGGCAAAGCAAGCTACGCATCTGCTACCTACAGCAAGGCAAAGCAAGCTACGCATCTGCTACCTACAGCCAGGCAAAGCAATCTACGCATCTGCTACCTACAGCAAGGCAAAGCAAGCTACGCATCTGCAACCTACAGCAAGGCAAAGCAAGCTACGCATCTGCTACCAACAGCAAGGCAAAGCAAGCTACGTATCTGCTACCTACAGCAAGGCACAGCAAGCTACCCATCTGCTACCAACAGCAAGGCAAAGCAAGCTACGCATCTGATACCTACAGCACGGCAAAGCAAGCTACGCATCTGCTACCTACAGCAAGGCAAAGCAAGCTACGCATCTGATACCTACAGCAAGGCAAAGCAAGCTACGCATCTGCTACCTACAGCAAGGCAAAGCAAGCTACGCATCTGCTACCTACAGCAAGGAAAAGCAAGCTACACATCTGCTACCTACAGCAAGGCACAGCAAGCTACCCATCTGCTACCAACAGCAAGGCAAAGCAAGCTACGCATCTGATACCTACAGCAAGGCAAAGCAAGCTACGCATCTGATACCTACAGCAAGGCAAAGCAAGCTACGCATCGGATACCTACAGCAAGGCAAAGCAAGCTACGCATCTGCTACCTACAGCAAGGCAAAGCAAGCTACGCATCTGCTACCTACAGCAAGGCACAACAAGCTACCCATCTGCTACAAACAGCAAGGCAAAGCAAGCTACGCATCTGCTACCTACAGCAAGGCAAAGCAAGCTACGCATCTGCTACCTACAGCAAGGAAAAGCAAGCTACACATCTGCTACCTACAGCAAGGCACAGCAAGCTACCCATCTGCTACCAACAGCAAGGCAAAGCAAGCTACGCATCTGATACCTACAGCAAGGCAAAGCAAGCTACGCATCTGATACCTACAGCAAGACAAAGCAAGCTACGCATCTGCTACCTACAGCAAGGCAAAGCAAGCTACGCATCTGCTACCTACAGCAAGGCAAAGCAAGCTACGCATCTGCTACCTACAGCAAGGCACAACAAGCTACCCATCTGCTACAAACAGCAAGGCAAAGCAAGCTACGCATCTGCTACCTACAGCAAGGCAAAGCAAGCTACGCATCTGATATCTACAGCAAGGCAAAGCAAGCTATGCATCTGATACCTACAGCACGGCAAGGTAAGCTACCCATATACTACCTACAGCAAGGCAAAGCAAAGCTACCCATCTGCTACCTACAGCAAAGCAAAGCAACGCATCTGCTACCTACAGCAAGGCAAAGCAGGCTACGCATCTGCTACATGCACCAAGGCAAAGCAAGCTACGCCTCTGATACCTACAGCAAGCCAAAGCTAGCTTTGCATCTGCTACCTAGAGCAAGGTAAAGAAAGCTACTCATCTGCTGCCTACAGCAAGGCAAAGCAAGCTGCTTATCTGCTACCTACAGCAAGGCAAAGCAAGCTGTGCCTCTGCTATCTACAGCAAGGCAAAGCAAGCTACGCATCTGCTACCAACAGCAAAGCAAAGGAAGCTGCGCCGCTGCTATCTACAGCAAGGAAAAGCAAGCTACGCATCAGCTACTTGCAGCAAGGCAAAGCAAGCTGCGCCTCTGCTATCTACAGCAAGGCAAAGCAAGCTACACAGCTGCTACTTGCAGCAAGGCAAAGCAAGCTACTCATCTGCTACCTACAGCAAGGCAAAGCAAGCTACGCATCTGATACCTAAAGCAAGGCAAAGCAAGCTACTCATCTGTTACATAGAGCAAGGCAAAGCAAGCTACTCATCTGCTAGCTACAGAAGACAAAGTAGGCAACACTACTCACACAGACTCAAGACATCTTGCTTGTAGTGAAGAAAATTCAAACAACAAACACGATCAAAATACAATGCTAAAAAAGCGAAGGCCAAGGATACAGGAGAACATACAATACATAATATAGAGAGAAAAGAATAGCTATACAATATATCGTGCTAATGTAACGAAGAAAAGGTGCATATCATGCCATCTTGATGAAAATATTCCCATCGCAGAGAACGGAGAAGACATTCCAAAGGTTTTTAGAAGAGCCATATTTTTATCAGAAGCAAGATGGAACACATTCACGTGCTAGACACAAAAGATGTTCTAAATGACAAATAAGTGCAGAGTGATTGATGCTGGATGGTAATCTCACAGAAATCGTAGTATTAAACCTACTGTTATGACAATCCATCAGGGCACATATTATATACAGTGACCACTCAGTGCACAGACGCCAGAGATAACCATCGCCCAGACACTGCCTGTCTAGCAAACAATGCTCACCGGTGCTAGCTGGAATCACTTCGGCTACAAGGGTCAAGGTTAAAAGGAGAATTTCACATGGAGAAAAGTGCTTTTGAAAAATTCTTGGGGTGTGTCTAAATGGAACAGTTTATGATAGTGCATAGCCTTACCAGACATGTAGCAGCTGGGAAACCAAGATAAGACATATACAGCACCAGCCCCAGCTACTTGTTGAGTTGAACTGAGGTCATCTCCACACATCCCACTAAAATTAATTGTTGCAAAATTATATAGAAACCAATATCAATTCTTAAGCGTATTTATTATTAAAGCAGGCATCCAATGAAAATAACTGGATGAAATATTTTAATTGAATATAAGTGGGTAAGGACTCAGTGTATGTGGATATATAAATATACCACAAAAATGTAATGCTTATCACTTCATGATATTCAACATAATAACTAAGAGTGTACACCGCACCATATCCTTAAATTAGAAACCATATTTCAAGAACGATCATACTGCAGCCATAGTCCTGGTATTATTATTGTTTATGGCGTGGCAATACTTCATAGCACTAACGAGATGAGTTAAGTCATTTGTAAAGTCATTTGTTACATCAAGACATAAGCATTGCAGTTAATGTAGGAGTCGTGGTTTGCATGGCACATGTCTGAACTAAGGTTTACGGAGATAACCAGAACGGTGGGATTTCAGGTTGCATTCAGATTGACTGCATAACCATTACTGCACCTAAACGGCGTTTTTATGTTAACATCCTAAAAAATAAACTTGATGGCAAGTTAACATTGATAGTGGCCTCGGTATGAAACAAAAGTTAAGAAGTTCCAAAATAAAGGTGCTATCGTCATTTTGTATCCCATAACAATGGAACCTTAACTCCTACCCCAATTACTATTTAAGAAAGCTTGAGTTAAAAAAAAAATATATTATTATGTAGCTCTAACTAAGCCCTATGGCATCAGAGCAACAGAACCAGACATTACACATTTTTAGGAACAGGAAGAGTATGTGATTTTCCCAAAATCACGGGATGTCGAGATGAGACCGGGAAACAAACCTGGTTCCCCAGTTCCAAAGCCAGCACCTCTAGCCGCTAGGCCACATTTCCTCTTTGTTTTCCAAATACCAATTTTTAGGTCTCGGCTAGCGTGGCTGCGCACATGCGCAGCTCGCTCGGCGAGATTTAATGATTCTGAGGGAATTCTGTAAAGGGCTTCAAGCCCCGCCCCGCCCCTCTTTCCCATTGGCTGGCGTCACCGTTTATGCTGAACGGTGGCCACCCATTGGGAAAGAGCACTTTGTGACGTAGACTTTTCCATTTTTAAGATGGCCCACTTGGACGGGCTCGTCTGACTTCCTCCCGTCGCAAAAGGTTTCTTATCTTTATGGGGCCCTGTGTTTCAAACACACTGCCCATAAAGACAAGCTCCGCCACATGTTTATTTTTGCATCTCGCTAAACCGTGGCTGCATGGCGAGCGCACACTCCAGCCATCATAACCCCTCTCCTCCACTACCCGACACGCCCCCCACGACCTACCCTGTCTCGGACAACACAACCGACGATAGTACAATTTGCTGCTGCAAAACCGGGATCGCAGGCAGCTCCGCCAATGCACCTCACTCCACTGCGTATTGCTACAGTTATACCAACATTTCTCACACGGAGTGTGGCTCTCTCTTGAAATGTTCACTAGTGTTTTATACTATTTATATAATGTGTAACGTAACTGGTGCTCATGTAGAGCGCTCCAATACCTTTGGGTCGAGCTTGAGCTATATAAAAACGCAAAAAATACAAAAATAAATTTTAAAAGTGGTCATCCTAACACTGCTTTGTCAATGCACGTCACATAAATAATGCCTTGTTTCACTATAAGCATCACGTAGGGCATAAAAAGGTCTTCTCGGGCGCTTCACTTCAGTAACTTAGTTTATACGTATAATCAGTCCCTCAGAGCTTTCCCAAAGCACCTCAGTTTACAGCCTCAAAATTCTACTGTATAGAGAACACTCAGCTCCGCAAATGCGCCTCACTGTAATGCCTTCTGCTATTAATATACTGTATTACACGTGTATATTTCTTTCGGGGGTAGTGGTTTAGCGGCGACACCCTTCATACTCGCTCTTAAGTTCATGTGCGAGGGGGCTTTTCATCAGCCTATCAAGCAGCATGAGAGGGTTCTTTTCTTTCTACCTCGCAAGGCAGTTTACGTGTGTGGTATTTTACAACACGTGTGCCCTTTCGGTCATCTTGAAGCGAACACGGGTACCTTCTTCCCAATTTAAAGCAGTGATTGGGTGTGATACTCTCAACACGTAGACTGTGTAAAAGGCTTCCCTCTTACAACCTCACTCGAAGCAATGTTGGGTAACTTTCCTCTTATGTTTTACCCGAAGCAATTTGTTAGGGTCCATCTAAGCAATGTTTGGTGTAAGGAGCCCCACTTCCCCAGGAGTGTGTGCGTCTGAGGCTCCTTCTTCCAGCTCCCCAATTCTCTATTCCTCCAGGCAGTTTGGCTTGACGGCCGACTTTGAAGCAGGGAAACCAGGTTTGAGTCTTGGCGGGAGACTCAAACATCTTGTGATTCTGGGTAAATCACATAATTTCCCCGTTGCTAACAATGAATGAAAGTGTCCGTCTGTGATACAACTATACCCCAAGTTCACATTATATAACACAGTACTGCAAAAAAAAAATAATACGACATTTACCACGCGCAATTTTTGAAAATCCGATCATGTCTCTCATTTTATTAAGTTAAAGCCATTTGCTTTGCTATACAACAACATTAGCTTTAACTTAATCAAAGGCGAGACCTATTGCATTTTTAATGCTGGTTTCTTAATATTTGCATACATATAAATTTGCCAACATTTATTATGGATGTATTAGAGGTTATAGCTAGTAATAAGTTACGGGTTAGGACCATAGCTACGCATGTTTTAAGCTATGGCTTAAGGAAGGGCCAGGGTTAGGTTATCTCAATTCCTCTTGTAACTGAAAAAGTGAAATGTTGTCTTCTCAATAGGAGACAGAGGGTGGGAGTGATTGCTTTGATGTTAATGGTAAGTGTAAAGACATTTATATGCTTCTGTACATATACTAATAAAGAAGAGGCATTTCTAGACATAACCCTCTCCTTACCACTAACCCAAATCCAAATCTTAGGCCTTGCTCGGATGCCTTTTGGCTAGGATCATGCTTTATAAATACCACATACATCCGTACTAGCCACTTTGAATTCCGGCAAGACTGTTTTTGGAAAGTTATCAATGCAATAATGTGTTTTGCAATAAATATTTCCATTGCAATACACAGTAGATGAAATAAATATGCTGAGATTATATCATGAGTGGTTGCAATAGGTTGTGCTCAACAAGACTCTGCCTTCTATAAGACATGCCATACTGACCTGGACTTACTACTCATGAACCTGCATACTATAAAGGAGGAGAACATGTTCACCTCTAGATGCATTGTCTTAGTCAGAGCGCACTGGATGTTGTGGTAAAGACAGAAACCACTCAACACCACTGAATCCACATTACAGAAACAGTGCCACCAACAGAGGCTGTGGGCTGGAAACAGCAAGGATTAGCAAAATATTTAATGTAGTGTGAAAGTAAATCTGAAAATCAACATTAAAGTGGTCTAGATTCCAAACGAATTACAAAAGAGCATTGTGTAGTATTGTAATCACATTTATATAGTGCTTACAATCCATGACAAAACACTGATGTGTTTACACCGGGTAGCTGGCTGCTTCAGAACCCAGAGTTGGTGGTTATCAGCTACTAGATTTAGTAGTGTACTATGAGGGAAACCATTCCTTGCATTCACTCCAATTTGTTGCTGGTGGATTAAATGATTAGGAGTTAGGTGTGATCATTAGTGGGATGTATGTACTTTTACTGTTGGGAAGGTCCGGGCGGTGGTGGTGATTTGTTAATATTTTATATGGTTGTACGGTTTCAATCAAAACTCTAACAAACAGAATTAAAAAATGAGATTAGGTACTGTTATTAAAGCTATGTTGATTTTTGTAGAGGGAAGGTGATTTTTGATGAAGCCTGCCTTGAAATGTCAATTTCAAACAGAAAGTAGAGGATACAAAAACATGTCCCACACTGCTGTAATGGCCGCCTAAAACAACAATGGGAGCCGTCAGCAGCAAAGTGGCAGACTTGCGACGTGTACCAGTTCTTGGTGCACAAAGAAACAGTTTTCCAGGCTTAAGACTGATCTCAAACTCAATCTCAAATGAGCTAATGAATCTGAAGTTCCTCCATGCAACTCACAGACAACTCATCATATCAGCTAAAGAAAAGTACCCTACCAGCTCCATCAATGAAACAGACAAAAGCAAATCACTTTTCAAGACAATCAAGCACTGCATCAATCGCCTGCCAGATCCAACCATTCGTCACTCCACAAAAAAGTGTAGTGCCATCAACTTCTTCTTGAGTGAAAAAATACAGAAGAGCCAATAATACATGGAACACACCAACCCTGCTTCATCTCTTTCGCCCAGCCCTTCCCATAGAAACCTCTTTTGGTCACCCTCTAAAACACTATCTCTCACAGGTCTGGCAAAATTCTCAACTTCCTCAAAGCCACTTTTTATGAAGATGATGTCTTACCCTCATCCTTCATCAAAACACTCTCGGATTTCTGATCCCTATGCACCATTTTCATTGCTTCCTTCACTCAAGAATTCTTCTCATAGGCACTCAAGACAGACTAGATTCTACCACTTAAACAGAAACCTAAACTAGACCGGGATGACCTTGAACACTACCAGCCAAACACTCGCCCACCATTCGGCTAGATCACTGAAAAAGCAGTCTATGTTCAACTCTGAGATTATATCAATGATAACTATCTCCTGCATGACTACCAGTCAGACCTCAGACCATGCTGCAGCACAGAGGCGCTACTTTACACATTGTAGACAATGCCCTCCTGACCACAGACAAAGATGACCCTTGCCTCCTAATATTGCTGGACATCTCAGTTTCCGTTCACACAGTCGACTATCCCACCCTCATATGCACCATGTATCTGGAATGGGATTCACGGACTATGTCCTTCACTGGTTCTCCTCCTACCTTTCCAACATACACCAGTTTGTGCATATGGGCACCTCTAGGTCCAAAAACATCCCTATTACCTGCAGAGTCCCCCAGTTTCCATACTGTCTCCTGTTACCTTGAACCTCTACATAAAGCCACTTGGTGCTCTATTCATAATTAAACAGCATCACAGTTCACCAATATATCGATGAAACACAACTCTACTTGTAAGTCTCCTCTGGTCCAGACATCCAATGCCTCAAACACTGCCTGCACATAATCCAGACCTGGAGTTCCAGTGCCTGCCTGAAGCTCAACCCAACCAAAACAGAATTTCTGTTATTTACCAAGAACAACAAATAAGAAACAGTACAAACCTGGCTCAAGGACTACAAACTTGATGGCTTTGAAAACCAACTTTCATCGAATGCCAAGTCACTTGGTTTACCTTGGACACTAACCTCGACCTCAAGTAACACATTGCCACAAAAAATAAAGACAGGCTGGTACCAGCTCTCTCATCTAATGAAAGTGAAAATGTTTCTGCCAGAAAGCGACTTCAGAACTGCTATTCAAGCCCTAATACTCTTCTATCTGAATGGTGGTAACCCCTTGCTTGATTGCCTTCCAGGGCTACACTGGGACCCCCTGAGTGCATCCAACACACCACAGCACATCTCATCCAGGGCCTGAATAAATGATCAATCACTTCCATCCTGATGGAACTCCAATGGCTACCCATGCCAGCCAGCACCATATTCAAAACCAGCTGCATCATTTACAAAGCCATCACCACCAGCAACCCTGCTTATCTTGCATAGAAGCTCACCATCTGTGGCGGTTCTCAGCACACCGCTGCCAGGACATCTCCAGACTACAGACTAAGAAGTTTAAAATAGAAGGAAAGAAAGAAACTAGGCATTAGGCCCTTTCCATCTATGCACCCAGGACCTGGAACAACATTCCTGTATCAGGAGTGCCCCAACACTGCTCCAATTTTGGAAAGTGTTGAAGACTCACTCTTTTAAAAAACACAACAAAATAAATTACCCATCTATAATCCAGCTACTTCTATCACTCATTAACTTTATGCTCGTCTTTGACCCTGTACAGCACAGCACTCCGCTGCCTTTTGGCTCGGCTTGCGCTATAATAATACCATATGCATATATACATACGTATAAGAAAAAAGGGTTGTGTTAAAGCTATATGCACCTCGTTTCTGGTCCCATCTGCAGCATACTGTGCAGTGGTCGAAACTGCATCTCTGGCATCACACACCACTTTGGGTGGCACATCTGTACTACACTGCCCAGTTCTAGAGATAATATCTTGATCTGCTCGAAACATGTTGGGTACAGTGCCAAAATACGCCGTTTGTGTGGGGTATTGTGTCCAGTATTGGGGTTCTAGCGAGCACTTTTTTAGAAAGCTTAAGACAGAGCAATGGCAACCCAGAGACAGGAAAACAAAGGGTGAATGGAGAAAAACACAAGTCTTGTAAGGCGAGGATTCAGGTTCGATCCTGTCATTTGTAGAAGGGTTTACTTACATTGCTTTTTTACATTCCCGGAGGATATCAACAGAGCACAATTGGCTGCATTCTTCAGCAGAAGAGTGCGCCCAGGAGAAGAGGCGGAGGTTTAGGAGTTACATCACAAAATAATTAGATGCAATAAGTGAGTGGTGAACGTATGAAAGATTCTCCCAGGTCAGGTGCTGATGGCAAAACAGAAGCTAAAAACATGGCCCTGGCTAACAGAGGGGGAGAAGAGCTGGAAACTGTGCATCATTGTGCTTCTGTCAAAAATAGGCAGGTAGATGGGCATGGCGGTGGTCATCTGCTGCTATTTTTCAATGTGAAGGGCGATCAGCAGATCTGCCAGACACGTTTCCTTACTTATTTACTGGGTTGCTATCCATCCCTTCTTCCACGAACTGCTTCATGACCTTTTCCTTAGAATAAAACTAAAAACTACTAGTGTCTATTGTTATACTAACTAGAGGCTGCGCCCTAGCCATGCTGTGTTTTTTAGTTTCATGAGGTGTTAGGACTGGTTCAACTCGTGTTACCTCGGCCATTCGGCTGCATCGGTTGGGTTACACACACTGCCCGTCATTTGTCTGGGAGGCTGCAGTTACTATACCCATCACGGAGACCGTCACCTTAGCTGCCGTCTGCTACGTCGATTACAGAGGCACGCCTGCAACACCGCGCCCAATTAAAATCACACACACCACCATTCAGAAACGCGCGCAGACTGCGCACCGCAGAGAATTAAATGTTAAATCGGCCCTAATTAGCGTGCCAGGCAATCACAGATCTGACGCCGAGATACAAGGCACATCTATTACACATAAATATATATATATATTTTTAGTTCCGGCATAGTGGTAATCGAATGGCACAAAGGTAAAACTACCGCACTATTCTTTCAAAAAATGGAGCCAGGGCTGGTTAGTTACACAACACCGGTGTCCTCTTCGTGTGCATCCCTTTACACCCTGCCAGTTGTCCTCCGAGGTGTCCCCTGCACCGAGTCATGCGCCCACTATCGTGTCTGTGTCCGCCATACTCTGCATCTTTGGACTCCCATCACACGCCCTCATTTGACCTATGCCTTCCTGTCACCAGTCTCTGTGCCAGTTTGCCAACTGCCATGACAATGTCCTCTGCATTCCTACACTCGGATGTATCTCTCACCCTTTGTGTTCACCCTGCCTTGCTCTGGGTCCGCGCCCTGCACAATGTCTCCTCCACATGCCTCTGCCAGCTTTGACAACCAGCCCCTTGCGAAGAAATTGCAAAGCAATGTGTGCTCAACAGGGGAGGAAAGGTTCAAAGGCACACATCACTGCTGGTAACAGGTAAAAGTGGCATGATATTTTGTGAGAAGCTGGGCAAAGTGAAAAGTGACATGAAAATGCATTGTGCCTGTGAGGCAACTACCATGGGCATGGCTATGTGTACTGAACTGGGTAACTGATCATTAGCAGTTATTTACCAAGAAAATGTAGAAACCAGCAAATGCAAAGCCTGGCATTGCACTGGGTGCATAACTGGTTATGGGGAAACTGGTATGGGAATGTCTGGTGCGCATTGGACATTTTGAAACCGCCATCATGATAATGTCTCTACTAAGAGGGATCCTTTGGTTACCTAAATGTCGTGGAGGTGCACCAGAAAACCTGTAGGGCGCCTTGAGGCTTACTACAGGGCAGGAGAGCACCATACAAATGGTACAATACAACACTGAGGCGTTTATACAGAAGATGGAGTGGGGTCCAAGTGTATGGAGAGGTGATAGGTCAATCCCTGGTGTAGGGGTCTCAGTTAGTGTGTAGAATGGGGCTGTATCAATCCTTGGAGGGGTCCCCGTAAGTGTATAGAGAGGGACATGATTAACCCTTGGAGGGGTCCAAGTGAGTGCATAGAGAGGCGCTGGATCAATCTTTGTAGGGGTTTAGAGAGAGGCAATGGAGTCATCCTTGGAGTGGTCCCATTGAGTGTATAGAGACAAGCAGGTTTAACCCTTGGAGGGGGTCCCAGTGAGTGCAGAGAGAAGCACAAGATCAATCTTTGGAAGAGTCTCAGTGACTACAACAAGAAGCGTATGATAAATTCTTGAAGGGTTCCCAGTAAGTGTATAGTCGAGGTGCTGGATCAATCTTTGTAGGAGTATAGAGAGGCAATGGATCAATCATTGGAGAGGTCCCAGTGATTGTATAGAGAGGCGCTGGATCAATCTTTGTAGGTGTATAGAGAGGCAATGGATCAATCATTGGAGAGGTCCCAGTGATTGCATAGAGAGGCGCTGGATCAATCTTTGTAGGGGTCAAAGTGAGTGTATAGAGACAAGCATATTTAACCAATGAAGGGGGTCCCAGTGAGTGTATAGAGAGGAACATGATTCCCCTTGGAGGGGTCCCAGTGAGTGTATAGAGAGGCACCGGATCAATCTTTGTAGAGGTATAGAGAGAGGCAATGGATTAATCCTTGGAGAGGTCCCAGTGAGTGTATGGAGAGGCGTTGGATCAATCTTTTTAGGGGTATAGAAAAAGGCAATGGACTAATCCTTGGAGGGTTTCCAGTGAGTGTACAGCGAGTTGCGGGATCGATCCTTGGAGGGTCCCAGTGAGTGAATAGAGAGGCAATGGATGAATTCTTGGGATCCCAGTGAGTGTGTACAGAGGCAATGGATCAATCCTTGTAGGGGTCCCAGTGAGTGTAAATAGAGGCAATGGGTTAATCTTTGGAGGAGTCCCAGTGAGTGTACAGAGAGTTATGGGATCGATCCTTGGAGGGTCCCAGTGAGTGAATAGAGAGGCAATGGATAAATCCTTGGGGTCCCAGTTAGTGTATAGAAATCCTTGGAGGGGTCCCAATGAGTGTATAGAGGCAATGGATCAATCCTTGGAGTCCCAGTGAGTGTATATAGAGAGGCAATGGATCAATCCTGTGAGGGGTCTTAGTGAGTGTACAGAGAGTTGTGGGATTGATCCTTGGAGGGGTCTCAGTGAGTGTATAGAGAGGTAATGGAACAATCCTTGGGGTCCCAGTGAGTGTACAGAGAGTTGTGGGATCGATCCTTGGATAGGTCCCAGTGAGTAGAGAGGTAATGGATCAATCCTTGGGGTCCCGGTGCGTGTACAGTGAGTTGCTGGATCAATCATTAGAGGGGTCCTAGTAAGTGTATAGAGAGGTTCTGGATCAATCTTTATAGGGGTCCCAGAGAGTGTACAGAGAGGTGATGCATTAATCCGTGAAGGGGTCCCAGTGAGTGTATTTAGAGAGGCTCTGGATCAATTCTTGGAGGGGTCCCAGAGAGTGTATAGAGAGGCAATGACTCAATCCTTGGAGTCCCAGTGAATTTATAGAGAGGCAATGGATTAATCCTGGGATGGGTCCCAGTGAGTTTATAGAGATGTGCAGGACCAATCCTTGGAGGGGTCCCAGTGAGTGTACAGAGTTGTGTGATCGATCCTTGGGGTCCCAGTGCATGTACAGAGAGTTGCTGGATCAATCATTGGAGAGGACCCAGTTAGTGTATACAGAGACGCTGGAACAATCACTGTAGGGATATTTCGAGAGGTAATGGATCAATCCTTGAGGTCCCAGTGAGTGTAGAGAGAGGCAATAGAACAATCCTGGGAGCGGTCCCAGTTAGTGTAAAGAGAGGTGCTGGATTAATCCTTGGGGTCCCAGTGAGTTTACAGAGAGGCAATGTTTCAATGCTTGGAGGGATCCCTGCAAGAGTATAGAGAGGCGCTGGATTAACCCTTGGAGTGATCCCAGTGAGTGTATATAGAAAGGCGCTGGATGGATGCTTGGAGGGGTCCCTGTGACTGTATAGAGAGAAGCATGGTTAACCTTTGGAGGGGGGTCCCAGTCAGTGCAGAGATAAGTGCAAGATCAATCTTTGGAAGGGTCTCAGTGACTGCATCAAGAAGCGTATGATAAATTCTTGAAGGGGTCCCAGTAAGTGTAGAGAGAGGTGCTGGATCAATCTTTGTAAGGGTACAGAGAGACAATACAATCCCTGGAGAGGTCCCAGTGAGTGTACAGAGAGGCAACAGATTATTCTTTAGAGGGGTCCAAGTGAGTGTATAGAGAGGCAAAGTATCAATGCTTGGAGGGCTCCCAGTGAGTGTAGAGAGAGGAACATGATTAACCATTGGAGGGGTCCCAGTGAGTGTATGAAGAGGTGCTGGATCAATCTTTATAGGGGTATAGAGAGGCAATTGATTAATCCTTGGAGGGGTCCCAGTGAGTGTATAGAGAAGTAATGGATCAATCCATGGAGCGGTCCCAGTGAGTGTATACAGAGGTGCTGGATAAATCATTGGAGGGGTCCCAGTGAGTGTATAGGAAAGTAATGGATCAATCATTGGAGGGGTCACAGTGAACGTACAGAGAGGTGCTGGATCAATCCTTGGAGGGGACCTGGTGAGTGTATAGAGAGTTGCAGGATCGATCCTTCGAGGGGTTCCAGTGAGCGTATAAAGAGGCGCAGGATCAATCCGTGGAGGGGTGTCAGTGAGTGCATAGAGAGGCAATGGATCAATCCTTGGAGGGGTCCCAGTGAGTGTAAAGAGGGGCGCAAGATAAATCCCTGGAGGGGTCCCAGTGAGTGTATAGAGAGGCGCAGGATCAATCCTTGGAGAGGTTCCAGTGAGTTTATAGCGAGATGATAGATCAATCCTTGGGGGGGCGGGTCCCAGTGAGCGTATAAATCCTTTGAGGGCTCCCAGTGCTCAGCAGGTCCATCAGCACTCAATTGCAGCTTTGACATGTCCTTCCGTAATCTTTCTCTAAAGCGCCTTTGCAACGTCTGAACCCCTCAAAACCTCTTGCATCACTGGACCATTAGCAGCATGCGGGGCTCTAAATAGATCTCTAAATATTGCAAAAGAGAAATGTGCACACATCAAAAAGAGATAAAAAATGATAAGTAACTCAAACTTAAAAATGGACAATACGAACCGTTAACGTACTGAAAGGATACAAAAAATAATTCTCTGCTCAAAAGGCTTATATTTCTAAACACAACATAAACTATTATTTGCATAATCCGAGGGGCCAGTGTTTTTCTTAGCACTATTAATTTTCACCGCAGAGGGAACCAAGAGAGTAGAGTGAGGTGGAGTAATGTGCCCACGATCACACGGCTTGTCCCAGTAGGTAAGGAGAATCTAGAACGTTTCACAATGGACAACGCAGGCACTATACAACATCATGCAGGGAAGGACTCCTCAAGTCCAGTAAACACTCAGACGGTGCAAGCAGAAGACAGGGAGGATCTGTGGCCCATTGGCTATTGGTAGCCATGATTTCAAACAGACCGCCACAATTAGTGGAGAGAGCATGTACCAGGAGGGCTCCTTACGTCCCGCCCCCTTTGAATATGGTGTGCCCTCTTTCCTACCCCCAGCCTAAATATGACAGAGGCGGTCTGTCCACAGACTGCTGTGGGTACCAGACAAAGGCGAGGTCCCGCGTCAACAATTAGCGGTGGGAAACGGCTTGGGTACTGATTAGATTTCTATGGTAACCCGTTCATTAAATTGGCTGCCTAAATTTGCTCTCTAAGGTCTTTTTAATTTCATGCTACAACCCTTTTGTCGATCATTACATTTATCTCACCATTGTTCTCTGATTTACAGGCAAATTAATTCACAGACGTTTAATGACTGGCGTGTTAAAGTGATTTCTAAGTCTTAGGAGAACATATTTTCACAATGTTCTAAACACACTAAATAAATACATATGCAAATAAACTTTACAAAAGCAAAAAAACTAGAAACATATCTTCAATTTACAACTTCAATTGGCACACAAATTGTTTATTATTTTTTCTCACACGAGAACAAATCAATTGGAATCAGAGTGTTTGATGGCAGACAAATCTCTGTGGGCCCATCTATTGTTCGTTTTTAACTTCCTCTTAACGACACAAAGACCCTAGACGGCCTCTACCCTAAACCTTGTTACCTTAGTACTGAGGAACCGGGATTATCCCGACTGCTCGAACATTATGAGTTTACAATGTATTGTGTCGAAAATTCAACGCCCAAATGTACTTGTTTGAATTTTGTGTGAAATTCAATGCGCAACCAATTAAATATATCAAATCTAGACATAATATATACGGATTTTTATAATTAAAATAATAAAGTAAAAACTTCAAGCTAGCTATAAAGCACACTAAGCATAACACAGACATAGGGAACAGAATTAAGGTGTTTGCTGTTGATACTCCATAAAGCGAAGGGGTGTTGCTGTTCAGGGATGGGAGAGAAAAGGGTATACACCACGTTTGAACAATTTAATGTACACGTTCATCGTACGTGCTTCAAATGTATTAATAGATGCATTTCGGCCAAATAATACTTTTAACAAAAATGAACGAGCCGAGCCTATTTTTGTAATCAAATTCAAACAACAATATTCATTCAAAAGATGGATACATTTGGGCTAAAAGCCACACACCCGTCACCCCTTTGTCTGACACAGGCCTGTTTAATTCACTTTCTAGGTGACACAATCACTTCCTGGGAAAGCCTGTAGTGCACGTGCACTCCTGCCCCTGAAACGCTCCGCAGTGGCAGAGTTCTCTCCTGAACAGGCCGCCTCTTGCACTGGGCCCCAAGAGCCCATTGGGAATTTGAACACCCACCGCAAGGCGTTCTCTCATTTCCTCAACAGTACATGGATGTAGACAAAATATCCTACTCTAGAGTTTAGTGCACATCTTAACCTTACAACTAGTCTTAACAGTTATGGTGTTTGCCCTTTTCGTAGTGTAAAATGACTGGGGGTTGTTTACATTGGTATCAGGAGGTCTAGGTTCTACTCCTAGATTCCCCAAATGACAAAATAACCCTAGAAAACATTTTCACCTCCCATAGCCTCTGTTCTCGCAGCTCCACAAAAAGGGGCGCCCAGACTAAACTATTAGATATAAACTACACATTAAAAACGTACTAAATGTGGTTGTCAGTAGCAATTCATCTCTAGTAATGGTTTATTCTTATGTATTGTGGGTGAAAAGTGATGCAGCAACAGATGATGGACTGAATGCTGAATGAATCGAACAGTCAAGAGATCTGGGGGGGATCCATCGTTCTTTTGCTCACTACGCCACCCCAGTTCAGACCCAGCCATATGCAAATCAGTCTTGACCCTGTTCCTCGTGGGAACAGTCCAGCCTGAACTTCCAAGCATGTTCTTCCCTGGACTAGAAACAAGTATCATGGGACCAGTTTTGGGGCATACCACCCCAAATTAGCCAGGCTAGCTTGAATTCAGTGGCACACCTAGCAGGGGACCCACGGCTGGGCATACCAATCCCTGGGAGGACCTAGCCTGGCAATTCGGACTGGACTGTTCCCAAGGGGAGCAGGGTCAAGACTGATTTGCATATGGCTGGGTTTAAACTGGAATGGCATGGGGAGCAAAGAACAATGGACTTGGGCCCAGATCTCTGTATTAGGGTGAATGTTTGACATTGTTCAACAATCTGTCCATCAACTGTTCTTTTTCATTTGTCACCCAGAGTGGGACGGGTATGTCCAGGCGTGGGTCCCGTGCTCGCCATGCAACTGGAGTCAAGATAGCCTGGCTCTATGAGGGGTGATAGCCTGTAACCAGTACCAGTATGCTTGGTCCAGGGAGGGCCTAGCATATCGGGCTGGACTGTTCCCATGGGGAACAGGGTCAAGACTGATTTGTATATGGCTGGGTTTCAACTGGAATGCCATGGGGAGTAAAACAACAATGGATTAAGGCGCAGATCTCTGTACTGGGGTGAATGTTCGACATTGTTCAACAGTCTGTTCATCAATTGTTCTTTTTGCATATGTATTTTTGGCAGGCATCACTTCTGATGTGCTTTTGAGCAGGGGATGATGCACCAGCATGAGTCAACATCCTAGTCCTTAATGACCACTTGTCAGTCTTACCCTGGAGTAAGGAGCTCTTGGTCTTCCATTGGTGAGGTTTCAGAAGCGAAGAACAAGAGCCCAGAATGTGGCAGCACTTTTTTGGTTGACATCCAAAAGAGACAACTGATTTCTCACTATTTTGGACACTGTCAAACACAAAATAAAAACAGCCAGAAGAAAGTCGAAATCCTATAAATGAAAGTCACCTAGCACTTTCAGGCATGTGATTCAAATGTTCTAAATAATGGTCCATAGTAAATTCTCATGTGTACTTATGAATGGTCTGACTGCAGAATAGGCATTTGGTCTCCACAGGGCTGGCTTAATGGAAATATATCCTCACTATAGTCTTTGAGATCGACAATTCTTACAGAATACGATCTAAGATCCCTATCGCAGGTGGTGCATGAGATATGTCTTGGTAACTTTGTGCCCAGACTTACTGACTGCACAGCGTCAGGACTAAGAATCAGCCTGATATCTGTCAGCAGGTAGGAAAGGTTTCATGCCTCTCATAAGATCTGACTGGTGTTCATCAAACTGCCCTGGTTATATGATCTCAAAATTTAAGTTTAGAGTGCAGCACAAATCCTAGCACCTCAGCACATTTCACAATAGCAGGAGCAATACACCTCGCTGACAGAACAGAAACCCAGGATTCAAACACAGCTCTGGACTTCCCTGGAGTTATCAGAAAACAGTGACTAAGGGAACTTACAATTGTGGCTATACCTATCCATACTCCTCTTCTAAATCCTGCCACTGACAAGAGGTTGCAGTAGCAGTGACGCTATTCCTTCAATCACTGCTGAGAGTGTCCCCAGTGTTCTTTCACAGTAGCATCTCTCCTCCCACACCATCCGTACACTACCGTCTCCACCACATGCCACTTAGTCTTCCTTTCTTTGTGCCTTTCCTCATTTCATGCCTTCTGGAAAAAGCTTGGAGGAGAAATAGGGTAAGAGAGATACACACTTTTGGTTTGGTTAAAAAACACATTGTAGAACCAAAGAGAATTTTGTAACCGAGCACAGAACAATGAGGTATGAGGCAATCCTGTCTGCACCTATCATTTAGTGGGGTCAAAGTCTGTATTGTTTTCTTCGGGTGCTAAGGATCTGAGGTTCAATACCTCTAAACCTCCAAAAGAATCATAAACAAAACACTATGATCCAGCACACCACACAAAACATTGTATATAATACAGTATTATATATTTAAACAAGATCAGTCCAAACAGCAGGTCTGGTTTCGAGATTCTTTATTTAATTTCTTCTTTAAAATCTGCGTAGCCAACGCGTTTCGTCCTTACGGACTTCTTCAGGGAAAAAAGAAAACATGGACTACGCGACAGAAGGACCGCTCCTGCTACTTAAAAATAGATACAAATCCTAGCTCCTAAACAGGATAATCAGCACTGAGAGCATTGTACAAATTTGAGGAAATATAAAACGGGTGTGTGTAATTCGGTCCATCAAGGAGCGCTTCTCACTGACTTCAGTACTGAGGGATTACATAGAGAAGACCCTCTCATTATGTTTTCTGTTTACTTTTTGCCCTGAAGAAGTCCGTAAGGATGAAACGCGTTGGCTACGCAGATTTTAATGAAGAAATTAAATAAAGAATCTCGAAACCAGACCTGCTGTTTGGACTGATATTGTTTAAATATACAATACTGTATTATATACAATGTTTTGTGTGGTGTGCTGGATCATAGTGTTTTGTCAAAGAGAATTTTGTGTTGAACTTACAAATACTTGTCTTAGTATTCTCCCCATCTCGAAACCAAGCTTGATGAGGGTGTCTATAACAGATCTGCGCCTTGGGCAACCATACACTTCATTGGGCTTGGCTGTGACCTGCCTCTTGGGTGAAACCTTGAGACAGAGAAGAAAGGGGCAGCTCTCTTGATCTCTGGTTGGATGGTAAAGTTGTGTGGTCACTTCATCTGTGTGGTTTGAGGGACCACAAACGTTGCATATACCTTCCCCATTCGTTTAAGTCTATGCCTGGCACCCCAGCTCCTCGAATCAAAGTGTGATAGGACAGCACCACCCAGGATAGGGTTGGACTGGTACCACGTAGTTTGACAGTTCTGGAGCTTTCCCAGTTTTAATGTGTGCCACTACCGCTGCAAAGCTTAAAAAAGAGGGCAGTGCCCGAGGTAGGAAGAGGTTAGTGTTAAGTACCAAGGTGATTGCCAGGAGTACTACCCCTGTAATTCCTAAATGATGCCTCCGTGAGCCAGCAGATCATCTGCAGATGGTCACGCACTCTATAAGTATCTATCTTAATAAACTAAATTTAATGACATTGATAAAACAAAGTGGAGTCCATTCCTGGAGATGCACAACCATTGAGATTTCCAGAAATGATAGTAACAGGCTCTTAGCAACGCTCTTCTGATTCGGATATTTTTCGACACAAACGATCCTTTCTTTCTTCCTCTGTATATGGTGCTTGAAGTAGACAAAAGGTGACATGGAGGCGCTACACAAAGCACAGAGAAATAACTATTTACTTAAGGGGTATTCTAAAGCGCAGGCACTTAAAATACAGACACGTGTCACAATCCCTATGAACGATGGATTGCTTTATGTGCAGTGCGCATTAGTAATGAATAGTTTCAGAATAGTCACACCACTTCTGGGTTGAATAATGGTTGTTAGTTCAATAAAGATTGTTCAAATATTGAATGAGAGGTTAGTTGTCAGGGTAACGAGGTGGACGACATTCTGGACCTTGAGCAGAAGTGAGGCTGTCCAGGCTTTGGCTGGTCTTGGCCTTCTGCTATTTATTTCACCTTCAATCCACTCACCAGTGGAATGTTGTCTAATTTCTGACACAAGATGGTGTAATAAGGAAGCCTTTGTGTTTGCTTAAAAAAGGACTAAGACAGTTCTGAGGATTTCCTTTGCTTTGTTTTGAATAATTCAAGAGTCCCTGTTGGCAACACACAACACACCCCTCCTAGCTTGTAACCAGGCAGTAATGTTTTTAAAATTTATTGTGGGAATTACGATGTGACAATCGTATTTCATTTACTGGAACTATGTTATGAGTTAAAAGTGTAAATCCTATTTTTTAAATGTTTTAAAACAAAAAGGAACAGTTTTAATGGTCTGATGTCAAACAAACTTTAAAAAAAAAGAGCATAAACATTGGAATTATGTAGGCATATATTACATTTCTGAGTTACTAATGGGAAACCGCACAGCAGGGAATGAGTGACAAGGTTTTGCAAACGTGGGGAAGGAGGAGACAAGAAACTTTCAAAGGACCTCAAGAAATGTAATGGAAACCACAAGGCCAAGTAGAGATACCGAGGTATTTTTGTTATGCTGCAACCGAGGATAAGAATGTTTGTCTCTCGTTCAGCGGCATCTTGGTGTGTTACCGCAGAGCCCCTTGGCAAACGCAGGGATGTGCAGGGAGTCTCTTAAAAGGTGCTTGATCAAAAAGCCACAATCTCCAGCCATCATTTCTCAAGCAATGGTGGACGTGTTGGCAGCTCTTTTTGTTCCCTCCCATCAAAGCGCCAGCGAGAAAGGCAAATGTTTGCAAACTCCCCCCAAATGTGTAATGCCTGAAATCAATCATGTGTCGACTTAAAAGATAATTGTGGCGATTCAAGTTTCCGAAATAATAGGCATATCAATCCAGCAAAAGCCAATGACAAGAAGCTCGATTTCAAGGCGGGGACTCAGGAAGGATTAAGCGATTAAAATAGCATGCAGGAATAACAAATCACTCCCAACACCTTTATATTACTGTGGGTATCAAGAGATAAGGCATTCGTCCCCGCACTCCGCGCGCCAACACCCCATTCTAGATAAAGGCTTAAATAAACTGCTGCAAACATCTGCACTTCAAAAGAAGTTGCCACCATATCAAGCAAGCTAAGATAAAATGCCACAGCTTGTAGATGTTGTTTACAGTTATATCAGCATTATTTACGTTCTGAGCATTTTTACTGGTGTTTGCAATTTCATTTACAAAGAAACAGGAAACTAGCATCTTAAGGTACATTCTGCATGCCAGGCAAACCTCTCATAGACGCCGGAATCACACACTCAAAGATCAGTGAACACAATACTACAACCAAACACTCCACTGACCACCAGGAAAGCCCCCATAAATAGCACCACTTAACACGGTCTGTGGCGGAAACCCCAGCATCCCAAGCTCAGGTACCTGCAGACCGCCAGCAGCCTTACAAGAACATGGCCAAGGGAGCCAGCACACTATACAAATGCCTACAAGACAGCATGACTTAACAGCATTGCAATCTCTTGGTTGCACCCTAAATCTAATCCCAGCCCTCTATGCACCCTTGAACGAGCACATGACATGGTATCGCTAGAGGAACAGAGAGTTGACTCCTCTGCGATCTGTGTTCACTTACCTTCAATTTAGGAAATTATTCAAAATTGAGTAATTCAGCTCAGGTGCAGACTAAGAATCGGCCTCATCGAGTGGTGTGACGGAAGAACCCTGGGTCGAGGCCCAGTTCTCTCCTCCAGCTGAACTCTAAACCCCTTCTCCCGGTTCCTCATTCTGAATGTTTTCTTCTAGCGTTCTAAAGTGGCCAAGGTGGAAAGTGGCGCTACAAACATGTTCTAAATAAAATAAATAATTTAAATGCCTTCGTCAAGCCAGTTGGGAGCAAGCACTCTCCCTTCCAGCGAGTCTGATATAAGATTTATTTTCGTAAAGCTATTGAATTGTGCATACAGGCCAACTGCACCAATTCTGTCCTTCACCATCGATGCGTACTGCTAGTCACTGTGCATCTGGGGATTTACAGCAGGCGCGACACAGTACTGTTTGGTGGTATATGTGAGTTCTAAAGAAGGCAGGACATTGCACTATTTGGTGGTTTGAATGTGCTCAGTAGATGATAGGGCACAGTGCTATTTGGCGGATTACATGAGCACAGTATAATGCACGTCACAGCACTATTTGTTGTGGGGTCAGTAGAAGCCTGGACACAGTACGATTTGTTGTGGGGTCAGTAAAAGCCAGGCCACAGTACTATTTGCTTGGGGTCAGTATAAGGCAGGCCACAGCACTATTTGCTGTGGGGTCAGTAGAATGCAGGCCACAGCACTATTTGGTGGTTAGAATGTGCTCAGGAGAAGGAAGGGCAGAGTCCTATTTGGTGAATTGTGTGAGCACAGTATAATTCACAACACTATTTGGCTTGGGGTCAGTAGAAGGCAGGACACAGCACTATTTGTTGTGGGGTTGGTAGAAGGCAGGACACAGCACTATTTGTTGTGGGGTAAATAGAAGGCAGGCCAAAGCACTATTTGGCGTGGGACCAGTAGACGGCAGGACACAGTACTATTTGTTGTGGGGTTGGTAGAAGGCAGGACACAGCACTTTGGTGGTTAGAATGTGCTCCGTAGAAGGAAGGGCAGAGTTCTATTTGGCGCATTATGTGAGCACAGTGTAATGCACGTCACAGGACTATTTGGTGTGGGGTCTGTAGAAGGCAGGGCATAGCACTAGTATTTGGTGGTTTGTGCGAGCTCTAAAGAAGTCATGATACAGCACTATTTGGGGGTATGTGTGAGCGGAGCTGAAGCTTAGAGGCCCAGTTTCCAAGCACTCACCTCTAAGTAACGTGTCAATAACTAGAGAAATATTTAAGGATTGAAAAGGTGGGCACAGAGTGCAGTCTCCACTAAACACACAGATGTTCTCCGTTTCTGACGCAGTGCCTCTGCAAATGCCCAATCTCACAGCAGTAATGCATGGGAAGCATGCAGATTCCAACTGGAGGGGAGATGTAAGAATGTTTGATGGAGAGGATTATGGTTGTGCCGCCTTTAACTTTTAGAGCAAATTTCGACTCTAGGGAATGAGATACAATAAATAAATAGTCTGGAAGGGGGCATGGGTTTTGACTTTGGAGCATAATTATTTTTTTAACAATATATACTCCCCAGGCCCCATTAACTTGATTGCACCCAAACACCGGCCCTGGCAGAAGCGGACACGTATAGCGACAGGAAGGAGCCAGTACTCATCAGTGGTTAGCGCGGCTGAAAGGCACTGCTCTCCTTGGGATAGTTTCTTTCCAGGTTTCTGGTGCCAGTTCAAACTACCGAGTCCCTGTGGCCTGTCTTTACGGGTCTTTTCAACCTTTAATCAGGCCAAATGATAATGGTTACAGAGATGACCTTGTGTTATGCTGTAAAATACACAGTGTATTTAGAAGGGAAAATGAAAATTACAGAACAGATGCAAAGAATAAAAATGCAAACAAATCAGAGAACCAGATCATTGCTGTTTACAATATGGCTGGGATATCAGGGTGGCAAGTCTTACAAGATGGTTGCCATTGATGGCAGGACCTTGGACCAAACTCTTCCACCCTGTGGCACGGGCCGAGTCTGGTCACTCAATCTACTAATTACCCGAGGGAACGGTGCAAGCTAGGCACGGTGGGAATTGTGGTAAATATTCTTTTCACCTAAACTGAATTTCATACGGAATCTTAAAATAAAGTAAAATAGCTCAGAATAACAAGAGGCAGAATCCGTGGTATAAGAGTTTTTCTAAATGGGCTTTATTCCATCCAAAATGGCCGACTCGAGTCGCGGCCTTCAGGTTCCGTCACCACGAGGGTTCAGGAAGTGAAGTACAATACTTTATTGACAAGAAGTAACTTTTATAGGTCATACATTACAATGAAACGAATGCAAAAAGGCGTAACAATTGATAAGAGTAATGACATGGTGATACGTAATCGAAACTAGGCGTAATAAGGAGCAAAAAGAAACATGATTGGCTCTGATTATCTTACATAGGTGGATCTATAAGATAATACTTAACATAGATGCGCGCGCAGCAGCATGACGTGTGATTGACGTGCAACTAGGGGGTGAAGGGGACTTGACATTTAGCTCTACATGTGGAGACGAGAAGTCTGGGGGGTCAAGTCAACCTAATCCCAAATCATATCTAACATCCTATGTTTAGAGAACTATGCTATCCACAAGGAAGGACTCTCGGACAGAATCTATTCTATACTGACTGTGTGTGCGTGTACAAGCGTCTAAGTGTCTATATGAGATGCGAGGGGCAGAAAACTTTCCATGGCAACAGGGCTATGAATCACTAAAAGGAGGACGGAAAGGCTGAGTCCTTTGCTTGTGAGCTAAAAAAAATGTTTACCTAAATCACTAGACAGGAATGCATCGGCTGAAGAGCAAAATAGATAATTCGAAGGTGAAATACAGCTTCTTGGCAGGCAGGCGAAAACTGGCCGAGGCAGGCACCGTTAGCTGCACAGGGAGTAGGACAAAGTTCATGGATACAGATGCGAGCTCAAGCTGAAGCTGTCAGAGACAGAGAGCAGGGAAAAGCTTTGAGGACAGAATCGGGCCTACTTGCCTGAACTGTAAAAATGGAGTAACTTAGCCATATAAAGTCGGTGGCCTTTCATACTTAGGAATCGAATATCCAGCCCATTGATGGCGGATCTGACAGAGAACATGTCGACGGTAGACACACATATGTTTGCGTCTTAGAAACTGGAACTGGAGGGAACATACATGTACTTGTAACATGCATATAGAACCGTTGGGGTCCAAGATAGGGGACATAACTGATCAGGAAAATCCACATTTCCACATTCCCTCCTTGTCCCCTACTTGCCCTTCAAGAGATATCAATCTTCATCATTCCATCGATTTGCTCATGGAGCATCATTTCTTCTTCCTTCTTTTTCCGGCATTTTGAACGAGAACTTTGATATGGAATGCATGATGTGGCACACAGACCACAAATCGCTGGTCCACATTGCAGGCATAAACAACAACTGAAGAGCATAAGAAGGCCAATACCTAGGAAGGATAGAACTCTCCATCCCCAGGCTGATATCACACTCCAAAACCACCCGGACCACGTCCAAGTGCCTGAATTCTCGTGTATCTGGCTTACAATCTTATGAAGGCGTGTTATAGCTTTATATACAGATGGCGAATTTTCTGGTATGAATATGCAGCAGCTGGATCCGATGACCCTGCAAGCTCCGCCCCTATCGGCCAGGATGACATCAAGGACAAGACGATTCTGGAGAACAACAATTCTCATCACTGATTGTTCCTCTGTCAGATTGCCTAGGGCGGCTATAGTCTCGTTTACTACAGCTTCAAGAGTCTTGGTTAGTCTGCGTATCAGCTTACTATTTGATATTGTACCTATATAGGGAAAGATACCTTTATTGAAATCTACATACTTGTCCCATGCCGTCTCAGTATAATCGACAACTGGGAGATCTCTACGCTCTCTTTTGTGTACTAAATGAACATTTCGATAATAATCAGGGGGAGCTAGGAAAACAGGTGGCAAAAGGAATGCTATGTAACAGGTACCATCCCAATCTAGAGGCAGACGCATATATGCCGTCTGACCACATATAAAGTAAGAATGGCGAGAAGCTCTAAATGAAGATTTACCTTGATCACTATATTCTACTGTAGTAACGCATTTACTATGGCCCATATGTATGGAACCAACTTTTCTCACACATAATTCACCCTTAACTGGAAATACTGACATAGTGGGCAGAATTAGTTCAACTTCGGATTTGACATTCAAAATCATAAGATTAGGCGTAAAATTACCTAATTTATACACTTCATTTTCTAAATCAGTTCCTGTTCTACTGGGGTGACCCTCCTTATTAGGGTGACAGACTTTGAATAAAACTAGATTCAGATTTCCCCATATCCAATGTTGTTGATACACTGCTGTGTCTGGGTCTATGGAATTTAGTAAACTAAACCATGCTCCACAGGAGCCATTGTGTGTGAACGGATGTGGAAAGAAAGGCAGAACTCCTTTGTTATTCTGATAGGGAGGGAGTCGGCCACACACCCAACAATTGGTGGCATTACTAGTCTGATGGGAATGATGTAACATACTAATGAAGGTGTTATTGCGCAGCGCAAGTCTATAAGATAATTCATGTGGCGGTAGGTCACTAAAAGAATGTTCAGCAGTAATATTATAAACATGTCTAGAAATAGGATGATATATGTGCAAAATCACACTCGTAATGATTATTAAAACACTCAATAAAAACAGAATTAATAATGTCCTCACACAGTAGCTACGCAGTGATTTACAATACGCCTGTCGTTTCAACATTTCTCTGGTATTTTCTCTACTCAGGTCCAAGGGATACATGTCAGAGACAATTCAACCGCTTCACCTTGGAGAGGACTTAAACAATCAAATTGCTCAGACTGTTTGGGCCTAAGTTTTAATTTATAGTTCTGAGAGTCATTCTTTTCAACAAAGGGAAGTTTTGAATCAGTCTGTGAGGGAGTGCAGGGCACAGTGTCTATATCCGAGGATAGTCCATGAAATTTCTTAACGTGGCTGGAATGTACCCATCCCTTGCGCCCCTCAACTTTCACGGCTGTTCTTGTGGTCAGCAGGACTAGCTTCGGTTCTTTCCACCTGGGCTCCAATTGGGTTTTCCGATCGAAATTCCTCACAAACACCAGATCCCCCGGAGCAACGTCATGGGGTTTCACCTCAGTGTTGTCAGGAAAAGCTGCAGCTACCTGTGAACGACAAGATTGTAGTGCAGACATCAAGGAAGCCAAGTAATCTGTCAGCATATTACAATTAACATCAGTTATTTTACGTGGTATAGGCGTCCCCCACATATTTGGTGGCCTTCCGAAGATCACCTCATACGGGGATAGCCCTGTTCGAGAGTGTGCTACCATTCTTATGTAAAATAGTGCAACTGGTAAGGCTACTATCCAGTCAACACCTTTCTCCTTACATATTTTAGACAATCTGATTTTCAAAATTTGATTATGTCGTTCCACGAGACCTGCTGCCTCGGGGTGTCGGACACAGTGGAATTTCCACTGATATCCCAACAAAAGTGAGACATGTTTCATTAATTCGGATGAGAAAGGCTGGCCGTTATCTGAATATACAACACGTGGTAGCCCGTACCGTGGGAAGAATTCTCGAACTAACTGTTTGGCAGTAGTCGGGGCCGTGTAATCTGATACTGGGTACGCCTCAGTCCATCGGGAGAGAGCGCAGACAACTACAAGAACATATTTGAATCCTCGACATCGTTCCATCTGGATATAATCCATTTGGAGCACTTCAAAAGGATGATCAGGAGTCTGGAATCCACCCTGTTCTACGGGAACACCTTTTCCTGGGTTGAACTGACAACATATCATACAGGTACGGACCTTTTGTTTAGCTGCTGCTCGTAAATGTTTATTGAACCAAATGTGTTGAATGCTATCTAGCATAGCTTTTTCTCCTAAATGCGCCGGGCTGTGAATTGTAGCTATAATGGCTTGGACCATAGAGTCAGGAAGAAACCATACAGATTTCTCCTTCGTCATCCATCCCTGATCTGTCTGGATCCCTCCTAGTTCAGTCCATTTCTTTAATTCTTCTGCAGTAGCATGTGTCTGTATGTCAATTACGTCAAGTGCGGGATCCTTAATTGTCATACACTGTGTTGGTGTCTGAACTATTGGCTTTGTCATGTCTAATGTGCGATTCTGAGCAGTCTGTTTAGCTGTTCTGTCAGCTAAATCATTGCCTTGAGAAATGATATCAGTAACCTTCGTGTGTGCTTTACATTTCATAATCGATATAGCAGTGGGTAGATGTATTGCGTCTAACAAGGCATGAATGAGGGGTCCGTGCTGAATGTGGGCACCATGGGAGGTTAAATAACCTCTCTCTCGCCACAGCACGCCGAAGTCGTGTACAACTCCGAATGCATAACGTGAGTCAGTGTATACATTAACTTTCTTATTTGTGGCTTGAATACAGGCTTGTGTTAGAGCAATAAGTTCTGCTGCTTGGGCTGACAAAATATCTATACAATTTGTCTCAATAACTTCAGTGTCTGTTGTGACTGCATACGCGGCCACTAAATCTCCTGTACTTGTTCTCATGCACGATCCGTCTACATACAACGTCAGGTCTGGATCTAACAATGGAACGTCTGTCAAGTCTTGTCTAGGTTTCGTCTTTATTTCAATGATTTCAACACAATCATGAGCTAGTGGGTCTGTTCCAATTACAGGTAATAGGGTAGCAGGATTCAATGTATTACACCGTCGGATCTCTATGTGTGGTTGAAACAATGTCAGTTCATAACCGGTAAGTCTTGCTATGGTCAAGTGTTGTGTTTGTGTTCGGTTCACAAGAACCTCTACTGCATGTGGTACTTGTACTGTCAATGGGTGTCCTAATACTATGGCATCGCTTTGTCTGATTGCTAAAGCTGTCGCTGCCACTGATTTCAGGCATGCAGGCAAAGCCTGAGCTACGGGATCTAATGTACTGGAAAAATAAGCACATGGCTTGCGTGATCCTGCTTGATCCTGAGTGAGTACTGACAAGGCAGTACCTTCGCGTTCTGTAACAAAGAGTGTAAAATGTTTGCTATAACATGGTGTTGCTAAAACAGGTGCTTGACATAAAGCTTCCTTTAGGCTTTCAAAAGCTTGTGTATGTTCCTGAGTCCAAGGGAGAACAGTCGATGTGGCTGCCTCCTGTGTGGTTAACTGAATGAGTGGTTTTGCTAGAAATGCGTACTGAGGGATCCACTGCCTACAATATGAAGTGAGGCCTATGAAAGCCCGCACCTCCTTTTGTGTCTGGGGTATTGACATGTTAGCAATTAACTGGATGCGATCTGGTGTAAGCTGCCTTCCCTCCTTGGACAGCGAGTGACCAAGATAAATAACTCGCTGGACACAGAATTGCAGCTTAGAAGGAGACACCTTGTGCCCCTTGTCGGCTAGAAAATGTAGAACTGTCAGAGAAGCCTTTTCACATTCTGGTTCGCTTCTCGCGGTGATCAGCAGATCATCGACATATTGAAGCAGTGCAGTATTGACTGGCATGTGGATACTGTCAAGTTCTCGTTTCAGTGCTTGGCTGTAGATGCTGGGGCTTTCTGTGAATCCTTGGGGAGCGCGTGAGAATTTAAAGCTGCGCCCATTTAAACTGAATCCGAACAAGTATTGGCTTTCCGGATCTATTGGGACGCTGAAAAAGGCATTCTTGAGATCGATTACAGTAAAGAATGTTGCTTCGGAATCAATTGCTGTCAACAATGATGATATATCAGGGACCACAGGAAATTGTGGTACAATGCACTTGTTTAGTTCACGCAAATCAATAACCAATCGGTATACTGGTGGGGCAGTAGGATCAGTTCGTTTAAGAATCGGAATTATCGGTGAATTACATACATTGGAGTCTGTTTCTACAACTACTCCCTGGGCAATTAGCTCATCAATGATTTTCAGCAAAGCCACTACAGCATCATGCGGTAACTTGTATTGTCGCATTCGTGGTAGTACCACTCCTGCTTTCAATGTGACTCGGTATGGTGTAATGTTCATGCAGCCAACATCCGTAGGGCCTTGTGCCCATAGATGTACTGGTAAAGTCTGTAGTCGGGGATCCATGTCCCTAGACACATAGTGACCTTTAAAATCACGTAAAAACAACCTTACTCCTTCCGGAGAACAACATATTATGGCTCCTAGTGCTTTCAGAGTTTTAATTCCTAACAGATTTTCTGGGCATGATTTAGTAAGCAATAAATCTGTAGTTCGTGTCAAAGGTCCTATCGTAAGTGGGAGAGGCTGTGATACTTCATTAACAATAGGTTTTCCTGAAAAACCAAGGGAAACATTTTGAGAGCCTGAGAGGGGTGCCCCTGGAACTTCACTACGTTTTATAGTTGTTCGACTTGCCCCTGTATCGAGTAAGAATTTTCTATCTTGACCTAATAATTCACTATGTACATAAGGTCCTTCTTGATCTACAGGAATCTAGATAAGCGGTAAGTCAACTTCCCTCTCTAGGCTTGTTCATGCGTAACGCTGATACTCAGGATATTCATACTGTGCAGTCTGATACATTTGTCGTGTTGTGGTTTGTGTGGCAGTAGCAGGCAACGGTGGTGCAGCTGGCACAAACTGTATGGGTTGCTGTGAGGCTGGCATGGACTGTTGCTGAACTGGCATGGACTGTTGCTGAACTGGCATGGACTGTCCATGCTGCATAGCTCCTTGTTCATTCTGATCGTGTCTAACTAATCGTGGTCTCTCTTTTGCAATACCTGTAGCTATATTACGTTTCAGGACTGGACAATCGTGTACATAATGGCCTAGTTGTTTACAGTAATTGCAGGTTCCTTTTACAGGAACTGCAGAATCACCAGAATGTGTCACACCCTTTTTGTGACCATCTGCTGGTACTGTCTGAGAAACTAGCATTTTCATTTTTGTATCCTTCATGCGTCTATGCTCGTGTTCTTGTTCATCCCTAATTCTATTGTGATGATACTGTAACATTTGTAGCATTTGTGACGGAGTGTTACTTTGCCAGGTACTCTCGAATTTCAATATTCTATTCTTCACTGGAGGCAATGCATTTTCCACTAATTTTGTCACAAATAAATGTGGATATGAGTCACTACTTGCTTTTATACCACTGTTTATACCAAAACATTTTTCAAATCGAGCATAATAATCGCTTGTGTCTTCATCTTGCTTTTGTTTGCAGGCTGTGATTGCACCCCAATCTTCCTTTTTTGTAGTTAATAAACGTGGCAGTACCTGTACTAGTAAACCTGGTAACAGTTTAACTTTATCCCCGAGCCCTGAACCTGCAGTTCGGGCCCTTTCTTCCTCTGCTAATGCTGTCCAGTCTATCTTTTGGTCTCCCACTTCCCACTCTTTTTCTTTCAGTTTTTCATAAATGCCAGCAGGCAAAAGCACCTTTAATATCGTCATAATATCAGGAAAGGTGTACTCTCCCATTAGTAACATGTCTTTAATTTCTCGGTGGAAACCCGCCGGGTCTTTGTCATGACTAGGTACTACTTTCTTCATTTCTAATAATTCCATTTTTGATATGGGTGTGTAAACAAATACACGGTGAAACTCATTGTCTTCGCCTTTTATTGGGTGCACTTCTCGTAAGGGATTTTGTCTATCCATATAGTACGGCGTTCTTTCTCTGCGGGGTAGCGAGAGAGAATCCGGACTTACAAAAAGGACATACTGTTTACGTGACACTAATATTTCTTTAATTAATTTGTTACTAGAACCTCTCCATCTGTTCGTGAGTAGTTCCGTTAATATATCAGGTAAAGGACCAGGGTCAGCATGTTGGCTCTTATATAATATAAGGAGTTGCTGAATCATATAGATTCCAGCTAAACGTTGTTCATCTGCACTGAGATTAAAAAACGTGTGTGCTACGGTCTCATCACCGTATTTTTCAGGACTGTCAATCCAGTGAACGGCTGATCTGGCTAATTCTTGCTCATCCATGGAATCGAGGAGGTGGTAACCCCTTCGTTCTCGTAGTATTTTATCTGCGGCTTGAAACAAATGTTCAGGAGACTTCAGATTTATTACAGGCGTCGGATACGTTCTGCTATTATTTGGGCATACAGAGTGTATGGGATCAGAAAAACATCTAGTATTATCACAGGATCTTCCTCTGCCTACATAGGCTATGGTCTCTGACTGTCTTGCGGAATTCCCTGATTCGGACACTTCATCTTGCTCGAACTCGTCTGTTCCCAATCTTTCTTCATGAATACGCTCTATTTCTCTACGGATTTTTCGGCACATGGCTATTATACAATTTTGCTTATCGTGTCTCCCTTCTGATATATTCTGGCTCCATCTTGTAAGAATAAGCATTGCATTCGGGTCTACCCCCGGACGGTCTTGATTTCTGATCACACAGTTTATGAGGAAACGTAACAGTTCCCCCTGTATCTCTACTTTCTGGAATTCCATAGCTCTGTTAATACATCCTGGATCTCGTCCTGTTTGAACAAAATGATATATGTTATCTAGATGCGTAGTCATTCCTGGTAACCTCGCTAAATACTCTGCGGCTCGCCTGATACGTAATGATGCCAGGACCATTTCGTCCTCTTTACCAACCACCGGGTCATATCTACAATTTACAAGGAGTTCCTTAAGCGTACGTTCACTTACGAATTTAGGTGTACGTGAATGCGCTGACTCTTGAAAGACAAGTTTATTTATTCTGGGTGGTGTAAAGGTATTGCTAGCACCTCCCGCGGCCCCATCTGGGGCGTCGGGTGTGAATGGGTTCGTCGAACGTGACACAGCAACTATGGGTGTCGATACCACTGTAGAATCGACTGCGGGGACAGATGCGGAAACAGATGTGCTTGCCGAAGCTTGTATCGGGACTTGCTGTTGCACGGGGTCGGATACCTGATCCTGACGTTGAACCCCTCCGCCAGACGGTCTATGTGGTGTGGCGTTAGCATACTCGGGAGCTGCGTCGTCTAGATATGAGGAAAGAAAAACATCTTCTGCGGTTCTGGGATGCCCTTTTTGATGTACCTTAATTGGAAATAATGGGGGTGGCAAGTCTTTTGGCATCCCTGGAACAGCCTTAGGTAGTCCTTCGGCTAGAAGGGGATACATACCATTCATAAGAGCATTTCTTTGTCTATTTACTTGTTCTGATTTCACTCGGATACCTTCCTCAATTAATAGATTTTCTTGAACTTTATTTGAACTTTCTTTACTCCTCTCTTCTTGTCTACGTGCTTTTTCTGTACGTCTATGAGATTCTTTACGCCATAACTCAACAGCGTCTTTCTGTGACTGTCTGACTTTTCTTTTCCATAACTCTTCCTCCACTTTCATGATGCACTCTGCATCCCAGGTTCCCGCTGCGGGCCACCTTTGACTTTCCGGCAATCCCTTGGTATAATCTACCCATAGATCAAGAAACAATATGGCATCTAAGCCATGCTTGTGGTACATAAAATGCCCTGGAGTGTCCCTAGGAGGAATAGGAACTGCTTCTTCAAGCACCCCTTTTCTGGTAGTAATCTGTCTTAACTTCGAGAAGAGCGGCATATTGACAACTGATCTGATACTTACTCTTGAATTCACTTAATACGAAAAACACAATAATGAACAGTGAACAATGAACAATCATTCATACCACAATATGCAAGACATTTGAACACTTTAAACATTAAACATTAAACATTTTTTTTTAACAATGACCGACAATGATGACAGTCTGCCTAACTAATCACCACGCTGAATTCTTGACAATAACTGAATACTTCGGAATACTTGATATACTGCTAAACAGTACATATACACTGCTAAACAGTGCAGACCGGATTTGTGTACCCAAATCCGTCTTGACCGGCACAACCTATGTGCGCGTCAACACGCCTCCTCGGCGATGGTACTCACCGAGTAGCTCCTTGAAACGGAAGGCCTCAGAGAATGGACAGGACTCGATGACTGCGGACAGCGGACCCTCTGGACATCGGGATTTCGAAAAACCTGGTGGGCCTCTGTATACCTCGGATCTTGCTCTCTCAGCTAGGCTCTGGTCGGGATACTTCGCACTTCTCACCGCCTCGTCTGGGTTGATCGCAGCCTCAGTCGCCCCCGCTTGACCGGAGGGAGCTTACAGGAAATCCTGCTGGTACGCGTTTATGGTCCGTCCAGCTGTGGCAGGAGACCGGGCCTGCAACGCACCGCCGGCGCGTGAGATGAGAAAGTGTCCCTGTTCGGGCGCCATTATGTGGTAAATATTCTTTTCACCTAAACTGAATTTCATACGGAATCTTAAAATAAAGTAAAATAGCTCAGAATAACAAGAGGCAGAATCCGTGGTATAAGAGTTTTTCTAAATGGGCTTTATTCCATCCAAAATGGCCGACTCGAGTCGCGGCCTTCAGGTTCCGTCACCACGAGGGTTCAGGAAGTGAAGTACAATACTTTATTGACAAGAAGTAACTTTTATAGGTCATACATTACAATGAAACGAATGCAAAAAGGCGTAACAATTGATAAGAGTAATGACATGGTGATACGTAATCGAAACTAGGCGTAATAAGGAGCAAAAAGAAACATGATTGGCTCTGATTATCTTACATAGGTGGATCTATAAGATAATACTTAACATAGATGCGCGCGCAGCAGCATGACGTGTGATTGACGTGCAACTAGGGGGTGAAGGGGACTTGACATTTAGCTCTACATGTGGAGACGAGAAGTCTGGGGGGTCAAGTCAACCTAATCCCAAATCATATCTAACATCCTATGTTTAGAGAACTATGCTATCCACAAGGAAGGACTCTCGGACAGAATCTATTCTATACTGACTGTGTGTGCGTGTACAAGCGTCTAAGTGTCTATATGAGATGCGAGGGGCAGAAAACTTTCCATGGCAACAGGGCTATGAATCACTAAAAGGAGGACGGAAAGGCTGAGTCCTTTGCTTGTGAGCTAAAAAAAATGTTTACCTAAATCACTAGACAGGAATGCATCGGCTGAAGAGCAAAATAGATAATTCGAAGGTGAAATACAGCTTCTTGGCAGGCAGGCGAAAACTGGCCGAGGCAGGCACCGTTAGCTGCACAGGGAGTAGGACAAAGTTCATGGATACAGATGCGAGCTCAAGCTGAAGCTGTCAGAGACAGAGAGCAGGGAAAAGCTTTGAGGACAGAATCGGGCCTACTTGCCTGAACTGTAAAAATGGAGTAACTTAGCCATATAAAGTCGGTGGCCTTTCATACTTAGGAATCGAATATCCAGCCCATTGATGGCGGATCTGACAGAGAACATGTCGACGGTAGACACACATATGTTTGCGTCTTAGAAACTGGAACTGGAGGGAACATACATGTACTTGTAACATGCATATAGAACCGTTGGGGTCCAAGATAGGGGACATAACTGATCAGGAAAATCCACATTTCCACAGAATGTCAGTCTGGCACCGTGAGGCCACGCTGGTACCTGAAGACTGCATGTTATCAGTTTCAGGTTTGCTCTCTCCTATGCTTCTGCCATGGTGCCACCAGAAGCTACTAGGGAGCAATGAACTCTGCATTCACAAGGTAGTCTTCTTCCAGCACATGAGCTTTTTGTAACCAGTAAAAGATGGAAAAGAAGACAAGAAAATCGGCTTTGCTGTCTGCTCTGGGCAGAACCATCTTCCCCCAGGAGACCAGGCACATAGGCACTACAACCCCTGTAAGCAGTAAACCCTTTAGGGGTATGTTTATCAGACAATAATACTGTGCGATACCTGCACAGGTCTGTACTCTTACTTCCAGAGATAAACTGTCAACCTTTCCACAGTCATTAATCACAACCACACAGTGCAAGCAGACCAGGCGTGTGATCCCACCTATACACTATAAGTGAGTGACAGGCCATCCTTTTAAAAGTGACCTGCAGGTATTTAGCTATCAATGCTGGAGCAGATGCAGTGATACCAGGGCCACAGCACTCAAATGATGGATGACTTTCGCAGTCCAACCATTGGCTGGGATACTAGAGGGCCATTTTAGGTCAGTCCTACAGACTGGCTGTCTTGTCAGCCTCCTCACACCAGAAATTCATTCCCATTGGCCAGGAATCTACAAATGGCAGTAATGGACATAGTATGTATGTCCAATCCAACACTGGGTACGTTGATTGAGCCTTACAGCACTGAAAAGGCGATGAGCGCCGAAACGCGTCTGCTGTTAATAAAGAAGCTTTCAACGATCCTGCGAGTGCTCCAACTGTTTTGTGTGGCTGTGTAGCATACGTGAGGTCCCACCCTCACCCCATGGATATAGCACCCATCCTGAGTCTGATATGGGAGTATATATATATATATATATATATATATATATATATATATATATATATATATATATATATATTCACTGAAAAAACCATAGGTTTCACACATGTTATAGTTAGCGGAAATTTTACTGATAAAAAACCAATGAAATTCCCCCGTTATAGTTAGTGCAGGCAACTATAACTCACGCGACCGCAATCCTCTGCTGATGCTAATACTGTATTTAGACACTTATTTGCCCATGTCTTCTTCCATACATTTTTAGCTATACATATATTACAAATATTTTTTTTTCATAAAGACACATATGTCATCAGCAGAAGATTGCGGTCGCGTGAGTTATAGTTGCCTGCACTAACTATAACGGGGGAATTTCATTGGTTTTTTATCAGTAAAATTTCCGCTAACTATAACATGTGTGAAACCTATGGTTTTTTCAGTGAATTTGCAAGGTTTTTTAAATGCTAATTCCTAACTATAACGTGTGTGAAACCTATGGTTTTTTCAGTGAATTTGTACGGTTTTTTAAATGCTAAGTTACTTTACGCCATTCGTGGCGTGCGCGCCCACTTAACGCAGTTCGTTCCGTGCGCGCACGGTGCGCTTCGCGCACCGTGCGCGCACAGTGAGCACGCGGTGCGCTTCGCGCACCGCGTGCCCACTTTACGCAGTTAGTGCCGTGCACGCACGGTGGGCACGCGGTGCGATGACAAAGCAAGAAAGCACGTCAACAAATCTGTTTCTGCTTTCCTCCGTGACTATGGTATGGGTGCCATTTACCACAACAACTTGCGTTATGACATGCAAGACATTTATAGAGGAGATGGTGTGCACTTCAATGATGAAGGGAACAGAGTCTTCCTCTTGAACCTTAGACTCTGCATCGGTACTTACTTGTAGGTACCACTAAAAAATCATTTCATAAACACAACGGCTCTTTTTAGAGCCCCCTAATATCTAAACACTTAAATCTGATTTTCATTTTTTTTTTTTTTTTTCTACCGTACGCTTACCGTAAGCTTACCGTACGCGTACCCCGTGATTTTTTTTAAAATCAATAAATGTTTTCTTTGTACTTTACAGTCCTTCTTTGACCCCCTCACAAATGTAAGGGGGTCTGTAACTCTCCTCATTGCCCCCTTTCCTTGTTTTCACTCTTTTTTTTCAGAGTGAAATACACAAAATGGCGGCCGCCGCTTCCTGGTTTCGGCCGATTCGAATGTTTACTAAGATCTAAGAGCCAATCAGAATCGCGCTCGCGCACGCCACCGTACGCTTACCGTAAGCGTACGGTAAGCGTACCGTAAGCGGGCTCAGATATATATATTGATTTAAAGGCTATTTTCTCAGAATCTACTGAACAGATTTACACCAAACCTACAAAAGGCACTTCCTTGACCTAGGGACTACCTCTCTGCCAAATTTTGAGTAATTCTGTTCAGCCGTTCGGGCTGTAGCTCGTTCTAAAGGTCCTATGGAAAAATGCATGGGAAAAACGCGTTTTGGGACCCCTCTTTTATCTCAGCCCCCGCTTGACGGATCCCCCCGAGACTTTCAGGGTAGGAGCGGAGCGTAGCGCCCCACCTATTTTGAGAAATTCGCGAGGATTCGTCGACCGGCGCCAAAGTTATTCAAAATAGAATGTTGAGGTTTTCCTATGGAAACGTGGTCCTAACTATAACTACCTACTGGCGACCGCCAGTAGGTAATATATATATATATATATATATATATATATATATATATATATATATATATTCTCCACAACTCTCTCCTACACGGAAAGAAATGAGCCGCACTCCATGCAGTGAAGGTAAATGCATTTATTTCATTTTATAGGCAGTCCTGACGCGTTTCAGTCGTCCTCGACTTTTATCAAAGGAATAGCCTTGGCATCAATCAGTTACCACCTTAGTTCCTCATTTTATAGTTTTTGGCCCCCCAGTGGCCATCCTTCAGTGGATTTATATATATATACACATGCATATATACATACATATACATATGTACATATATATATATACATACATACATACACATATATATATATGCGTGAATCCGTAAGCTTGCTGCGATTGCCACTCCACACCGTCACAGCATAAACGGACACGGACCAAAGTTAAGTGCTGATTATTTTAATCTGTGCCTTTCTGCCGCCATAATATATATATAATATATATATACCAATTGACTTAATTTGATTATTGTCCTTTCACTATCCATCCACTGCTCGCTTTGATTTAGGTACTATTTTTTTTTCTCCCTCCTGCTCCACTGCTTGTTGCCATCGTCCCTCCTGCCCCTCCCTCTCCATTCCTTGCTTTATATGGACCTCTCGGCTGCCTTCGACCCTGTTGACCATGACACTCTGAAACAAAGACTCTATGAAGCCAGCATAGAGGGGACTGCTCTAGATCGCGTCCTACATTTGAAACAGAACTAATGTCATCCATACCCCACCTTTCTCGTCCAAACCATACTCCACAAAAGCAGGGGTCCCTCAAGACTATCATCTCGCACATGCTTTTCAACATCTCCATGAAATCATTACCAGTACTGATCCATCAGTTTCACCTTACGTGCTATAACTATGCAGATGACACACATATACTACTTCAACTGGAATGCCCCAAAGACATTGGAAACTCTCCAATTTTCAGTTGTCTCAGAGCCGTGGATCAGTGGATGACTTGGAGCCATCTCAAATTGAAAGCTTCCAAAACGGAAATACTCACATGTGGCGATTGGAAACATTATGACCCGCTTGCCGCCTGGCCTGATGAACTGGTATCACTGCCTAAAGTATTGAAGGAAGCAAGAAAATTGGAATGACCATGGACTCCAAGCTATTGATGAATGCCCAAGTGTACAAACTAGCAAGATCAAGCTTTGTCACTATAAAAATGCTGCAACAAATTTTTCCCCACTTGGGATTTCGGCACAAGGTTCAAGCTACTATCTCCCTTGTTCTATTCAAACTCGATTTCGCCAATAGCCTCTTCACTATACTAATTCACCACTAATCATTTATGGGTGTCGGGAGTAGCATGCTACTCGCCCAAAAAAAAAAAGCGCTTTAACACCCCATCTAGGATTAACAAGCGCTATATAAATACAAACCTTTATTCCATCTTCTATCCTTCCGCTATCCTTGTGAATCCAAAAATTTGACTAACCTATCCACTACTTAAATCACTTTTATATTTTACTATACTAATTCAACACTAATCCTTTATGGTTTTTGGAGTAGCGTGCGACTCGCCAAAAAAGCACTTTGACGCCTCGTCAGGGGTAGTAAGCGTATATAAATGCAATTACAATACAATATAAAACGCACACTCGCCCAATGGCATTGGAGCACTTTACATGATCACCAGTAACATTACGCAAGCAGCTCTGCCGCTGTAGTCTGCCTCCTAAGTGAACTTGTTGTCATTTTAAAAACATTTGAAAATCAGGCTGCCAATCTGGCAGTCAGGGTTCAAACACATACCAAAAGAAATACTACCGGAAAACTTTGAAAGGCGCAAGGAGCCAAATTATCTCACCAAAATCTCCTTCCCTAGCAACACTGTTAAGAGAATCTCACTAAAGACTGGTTTCATTATCTGGGCTTAGTCATAACTAAAGAGAGGGACTGACATTTAGTAACCCCGACTCAAGCCATTGCGTATATATGAAATTCACAACAATATACCCATGGGGCATTTTTAAAGCAGTCTTCCAAAGACTGAAAGGCTCTCTGCCCGTGCCGTTTTAATGGGTTAGGAAAAAACACATTACTAAGCAGGGACAAGGGAGAGATGATGTTTCCAACAAGCATACTCAATCGTTTCCAGAGATCATGGGTAGCAGTGGGGTAGAACAGCACAGGCTAGCAAACAGTACTCAGCAAGAGTGCCAGAACTGTGTGGCTTCGCTCCATCCCTCGTACCATTTTTCTTCTTTGTAGTTTGGTACTGCACGAAGTCGGCCCAAGGGCACTGAAGCCTTTACACGAGCACAGGTTACATTACACTAGGTCAGAACCATTTGTAACAAAATGTTTAGGCCTGAGGAGGTTAATTGATGTGTCCTGGGTCACAGGATATTGAGTAGACGCTGGGACCAAATCTATCTGCCAAGTGCCCAGTAGGGCGGGGATATGGTTTCATGGCCAAAGCTGCTGATTTTGGAACTGGGAAACCAGGTTTGAGTCCCAGCATTGGCTCAACTTCCTGTGATTCTGGACATATCACTTATTCTTCCAGTGTCTATTAGAAAAACAACCACTGGCAAAGCCAATAATTCTCCACTATGCAACCTATTGGCTTTGCTAACGTTGGTGTCCATGTTGCACAGCATGTTAACAAAAAGCACACAAGATTGGCAATGGGTCCGTCCACATCAACCACTGGCTCGCCTAACTGTAAGTGATTACATATTTCTTGGGTATATGTGCATATCCACCTAAATAGTAGCCACCGCTCCAAGGCTGGTGGGCAAACCTCTGTTTTTATTTCTACTTTTGATTTGGGTTTTGTTTAATTTATTTTTGTTATGATTCATTTTTACCTATTTTCTTGCAAACATAGCACGCCACCTTTAGATTTTTACCTTTTTTATTACTTTAAAATTGTCAATGCCTATTAGATAGGTATGCAAGCAAAAGAAAAAACACTGGAAGCTTGTCCAAGCTAGACCTATTGGCTTTACCAATGATTGTTTAAATAAGATACGGATGCCAGCGCAAGCGCGCAGCGGGCGCGCCGGCAGCGCGCCAAAGGCGCGCTAAAGGCAAGCCCGTCTGCGCCTGTCCGCGGCCGGTCGGGGCTAGGGGCCTTCCACTCTGCCCATTTCTTCTCCAATTCAGCAACTGACCTACGTATCCTCCGAGCTGACTGGCCTATCACCCCCCGCTTAAGAAGGAAGCTATTTTCCTGTGGGATTCTCTCCCCCTGGCACGTTCTCTCTGCACTCCCCCGTCCATCGTCCAGAGAGCGTCCTTCTGCAATCTCTGCAGTAATCTCTAACCCTTCTCCCCTTTCCAATACATTAGGTATGGAGTTTTATTACCTTAATACGCGCTCATTACCCAAACACCAACTAGAAATTTTCCACCTCCTCGACTCTAAACATCCTGACATACTCCTCCTCTCTGAGACTTGGCTTACGGCTGACTCCTTACCAGACATCCTGGCTGCAATCCCCACGGGATATTATATACTCCAGGCCAACAGACTCTCTGGGAAACCGGGTGGTGGTGTGGCTGCCATTATTCATCATAAACTAAGATTTACCGCATTAACGGTCACTAGCATACCCTCTGTTGAGAGTCTCATTCTAAAACTTGAGTCCCCCCATTCCCCTCTCATCTGTGCCCTCTTTTATCGACCCCCCAATCCATGCCCTCCTTCCCTCAGCTGGTCGGGGAACTTATCTCCAAACTAGTCATTAATAATGCAAAATTAATTATAATTGGTGACTTTAACTACTGGCCCTCGGACCCCAAAGAAAGCCCTAATTCCCGGGAATTTACGGATCTACTCTCTGGTCTAAACCGTACCCAGCACGTTCACACTGCCACTCATGCTAAGAGCCATACCTTGGACCAGATTTGGACGGCCAATTTGACCATTTCTCCCCATTCCATCTCTCCATGTCCCTGGTCCGACCACCATATTATTCAATTCTCTTTGGATCTGCCTCTCTCTGCCAAACCCCTGACCTTGGGCAAGCTCTGGGCCAGAAACTGGAACCAGGCTAACAAAGACGAGTTTTGTTCCTTACTCTCTACCTCCATTCCCGTCGAAGCTGACTGCCTTAACAACCAGGCAGCAGCCATTAAACACTGGCTTGACTCTGCCAGCAATATTGTTGCTCCCTACAAATTATCCACACTTAGACGACCTCATGATGCACAGCGCTGGTTTTCTAATGATTTAAAATTAATGAAACTTACACTCAGACAAGCAGAACGTTGTTGGAGACGTAACTACTCTCCTGAAAAGAAAGCCATATTTATCGGGCTCCTAAGTGATTATAAAAAATCCATAATCTTGGCCAAATCCACATATTTCTCTTCAAAAATCACGAGCTCCGCAACTAAAACTAAAGACATTTTTGCTATCGTAGATGAATTATCTCTGCCTAACAGAGTAACAGTCAAACCCCTCCCAACCCAACAGTTATGTGACGCCCTCAATGACTACTTTTTGCAGAAAATTATCACCATCAAAAGCAGTATTCCTCCGCCTATTACTCCCACAGCTGCTGTGACCCCGCTTAAGAACTTGCAGGTGTTGGATCAGATACCTCTGATTTCGAAAGAGGACTTTCTTATACTTGTAAAAAAGGTCGGCTCTGGTTCCCCCACTGATCCATGTCCCCCCCTTTTTCTCCAAGAAGCATTCTGTTCCTGTCCCGATCCCCCTCTAGCACTCCTTAATAACTCCTTGAAATTAGGCCTAGTTCCCGACTCCTTCAAAGTTGCAGAGGTTGTCCCCATCCTAAAAAATCTCAACGCTGACCCCTCTAATCTCACCAACTACCGTCCTATTTCTCTCCTCCCCTACCTTAGTAAGATCCTAGAAGCCCATGTCACTCACTGCCTCAGCTCTTTTATTGAACTTTCGTCCTTTCTTGACCCCCAACAGGCTGGCTTTAGACCAGCTCATTCCACCAAGCTGGTCATACTTGCAGTCATGAACAAGCTCAGAAAGGGGGCCGACATTAACTTCTCTCAGGCCCTTGTCCTTCTGGATCTTTCTGCCGCCTTTGACACGGTCGATCATAAGCTTTTGATCGACCGTGTCAAGGAGGCTGGCATCCATGGAACAGCTTTAAAATGGATCTCCTCTTTTCTCGAAAATCGGTCTCAGGCTGTTCGCCTAGACACTTTCTCTGCCAGGAGGGTCAGCCTGACTTGCGGAGTCCCTCAGGGTCCTCTCTTTCCCCTCTCCTCTTCAACTTGTATATGCACCCTTTGATCCGCTCCCTCCGTAATTTTGAGGTAGCTTGCTTTAACTACGCTGATGACCTTTAATTAGTGTTCAAAATCGATTCCTCTATCACGTCTGTTTCTAGGTTCCAGGCTACCTTATGTTTTATTAGTGATTGGATGAACGCCAGTCAACTCAAACTCAATCCTGATAAAACCGAGTTGGTTTTGAGCGGCACTTCCAATCCATGGAACAACAACTTTTGGCCTCCAACGTTAGGTAACCCCCCTCTACCTACTGAGTCCGTGAAAAGCCTCGGAGTCATAATCAGCAACGATTTGACCATGAAAGCCCAAATCGGCGCTGTGACATCATCCTGCTTTTTCCATCTTCGCAGAATCCGCAAGATTTTGAGATTTCTAACAACCGAGGCCCTCACCTTGGTTCTCATGGCTTTAGTCATTTCTCGTATAGACTATGCCAATTCACTGTATGCTGGCATTCCAGCCTACCTACTTCACCGCCTTCAATTGGTTCAGAACCAAGCTGCTCGTCTCATCTTCCAGCAACCACGATATCAACACGTTCGTCCCCTGTTGAAAAGCCTTCATTGGCTTCCAGTGGCCAAGCGTTGTATGTTCAAACTGGGCTGCACCACTTTCAAAGCTTTAGCCGGTCTTAGCCCGGCCTTTATTTCTTCTCTGGTTCTCCGCTATACCCCTTCTCGCGCTCTTCGCTCCTCTCACTCTAACTTTCTCGTCATCCCCCCTTTTAAGCGGAAAAAACACGGTGGACTAAGTTTCCCATTCTTGGCTCCCCAAATTTGGAATTCTCTCCCCCCGGAGCTCAGACTTGAAACTTCCTTTCCGCGTTTCAGAACTCTTCTTAAAACTCTTTTATTCACTCAGGCCTACCTATAAACATCTGGTCCAGTATACTGTTGCATCTTATCCTATAGCACCATGAAACCGTTGTGGTGTACGAGCGCTTTACAAAATTTTTTAACATAACATAACCTAAGATATCGATATAGACCAGGAGCTGTCCTTCAGTAATGCACCACGACACCAGCTCAAGGATTCCACCTTAACTGATTTATTATAATGCATGTAAGATGCAGAATTTTTTTAATTTAGTAGTAAATCAGACAAGGAGAAAAAAACATTTAACAATATATATAATAGGCAAATAGAGTCAAGGTAATTCAAAAACACTGCAGCTAAACAATAACTTTTTTTAGCAGTGTTTGCCAGCTCTAAGATCTGTAATTAACACGTGTTGCACTAGTACCCTGTTAAAAGATACTGAATGTATTAAGCGCGGAGGATGGAAAGCTGAATTTGTCCTCAGACACATACTGAACAGATTTGCTTCCATTTCAGTATATATTTGTACAAACACAAAAAACGGGAAGCGTATCTTTCGATTGGCTCTCATGCAAATTCTCAGCCGAGGTTTTATAAGGAACTCGATGTATTCCTAGGCTTGGAGATCTACGCATAGTCCTTCCTCTTAAGCATCAAGGTGTCTACGCACAAAATTAACCTTTGGAATTTGTCTTGCTCAACGTAATACTTTGGGTAGGTAGAGGGGCATGTCTCCTACCTCAGTAGGGCTCCCTTTGGCATGCCGGGCATCTCTTAAGTCTACCACGTTCATGTATTTTTCGACGGGCGTGAACCATCTGCCATGATTTTAGGTACATCATGCTTGGATTCCTCACACACATTCTGCCCCCCCTTCCCTAATTTCGACCGCCTTCTTTCTGCCGCCCCACTTTTACCGACCAGCCAACAAACCACCTTCAATGGGCTACAGCCTACTGGACAGGCTGCTGATTTACAAAGAATTTGGGGGGAAATTATTCGCTCTCGAGGTTCTTTAATTACTCCGAGGTGGCCTAATAAAGCAATAAATTGCTGGGAACGCAACGTACCTCAATGTTACGCAATGTTTTACTGAAAAAGCATCCTCCTTAATTAAGACGAACACATTTTTGGAAGTTAGCATGATTTGCAGTTCGGTAGTGTTAATCTGTATGATTTGCTTCTTAAATCAGCATTTGTGGTTTCTGATCCTCTCTAAGTGAACTTTTCAATTTCAAAATACCTGTCAAACATAGCAGACACATTACTACAGTGCGGCCACTAACGACGAAGCAGGTACACTCCTGAAAATGGCGAGTGTTTGTGTATGTGCCCAACCCTCAATCCCTCCCATACTAGTCGTCATTCGCTCTTCCCTTCCTGTTCGGGGTTTCTTCTTTTACATACCGATATTTGTAGTACTTTAGTTAGAATGGGAAATGGAACTGTAAGCCAGAATACGATCAAAAAAGGATTACTTTTCACATACCACTGCAAACAGCGTTGCCTCCCAGCACAAATACAATCTTTTTGTAACGCTGAATTGCATGTTTAGCTTCGAGACAGACCTGTGTGCGGCCTGAAAGCCAACACTCTGCTGCTGTTTAGTAAATCGGTACGATCAGAGCCAACACCAGACCGGTATCAAGGCACAGGCGTACGTTTTTTAAAAGTGGAAAGGACTTAAGTGACAACTCAATTTATCATAGAGCAAAAAAAAGAATCGAAGATAAATAACGACAAAATCATCAAAAAACGTAAGGAACCGAATATGTAATGCACATGAGACAAAGGTTTCGTCATCATTACACTATTAGTATGTTGTGTGCATATATACACACATGTGTGTACACACATATATATGCAGATATGTATGTGTGTGTACATATGTGTGTGTATATATGCACACACACACTTGCCTATATATAGTTTTCCTTTCCTTCTCCCATCCCCGCCCCTCAATCTCCAAGTCTCCAAGTCGACTTCTAAAGGCAATCATAGCTGTCTCAGAAGCATGAAGTGGGCAGTATACTCAATGAAGCAAGCAGCGGGTGATTCAAGTTGTAAGTCCGTTTGCTTTCTTCTCCTGGTGTGGTTTACCGCAGTCTACAGAACGACACCCTGGAGGCAGCCGCCTGCACAGACCCGAGAAGCAGCAGTGTAACTCCCAGCAGACAGAATAGACTGATTGTCCTCCTGGCACAGATAAAGAGGAGAGGGGAGTAGCAAGACCGCGTTATGCAATCACCCTGGGTAAGTGCGCTATCCGAGCATGCACTATTAAACATTAAGATGGCGGCAGGAACAGCCATAATAAAAACAAAACCCTCTGAAGTGGTGCGTACAAAGTTATGACTAGACTGTTTGTACATGTAAAGAGGAGCATCATTTTCAATTTGACTTGCTAGTGACATTAAGAGCTTCTGTGACTGCTGCCGCTTACAACAACCACCTTTACTACACCTGCGAGTAAGAAGGGGCACTGACCAAGCACACACCATACTGTTACAACTACCGATCCAATGAGGAAAAACAAAGTGTTAAAACCATTGCTGTACCCAAGGCTAGTGAAACAGAAACTCTACCATCCCATAGAACCTGTGAACTAGAATCACTGGAGGCACTACAGGTGGTGATGAATCCCCTTAATGCTTCTTTTTTGGAGGGCCACAGAGTTGGAAGCATGCTACGGTTCTTCCACTCAAACAAAAACCAAACCTGGATCCGACTAATTGGTCGAACTTTAGACCAATTTCCTTGCTGCCTAGTTTCTCCAAGTTTTGAAAAAACATGTGAATGCTGTACTCACAACACATGTGGAGGCCCGACATCTTCTTCAACCCTTGCAGTCAGGCCTCTGGGCCAGGCACTGAACCGAATCTACCCTCCTAGGAGTCACAGATCATCTTAAAGGACTCATGGATGGGGATGAAACTGTCGTGCTCATTTTGTTAGATCTTAGAGCAGCTTTTGACACTGTGTCCCATTTCATCTTGCTCAAAAGACTGGCAGCTTTGGGTCTAGAAGGAACAGCCTTTGCCTGGATAACTTAATTTCTAAGGGATCAGATTTTTCAAGTCTTTTAGGCCAATGGTAGATCAGAGACGTGAGCTTTGACTTCCAGACTACCACAGGGCTCAGTGCTTAGCCCCAAGTTATTTAACATCTATGTTTGCCCTCTGGTGGACATAGTGGAGAGATGTGGTTTGGCTCTATTGTTGTCTTACGCAGATGACACCCCTTTTATCTTCTCTTTGTCATCTGCACAGAACCGCGGACCATCCGATCTTAACCTGGGCTTGAGGCGAATCTTCATTTGGATGAATAACAACCCCCTCAAGCTTAATAGCGACAGGACTGAGGTCATAGTCCTGGGTACACGTCCACGACTCTGGGGCCTACAAAATTTGCCTGATTCCAGGACTGAGGTCATAATCCTGGGTACAAGCCCACGACTCTGGGGCCCACAACATTTGCCTGATTCCAGGACTGAGGTCATAATCCTGGGTACAAGCCCACAACTCTGGGGCCTACAACATTTGCCTGATTCCAGGACTGAGGTCATAATCCTGGGTACAAGCCCACGACTCTGGGGCCTACAACATTTGCCTGATTCCGTAGGCCCTCTCTTGGACTCATCTCCTAAGGTTATGAACTTGTGCTTTGTTGTAGATGAGCATCTCTCTATGAAGCCCCAGGTGATCAAGGCTACCGTCACCTGCCTTGCTGTGCTCAAGTGGGTGAGAAAGATCATCTGGATGATGCTCTGGTCAGCCCAAAGGACAGTTATTCAAGCCCTATTTATATCTGGACTGGATTATGGTAATGTCCTCTATTTAAGTATAGATCAGGCATCCATTTGATGTCTGCAGATGGTTCAGAATTCCGCCCTAGAATGCTGTTTCGGCTCCCAAAGTACGCGTCAGTGTCACACCTCTTTCAAGAGCTTGACTGGCTTACAGTTATGAAATGAATTCAATTGAAGGTCCTGTGCTACACGATCAAGTCTAGAGCTGGGCTAGGCCCACATTATATCCAGGAATTGGTGGGGCCTTACCTGCCTCTACGATCGCGGAGATCGCTGAACCAGGGCTTATGTACTGTACCTAGGTTTTGCTTGGCGCATATGTGAGGTTGCTCCTTTTCAGTCTTAGATCCGAAACTGTAGAACTTTCTTCTAGAGTCTCTGAGGAAATTCACTTTGCTTTGTTTCCTAAAGACCTGGTTGTTTTAAGTGCTTAATTTGGTCTTCATCTCTTTTGCTCAGCGCCAGGAAACCCTTCCGGGTAGCTGTTGCGCTTTATAAGACTTATGAATAAAAAAAAAAAACAGTGCCTCAATCAAACACCAATGAATGTCTACAATGACTGTCTTACTCAACCCAAGAGAACTAGCACGATTACAACCCGGTGAAACTCTGCACCTTAGATAATTTTTACTACACTCAAACCAAGTGAAATAAAACTGCTGCCATGCTGATGCCCAGCAAGCAAGTACAACTTCAATGTGACTACACCTTTGTGAACAACAAGGTGACTCGCTAACTCTCTTTTAGTCTGAGGCCTCTTTCCCATTAGCGATCTGTAGGAATCCCTTCCATTAGAACAGGGGCACAGCAAGAACTAAAATTATGTGGGGAGTGGTTAGTCCAGGGACAAACTCTAGGCGTTATCATTCTGGAGGCCGAACTACTGCAGCAAGCAAACACCTATTATCAAGGTTAAACAAGACAAACTGGTGAGTTTGAAAGCAGACTTCGAAAAAACAAAAACTAAATATACGTATACTAAAAATATGGCTTCTAGCACTGAGAAGCCACTATTAGTGGAAGGTGACAGCAGCTGGTTATCCTTAGGTTCTGAGACGGCAGTGCAGGAGGATCACACTGTATGGTCCCACAACATAACAAGATACTTCTGGGTGAAGCTCACACTGCTGAGGTCCTACAACAGCACTAGGAGGGAAGCACTGCACAAAGGTCACACTGTGCTGTAAGACTGAAAAGGCAATGTATGATATGGCTAACACTTGAAATAGCAACAGTGAGCCGGGGTCCCAGAGGTGCTGGTCGCACATAAATGACCACACTGTGCCACTGACTCATAAGGAATGTGCATGAAGCTACGGATGACCAGACTAACATCTCATGCGCTGTTAGAGGTCACACTGGAGGAAAGAAGTGATCTAGCCTGTCAGGTACACTTCTCTTGATGACCTCCTTAGCCACCAATTATGTTACAGTGGGCTTCAATTGCCCTAAGATGGGCATGCAGGTATTCATCTGTGCCCCTTTTTTCAGCCAGGTAGGGTAGAAAAGACATCATATCATCTACAGAGCGGGTAAGTGGATTGATGTTCATTGCTAACGTCCAATGACCGAATCAAAGTCATTCGGTTTTGTAGCGTGTTCTAGTGGAGAGCTTTTAGGCATCTGTCAGCGCCGAAGGCTCTCTGGGCACAAGTCTAGTTATTGAAAGGGCATCTCCCTAGTAGCCATGCATTCAAGCTAAGGGATAGTAATGAGGAGTGCAGTATGTGCACTGCCTCATCTGTGGAAGGCTTCTATGAAGAAGGTGGAGTAGGTCCAAGTGCCAGACTTGGCACACCAGCATGGTGTGATCAGGGTCACAGAACACCGTGGGTTCATGGATTTTCTGGAAAATCTTTACAAGCAAAGGAGTAGGGGTAAAAGAATACAGAAATCCCCTGGTCTAGTTCAGCCTCAGGGAACTGGCCTCATGTTTATCATGCTGCTTGCATTTTGAGTTGAATTGGTAAACTCTGGGGCTGGATGACCCAGAGCATTACAAATGGGCTCAAGGACTTCCTGAGGGATTTCCAGCTCAAGTATCGAGCAGACACCGACTTGAACAGAGAACGGTGTCCTGTGCTGCTAATGGCGGCCCTCCACTGTGAACTGGAGATACGTCTTGTGCTTCTTCATGACAGGCATGTTAAAGTAAGCCAAAATAGGTATCCTGAAGATTCAAAGAATGTCCACTGAGCAAGTCCAAACATTCCTTTACACATCTGCATATACATGTTTAACTTCTGGGGGATGTGGGGGGTTAACTGGTTGACACAATAAAAATGAAAGACTGGGCCTAGTTTCCCGCCCTTTCTAGCCATGAGGGAGTATTGAAATTAGCAACTCTCCCCCATTTTAGTGAAGGACTGACTCCATTGGTACAAAAAAGAGGATAAACTCTTTAGGGCCAAAAACTGCTGGTCCCTTAAAAAGATGATATTTCGCAACCTGGTTGCCCAAATGACTCCTAGTTAGACGGCCATGACTCAGGGTGGGGCTAACCTCATTGATGAAAGAGGACTAGACTAGTGTCTGATCCACAGAATCAAAGGGTTTGTGTGCTGACAAGTAAAGGGTCTTCTGATTTGGTTAATGCAGAGGCCAACCATATGCTGGACAGCTGCATGAAAATGTAGGGTACAAAAGGGAAAAAAACAATATAAAGTGGTGCAGGGAAGGAGTGTGCTCACGAAGCAAAGTTACCACCAAGCGTACATGCACTTGAAGATGCTGGTTACCCGCTTTTGGTTTCTGGGTACGCGAAGGCAAGGTGATAGTGACTCCTTGTTCCCGCTCATGGTTTCCATGCAGGTAAGTAGATCAGGAGAGGGTCAGCCCAGTAACAGAACATAACGTGTATTTTTAAAGCGCACGATCACCCGGAGGCATCTTAGCGCTGAATAATAGATGTTTATTGTTACCCAACTCAATAGTACTCATTTTATCGACCTCAGATGGATGAAAGGCTGAGTGGACCCGCCGGGATTTGAACCTGTGACCATGAGGTCGAACACAGGCTCCTTCAGTGGATGCATTAGTCCACTGAACCACCAGACCCGGCTAGTGCAGTGCCTTCAGCCTTGTACCCAACAAAAAGCAAATAGGTAGTATTTAGTTCGACATTTTGTTAGCACCACATCCAGGTACACGCAGGTCTCGAGGTGGGTTGGCGATCCAGATTACATGGCCAGTCCTGGGCAGCAACCCTTTCATTTAGTTGGAAAACTCAACCAACCAGGTTTGGGCACTATTACCCACCACTTATCCTTCTCTCAGAATGCACTGTGGTAGCCAGTGTATAGAAGCAAATGACCATGAACAATACCCACGGGAATTGTACAATAGGAAACCTCAAGTATATTAATCTTGTCAATAAGATGTTTGTGATCACTTAAGGATAACCCTAATAGCAAGGTAATAGAAGACAATTGCAAACTATTTTCAGGGAGCACACATTCTGGTGTTTGAGTAATTATTTCAAAATCCATGCATAACGTTACAAAAAGTCAGAGAGATTAAAAAATAATAAACACAAAGACCTCAACACACCCGTTGTCACAGACTACTAGACATAATTTATAACAGATGAGGAGACAAACAAGCATAACCTATGGGTGCATCAACTTCCCCACAAAATATTTCAGATGCCGCCATCATTAGGGGCCCGTGGAGAAGGGTCAAGAGGCAACCTCCTAAATACTACATGGCGAGGAGACCATTGGCTCATCCCCCTCATCTCATGGAGCATCAAGGATGCTCCTGATGACTACAAGATGTGCACTGGGGGCCCTTAAGGTCAGGGCACCCACAAATGGTGCCAGCAAAAGAAAATGGAGACGCTCCTGAGGAGAAAATAAAAAATGGCATATATATAGACCAGCAGCAGAGATAGCCATGATCTTTCATCCGTACAATATTCTTGTCCTGTGAGTAAAAGAGCTGAACAAAGAGACTGTGGTTAACGATAGCATAACTTTGCCCAACGACTCCACTGTTGAAGTGCTCACCGCTTCATACTGTGGAAATGCTAGAATAACATTTGTGGTCGTATCTCGGCCGCAGAATGTAGAAGGACCTTATGGTTTAAGGCATGATTTTCTCAATCCTAAACAATGGATCTATTGTTTTTATAAAGACTATCGCCATCTGCAAATAAACTGTTAGTGTATGATCACTGTGTTGACCGTGTCCGGTTCCCAAAGTGCCACCTATTGCAGTACGTTTTGCCCGCGTGTTGAAACAATCTCTGGAGAGTCAGGAGTATTAAAGGTGTATCTGGTCAATGCAATGGATTTGCAATAGTATGTGAGGCGCCAGCATACCAGGGAGAAAGAACACTACATACCAACCGCAGACAATACACAGTAAATTACAGCATCCCCTGACTCTGTAAAAGGGCTTCCAGAAAATATATAACAACAAGGTAAACATAACGATATTTCACTATGAACAGTCCCTGCGCACAAGCGTTCCCTTCAAGTAAGCCAAAAGCCACCAAACAAACATCAGTTGAGAACCAAAGACAACAAAAGAGATGCAAAAACACAGCTTCAATAGCATCTGAGTAGACCCAGATATTAAAGCAGCTCAAGGTCGTTCGCCCAGGCACATTCTGATATTTCCTCTCTTTTTTTGCAAGCAGGCGCGGATGACATTGATCCGTGCATAGTTCTGTAGGAGCAAATTCAACATGGGCCATTATGCACTAATGTGGCGCGGGCTCATGCGGAACTGCTACTGGCGAAGACATCGCCACGAAGGCCGAGCATAGCCACTATCTGTCTCTCATAGGCCACAGCAAACTCAATAGTCCCCGATTCGATGACTGTCGCTCATGGGAAGCAGGGCATCGTTATGAGCAGTCCGCAGGGCATGGGCGGGGGTATGGAGCAGCCCATTATGTGCGCGTGGCAGAACCCTGGCAGCCATTTCCACACTGCTACATTGAGCGGGAAAGTACATTTCCATTAAAAGCAGGTGCTTCGGAAGCAGTGGCGTTACATTGATTAAACAATGTAATGAAGCTCGAAGGAATTCACAATTCTGCACAATACTTCACATTTTCAAGGGGGGTGGGCACAGTAAATGCGCGCCCTTCTTTAGATCCGAATCAATGCATCTCCTCAACAGCGCGCTAAAAAAGTCAATGGATGAAAACGGCTTGAAAATGGATACTGCAGAGAAGGAGATGTGTGTTCGGTTTATCTGGGTCATAGAATCAGTTGCTTTTCAATAGCCATCCTAACCGTCAGTGATGGGAGGATCTGTCCTGCGAGGGTCTGCTATGACCCATCGCGAGAGTCTCTGGCGAGGGTCTGCTGTGACCTACATGAATACCATCGACTTCACAGAGATAAACGCAGTTGCCCCTGGGCGCGGTTTGTCCATGTAGTCATCTCTCTCACTGCTGTCTCTGCCTCCATCTCACCCACCATCCGCTGGCGTTACTCCTACAGGTCAGATCCTCCCACTTATGTCTGAAGCACAGTCGCTCTCCCTCGCTTCCCTCCGCTGGCCGGTTTACTCTCGAACCCCAACAGGCTGCCCTGTTAAGAGTCCTTTGGTAATTGCAGCCCTGTGCAGTACTTGGGTTACTACACATTTCTGGAACTCCAGTTGATTTGAGGGAACACAGTAATACCCCATCACTTTACAGAGATTACCACCAACAAAATCGTGGTGGTAACTAAGGCCAAAACAAATGTGGTAACTTCTGTGGAGCAGTGGGGACAGTATTAGCATATTTTAATGCTTTCTGCCGAAAGAATACATCTAGTATAATAATTCACCTCCTTATTGTAGTAAAGTCATAACCACACTAGGATATTTATCTGGGATTTAGTGTCCAATGCTAGGCGTGGCTGCGTCATTCCATTGCTACCAGTACACTGGCCAGAAGCACGAGATGTCCTAGCACTATGGAACAAGCCTGTTAGTAGCATCGATCAAAGGCCCTCTCTGGTTCATAAAGCATTCCTGTTCATTATATACATACTGAACCCAAAAGAACTACTATCCCATACCGGAATCCCATTCACGCGCAGATATTTCCTCTCCAATCTTTACCTTCCAAACCATATCACATACTCTTTCATCCACTTCAACCATATACACCATTTTTATCAGGCTCTCATATTCATCACACAATGCATCCTGATGAAAATCTTACTTAACTATAAATCTACTGTATCTTCAAAAGGAAACCCTCCATTTTAATAACATATGGGTTTGAGAATACCACTGATACACGGTGGTACCGCTGTCATGTGAATTGCTGGAAAGGATAGCGGGTAAGACACCAATCCTATTGTTAAGTACCTTGGAAATAAAACAGCGAATGGACATAAATAGATGAATGGTGTAAAATTCGCTGACAAAGGTTTGTAGCAGAATTTCAGAATGGTGGTTTTCTCTTTAAACAACTTGTCAAATTTTGCAAAGTTCCCGGCTTCCATCCTTTGCAAAAGTCGCAGCATTACATAATAACCTTCGCTGAAACATAGTTTACTCTCTTTGGTGTCATTCAGCAGCAGCCGCCGCGGATCAGAGGTGGGGAGGGGGGGCAGGAGAAGGGGGGGGGGGCGGCAGGTCAGGGGGTAGGACGCAGGGAGAAGTGGGTATTGAAAAATAAAAATAAACAAGCATTGGCATAGCCAATAGGTCTCGCCTTTGGGACCTTAATAAGTGTTTAGCCAAGCAACAGTTGCATAACTAAATACTTATAAGGTCCCAAAAGCGAGACCTATTGGCTATGCCAAGCGGCCGTGAAAGTGAAAGTGATCGTGATCACGATCAAACATCAAAGCGAAAGTGAAAGTAATCGTGGCAAAGCGCAGCGCGCGCGCCCTGCGCACATGCACTGTAGCTCTAGGCTGGCCTGGTAGCACTTTTTGGAGCCCGCTCAATAAGTCTTGCCAGACCAGCGCATATGCTGGGTCAGGCGAGACTAAAAACGTACCTTCTTGCCGCTTCCTCAGATGCTGACTAGGAGCCATGCAAAGTGGGCATGACTGTTTGGTCGGCCCAAGAGGGCACTTAGAAGGATGCTACCACTCCTCCCCTGCGAGCAGAGCAGCCTCGCAAACCGGCTGCAGTAGGACAAAATAAAATGGTAATAAAGTGAGTTATCTTTTTATTTTCACTTTATTTCACTGCTAAAAAGCAGTGGGGCGACGCTCCTCCGCCCTAGCAGAGGAGCCATAACTTGTCATTACTTCCACTCTAACCACATGCGGCAAAGCTTAAAAGCATATGTGGCGTAGTCCTCTGCCAGTTTTCTATTGAGGAGCTTTTCTATGCAAAATAGCATTGTGCCAAGAAAAGAGCATTGTTTTATGCAAAGTCTGTCTAAGGCAGCTGGTGTTAAATAAGGTTATGTGCAACATAAAGTGTCGCAGAAGATTGTGTTAATAGTAAAGCAAACAACTTTGCAAACATTGTGAAGTTGCAAAGTTTTCCACAAACTTTGCACAAAAAAACCCGGCAACTTCGCACACCTCTAGTTTAAGATGAACACAAAAGGCGCAGGATTTGCTCAGTCTTCCAAACACATCTTCAGCATTTAAATGTAAAGGCTGCTGAAAGCTGGGAACGGTCAGCAGTGGCGACAACTCCTATCAATCGTAGTCTACACCAACAAGTCACATTTCAGCAAGTATGGGATGACTGGATTGAACTTCAGCCCCGAGTCAGGTCATGTTAGGATTATGTTCTGCATTTCAAGTAGCAGAACACACGTTCCTTTCACCTGCCGAGGGCCCAGTGTACAATTTCTACCCTCTGGGGACTTCATGAGACGGTGGATTGTTCTCTGGTCGATGTGTTAAGGCCATAAACAGGATTTACTGGGAACTAACCTTACAACTAGGGTGGTGATTCGCAGAACTACCACAGGAAGGGACAACAGTTCTGATATTTGTATTGGGAAAAAAGTCTAAGCAGTCAGAAGGGTTCGAAACTAAGCCGCCGGGCTCACACCCGTGCATCGCGGAGAGCCCGCAGGCCTGAGCAGTCTGAGTGCGGCAATCAATGCATTCCCATTGATAGTTGACTTCATCGGGATTCGGGGCCCTGGCCCCTGAACAGCATCGTTGGTAAGCTCTGCAGGCAGGGCGATGGGGGTTACATCTCAGACTGAGACCAGACTTCAGACAGCATTCATTATGGGCACCTCATTGAGCGCATCACTTTCGATGGATGTCCTGCTTTGTCACCTTTACTGGTTTCCAATGAACTCCACGCTCTGGAACCTGCAGACGCTAAGGCAACCCTTACGCCTGCCACAGAGAGCAATGACAAGGCGGCAATTACTGAGGGCAATGCTTTCTCAATGGCTGGCAGAATAATGCTGCCATGGTGTTATGCTGTCTTTGCAAGTTGCACGTAATAATACAACGTAAAATCTATTAAATATTTCAAACGTCTTGTGCAATGAGCCAGTGTGCGAATCAGGTAAGCAGACAGTGCGCTATATTTGAAATCCCTTGTGCAAAAAGGCAGTGTACAATCAAATGAACAGTCAGTGCATGCAAGAACAGTTCAGGGCTAAGATTAAGAAGCCAGCCCCAAGACCAGTGGCCGGTACATTGAGTCTGGTCAATCAGTACGCGGCAGAATATTTGGTTATTCATTTTTGCCCGTGCTTGTGAGCACCCACCGCAGGTGGGGAGAGTTACTGCCTAAGTATTTTGACAAACTTGGCACATCTCGCCAGCGTCCAAGGGGCAATGTTCGCAAAACACATTGAGGCAAGTATGGGCCCCTAAACCCAGGAAGACGGGCCTGATCAATAATCTGCTATGATGGGCTAAAGCGGGGCAGGAATATAACAGGTGTAACCTTGACTCATGTATGCAGTTACATAGACTACAATCCCTTTTGCCTCCACGGCCTGCCTGCCCAGACTTGATTGAAATCTTTTACTGGCAGCACTAACAGTCGCATGTACAGAACCTGTTTGCGTGTTTCTGTATTTATGGCTTCCAGAAAATACAGTTGTGGCTTCCCAGCAAGGTAAGTGTCATTTAGAGCTTGAACCAGCGCTGGCTGTCCTGCTAAAAGTAGGTCCTGCTCCTTGGAGATCTCCTTTAAATGCTGATTAATCATTTTTTTCCAAGTAGAATATAGGACCCTCCCTGCCTGGCGGGTTGTTTCTTCCATTTGGAGAGTTGTCATGGCATTCCTTACTTGATTGAACCAGGGATTACCTGGAGATTCAAAGACATGTTCTGGTAAGCCCTTTAGTGAATTAGTTTGGGCGTTCCTGGTGTTAATATAAAACTTCAGCATAGAAGCTTGACAATCCCGTGATTGGGGCACAAGCCTAATCTGAAGCGACGTGCATATTGTGGTTGTTGAAAGATTTTTCTATACGAACTGCAGTGCATTTGTTCCAGCACAGAGTCTAGGGCGCCTGGGTGGCCATACTGAAGGGTTGGTAGTAGTGTTGCCTTCATTGCCCATACAATTGGGGCAGCTGAGGCACTGCTTAGTAGCCAATTTAGTTGGCCAATCCCATATGTGATGGCAGCACCCTTCTTTTTAATAGCTCTTGTTTGTGCAGATGATGTACCATTTTCAGAAAACCAAACACCCAAAAAGTTGTACTTCCTTGTTGTGCTGATTGTCTTGTTGCCCAGGCGCCAAGATGTATTCTTTTTATTTCGGTATCTCCCAAATATTAGGACTTGTGTTTTGTCCTGAAGGCGATTGGCCAAGTTGAATGTGTAAAGAGCAATCAGTGCCTGCTGTATACCAGTTTTGGTGAGATCCATGAGCATTATCTAATTCGCATATTGGATTATTTGCAATTCTGTATTTCCTAGCTTAGGAGGTACCAGACCGCTAGACTCCGAAGCTTTCCCTAAGTCAGCTGTATACAAATTAAACCGCAAGGGGGCCAAACCGCAACCCTGCTTTAGGTCACGACTTGTTTCAATTTTACGAGTAACCGTGGTGGGACCCGATTTCAGTTGGACTCATGTCCCAGAGTACAGTGAGATTAAGGCCCTTAGGAACCTTGGGGGTATGCCCCAGCATCCAACTTCCTCCATAGGGTTGCCCGGTCAACCCTACCGAATGCCGCACTAAAACCAATGAAACAAAAAAGAGGTAGACCATTCTTATAAACAGCTTGATACCTCAAGAAGGATGGTGCAATGATGTTATCCACAGTTGACACCCCAGCCCTAAAGAAAGACTGGAAAAAGGGCAGAATGTCTTGCTCTCGGAGCAACATCTCTAGCTGCTCCAACAGAACATATGTATAGACTTTGCCTTCTACGTCCAAAAGCGCGATCAGGCGATAGTTTGAAGTTGTTGTCCGATCTCCCTTTTTGTAAATAAGGCACAAAATAGACCCTCTACAGACCTTAGGGACTGTTGCTACTTGTAGAATAATGTTGAGAAGTAGGGCCAGTAACCTTGCCCATTTTTCGGGCTTGCAGGTAGCCCATTTGGGCCTGGGGCCCCATCATTTCTCATGTGTCTAATATTAAGAACTGACAAATGATATCTCAACCTTCTTTCTACTTGTTAGTTCACCTGCTGCACTTTGGACTTCGTCAGAAGGATTGTCCTGATCTTACCCTACATCCACTCTGTTCGATGGCCCGGTGGCTAACCTCCCAATTTAGGGAACAAAGATGGAAATTACTTTACAGTCGGACGCCACGGACTGGCTGATAAAATGCCTGATTGTCTATGTACAGCTCAGATACGTGCCTGACCTATGCCACTTCAAAGACACACTTTCCTCTTGATTTATTGTTGTTTTTTAATTCATTCACATGGTCCCAGAAGCCTCCATGGTTTGGATCCTTTAGCAACTGGAAGCTGGCAGCCCATTCTCTTTGTTTCCTATCCTCCTTGTGCTCCCAAACTGTTTTTTCTGGATTGATCTCCAAAGGTTTTACCCCCGCCACTGTTGAAGGATTTTGTCTACGTAGCAGAAATATATATATATATATAAGAAATGCGGCCGGAAAACAAGACGGGGCGGCCACTCAAAGCCAAAATCAAGGAATCGCCTGGCAAACCCGCAGCAAAAGAGGATCCAAAAACTAGAGAACCCTGATAATCTCACTATTGTCAATTTGACTCAAAAACAACTAACGGAGGAACAAGAATCTGTTCTTAAAAAAGGCCTAACTTTCTGTCCAGCAAAAAGGTGTGAATATACACAAACACGGATCGACCTATATCTTTTTTCCAGGAAGTTAAAACTGATGAAATTTTTCAAATCCAAAAACGTGCAAGGAAATATCAGTGGCGCACCTCAGCAGATTTCTGCCCCTGATCCAACAACAACCCTTACAGGGGATGACCTTGAAACACTGTGTGTACTTTCCAGTCAAGAAACAATGGGATTAGGTGCTACTAAAGATATTTCCCGTATCCAAAGCTTTGGTATTGAACAAATTGCTCCAAAAACCCATTTCAAGCAAATATCAACCTTTGTTCCAGTTACTCCCTACGACTCTATAGATATTTTTGAGGAATCGGTGAAGAAAGATCTCATGGAATTGAGACTCTCAGAATCTACGAACTTATCCAACAACCTTACTGTGAAAGAAAGGACTGCTCTTTCACAACTAATGGATGACCCAAATATAATCTGTAAACCCTCCGATAAAGGAGGGAATGTGGTATTAATGACGAGAAAGTTTTATGTGGAGGAGGCAATGAGATTGCTCTCAGACAGATCATGTTATTCTCCTATTGTTAAATCTGAGTATATTGCAAGTATCAATGAATACCATATATTGATTCAGAAATGGTTTGATCGAAATATGCTCAATTTTGATGAATTCAAATATCTAACATGTCCATATCCCACTACAGCGACTTTCTATCATTTACCCAAAATCCATAAAAATCAGGATAGACCGCCAGGTCGCCCTATCGTGTCATCCATTGGGTCATTAACAGAGCATATGTCTCAGTACATTGATTTTTTCTTGAGGGAGTTTGTGGTAACATTGTCTTCTTATATCAAAGACACAACGCATTTCATCTGTAATATTGCCAATACACCTTGGGAGCCTGACATGCTCATGATTGTCTTGGACATTACAAGCCTCTACACAATCATTAAACACGAGCATGGTGTGATGGCAGTGGAATATTTTTTGAAGGAGAGATCTCTTCAATTCGCTGAGCACAATATTATGCTCACTGAATTTATTCTGTTCTGCCTCAATAACAACATTTTTTTGTTTGACAAACAACACTACCGTCAGATCCAGGGTACAGCCATGGGCACCTGCTTCGCCCCCAGCTATGCGAACCTATTCGTAGGCTGGTGGGAGAGACAGGTGGCCTGGGCTGATACATATGAACATTGAACTAAAAATGTTGTTTTATGGTATAGGTACATAGATGACCTGTTTATCTTGTGGAAGGGACCTAAGGATGAAGCTGAAAAATATATTTCAGCACTTAACACAAATACTTTGAATCTTCATTTATCTGGACAAATTAGCACGCAACAAGTCCCCTTCTTGGATCTTAAAGTCTTTGTCCAAGACGGGAGCATCTGTACCACTCTCTTCAGAAAAGAGACTGCAGGGAATTCAGTACAGAGTAGCCATCAAAAATCTCTAAAAAAAAGCATCCCTTACGGCGAATTACTACGCCTAAAAAGAAATTGTTCCCGTGAGGTTGATTTTCAATATGAAGCATCATCTGCCATTGAAAGATTTCGATCACGTGGCTACTGTCCTAACTTACTAATGAAAACCTTAAGTAAGGTTAACAAAATTTCAAGACAATCCCTATTAGAAACAAATCGTGCTAAGACTAGAACAACATCAGAAATTTGCAGATTTATTACAACTTTCTCGAATGAGACAAATACCCTGAGAAAGATTCTTTGCCGGAACTGGCACATACTGAAGACAGATGTAATAATAGGCGACATCTTACCACCCTATCCACAAATAACTTTTAGAAGATGTAGATCCTTAAAAGACAAATTAGTTAACAGCCACTATGAACCTATTCCTTTTGTCCAACCCATCAGTAAAGTCTCCGGTTTCTTCCCTTGTCTGAAATGTAAGGCATGTAGGAACAGTAAAAAGGTATCTTCATACAATGTCCCTGGTATGAAAAAACCGAGACCAATCAACAAATTGATGACTTGTAATACGCCATTTTGCGTTTACTGCCTTACATGTCCTTGCCCAAAGCAATATATTGGCAGCACGATCCACCCCACAAAAAAGCGCATCCTAGAACATGCCAGAGCAATTGAAAAACAAGACACTTCATATCCTGTAGCGAGACATTTCGCACAACATCACAATAGTGACAGAAATCTATTGTCGTTTTTCTGCCTCGATCATGTCCCAGTCAGTGACCGAATGGGAAATCGGGAATTGAGGCTAAGGAGATTAGAATCTCGCTTTATTATTGACCTCCAAACCACAACACCTTATGGTTTGAACACAGAGGAGGAACTGTCATGTCACCTAGGTAAACGCTGAAACAGTATAATCTTTCGATATTTGGGGACTATGATGGCAGAGTGTTTTCCTAAAAACACTGTGATGAATATATCATTGTCACTTTATGCCCATACAGGGCTCAATTATGTTTTGAGAGTCTGAAATGAATTACATGTAAATATTTACTTTTGGTTAAACGCAGAATCTTGAATTAATTATTGTAGGCTGACTTGACTCATTCAGGGTAATAATTTGCCTTAAATTAACCGCCTGTCTAATTATTTATTTTATTGGTTCCAAAATGCTTTTCTCACTTGTAATAATGAATTAAGAATTATGTACTGGTGATGTAAAATATATAGTATTTCTTCAAGTGAGCAAAAAGTTCGATCTAAACTGTATTTTTAGTCTTTTCACTATGTTTATGTTAAAGTGAACCGGAACTAGATCATGTGAACCGGATATAATACTGCTCACGTAACCTGCACATTATATATATATATATATATATATATATATATATATATATATATATATATATATATATATATATATATATATATATATATATATATATATATATATATATATATATATATATATATATATATATATATATATATATATATATATATATATATATATATATATATATATATATATATATATATATATATATATATATATATATATATATATATATATATATATATATCCACCCCCCCACCACTTGGTCGTTAAACGTGGGGCCTGAATCTATTTCGCCAATAGGAATAATCCGGCACCGTCCACACAACTTGCCCACCGCTGGAGGGCTGATTCTGGGTGAGTCAGACTAAAGGCGGGCTCCTGTTTGCAAAGCAGGTGACCACCATAGCTGTATTTTCTGATCTCCACTTTATTCTATAGCCTCAGTATTACAATTGGTCAGCACATTAATGTACAGTATCTGCAACACATACTCATCAAGCGGGATAACGTATCTTAAAAATCCCAGTCATTCCTTTTCAGACTCCTAGAGCCTGGAAAACCTCTCCCTTCTGTATGGTTTACTTTTCATTGTCTTTGGGCCCATCAGTATATTGCCCCTGTAGAACAGGGCTGCTGTTCCTTGATATCTTCCAATTCCAAGCCATAATATGTTCTCCACTGTTCACATACTTTCTCGAATTTCACCGGGCATCCCATCCCTTCAGAGACTAGTCGTTCTGCTTCAATGCACATATTCATACCTGTTTACCACACTATTGTTACACATCGAGCCTCTTGTCTTGCCAAATGGGCCTCGTGGGAACAATAAAGTTAATTGAGAAGGCATGTTATTTTTAGACGCTCCCTGCTCGAGGACTAGGAGGCGGAGTTTGCAGACGCTCCCTGCTTTAAATAATGGGCGTCGACCTGAAGCCAGTGCTTGGCTTTCAGTTTCCCGAATCCTGTCTCCTTGCTGGTCAAGTGCTTCCCTGTTCCTGTTTCCCTGTGCTCCTGTTTGTTTGGTCGTTGTGGTTCCTTGGTAGGAGAAGTCAGGGCGTGTTCGCGTGGCTAGCGAGAGGATTGCTCCGCTGGCAACGCGTTCATGGTGTTCCTTGTTACCGAGCGGGCTTTTCTCGTTGTTGCCTGGATTGGTTCCCTACTGTATTCCTCCTCCCCTATGGTGGTAACCCTCCCCTTCTCTTCCCGTAGTACTCGTGTTACGAAGGACAAGGTTGTTTGTTTCTGGTTTATTTCTCCCCGACTCCCGGATAGTAGTGGAGTATGTTTTGGCGCTCTGCTTAGTTTATTTGTGCCCGAAAAGCTGGAGGTGTATGGTTCAGTGAAAGGGCTGATGCAACGTGCGCTAGGCGCACTACAATTGTTTTGTCTTTGTGAAATAATTGCATGTTTACAAAAGGGAGAAACGCGCTGTACGTGGTGTGAAATACTCGTTTCTTCTTTACCTTTTGGCAGTTCCTTAAGCCATTGACAAGCGCGGTGAGCGCCTTCACATCAGAGTCTGCATATTAAGACCTTATTGTGAGAAATCCTTTTTGAGAGTGCCTTTATTCTCTGTGCCTTGTGTGCCTCGTTTGAGGGCGTTATTGTTTAGGGGACAAGTGTTTCTAGTGTTCTTTTTGACTCATGAGGGCAGTCTATTCCCCAGTTTACAGTACCAGTACTTTTCTAGTCCTCGAAGAGGTTTAAGTGTCCTTCATTCAGTCAACCCCTTTCTGGATGAATTTCTGTCCCTACGGCTGCTGAGTCATTCCTTCTACAGTTCTATGAGATGTCCAGCTGGTAAGACAAGAACTAAGTACATACATACACCCTTGTACATCAGTGTGAGAGTAGTGAACGGAGTAGGAAAAGAGGTCAGTTTTTAATGATACCTTGTTATCTTCTCTTATAGGTCCCTCCTCCCTTCTCACCCTTGGACGGAAACCAGCTGGGGGATCTGAAACCTTTTGTTTCCCGTTTTGGGTCCCCACATCTCTCTTTATCTTTCTGCAGTTAGGGTGTGGTTAAATCATTCTGCTGTGGAGAGGTCTAGAGAGTGTGGGAACATTATCGTCGTTCCTGTGGATCAGAAAGCTCACATCCTACTGAGGTGGGTGTGTTCGGCAACAACTATGGCATGTCCCCTGCTCAGTGATGTATTTTCTGGCTGCATCAAAAAAGTGTCAACACCCTTTAGGAGTTGATTACACCCAGATGTTCGATGATCACTATTGCTTTTCCTATTCAATTAATGAAAAATATTCATAAAGCATAATACTGATTATCTGATGCAAATTGATTCGCCTTCAACATCAAAAACGACATTGATCGCTATGGATGAGTTTTTAGAGGGTTAGACTGTAATATTTACACATTAATTGAGATCTCTATAAATCCCAAGACTGCTAGAAAGCTAGAGGAACTTTCCTTGAGCCTTTAAAAATAAGAGTCGATTTCCCCAACTAAAAGGGATGTTCAAGGGATCCTTGCACAGAGCAACCAGTCTTAGACAAAGCAAACTTCAAATCGTTTGGGATAAGTTAGATGTATTCTTTCTGGCTAGTCTATTCATCTTCCTCTTACAAAAGAGTATGTAGAGTGTACAAAAGAAGTCTGTTGTAGATATTTAGCAAAGCCACCTCAATCGAAGAGAATAAACGGATGGCCAGGGAGTCACTGAGACAATACGTTCTTTGTGGTTCGGTCCACACCTGATAGATGGGAAAGTCATGTTATATGATCTAGGCCAAATTCTACAGAGGTCCTGATGCAGTTATCAAATACATGGTTATGGATAACAGCCAGTAGATACACTTAAAGGAGACATGCCCACTGACATTTTTTAGGACACCGTAAGCACAGAGTCAATAAGACCGATTACATTTAAAATTTGACATGCCAAACCAAATACATTGTGACAACAGCTGGGCAAGAGGTCTGATACAGGTTAATTTTCAACAATCTTTTTTGGTTATTTTCCAAAGAGAAGGTGTTCCTTCAGTAAACCAGAGATCTGAAAGCATTGTGGTCCACTTCGATAACACAGTAATTAGAGAGGGTAAGAATACAACTACTTCATTTTTACCACCACTCGCTCTCAGCAGAGCGTCCAACACTGCTGTCCCTAAAGTCTGCAGTTAAGGCCTTTTACTTGGCTTGAGTAAGAACTGCCAAATGACGTTGAGAACCAAAAAATCCACTTCCTATCACTGAATGTTCTCAGAAATCAGTACTAATTCCTGGATTCCTCTTATGTGTTCTGGGCCTGCACATTTCTTCAGAATGTGAAATGTGATGAGCTGACATGGGCTCTCAACATGTAGAAAATGGCTATACTAAGTGGTTATAGACTTACACACCCTTGCACCACAGAACACATTCAGTCTCTGAAGTACATGGACTGCATGTCTTAGCAAGTATAAAAAGTTTTGGTATTTGTGCAAGTGGTTAGACACATTCACTCTTCAGGCTTCATCCCTTTAACACTGTTCTGAGTGATGCGACTTAATGAAGACGGGGGCAATTTAAAGAGCTCGACTTTGTTTATGTTTCATTTATTATTTTATGCATCTCCCATTTGGACAAAGTATTGGGTGCTATAATACGGTTCTCTATACTGGTAAAGTTTGGATTCAGATATGGGTGCAAAAAAAGGGTGTTTCAAAATCTATCATCTTCACAATCCACTAAATGGAACAGAAGGGCTAGGCTGAGGTTTTTAACATGAGGTCCGTGAACCCATTGGGACCACCAGGCTTACTCATGTATCCGGTGACTATTTTGAAAATAATATTAGCTGATTCAAAAAGTATTATTCACGCATAAAAAACTAGGATTTTATATTAAATTGTTTATAAAACACTGAAAATGGAGGGTAAATATAAGTTAGTATCCTTTTGTTGATTCGTGGAAGCAGCTCCACGCCACATCACTATACCCTCCACCATTCCACTGTACACCACTTAATTTTACCCTAAATGAATCCACTCTATGCCGATTCAGTCTACTCTGAAACAATCGACTATGCCACTGCACTCTACGCCACTCCACTCTGCGCCACTGCACTACACTCCACAACACTGCACTCTAATCTGCAAGACTGCACTCTAAACCACTGAGCTCGCTGTCACTCTACTCTGCACCACTGCACTATATGCCACTGCACTCAACTCTACGTGACTCTACTGCATTCTACGCTATTCTAATCTATTCTCCACCACTGCACTCTCCACCACTCTACTCTACGCCACTAGACTCAATGCTACTCTACACCTCTGCACTCTACCCTGGCACCACTCCTCTCCAGGCCACTTCACTCTATTATAAAACAATCTACTCTACACCACTACACTCTACCCCACTGCGCTCTACGCCGATACTCCATTTTGTGTCACGCCACTTTAAGCTATTGAACTCTAAGTCACTGGAATCTACTTTGCATCACTGTACTCTACACTACTCTACTCTATGTCACTGCACTTTATGCCTATGCAGTCTATACCACTTTACTCAAAACCAATGCACCCTACGCCACTGCACTCTCAACCAATCTACTCTGCACCACTGTACTTTATGCCACCTCACTCTAGGCCACTCTACCACACTCCACTCTACAACATTCCAATCTTTGATGTTCTACCCCATTAAACTCTACTCTACTCTACTCCACTCAACGCCATTCCATGCTACAACAATGTACTCAACTCTGTGCCACTCTACGGCACTACTCCACTATGTGACGCTCGACCCAACTCCCTCTATGCCACTTCATGCCACTTTACTCCACTCTATGACACACTACTCTACTCTGCTGCACTCCACTACTCTACGCCATTCCACTCTCCTACACTATTTCACTCTATGACTATCTACTCTGCTCTAATCTACACCACCCTACTCCACTCTATTTAACATGCTCTACGCCACTCTACTCTGTTCTATACCACTCTATGCCACTCCGTTCTATGACACTCTTCTCCACTCAGCGCCACTCAACTCTATGACATTCGACTCCCTCCACGACACTCTACTTACTCCACGCCACTCCATGACACACCAAGCCACTCAACTCTACGCCTCTCCATAACACTCCATTCTACTCCACTTTACGACACTCCAATCCACACCACCAGCAACGACTCCTCCGTTATGGCAGAGGAGGAGGTAATATTTCAATTATTACTCCAGTACAATTCAAACTGCAGCAGGCCCAGCCCTTTACCCGTCCAGAAAGAAAGAACATGACACACAATTTGAGAGAGGCAGCCTGCACTAAATATGTTGCTTCCCAGTGCCAGGAAGGAAGAGACAGCATTTTCTGAAGAAACGTGGTGACTGCTGGGCATAAAATAATAGGACGCTCAGCAGTAATGTAGACTCTTGCATACTCCTGAGGAAGGATGGCAGCATCACCCATGACTAGCAAGAATATATCTCCCTCTAGGACAGTCACTTAGACTGGTAAAGTCAATGGTGAAACTTGAATGCCAGGATACCAGTACCAGAGTGCATGCATGGCCGGTACAGGCAAGAGCGGCGGGGCGGGGTGTGGGCAATGCGGCAGACGAAAGGTAAGTGGTTTTATTTATTTTATTTTCCCTATACTGTCATATGTCGACACCACCCCCTGCTGCACCCCACCACTCTTACCTGTACCACCACACCTGCCAGCAGGTACACATAAGCCTCGCCAAATAAGGACTCTGTATTCAACACTAAGCGCCTATCACTTCATAACGGACACACTAACTTTCTTCTTTATGAAAGACCACGCATTACTATAGCCTTATAGCCCGCCGTAGCGGGCTATACCGGCTATTAAAGGCCCGCTGCAGCGTTAAAGGCCCGAGCCGAAGGCGAGGGACTTTAACAAAAGCAGCGGGACTTTAATAGCGGTATAGCCCTGCTACGAAGGGCTAGAAGGCTATTAGAACATTCTGCCACTAGAGGGCAGAATGTTCTAATAAATTAAACAAAGGCTTCTCGAAGCTTGAGGCGATTTAATTCCCCTCGAGCTTCGAGAGGCTTTTGTAAAACATTGGAATGTTGCTCTGCGGGCCTTTACCGGCCCGTAGAAGCAGGGAGCACTCCATTGTCTACAATGGAGTGCTCCACATTCCAATGTTCTAATAATGATTAGACTCATTTTTTCCTTCGGCCCACATATTATGCATCTTTGATTAAGTGTCATGTGTTAAGATTTGGCTTCCTACTAACGTCTAACACTGCATACGTATGCGCAAGCAACTTTATCCTAATAAAAGGTCTTGTCACCTGTGCAGCATCCCTTCACTCTCACTTTTTTGTGGCTATTTAGTTTCGGGCCTTAGAAGGATGAAACACATGCTTGCTATCTTGGATCTAACTGATAAGTGTCGACACTGCTACTCATTTATGGATGTGATGTTTCTAGGATTATCAGTGCACCATTAAAAAAATAAAACGAAAGTAAAGTATACATGAAAGCAGTATTAATGTGTAAGAACCGTTGGCCATCTTTACTCCGGGAGGGGGGTGGGTGGGTGGGGGTGTTATGTGACCTACTACAGTTCTTGAAAGTGAACACCTATGGAATTGTGAATACGTTCCTTAGTTCGGTCTATGGGAGAATGGACAAGGTGGATTTGATACTCAGTTTAATTTTTTCAAACACGACTGTGAAGTGCACCGCAAGGAAAAGTTATGATACTCCTATGAAGATTAAAGAATACTTTGGATACATTCTGACAAAATGGACAGTCATTTTAGGACACTTTTCCTTGCGGTGCACTTCAGTCACGTTTGAAATGACTTTGGTCCTGGGATCACTCTCTGGAAACAGCGGGAGTAGTAGATGTGCACGCTAAACAGTTTCAAAAAATCTTTTGGGCCTTGGATTATTTTTGGGTAACGGGGAGGGAGGTGAGGTTGCCATATAGGCTTGCTGTTTCATTGCTGTTGTTTATATCAGTTTATTTATTTGAGAGTTTCATATAGCGCTAGCTAGACCAAAGCTATCAGTGCGCTTTACAACAGTAAATGTTTGGTTACTGTGTCTGCAGACAAAGACAAGACTATGAAGAGGTGTGTACCTTTACTGTCACTGATCCTGAACTAATTTAATATGTTTCTAGCAACACTGTGTCTCTGAGGTTAGTGGAAAGTGAGGTGTTCAGGGAAAGAGCTAAGTGGGATGCGTGTAGGCTGCGGCAAACTCTCTAGCTACATGCCTCCTTCCCACCAGCAGATGAGGCGGGATCAGCAAATTCAAAGAGGGGAGCTCCAGATGTGTCTGCTTTGTCAGCAGCTTGAGCGGACGACTGACCATGTGCCCTTATCCACAGTGTACCACTTCTCTCACACGGAGAGCACAGTTAGTGAGTGACACTTGAAGGAGCCAGAGGTCTTCTATTTCCAGAGTTTCTCTGGTGCCGGTAGGGCCACAGTGGATGGATCACAGCAAGAACAATACGGGGGTGGCAGACCAAGAGCAAAATTCAAGCCACTGGAATCCAACATGGAGTGGCCTCACTTAAATGAGGCAGAGTTTGTATTACGTGAGTCCACTTTTCTGGCAGAGATTACGTACAAGGACTGTTAGTGAAAAGACTTCAAGTGGACAATGGAGGAGGCGGAAGGACGTCTTGTGCCCTCTGCCAAGTGCACAGTGTGTTTCTTCCCGTCATAATAGTTTGCAGTTGTAATAGCAAGAAAGTCCAAAGCCCTCGGGCATGGAAATCCAAAATGTGAAGGCCCCTGGTGGGTTTGGTTACACTGTGATAATCTGCTGTTAAAATAGCTGTGGAAGAAAAAAAAGGCAGGTGTCTCAAAGGTGTCTGGCCCCAAGAGAGAGCAGCGGTGCCCCCTCATGTCTACTGTACCCAATACAGCAAGAAGACGTTTACACCTGGATCAGGGAATAAACTAGAGAAACCTGAGAGAGGAGCAAGGCAGCAGAGATAGGGCCAGGGTCTCTGAAACTGGCATCAGGCTCCATCCTGCAGGTACCAAGAAAGATGGAGAAACAGAAAAGGAGGGCAGCCTTTCTAGAGAGGAGTCCCATGCCTCTGCATAGCCATCTCCTCAAATGCAAGGATCATATAAATGGAACATCTCGAACGTCCATTCACAAGGATCTGTAAATTAAATCAGGCCTGGGCACACTGACTTCACGCAAGGATTCTTCCGCCTTTTATGAAGTTCCAGGTCCCAAACGTTGCCTTTGTTGTAGTTGCTGGGCTCGCCTGTAGATTTTGAGGGCCTTTCTTTTCTAGTCCCAAAATCCCATGTTCTTGAAGAGACAGCAGAATGTGAGAATGTGTGGGTTCACCATACCTGAGAGGCCACTTGAGCTTCAATGGCGTTATAATGATAGTATCTGAGATATACGGCGGAAGGTGCGTGTGAAATGTTAATCATCATATTTCTGTTTAAAGTAGAAAAGGGAGGAAAACATGCAACTGCTCCAACCAAGTCTCGCTGTAAACACACTGAAATCCAATTTGAAGAATTTCAAGCCTGGCATCAATTTGAGATCATCCTACTCTTAGCAACAAGTGGCCAGGCCCAGCTCCTCAAGAGTTCAAATGTGAAAGGACGATAGTTACTGTATAAAGCAAGCATTGCAGGCGTCAATGAATATGACTGGCATCGTGTGCGTTCATCCAGGATGCCATGACGACTATAAATACTGCACCGTTGCTATCATATACTTAGTGTTCACAGACATGTGCTAATAACTACAATACATGTTAGTGTGTACCTAAAAAACTACATTTTAGCACATACTTGGTGTACTCACTACACTACACCATTTAAATCAGGCTTAGAGAGAGGCTTTAAACTCTGCACTAATTGAATGGTTGTTCAAGGTAGGCAAACACAGACTGTAAGCCGTACAGTAGCCCATGACCAGTGTAGTTGGACACACAGACTGTAGACCACACACATGGGTAACAAACAGGCGCTTACTGTAGGCAGGCACATGGACATACAGGAAGCAGAGCTGGACCCCACGCCTTCCGCCTCTGTAGAATGTTTGTGACACATGATCGAGTTCTCCCTTGTCATGTCACCGAAGGCCGTGGCGCCCCTCCCTGGCGTGTCTCGTGTTGTCACTGTGCTCAGCTAAATCTTAAGTGAGTCCCAGCGCAGCCATCATAGTTGAATTTAATTGTGGAACAATTACAAAAAAAGAGTTCCTGTGTGGGGCACAGGAGAATACAACAGGTGTGACAGCCGCATCTACGAAATGGAACACAGTCCGTGCATTATAGTTGTGTGGTGTGTATTCGGCAAAGACACCACTCAGGATCCGAAAGTACCCTGGACTCCACCAGATGTTGCTTTTCTGCGTATGCGAGAATAAAGCATGGGCTCCAAGCAAGTCACAAAATGACAACATTATCTCGCGGCGATGGATTTTACACCTGCAGCAATGCAGAGCGGAAATTACCCACTAACGCCTTCGCCGCTCACACCTCATCAATCACACATGGATTACAAGCCTTTCTAATTTCAAGAGCTCCTCCAGGTACAGCCACAGGCCTCGTGCAAAGTCACACGTGCTGGCCAGACCCCATATGCATTTATTATTTTGAGGTTACAGCTGCAATATCGAAAGCCGCGGCCTTTTACTTCCTCGCCAGTTAACTGGACTTTAGGAGGCCGCACTCTGACTAGATCACCCTGGTTCTTCATCGCAGCCCTGCCCATCCCCCCAGGGAGAGAGGCGGAGCCAGCGCTGATCCCACACTGCTGGAGTGGTGCTGAGGCGCCGAGTCTCAGTGGACACTGACACTGCAGGAAACAAGCGCCTTGCTCTTCCCACCCTGTTCTCAAAGAATAGTTACTATCATCAGTTATCCCTGTATATGTGATGCCGCATTCACATGCGTGCTCAGGCGCTCCCGAGACACTCCTGGATCATGAATTTTATTTCGAATAAATTTCACAGTGCTGAACACTGACTTCAAAAGACCACCCACGCATATGTAATAAACTGTACCAGGACAGCAGACACATCCTCCATTGAAGCGGAGGAGCGTCGCCCCACTTAAACCCCCCCCCCCCCGCCCCAAAGCCCCAGAGATGAAAAATAAAATGGTAGTTCATCCCCATTGTATTTTTCATCCCCTGTCCGAGCTGAGCGTCAGGACGGGGCAAGGCCGCTGCCGGGCAGGGCCGCTGCCGCATGACAGCAGAAGGGAGTAGGGTGTGTTGTCTAATGCACTGTTTAAAGTGCGCATGTCTTTTTGGCCAGACGTCTTGCGACGGCCAGCCACAGATGCGCACTTTAAACCTCTCAACCCAGCGGTCGCAAGACATCTGTGTTGAGAGTCAGTGCAGGCCTCCAGAGTGCTGTGGAGCGCCGAGTGCGGCCACTCCCTCCAATCAGGGAACTGCTCACATGCTGCATGAGAGCAGCACCAGGATTGGGCAAGGGATTATCAGCATCCAGTTCCTGGATGAAGAGGTCTGGAGCGAGGATGTTGCGGTACGTACGTTTTTTTTTTTTATATAACTTTTTGCGTGCGTGCATCCCGCCCTCCCCCCACCCCCGTAGATGCCAGCCGCCACTGTGCATAGTATCCCTGATATAAGAATTGATGCTTTTATGGCCTAATGGGTGGTAGATGAAAAGTGGGACTCGCAATAGGAGCATAAAGAAGATAAAAGGAGAGAAAGGAAGAGCAGGGGGAGCACATGCTGGCAGGATTAGAAGCAGAATCTACATCCCATAAGCTGCTTGCGGGCCAGACAGTCTAAACACTGCCAGTAGAGCTAAGAGGGATAGACAAAGAAGAGACTAGACAAACAGAAAAGAATGGGACAAAACAATGAACATAGAGAGGAAGCAGAACTGGAGATGTGAGCTGGCCAGGAGTTACGGAAGAAACACTGCACTGAGATAAACCTTGCATGAGAAAGGGAAAGGAACATAGTATAGACTGACACAGACACTTCGGATAGTTTCACTGAGCCAGTGGAAGAGGGAAGCCCAATAGTGACAGTGGTTGGCAAGCAAGAAGATGAGGCATTATCATGCACTATCTTGGAATGACAGAGGGGATATACTAAACAGTCAAATAAGCCCAACACCATAAACCACTCTCAGTCGCTCCAAATATCTCTGCTCTATTCATCGCTTCTCCGTGATACTCAAGATAATCCATACGCAGGCCTATTTTAGCACTAGCCCTAGTGCTGAAGTCTTCAGGTAGCTATGCGCCGTATAAATTTGTATAAGATCTTATTGGCAAATATGTACAATTGTGAAATGAGGATGTGGAGGAGGCAGGAATATCAGGGCTTACTACCTGGGCACATCAAAATATAAAAAATAGAACTCTATTTCTGCTAATCAATAGGTATCGAATACAGGAACAGATGCGAGGCATCCTTGCTCAACAGCAACTGAACAGTGTAGATTTAATACTCCCACTTCAGCACACACTGTGAAAGAATGCAAGACAAGTTCACTGATCCAATCGCATGGTGAAGTAGATCGAGCATGTCTCCTTGAACATACGTTTTCTAAAGCTTGTTAATTTGGATTATTATTTTACCGGTCGCTGACTGAAATAGTCGACTGGACACTAGTCGAGTGTAACAGAATTGTCTACCAATTGATATTATTTTGAGCGGGTCAAACCTGCACTATTAAAGACTTTTGCATTGTAATAATTTAGATCTGTTCTCTCCAGAACTCTACTCTACAGTTTGGATTCTTCTTTAAAGGAGCATAAAGCTCTCTCCCTAGTGCCCGTCAACTTGTCCAAGATGGATAACCCTCAAAAGCCCAAGTGGTACGATGCGAGATATCCCACTCCCTAGTTGATGTCCATATAACCTCAAGTCTTTAAGGACGTTGTTAAAATCCCACATTTTCTCAATCTTATCGCCCTCAGCTTAGCTGAACTGAGTCAGAGTTGGATGAGTCAACCTAGATGTGCTACAGTAAGGTACTGATTGATTCATTTTCTGATGCTGAGGTGGGGTGCCCTGTGATGACTCATTAGACAATTCTGTACCCTAAAACCTACCTTATTCGAGTAAGCAGGAAGAAACCTAGACTCGTTGTTCTAATGAACTATGACTGACAGTAAACGCCAAAAAACAAGGAGTTGCTATAACCTATATTAAAGAGCTTAATTCAAAGGTGAAAACCCGGATGGAGACAATAAAAATTATATTTTACCCTGCCTCGCCCTCAGATATCACCATTTAAAAGACCATGCTAGCTGCCCTGGTCACTACCACAGTACTACAATTTTCTTTTGTGAATGTTCAGATGAGAGAAGGACTTTTCTTATTAGCAGAAGCTTAAGCAAAGTTTGGTTATTTCCATAGCGGAAAGCACAAACAGAACACATATTCTCATCACAAATCACAATCACTCAAGAAAGGATCTTCTTTAATTTGTTAGTAAAAATATATAGTAAACCTAGTGTACATTTCCTGCAAATTAACATCCCGCTTGAAGCAAGTCAAGCCTTGCGTCCTTGGGTATCTGGTTCGAATGCGAAAGTTGACTCACGTGATATGGAGTCGACACTCCAACTGGCTGAAGGAGAGCATTTCTACTTCTGAAATGCTGCTAAACTGTCCATAATAACTTTAAACATTTCAAAAGGCCTGTGACTCTGAATAGCTCCCGACACCATCGACAAAGGCTGAAACTATTTAAAATAATCATCAATAGATAGCTGTATCACAATGCGAGTCAATCATTTCAACATAACAGCCCCATTTCTACTACCATAATCCATGCGCAGCTATGAATATTTAATTCAACGACACCCTTTTCCTAAAAAAGAAAAAAAAAAATAATAACCAATTACACAGGCGGTTCCAGCTGAGTTACTCTTTCAAACCAACACAGGCGCCTTCTGGTCAACTAATGTCACAGAAATACAGACATCCACAGCCCAGGCCTGGAGGCAATTAGTTGAGATGCAGGGCTTCGGAGTGAAGTGTCCCGAGAGAGGGCTACGACAAAAAAATAGGATTTCCTTTTGGCAGTGACACAAATCTAATGTAATGCTCCCCTGCCCTGCCCTCCCAAAAGGCACGGCATTAAAAAGAGGATAAAAAGAAAAATGAGCCAGTCTCACCTTGGCCGGTTTACTCCAATGCATAAAATCCACTCCACCACTGATGAATGTTCATGGTGCTCTTCAAATCTTCATGACTGATGCGGATCCCTCACAGTGGAGGATTCATTATATTTACATGAATTTCCTCATTAGCATTGAGCGTGTACGGGGATGGGGGGCAAGTAGCGACACGTCAAAGCTTGTGCGAGACAATGACAGTCAAAAGATAAATAAAAAAACTGACATGACAGCAATGACAACAGAGGCATAGTGAAGGCGCATATGCATACCTAACTAGCTGGTTACTTGGCCCATGCCCTGGGGTGGGTTTTAGTCTTACTGGGCTTTCAAGTCACAGCGCTAAGCGTGCCAAGACTTGTAGGCCTGTAAAACAAAATTGAGACTACTGTAAGTCCTACAACTCTTAGACCCTTGTTACGAGTGCCCCCAGAACAGGGTGGGATATTTATCACACCCGAAAAAATCCAACAACACCGGAATAGAAATGTATCAGGTGCGATAAATACCACCTATTACAAATTGTGCTCTGAATATGGTGCATTACGTGCAGATTTTTGTGTTTACTGCACCAAAACCCACATGGTCAGATAGCTACAGGAATTTTTCCCCTGTTAGATTTCTGTAGATTTTACCTGTTGAAATTTAATGAGGGATGTTGACTTTATGAGACCTGGTAATTACTGGGAGTGATAGAGTACACACCATTCATAATTCCAATCCCTCTACAAACAGGGATGCGTGCCAGGGTCGGAATTTTCCAGTTCTTAGCTTCAATGACTTAAAAAAAAAAAAAAGGCAGGCTATAACTCACCACCAACAGAAGGGACCCGGTGACAACTAAATACCTGTGAAGTCAACTGATGGGAAGGTTCAATCAAGAAAAACTTGGGAGAGCACACTGGCAGTGTATCTTTGGGAAGGTCTTTGGGAGTGTGCAGTGGGTTCTAAAGTGAGAGTCTTTTACCAGAAAATGTACAGAATCTATGTGATGTCATTTGGAGATTAGCTCTTGTTCCAGGTGACCGGAACGGTCTTGTCTGTTGTTAAATGTAAATTATATCTTATCGTTAGAGGATATATAGTACACCTATCACGCTATTATCTGCAAGACAAAATCTTTCCTAAAACAGAGGACAAAAGATGGTTTTGTTGATAACAAGAAAGCAAGGGTTGCCATTAAGCATTATGCCTCACCGTCGAGGGCTGTACCGGTTGTTGAAGGCCCTGAACCCGAGTTATAGGTCTAAGTCACAGGCAACTGCCTATAACGAGGGAGAGGGCCTTTAAAAAAGGGTATAGTCTGAGGCAGAAGGGATATAAAGATATCAGGACATTCTACTCACTGACAGCAGAATGTTTTAAATAAAAAAAGGAAAAACAAATGTGGGAATGTTGGCGCAGAAGGCTCTTCATGGTCTTCAATGGAACTCCAAACATTTCAATGTTCTAAAAGTTCTTTTTTTTTTTTTTTAAAGTATCTTTATTGGCATTTTCAATTTTTGCAATACAAGTCTTATAAAATAGGCATATTTAAAACCGTCCTAAGTACAATTATCGGAATAGCCACAACGCATAATATTTGCCATATGTCATAATACATGTCCCGTCCTGCTCAATACTTGACAATGTACAGTGTAGGGCTAACCACCAATCTACCAGGGAACCCAAATAACAATTTGAATTTGCAAAATTCCACTTCAATTATCAAAAACATAATTCTAATAGCACGATAATAAAATAACTTCAAAACAAATGGCCCAACTGGGGCAAAGAAAATGAAAAAAGGAGAAAAAACAACAAAAAAGACCCATAGAAAAGACCTTCTGCAGAGGGGGAAACATATCATGTACATCTATTTCGGCGTGTGGTGGGGGAATTTTATAAAAGAAAGTACAGCAGAGAACGAGCAGGTTGACACATAGGTAAGAGGCCCATAGCTACCAATAAAGGCGCCTCCTCCAGGTTACACAGATTCGGTTAGCTCTTACGTACTCAGCAACTGGACATATTGCCCCATCAGGGCCCCAAGCCTTCTAAAGTAGCGGTAGGCGACGCAGGCTGCGACGTCCCTGAGCGTGCATCCATATTTGGTTCGGAGCCCGAACCCATCTCCCTCTCCTCCTGTCCCTCTGGATTCTCCCAGGTCGCCAGCACTTCCCTCCATTGGCCAGCCATGGGGAGCTTCCTCATACCCTTAGATTCTTCCCAACTGAGTGCTCTACTCTCCGCTCCACCCCACACAATAACATCTCTATACCAGGTCGCGAACCGTGGACCCCTGGCAGATTTCCATTCCTGTGCAATACGGCGTTTCGCTACTCCCAGCGCTAGATCCACAAGTCTGTTCCCCACCTTACACTTCGGCGGCCTAGGAAAAAGATCCAGAATGCAAGTCTGCAATGTGAGAGGTAAATCTCTGCCCAGTACTTCAGTTAGCTTACCCAGGACCGCCACCCAGAAAGGTCGCAAGGAACCACACTCCCATATCATATGACCAAAGTCTGAATCTGAGGGGGGCATCTGGGGCAAGAGCGGACCTCACCTCCATAAGTCACATTGAGTCGATGTGGGGTCATGTAGGCCATATGCGTATAATTAAACTGAATATATTTGAGGCGAGTGTTTCGAGAGATTTTCTGGGGATAACGCAAGACCCTTCGCCATTCCACATCTGATAACTCTTTACCCCCAATCTCATCCCATTTAGCACGTAGTCTGGTCAAGGGGCGTACCGAGGCCTCTGGAGGGCCACATAGAACCATTTCACAAGGTGCCTCGCTGTGCCGAGTGTGAACAAGGCATGAAGCACTGGATGTGTTTCCGGTTCATCTCTACCCACCCCCCACAACTGTGCAAAAGTTCGGATCAAGGCTTCATAATGCAGGAATTGGCCGGGGGCAGACCACAATCCTCCACTAGGCCATCAAAGGGAATTAGGGACTTGTCCAAGAAACAATCTCCAACCACATCTAGTCCAACATCTGTCCAGGGGGCCAGTTGCTCGATGGTAAAAACGGACTGGGGGTCGCCATGCGGCAGGCCCACCAGGGGCAGCACCGGGGTGTATCTAGCGGTCTGCCGTCCTTGGTTCCCACATCCCCGCCAGGCCTGAAAGGCAGTGCATTATAGTAAGGAACAGTATGGTGTAGGCGTCCTAGGCCGTAGCAATTTTGCCATTACCAATCTAGGACGGGTATCTGGGTATGCCAAGAATGTACCTTCCTCATTTACCTCTTCTATCCACTGCGCCAGCCACTGTAATTGACCAGCTAGCATATAATATTCAAAATTCGGCACACCCAGGCCACCCTCAGCAGCCGGACGCTGCAGCGTTGCCAGCGACACCCGGGAACGGCCATCTCCCCATACCAGATCCCGAAGCAGAGCATTCAGGGGCCGGAACCACCGGCTAGGCATGAGGACAGGAAGATTGACAAAAAAATACAACAAGCGTGGAAGCATGACCATTTTGGATAAAGAGACCCTGGACATCACTGGCAGCCGCAACGTGCGCCAAAACTGAACACTCCCTCTTAGGGACCGCACCGCCTTTCCGAGATTACCCTCCTTCAAGTCATCTAAGGAATGGAACACTTGTATACCCAGATATTTAAACGTGTGTTGAGCCCATACAACCTCGGGCGCCAATGCATCCGGCCTAGGAATGGGGCCTGCCACAGGGAATAGGTAAGTTTTCGCCTTGTTAACCCGCAAGCCAGAGAGGCCAGCAAAATCTTCCAATATTTGCATTACCATCGGGGCGCCCACCACAGCATCCCCGAGATAGACCAGAAGATCATCTGCATATAGGGAGACGTAATGCATCTGCCCAGCAGAGTCCAGTCCAATTCCATTACCCCCTTGATGCAATCTCTCGGCTATAGGTTCGATCGCCAAGGCGAAAAGAAGGGGAGAAAGGGGGCACCCCTGTCTAGTCCCTCGAAACACACCGTATTCCCTGGAGATTGTCCTACCCGTTCGGACCCTGGCAGAGGGCGCCACATATAGTAACCGCACCCAACGGATCCATTCGTCTCCTAACGCCATGCGCCTCATCACTTCAAACGAAAACTTCCATCCCACTGTATCGAAGGCCTTTTCCAGGTCAACAGAAAGCACCGCAGCCAGAGGGTGAAGCGGAGCATCAGCATGGTACAGTACGGAATAAAGCCTACGAAGGTTATAGGAGGTGTTACGGGTTGGTATGAACCCATTCTGATCCGGGTGCACAAGCACCTTCATGTGAGGGGCCAGCCTGCCGGCCAACACCTTGCTCAGGATCTTGAAATCCAGGCTGAGCATGGAAAGGGGCCTATAATCCTCGACTCTGGCCCTTGGCGACTTAATTTTCGGAAGAGGGATTACGAGGGCGCTCCGAGTGGAGGCAGGTAGAATCCCGGCCTCATAGGCGGACGCATACAGCCGGACCAATTGTGGCGCCAGTATATCAGAGAAGCGCTGGTAAAATTCGGCCGGAAGGCCATCCGGCCCCGGCGTCTTACCAGCTGCCAACGCATGAATGGCGGCTTTAATTTCTTGCAAGGTAATTGGGCCACCCAGCTCTCCTGATCCTCGTCTGCCAACACCCGAAGGGGCAAAGGGTCCAAAAATTCTCCAATCACAGAACAAGGGACCTCCGCCGGAGCCGTATATAGGCGTTCATAATATGCGGCAAAAGAATCATTAATGTCATCGGGGCAGTACTGCAATCCACCAGCCTCTGTATCCAATTGTGTAATAGGGGAGCCACCCAGTTCAGGTTGAATCAATCTGGCTAAAAGGCGGCCCGCTTTCCCTTCCTCTCTCTGCACTTTGTCAAGGTATACATTATAATTGTAACAACGTAAACGTTCAAGGGCTGCCTTATAACGCGCCCGCGCTTCCTGCAATGCCAGTGGGGCCGCCTCCCCTGTGCCTTGAATGTTATCTAACCTGCGAATGTTCTCTTCCAAAGTGAGGACCTCCTGGCGAAGCTCCCTGTAAACCCCTGTCGCTTGTCCCAGGCAATGGCCCCTCACCACCACCTTGAATGCCTCCCATTCCACCCGGACTGAGGACGCAGTGTTGTTATTGATGGGGAAATATGTCTCAAGAAGAGTATCTAGCGAGGACCGAAATGGGTCATCGTCCAGCATTGCCGGATTGAGTCTCCAAGTGGGAACAGGAGGGCACCGCCCCAGCGGTTGTTGTGTCATCATTAATGGGCTGTGATCCGACAGTGTACGGCCCAAATATTCTGTGCACGTGATGGTACTATTGAAAGCGGGGGAGCATAAAAACATGTCAAGACGCGTATGCACCTGATGCACTGGGGAGAAAAAAGAAAATTCCCTATTACTATCGTGTTGTAGCCGCCATGTATCTTCTAACCCCCAGTGTGCCATCCATGCCCGGAACCCCAGAGTGGTTCGGCGTGCAGGGGACCCCATTAAAGGTAGGTGTGACCGGTCTACAACAACATCCGCAACACAATTGAAGTCTCCCCCAAGGATTAGATTGCCCTGTACACTACCCGCTAAGGTAGCAGAAAATAGGTCCAGAAAACCAACCTGGTCCTGATTAGGGACATATACATTTCCAAGCGTAACCTCACGCCCTGCCAGTCTCCCCGCCACCAGGACATATCTGCCTCCCTCATCTAACCATGCTCTCTTTGCTGCAAAAGGAACTCCCGGTTTTACCCAAATCAGCACCCCTTTGGCAAAGGCGGAGCAGGTGGTCGCTAATACCTGCCCCCTCCAACGTCGTTTCAGTTTCCCAGCTTCCTCACGGTTTAAATGGGTTTCCTGCAAGAGCGCTATGTGTATGTCCCTACGTCTCAAGTAGGAGTAAATATTATGACGCTTCACCATGGATCCCATCCCTCTAATGTTCCACGTTAGGAACCGTATATGCTGTTGAGCCCCAGCCATTCCTGCTGTAACACACCAAGAAGCATACCGGCCCCCAGGTTCCCCACCCCGCCCACCCACTGCATACAATTTTCCACCCCTCTGCAATCATTCTGGGTCATAAAAACAACAATAAAAAAAACCCATGTAGGTCAACTCCCCGATCCCAGGGCGGTTCAACAACGGTCAGCTGCCCAAACATCGTATGTAACAATACGTGCTAAGTGAGGTCCCAACCTAGTGAGGCACTCAACAGGGGGTAGGCGAGGCAGAAAAGAGCAAGAAAGGACTGAACAGAAGTGTTTCTCTCAGGGAGAGCGCACCAGCCTACAATAAGCAAGACACAGCACAGGGCTCAAGACGGACCATATTCAAACAGTAAGTCTCTAGTTAGCACTTCCGCCCCAGGTTACCAGACACATCAGATGATGTCATCCGCCGAGCGAGGCGTCACGTCAGGCATCTTCACACTATCGCTTTTGGAGGTGTCCGTTTCGTTGTCGCCGGATTCTCTAGAGGTGCCGGTCCCTGCACCCGGAGCTGAGCCCTGACTCCCCATCAGATCAACCACAGCCCGCAGAGCCTCCTCCCTCTCTTTCACTGTCTGTGATGTAGACGGCTTCTTGGAGCCCCCCTTGCGGATGCGCCGTCTGAACCGTTTCAGTTGCTCCTGAGGCTGCTGCCTACCATTCCTAAGGCCGCCAGACTTGGACTGCTCGCCCCTGTAGGCCTCCAACCAGTCCCATGCATCGCTAGGGCTATCAAAATAACGAGTGGTCCCATCCAGTATGACGCGGAGGCGAGCCGGAAACATCAGGGAGTATTGAAGGCCCTCCTCTCTTAAGGCTCTCTTGACCTCCAGATATGAAGACCGTTTCCTCTGGACTTCCAGCGTGTAATCTGGGAAGAGTGAGACTTTGCTGTTATTAACAGTGAAAGGGCCATCCACTCTCGCCTTCTGCAAGAGGAGATCCCTATCGCGGAAATGGAGCAGACGAGCCACCACCAGACGTGGGGGTCTCCCCGGTGCCAGAGGTCAGGCCGGCACCCTGTGCGCACGTTCAAGAGTGTAGAAGGAGGAGAGGCCCTCCGGCACTACAACAGATTTAAACCAGTTCTCAAGGAAGGCCACCATATCACCGTCTTCCGTTCCTTCCGGCAGGCCTAGGACGCGTACATTGTTCCTCCGGTTGCGCCCTTCAGCATCCTCCGCCCTGCGTTCCAATTGACCCACTCTGTCCGTGAGGGCCCCCACCCGTTGCTCCAGTGCCTTATGTGCAGGCGCCAGCTCCGCTACGGTAGACTCTGTCTCTTTGACCCACTCCGACAGTTTTTTGTGTTCTTCACGCAACAGGCCAAGCCCCACTGCGACCGTAGTAATGTCTTGGTGGAGGGTAGCTTTGGTGTCTGCAATCGCCTACAGGATTTTGTTGAGCTGCTGCTGAGTCGGGTCATCTGATTTGGTCAGTGGCTGTTCTTGCATGCTATCCTCCGGGTCCATTGTGGCGCCGGTCTGGCGACCCCTTGATTTCCCCATGACAGCAGACAATCCCCGGTGGGACCTGCGCCCTCAATGGGCACCACCCCCTAGCTCTGAGTCACCAAGGGCCACCCACAACAGTGAAGCAGTCACTGCAAAGCGCCAAGCGGGTACGGTCCGCACCCCCGCTGTCCCCAGTGGTCAAAGACTCACCCCTGCTCACTCCAAAGGTCGGCCAGTGGGCTCCCGTCACGAGGTAGACCCGGCCTCCGCACTCATATGCCCGGTCATCTCCTGAGTTCTGGTCACCCCCTGGTGGCCGATCCGCAGACCTCTGAGTCGTCTCTCACTAGAGGTCCCTCCAGTCTGTCCGGGGGGAGGCAGCTCGACCCCCACAGGCGCCAATCCAACAAGGAAGAGACAGGGGCACCTGTTGCACACTTTCGCCGACCTCTGCCCTCAGTGCCAACGTCCGGCCGTGTCCCCCACTCCTGCGTGCTCTGGGCTCAGTTGACCTGTCCCCCCAATCAGGGCCAGGGCTCTTTATTTGGATCCAGCTCCTGGTGTCATGCTCAGGGTGACATCATCGTCCATGCAAGCTCATTCCACCGGCATGGGCCCAGGGCCTCCCAGGAACCATTCCCCTGCCCTATAGTGATGTCGTGTCAGGGTACTGCACCCTCTGTGTCCCAAGGGCAGTGTGCAGTCCTCCGATGCTATCTCCGAGCGCCCCCGCAATCATCCGGCGCCAGGATGAGCATCCGCCGGTAAAGCGGCCTTCACGCAGCTCTCCGGCCGGGAGATAAATTAATACTGCGGCCGCCTCAGGTGTCAGCAAGCGCAGCAGTCATCAGCCCCGCCGCGAACTGCACGGGGCTCCAGGAACCTTCAGAACCGGAGCGAGTGCCCTCCTGATGTCCCTCGACACCCGTCTGGGGGTAGAGGGCTTAAAAGTGCCCCGGCCGCAGGTTTTGAAAGGAGAAATGATCGGCTGGTGCAGAGCTCCTCGCTCACGCGTCCGCCATCTCCTCCGTCCAAGCCACGCCCCCTCAATGTTCTAATAGTTCTTAATACTAAAATTGATAAGTCGGTTCTTTGAGCCTGGAGTAGATGTAAAGTAACAAGCACAAAGACTAGAGGCCACCTTCCTCCTGCCTCTGATGAATAAAAGCCTGCAGCCGCACTTGATTAATGTGTGTGCCTAAAACCCCCAACCATGCAAGTGACTACATTTTAGGGGGGGGGCACACTTTTTTCAAATGTGGTTCATTTCCTAAGAACGGTCAGGCCTTCATGGTACACACAACATCAGAATGAAACATGGATCTGCAACACAGGGTGGTAACCTGCATACTTGGGCAAAATAGATTTCCTCCCTCCTCTGAAAAATCCTGCGCGACCATTTTTCCAGGACAAATAACACATGTCTCCTCTTAAGGTTGGTACATTCAAAGTATCCAGTATGGATAATTCATCTCCCCTCATTAAATTACCTGCATATGTGAAAGTATAACCAAGGCCAGTTCACAATACAGTGATTGAAGAGGCCCGGTAACCTTGTGGTTCCACCCAGAGAAGCAACACGCACAAAGATCGGTACAAAAAACAACAGGGCCTGCAAAAAGGTGGAATCTGGGCCCTACAAAAGAACTAACTGATCCAAGCTCCGTTCCAAAGTCACGCCTCAATCTTAGCCTCACAATCCCCAAAAGAAATCACTGGAAAATGTCCTCAAAGATGACCCAGCTTTCAACAACAGAGCTTAGAAACAAGACTTAGGAACTATATCAGATGGCTGACCAAATGGCAGAATATACACAACCAATTTATCACCATTGGCATTTTTCTCATTTGCGTTGCTTAACAAAGGTACAAAGTGTTCAAATGTTATCGTTCCGGCACATTAAGCGGACTTATTTTTATGTGGCTGCTTTACGTCGAGGAAAAGTGTGAAAATTGATGAATAAATGGACTCTGTTCCAGCGACAAAGGCATGAAATGGGACCCGCTTGGGTTTCGTGTCCGAGGAGCAGGGTGTGCTCATGTTCTGGAATAGCTAGAGGTGCCGCACTGGAAACAGGTGCAGCATCTCACCCAGAGCAGCGGGCCGGCCAGCTTGTCTTTGGGGAGCGGGGTCGAGCTCATGGCTAGTCTATCGAGTTTCAGTCTCTGGCGAGTATAAAACACGATCTTTGCATTAATCGGCGTGCAAGAATCTAAACACAAAAACCAGATCCTAAGTTCACCTCTATCAACAAATGCTCGACAGCTATTAAACACCATATGCCTTCTGGGGCCATTTCACAGCACAAATTCTTTGGTTGCTTGACCGCAGCCAACGGGGTTACCCCAATCACACTCATTTAGGATTGTATTCACCCAAAAGTATAGAAAACAAATTTAAAACGGTTTCAAATGAATGTTGCACTGTGACCTAAATTCAGAAACTTTACCTCACTGCAGATTTGAGGAAATCAAATGCGTTCAGTGATCAGAACTGTAAGAAATAATTACTACAGCAACAATCAGGCAAGCCACGAAACTGGAATTTATAAGTAACTATCTTGAAAATATGTATTTTGGCGGGAGTGGAGTCCATAGATCCTTCTTTTATCTCCCGCATTTTCACCATTAAATAATAATTTTAACTACATAATAATTGCTTTATTCTCTCAGCCCATCTTACTACAACCTATCCAGATTGTTGAATTTCTGTAGTGTAAGAGCATTTACTTTGAAAAACAAAACAGTGCACATGTTTGCAGCAAATTTGGTTTTTCCTTGCAAGCCAAATTTTTATTTCATCAAATTATGCATACACAGAATTGAAATGATTAGAGGAACAAACCCAAAAGTGATTTTAAAACTTCAAATGCTACCTTAATGTTTTGCTTTTGAAAAGGACTCAAACTTCTCTAGCAGTCCTGATCCGCATATCTATCTTACTGTTGGCTTAATTTTTATATATATTTTGTGAGTTCCGGAGTAGCATGCTACTCGCCGCAAAGAACTTCAACGACTCGTCAGGGGTAGTAAGCGCTACATAAATACCATTTACAATTACAATAAAGATTTAGCGGCCCATTCATAGTAAGCCTAAAAAGGAGGTTACTTTGTTTAACAAAAGCCTTAAATATGTTTTCATCATACAGTTGTGCAAAAATGACCCAACAAACAAAACTTAAATTGTTTCATTAATGGAAACACTTGAAAAATAATAGAAATCCCAGAAAAGCAGCACAATTTAGAAAACGTTGGCCCACCAGAAGCCTCAAACAGGATATCAAACTGACCAAAATGTGGAATGCTCTTAGACACAAAGAGTTAATGTTTTGACAGAATCGCAGACGGAAACGTTCAGGCAAGAATATTTCTATATAGAACTAGTAAGAGTAAAATATAATGGCACTTAAAGAGAAGCATCTTTCTTATCTTCTAGTCAATATGGCTGCTGAACTGTTTATCCAAACTACGAATGTTCAATTGCCCACCCCATCATCATTCATATTGAGATGCATTACTAGGGAAACATCGTATGCAGAAAATATAGTAGTCTGTAATGAGAGGCTTAGTTGCCGCTGATTAAACCAACAACACGCAAACTTTTGCACTTTAACTTCTGCACGAGTGATCCCTGAATATAAACATATACCAATCAGTGCTTTAAATGGAAATACAGAAGTGCAGATACTCCCGAGAATTGCTGGCACTCTCCCATTAAATGTACTGCAGCACTGCTGAGAACAGCCGGTACTCGCTCAGCAGTTGAATTAAAGAAGTGGAGGTACTCAGTACCTGCCCATTTAAAGCACTGGCACCAGCGTTAGTTCGCACAGGTATGCTTTTTTGGAGAAATTTATGGCTACAGAAACGCGACACTACTTGGAGTTACTTTCAAAAGGCCAGATATACGTACATTAGATTAGTTAAAAGTGTTTGCAATTTGTGCTTTGACTTTCAGCAAATCCAACGGTATTTTGCAAACTGACCTACGTACCAATAGGTCACTACACCAAACACAGGATCTCAGTGGGTCACAATTCAACTTACCTCATGGATATGAATGAGGAAGATTGTAAATTGCTGCCCACTACGATTGGCTGCCATCCATCACAAGGATGGCAGCCTGCTGGATTCAGCAATCAATCGATCAGTAGATTTGTAGAGTGCGTCTTCTCACTTGTGATGGTATCCAGGCCCATGTAACCATCATGTTTGTCATTGCTTTTAAATAAGGAAATTGTTTGTTATTCTTTTAATGCAGCCGTTTTCATTCAAAGAAAACAGCATGCATTTACAAAAAGAAGAGCAAAGATTATGAAACTATTTTTAAGAGGAGGCAGGGTGCCCAGGGACCACTGCACACTCCTAAAAATTGTTTTTGAACCATTAACAAACGAGAAGGGGTCCTTTAGGGACCTCTTCCATTTTGCAAATGGGTTACCACTTCCTTTGTACTATCAGCAAAATATTAATGTTTTGGGACCAAGTTTCAGTAGCAAAATATTAACACGTACTATAAGGAATCCCTATTTGGAAGGGGCGCCCTAAACACGCTCCATTCAAACAATGATTCCTTATGATTTCCTAAACCCATTTAGCGATACAGTGACATGTTACTGAATTGCTGAATGGGGTTAGGACATTCGAAAACCACATTTTCTTGTCACAAACCCTGTGATTTATAGAATCACAGGGTTTGTGACAAAAAAATTTGTAAGTACATTATCTGTCCCTAGATCCCTTTTGTGACGTCACCATAGCCGCTCTACGCTGCTTTTCTGTTGCCATCCATGTAATCTAGTGTCTTTAATCCCACCGGTTGATGACTGGTAAGAAGGGGCCTGATGTATCAGGTGGTTTTACCCACTCCGTGTCTAAGCGGAATATATTAGTACCAAGGTTTGCTGACAACATGCAGAAAGAGAGCAACACTTAACATACATACTGTGTGTTAAATTCTAACTGCATTTCTACCTGAGTGATCAAACATACTCGGGAAGCACTGTACTTAGTTTTATCAATTTTAATTCATTTTTGTAAGAGTGTTTTGTGCTTTAACTTAAATTTGGTAAGAGTAATTTAATGGATGAGGCATCGACTGTGGAACCGGATGCCCTGAGCTCTAATCCTACCCTACGCTCCTAAGCAAAATTTTTAATCCTGAGGAAATCACAAGAGGTGTGCTTTAATTCGACATAATTTGTGAGTGCTTACAAACAGCCTATACACAGTGTACAGTCTAGTGGTCCACTTTCCCCACTATTAACAGGGCTATTTGGCTCATGTTCACCTCTTTCATCCTCTTACAGCTCCACTACAGCCATTAGGCAGAGAGTGAAAAAGTTTTGCAGCAGTGGGAGTTCCAGGAAGGATAGCTGGACAGCCAGTAAGGAGCACTGGGCACGTGATCAGTCAACAGTTTAGGGCTCAGGGGTAGAAATGCAAAAAGTGCGCATGTAGGCTTTTACCCCACATTTCAAAAGACATTATACGCAAAGGCCAGAAGCACTGTGACTCGCAGAGTGCGCAATATGTAAAAAATATTACTATTTCCCGTTTTTACAACTGTACAGTCAATTGAAACTAATGACTAGTGAAACACTATAAATACAAATAAAATAAATACCGCCGCAAAAATGGTGACTAGTGTGACATTAAAGAAAACAAATAGTTGATTTCCACATAACAATAACTGCTGTCAAATTAAAATCCCATCTTTTGACAAAACACATCCTCTAAAATAAAGACTACAAACATTCTGATGTACTTCTATATTTCCCTACAAACGTTTCTAACTGGATTTAATTCATACAACCAGCCAAACTAATTTCCAAAATATTTTAGGACTGGCCTAATTTTAGTTGTGAGGTATCGATGTTAGATCGACTCTTAGTCACACTATATTTTTGCAGACTCATTTTAAATGTTACAATAAACATTTCAACAACTCTTCTCGTGCCAGGTCTTCAAAGTAACCAACCACTCAATGCTGGCGCAAAGGCTGATAGTCTTGACGGGCATGGGGGCTCCTAACCTTCCACACAGGATGAGCCTTAATTATGCGTTTGCATTTTTCTCAGGTGCAGTTGTTTCTTACGGGGTTTCGTTAAATGACACAACCAACAATATGTGTCATAATGGTACTAATTACTAGAATCAACATTTTCTATAAGGTATGTGAGATTCAGAAAAATACAAGTTTATGAGACGCTCAAGAAAAGAACGAGTTCTGTTTAGATAGATGTTAGGTGAGCACGAGAAACAGTATGTCTCATACGTTTACGCTAATCAGGTAGCGTACTACTGTTGAAACTTCCGGAAGACAAGTTTAAACTTATCCAAGAAGGCCCAAATCCAGCTCAGCTTGGAAGCTCTCCTAACCACTTTGCTACTGCTGGTTTTCTGCACACCTCCAGTTTGAGTATATTTGCATTTCTACTAGTAATTTCTGTAAACATAACTGTGGCCTCACTTTATCCTTTAAATTCTGACCCTGCACGTAGGCCTCAAAACATCTCGATAGGACTAGTTTTATCAGTTGCAGAGCAATTAAGGTTAAAGGACGTGCAATTTTGAAACTTCTTTGAATTAGGTATAATCCCAATGAGAAATGAACCTAGTAGTCTAAGGTTTCTATTCTTTGGACCCACAGTGGAATCTAAATATCTTCTTGAGTGGATATTTTAACACAAGTTCACATCAGGTCTCCTTTACACAGGTAACAATTCCGCTTGTAGGTGGTGCATATGTACATGGTATTTATTATACTATATATATACTAAAAGCAGCAGAGTGCTGGATAGAACGCACAACATTCCTGAACTAGTTAGCCCCTCAAAAAAGCACCTCACTGACCAGTGCTAGTGGGAAAATGCACAGACTGCCTTAAGCTCCAGCACCGACCACCGGTGTGTGATATCGGTTTTCCTGAACTTTTAAGTGAACAGAGCGACACAGATGCATGTGTGCTAGGGTTGCACAATCGCACTCACCAACTAGCAACATTTGTGTTTGTCTCCTACTACGCGACCAAACCAGATGCAGACGTATACTCGGACGATACCGTTTCACCAAAAGAACCCCATGCTCATAAAAAGCCCCTCCTCCTCAATGCCGCCTCCCTAAAAAAAACAGATTTCATGATCACAAAGGTCAACCTCTAAAAAATTGCCCCAAACACTCAGTAAAGTGATGCCTGCGCCCTATTTTTAAGGTCTCATTAATTGACTTGATGTTTGTGTAAGTAAAAAATGAAACCCCTAGGGTAACCACGTGCTGTGAACAGAAGCTTCAGGAATCCCCGAGACCCTGCCCTCCCGTCCAACCTATTTACCTAAATACCCAGACGCAAAAACTCACAAAGCCGCTTTGTACGCAGGTCTAGATGACAGCAGAGGAACATTTCCCCTTACGGCCAGGAGAATGAACATGGTTCTGGTAACTGTATATCCCGCCACCTTTTCTTATTGGGCTTAAGAGTTTACCATCAACACCCAAAGGGCCCTACCTGTCTTACAGGAATTCTAATGTAGGTAGACGTGGCCCTGAGGCTGCTGCGAGCACTTTGTAGTAGGACATCAATAACCTGTGCAGATATTCCTTTGATCACTACAATGCTAAGGAGTAAAAGAATATGTCCTCACACGGCATCCAGCGGATAGTCTTACTTTTACAGCAAACCTGCCCGCCAAAAAATGCAGCATGGAAGGTGTGTCTGCTTGTTTTCATTTCAAAAATAGAAGGGAAAAAAACCTGCCGCCAGCCACCGAGCAGGAAAGGGCAAATGTCTGCACCAACAGCCGAGGGCAAAGCAATGCGTGCTGATATTTTTTTTTTATGTAAATGACCCTTTGAGGTACATATATTTACTGAACGTAAATCAATTTTAAAAAAACATACTGGAGACTTAATTATACTTTAGGAAGTAGTCTCTTTTTTTAATAAAGTAATTTTTAACAAAAAATGTGTAGAACAAAATTAAGTGTAACCATAACAAATGAACACCAATGACATTTTCACAGTCTTTACCAGGATTTATATATTAAAATATAAGGAGTTTCGCGCGAGGAATGTTCCGCGCATACTCGCCACCCCTAAATGGAAAGTGCAAATTTTATTGTAAATGTTGAACCTTCGGAACAGCGCTGTTTTCACCTTGTTAACACACAGCTTCATGAATATTCTGCAGAAACAGCCATGCCCAAAGTATCCCATAAAATGCAACAAAACTGAGGGTGGATGAGCAGTCTTCTTCACACTTCGTCTTTTTTCTGTTTTTACATTGCATATCTTAACATAACCTACGTTTAAAAATAAAAAGAGCAAAAGAGGGCAGAGAAACTCTGCCCATATCACCATCTTCTCAGATGAATAAAAAAGAAGATTCTAGCAAACCACAATCACAAAGCTGATGAAAGGGCCCTGTGCCTATGGCGGTGTGGATTGCAGAAGTACAGCATCTGGACTGCGGGCGTTCCACCCTAAAAAAAGAAGCTAACCTTTTCACGACCTGCATGTGATTATTGCTGTTCCATAATTTATTCAGCACTGTACAAAACAAAGGATGGAGATGGATAATGCACGTCCTTGAAATGTCACAAAGTGTGTCTTACACGTTAGCGAAAAGATAAGTGATTGTACATGGTGTACACACTCACCTACGAATTGTGTGTGTACAGCAGAGCAGAGCAGAGCAGAGTCCCTAAATTGGATTTCGCATTCAAGAATATATATATATTTTTTTTCTACAACACATACGTTATCCCCACAGGACAGAAGAGCACTTTGTAGAGGTTTTACAAAAGATAACATTTGTTTTCTTTAGGATTACAGAGAAGCATTTACATTTAGCGTGATAAGTGGAAACAGCAGCATATCAGATTTGTAAATTGCACTACGAAATTTGAGTAAGAGGTTAGAAAGTTTGTCAAGTCTGATAGAGTGGAACGTTTTAGTATAAAACATGAACACTGGTGGAAACTGACAGAGTGGGAAAGGAGGTCAATAAACAAAATTATCCTTATAAATTAATTGAACTAAAGGAAGGAGAAGGGACTGGGGAGGAAAGTTCATATATAAAATCTCTGCAAATTGGAAGATTAAACGGTAAAAAGGAGCAATAGCAAAGTAAAAGAACAAAAATAATAATAAAATAGCAGTGCCAGGGATTGGCCGTCATCTCCTTAGTCCTGCACAAGGTAGACGGTATGATTTGAAGAAATGTTATCTTGATTTAAATGTAGATAGTTTTCCGTGTATGCTTTGAAATGGGAGCTAGAGCTGTCCTGACTGATATCGATGGTTAATTTGTTCTACATTCTGGCGGCAAATCGTGCAAAAAAGAGCGAGATATTTTCTAAGTGGGGCGCATTTGTGCGGCGACGCTGTGCTTTCTCCTAAGATGGTGTAGCTAAGGTTAGTCCAACAGGCCAAACAATACTGGAGACACAGGTTTATTGGACTTGCCTATTTGAGTGAGAGATTTTTTCAGACGATGACCAGCCCTATGTTGAAAAGCAACTTCCCTCCTTGATTTCTCATCCAGCATTGCTTTTTTTTCACTGATGCTTTTTCTGCCCTCCACCCATGGCAGTTTCACGTGTGCTCTTCCTGCGCCGTTCCATGCACCATGTGATTAATTCTACTATGTCCACCTCCTGTTGCCTGACCTGCAACTCTTCCACCCACCGTGGCCTTGTGCACAATTCAGCATTCGACTGGCAGTGTTCAGTGCCACACTCTGACCGCCTCTTCAGGGTCGGACAGGCCTGTTTTTTCACTGGGTATTTCCCCCAAAGGGTTGGAGCCCTTGGAGGCTGATTTTGAAAGCCCAGGGCTGCTCCATGTGGTTCTATCACTTTCCTCAGGGTTTTTTGCAGCTTGAAGATACCCATACTTTGAAGAGGATTGCGTGCTCAGGATAAAACCTTGATTATATTCCGTATATGGAGTGCCACTGGAATTAGGGGAGGGTCAAATTATGTGGCATGGCTGAGCAAATTATGCAGCAAGAAAAGGCAAATTATGCAGCATTGTGCAGCACATTTTGGGATCGTATTATTTTGTCATTTCTAAACTTGTTAACACTGTCTGGGCATTAGTCTCACTCCATTAGTCCCTGTTTAACACCCAAATACAGCAAAAAGCTACAAAATGGTTACCAGCCAAAATTTGCAAAGGGCCTTCCACTGGGCAGCAACATGTGTTGCTGCGTTTTTAGGAACTTTTGAACCATTTGAGCTAGAAACATATTTTTATTGGTTAAAGTGTGCCGATTATGCTGCAGATGATGGATTATGTAGCAAATCTACAATTACGTGAAAATCGCTGCACAATTGCCTAATTCCAGTGGCCCTGCCTATATGCAAGACTAAATTGCAGAACTGCCAACCCTGGACTAATTGCCACCGTATGATTGTATGGGGAGGTAGTGTGGTGTCTGGACAGGGCCAGGGCTTTCGAACCCCGGAATTGTCTGAAAATAAACACCTACCCTGCCCTACATCAAAAAGCAAGTCCTCTAGAGCAGATTCCTGTTAGCTGGGTGGGTTTATAAGCCCTGATCGACTCCTGCAGAATAAAATCTCCACGCACGAGTTGCAAACATTCTATGTGCAATGGGGTCCAGCTCACCATGTGATACTGGCTCTTTACTGGCGGCTGTGTGATAAGCGCTGAAACTGGCACCATGTGAGTTGGCAGGTCTGATGTGGCTCACTTTTTTTTATGTGTTTTTGGGTGAACAAGGGAACCCGCAAGGTAAAAAAGGACCTTGGGTCTCAACTTTTTATCACAAACATAGGTCATTAAAAAAACAATTTACAGTAATAATGAATATAGACTAGGATCAGTGCTAAATTTGAGGATGTCCAGCCGGACAAACAATTTAATGAGTCCAAGAATTGGTAAGCATGTTAGGAGCACAAGATGGAGTGGGACACAATCCTGCGTCCAACAGACAAACGAGGACAATTACATTTAGACAAATAGAATTTCAGGCAAAAAGGAAGAAGCTTGTGGCCAATGGTGATAGGTAGGGCAAGCTTTCTGAAAACAATATTCACACTTATTTTAACTCAGTGGTTTAACGTGTAAACTTGTTTAAAAAGTGTCCCGGTGAGGAGGCGATATCACACGGTGGCAGGGAAAACGAGCTGAAAACCGCTGAAACCCACTGTAAATGGTGGGTTTCCAGCTCGTTTCCAGGCATTTGAACAGTCCATGTCCATCAGGGGTGTGAAAATACCCCAGGAGGGGGGATTGAAAAGTGCCTCGTAGATACTTCTAGGCACAAGGCCCCGCTCCCGCCTCACACCGGGAGATTGTTCTTCAAGTTTGCAGGTATGAATCTCCCCTTCAAATTAAGGAAGTGCAGGTACTCAGTGCCAGTCCAATAGTACCTGCCCATTTAAAGCACTGGCAACAACTCCAAACGAAACACCCTGAATGATCGTGCGCCACGTGGTGCGAGTCCAGGCCGGTGCTCCAGTGACAAGCAACCAAAAGACCGCCCTGGCCCATCGCGGTGTGATATGTCTGACGCTGTGGTTACGTGGACGAGCAGCCACCACCGACGGCGCGGCCGCGTGCAGCAGGCTCACCTTGTGAATAATCATCGCGGGGCACGGAGCAGCGCTCGGGGAGAAGGCAAGCGGAAGATGACGTGGCCGAGGTTAATTATTATTCCCACATTAGGCTACAAAGCTGCCACACAAAGAAAGACATCAAGTGTAAACGAACCTTGGAAACCGGTCCTTAAATTTGACAGCTGTTTGACAACCGCAAAATGGAAAAATGACCTCCAACAACTGTGTATAAAAGAGACTATTAAGAGACGGATTTCACATGGACGGGCACAAAGCGCGCAGAGCAGGGCCTCGCCGGGGAATAGATAAATGCCGGCTGGAATTTTTATTGTCTTTGAAGGTGCTGGTGTAGACGCAGCTCCATTTCAAACGCGAGGGCCGCGTGTTACATTATCGCTATTAATGGCGGTTTGAGAAACACGAGGCCTGCGGGGCACAGACGGGCCGCATTCATCTCCCGCCGGTTCAGGCCGAGTTTACAGGCGCGCGCGCTTTCACCTGTGGCTGCGCCCCGCCCACGTATGTTTTCGGCACCGCCGCGCTCGTGGCTGTCGGGGCTTGGCCGAGCGTCACTAAACACTACTGTTGTGCCCCGGGCCACGCGCTTGCTCGGAACGTCTCACAAACGAGCGCATTTTTTGAGTATATTTTGAAAACATTGTTTTTTTTTTATTCTGTGAAGTTCAAATTAACCCCGGGGTTGCATCGCGATAATGAAGAGCGAGTGTCAACAGAGCAACGATCTCACACGAATATACCAGATGATTCATAACTGCTAATACATGTAAACGATGAGTGCAATCTGGCGAGGTCTTCCAAGAGAAAAACAAGGTTCTGGTAGGATAGCTCAGCGGGCTAATGCATCCAGTGGAGAGATGCGTGTGCTTCACATGACGCACACAGGCCCCTCCCCCGGCCCCCATCCCCCAGCAGGGCCACTACTATCTTTTGCGGGTCAATAAAAACAGCAGCACTGACTTGGGTAATAAATAACGCTAGAAATCAGCGCCTAAAGGCGAGACAAATTAAAGTGCGCTATATAGGCGTTGTTACAATTCTTATGTACGAAATTCGGGCGTTGTGAGAGCTAACCTCTGTCCCTTGAACGAGTGGTAAAGCTTGGTTCGTACCAGCCAATGACCACTTTCAATCGGGCGATGGGCCAATCTGAAGAAAAGTATGGCTGGCGAGGCATGCCGCACACGCCGGCTACACTGCAAAGTGGAGACAGTGCCGCACTTGGTTACACCAGGGCACTGGAGTGCCCTCAAGGTTTCCACCAAGTGGACCAGGATTCTCCGGTTGGCATGTGTAACAGAGGTGGAAAGAACATAACAATACTGTGCAATCCTCCTTGCATTTCTGTGTTTTCATTGGTGGACGCAGGGATTGTGCTTTGACCCATTGCTTCATGTGTTTATTCTGCTCGGACGGACGTCACAACTGAGTCCCAGCATGCATGTGTTTATGCAGTTTACTACTTTTTCTTCTATTGTTGCAGAGCGGTGGGGAAAGTGAGATGGATAAGGTAATCAGGGCTGCTGAGTTCTATCTCCCATTCTAGATATTTCGTGAAAGTCGCGGTCTACTGTGGAGGGTGAAAATATTCAAACCTGCGATCCGAAGTTTACCCACAGATGCCTGCAGCAAGGTAAGCCTCTGTTCCAGCTTATTGGGACTGGTTTATCTTAAATCTTTTTATATAATATAAAGAGACTACAAGGCTTGGATACATTTAAAGTGCTTTTTTTTACGCTAAAAGCATTGAAAAGCACATTTAAAGTGAAACAGCCCGAGCAGTTTATAGCCCGTGTAGTTATTACTATACCGAATGCTGTTGATTTCTCTGACCATGGAAGCATGAAAAACTGATTTGCCCCCCCAGGTTCTGTCACTATAAACGTGGAGGTTGAACAAAATTGCAGCAGCACCGCCTGATTTAGAGTGTTTTGCTTCCTACTGAATTGCATTGCAGGAACAAAATGGATTTTTGAGGAGTAATGTGAGTTAGGGGGTTCAGTACTGGTATTCCAGCATGTACTGATAGTCAAAAGAAAACAAGCATTGAAAATGCAATAGGCCTCGCCTTTTATTAAGTTAAAGCCATTTGATTTGCTAATGGTATTATATAGCAAAGCAAATGGCTTTAACTTAATAAAAGGCGAGGCCTATTGCATTTTCAATGCTTGTTGTTAATGACTAGAGTTCAAGTCCCTTTATCCTCTGCAAGGAGGGATGTCTGCTCCCAATCAAACACTCTTGCTTAAAAAGCTGTTTAAACAAAGGCTGGAACATGTTCTGGGCAGGCCGGGTTGGGGGTGTGAATGTGTGCAATATCGATTCTGCATTCTGATCTAAATGCGAGAAGATAGGAGCGGAATATGTGAGGCGCTTGGCTGTTGTAAAGAGAATGTAGCATAGCGACTAGAGCCGCCAATCCCTGAGAAACAATAACCCCTTATAAAGTTAGAAAGTTACACCTTAGAAAGACAAGTGCCTAGAGTTCTCCCACCCCCCTTCGCTTATTCCAGCCCGTATCCCCTGTGCTCACCCCCGGCACGCACCCTCTCGGATCCCTCGCTTCCACCAGGTTGGGACCTCACTGGGCTCCTCCCCAGGGTTGCCACTGGGAGCCACCATCTTGCGCTACGCCGCTACAGACCCCGCCCGGGCATCTACAGAGAAGAAAGATAAACTAAGCGCGACATAGAGGGAAGACAAGCTCTGTGCGGCATAGAGAGAGAGGAAAGACTGGAAAAGGTCCTAGCCACAAGGAAAGACTACCTAAGCTGTAGCAATAGCGACGGATATAATGGACTTAAAAACCGTTCAATGGGTGTGGTAACTAAAGACACAAGCATTGGCATAGCCAATAGGTACCGCCGGTGACAAATGCAGGAACCTCAAAGTCACAAGTTCGAATTCAGCCTCGGCAAGTTAACGTTTCGATATATCCGATGGGAGCAAATGTGGTGCTATAAATTAAGCAAGGGCAACATCGGTTCCTAGAGCAACGTTACGCAGCACTACATAAAAAGATCTGCATTGATATTACATGCATGTCGGGTGTCGCTCTTTCTAACACGTGAAACCAGGGGAGGGCTGGGTGAGCCACGGTAAACTCTAAAACAGCATTTGCTAATCAACAGGGGGCCAGTAGCGGAGCGCAACAGTAGCTTAGAAATGCGACTCGAAAAAAAACACGCCTCAGCAGCGCAAGCAACCGAAATAAATGCAGACACGATGAGGGATTCAAACAGGTAGAAGAGATGGCGCACAAGCAACGCCAACAACGACTCCCGCATTTTTTTCTCTTGTAGAGCCGTCCCAGTTGGACTGGCTCGCCTGACTGGTTTCTTATCTTTATGGGGCCATGTGTTTGGCCCCATAAAGATAAAAAAAACTTTTACACCAGCAGTAAGTCGGGGCAGCCAGTCCAACTGGGACAGCTCTAAAAGAGAAAAGTGTACGTCACTATACGCTCTTTTCCAATGGCTGGCCACCGTTTAGCATAAACGGTGACACTAGCCAATGGAAAAGAAGGGCGGGGTTTAAAGCCCACTAGAGAAATCTCCTCAAATCATTAACTCTCGCCAGCGCAGTCTTACGCCAGGCGAGACCTAAAAATAAGGGGACGTCTTTTTCAGAGAATAAAAAAAAAACTTGGTATACAAAAATCGAGGGGAGAAACAGTAAAGTGAAAACAGAGGAAAAATAGGATGTTTGCAGAAACGTAGTAAGGGATAAGAGTAGTACTTAAGTAGGGCACAGAGTAAGCGACGGGTGGATATTAAAAGTTAAAAGGCTCAGATTCGGGGAGGAGCCAAGATGGCGGACGGACAGGACGTCTGAGCTCCCGGCTCCGCAGCCCGTCTGCTGTTTACATGACATCCTGATCTTTAATCCTGCCTACGGCGCGAGCAAATGTAACCACGAATGCGCTGATACTTTCCGCATTCCTCCGATGTTCCCGCCGGCTTTTTTGGTCGAGGATTCATAGAGTTTGCCGACTTTGGACTTTGCCCACGCATTCTGGCCCGACCACCACCGCCGGACACCGCTTATCACGTACGGGGAGACGACCTGGGGCTGGATCGGCGCCGGGGGAAATGTGACCGGACGTGGAGTGGGCGGCCTGGCGGAGCCTTCTTCGCGACGGAGAGAATTCCTGTACGATTGGGTCCGGGCTGGCGAATCTTCCTTTGTCCTCCTACCAGCGGTCAGAGCGGTGACCGTTTGAGAGCGCCCACCACCCGCATTGCAATACAGCCGAGGGCTCTCCCATCGTGTGAGGCCCGTATAGCGAGCAGCAACTCCTCTTGCCCTCACTACTGTTCCTCCGTCCTATGGAGTCGCCCTCACCCCTCCGAGATGGGCTGGCGGCGGAAATGGTGTCGGTGCCGGTCTACTTCGCCGGAGAGGCGGAGGCCGCCATGTCCCTGACGCAGGCTTCACTGCCTGCTGTCGAGCTGGAGGGTGTCCCGGTGGCGCCTTTACATACTGTCGGCATGCTGCAGCAGGGAGCAGACCTGACCTATGGTGATATCCTTCTAGCCCTGGGGGACTTGCGGGCGACATGGTGCCAACGCACTCGAGAACTGGAGTGGAAGATCGATGCTGCTATGCCATCCAGGGAACTGCTGCGGTTGTCTGACCCCCCAATGCCTCTCATTCCTTTCGAGGCGGATACAAATTGGCGACAGGGGGATACTGTGGATCGTCCTCTCCCTGGTTACAGTGTCGAGGGTTTTTCTAATGATCAAGTTGCAGATACAAAGCTCCCTTCCACTTCACAAGCTGAGACTCTGCCTCTGCGGGTGTTGCCGTGTCTGCCTCAACATCGCCGGAGTGTGTGCCGTTCGGTGGGGAAAACTGTGTTTGTCACTATCGATGTGGTGATGGTCTATGACTGGGAACTCTCGCTTCTTCTCCCTCTGCGTCTTCTTTGCCGTGAGCGGCCATCTTGCTCCTTTGTTCTGCCTGAGGTACACTCCCAGCGGCGGCCATGTTTGGTGGGGTCTCCGCGTTCAGGCCAGGGTTGATGTTGCCTCCCCTTGATGATCCTGCTTGACCGCCTGGCATGACCCGGACTAGAATATTTGCTTATGTATCGGTTGTGCCGCATGTGTGTAAATTGCTACTGTTTACCGCGGGGGTGGATCTGTGGGGCCGCTCAGGATCGGGCCGGGGCTGGGCGATTTTCTTTAGTTTGCTGTACGTATTGGCGGACGGGGACTAGGATGCGGCTGCTAATTATCTGCTTTGCTCGCACATTTGGAATGGAGTCTCCCCACCTGCCGCTTTGCTTGCTTCTTCAGTTGTGCTGATGATTTTCAGGGTGGGGGATGCTTAATGGGCTGTGGTGACCGGGAGTATGTAACATTTCCTCCTCCTGCCTTCTCTGGGAGTCGGAGACTGGGAGGTTATTTCCCACTCTCCGGACTCTCTTTCCTACTTGGGGTTCATTTGGGGCGACAGGCATGCCTATTGGGGGGGGGGTGGGCCATGGCCTTCCGCTGGTATGCAGGGTGGGGGGATGGGATGTGTTCTATGTCTTCTTCGTCTCTATGGCCCTCTCTCTCTTTCTTTCTCCCTTCCTCTTTGGTTTCTTTTTCTTTCATGTTTCTTTGTTTCTTCGGGGTCGGGGTTCAGTGTTAGTAAGGAGCTTATTGTGTTTTATCATTCTGTGGTATAGTGTATGCTCTTAGTCCCTGGATGGTGGCCACCTGTCTCCTTACCAATGCCTTCCTATATAACGCTTCCTTCTGGGTGCTCCGTGAACGGTGATGTCTCTCCTGGTCAGTGATTAGCTTCGACTCTTTTCGAAGTACACTATGTTGTACTCGACAAAACCATAAAATTAAACCTTTTCTTATCCTGACATTATTGTTCTATGTTCTCCAATGTCATAGCGGCCGGCCCCGAGGGGTTGTAGGCAGACGCTGTGTATTGTGCATCTACCGAAATAAAGGTTTTTATTAAAAAAAAAAAAAAAAAAAATAAAAAGTTAAAAGGCTAGCGTTAGGTTTAGGGCATGGAGAGTTTAAGGGTATTATTTTGTAGCCAAAATACAATAAGGCAAATCTGAGATTTAGATAAGGTTTCCTAAAAATTTAATTTTTGTTAGAAGATAAAACAGAAATGAATCACACACGTTTAATCACTCATTATTAATCTTTAAGTGAGTCATTAACCTGGAACAAACATATGGACTCCTGACATCAGGGTGCACTGTAAACCAGAGGAAAGGTGCTTTGGTAGAGCTCTGTGGACTCCTTAATCCTCATTCCTGTAGTAGAAATGAACACTGCGGGCAAAGGTTTAAGTGCTTTGTAAGAACTTCGGGGCATATTATCAAGAAACGGCGTTCAGGCGCGCAACCAAGATGGCCGCGTAGGTGCGAGGCTCCCGAGGACCACCACGACCTCCTGAATTAATCCTGGCTATATCCTGTCCTTGTTGAGGGGACGGCATCGGTGAACCCGAGCTGAGGCGCCATCCGTTTTTCCTTTTCGAATCGGACCCCGGACACTGGTGGGAGCACCGATTGAAGGTTGCGGCCCTCTCCGCGCTGGCCCCCCGGATTGGAGTAGTGGGGCGATCCGGGGACAAAGCGAACAACAGCGGCGGGCAGGGCTGGGCGACTCGCGTACCCCGTGCTTTCACTTTCGCTTTTGCGCTCTCCTTGCCCTCAAGCGAGGTAGGGTTGCGGAGCGGGGTGCGGTGGTGTGGCTTTGTCCAGGTGCCCGGCTGACCCGCCGGCCGTGAGTCGTCCTGCGGCCCAGTGGTCGCCCTCCCCCCCCCCCGGAACCTGTGAACTGGTTTATCGGCCCTTTCGAGGAGATTGGCGCGACGGTGGGAGAGCAGGCATGTCCACCAAACAAGATGGCGACCGGGCGAAGGTGAAGACGACCCGCCGCGGCCCGGCGCCTCAATCCAACAGTATGGACCGCTACACCCTCCAGAAGGGATCTCCGGAGACATCGCGCACATCCCCGGCGGGCCCGACGGAGGCATCTGCTCAACCGGTGGATCTGACCCTCCGGGACGTCATGGGCGCCATCGCAGAGATGAAGGCCTCAGTGGACCAGCGCTTCGACACCCTAGCGCACAAGATAGACTCGGTCCTGGTGGATGTTAGCCTTGTGAGGGCTGACTTGTCCAAAACCAACGACCGGGTCGATTCCCTGGCCCACACCACAACGAGCCTCACGACGGACGTGGTGGCCCTCCAAAAGGAGGTGCGCCGGCTTGGCCAGGATTCCGAGGGTCGGGCCCGGAGGAATAACGTTCGCATTGTGGGAGTGCCGGAGGGACGAGAGGCGGAGGCGGCAGATCTTTTTGTGGAAGAATTGATCCTTACCCATCTCCAGCCCCGGGGGCTGAGTAAGCTTTTTGCGGTGGAACGTGCTCACCGGGTCCCTGGGGGCAGACCTAAGGCCGGTGCCCCGCCGCGGCCTCTCATTGCCCGGATTTTTAATTTCCGGGACAGAGACGCTATCCTGCAGACCTCCAGGCAACAGGGACCGGTCAAGCTTGATAACATGGATGTGCATTTCTACCCAGACTTTACTCCGGCGGTCCAAAAACTGAGACTGAGTTTTCTTGGAGTTAAACGTCGCCTACGGGACCTGAACCTTAAGTACTCAATGCTCTTTCCAGCTAAGCTAAGGGTGGAGGTGGATGGGCGCACGCACTTTTTTGACCGACCCGAGGCGGCTGGGGACTGGTTGGACACTCTGCCTGGAGATCGGGGCCGGGGGGGTGGGGGGGGGTGCGGTTGGCGGGGAGGGCCCGCCGGATCAGAACTGAGGGGTGAAGAATAGGCCTTGCTCTGGACAACATTCCTTTACCATTTTCTGATCGTTTATGTTCCCCTCCGATGGAGGTCGTGTGGGGTCTGTTGGGGGCTTCCCTCCTCCTTTGGGGGACTAGTTAGTTTTTCATCTATGGGGCGACAGGCACACTGCACTTTGGGGGGGCTGTCTGGGCTCATGCAGGGGTGCAGGGAGGGGGGAGTTCTGTTGGTATGGGGGGGTGGGGGGGGGGTGTGTTGTTTGTTTGCACCGCAAGGCAAGCCCTTTACTGTATTGTTGCTCTCGAGATGCTCTGTGGGGGACGACTGATTGCTTCTACGTATGATGGGGGGTAGGGATTTGACTGTGTTGTCATGGAATGTTAACGGCCTGGGGGACAGGATTAAGCGTGGTGTGGTCCTGCAATACCTGAAACGTATCTCACCAGATGTTATCTTCCTGCAGGAGACGCACCTTATAGGTAACTCCTTTCATGCTATGAATCGGCGAGGCTATCGTTTGGTGGCCCACTCGGGCTTCACCTCGGGCTCGCGGGGGGTGGGTATCATGATTAAGAACTCGCTCCCGTTGGAGATTGATGAGGTGCGCCATGATGAGAGGGGACGCTACACTGTTCTGGTGGGTAGAATGGAGGGTACAGTGTTTGTTTTTATATCAGTGTACGTCCCACCTGGGTTACAATCTACTACATTTGCGGATTTGGGGCGCCTTCTCCTGGACCTCCCGGGTGGCCTGCTGGTGGTTGGGGGGGACTTTAATGCGGTAGTTTCTGGGTCTATGGATCGCCATCCCCCTAGGGACCTCCCCCGGGCACAGGCCTGGCTGTCCGGCCTTTTAGATACTCTGGGCCTGGTGGATTGCTGGCGACTAAAGCATCCCGCACAGCGGCAATACACCTTCCACTCGGGTGCCCATGGTAGCCTCTCGCGGCTTGATTACATCCTTGTCCCGGCGGCCTATGCTGGGAGGGTGGGAGAGGTGTGCCATCTGGCGCGGGGCATTTCAGATCACTCCCCAGTACTGTTACATTTCGATGTCTTCCCTAGGGGGGAGGGCAGGGTGGCTCCAATCAATGCTTGGTACTTGCGTGACCCCACTATTCGTGCCGACTTGATCAAATCCTTACAGCGATACTTTGATGAGAATGTGGGGTCTGTCCCTTCGGCCATCTCCCTGTGGGAGGCTTTTAAGGTAGTTCTCAGAGGGGAGGCCCTCTCCTTTATCTCCCATGCCCGGAGGCGCGAGCGGGAGGAGGTAACCCGGGTGGAGGCCGAAATTGCGGAACTAGAAGGTGACCTGGGGAGCGGGGTAACAGACGCCAAGTTGCATGTTCTGCACCTCAAGCAGGCGGCCTATAGGGCCCTCGTCACGGAGGCGGCCAGGGGCCTCAGTAGAGAGCAACAGGGCCGACTGTATGATGTGGGTGATAAGGCTGGTAAATTGATTGCGTGGTTGGACAAGAGGGAGAGAGCGAGTCGTGTGGTTCCTTTGATTGAGGGGATGGATGGTGTGCCTGTCACCGAGCCGGAAGCCATTGTCTCCTGCTTCGCGGATTACTTCCGCGAGGTGTACTCCCCGGTTTCTCCCTGCTCGGAGGAAGATTCCCATGCCCTGCTTCGGGACATCGCGCTGCCCTCCCTTACGGTGGAGGACAGGGATTTGCTGGACGCTCCTCCCACCTCGGACGAAATTGCCCTGGCTATTCGCTCGGTCGCATCCGGCAAGGCCATGGGCCCCAATGGTATCCCTATCGAGCTCTACAAGCTGCGACCGGATGTACTGGCGCCCCACCGGCGCGCCATGTTCCTGGCGGTCCGCTCGCAGGGTTCCCTCCCGCCGGACCAGCGTCTGGCCACAATCGTGGTGATCCACAAGGAGGGGAGACCCCGTGAGCGGGTTACATCCTATAGGCCTATCTCGCTCTTGAACGCGGAGCCCAAAATCCTCGCCAAGGTACTGGCCAACCGGCTGGTTGGCGTGGTGGGCGATTTGGTCCACCAAGACCAATCCGGCTTTATACCCCATCGCAACACGGCTCTTAATCTGCGACGCTTGCATGGGGTGCTCGCGCGTGTCCCGTTTGTGCGGGAGCCGGCCATCTTGGCGTCCTTAGATGCCACCATGGCGTTTGACACGCTTGAATGGCCATACATCTGGGCGATGCTGGCGAAATTTGGATTTGGACCGGGATTCATTAGCTGGGTCAAATTGTTGTATTCGGGCCCATTGGCGCAGGTGGTGGTGAATGGGCGAGTCTCGGCCCCCTTCGCGCTGGGGCGGGGCACGCGTCAGGGTTGCCCCTTGTCACCGCTCCTGTTTGCATTGGCCTTGGAGCCCTTGGCGGAGTGGCTGCGGTGGCACCCCTCCATCCGTGGTCTCCGCTGGACCCCCGAGCATGAGGACCGCGTGTCCCTCTACGCCGATGATATCCTTTTGTATCTCGCCTCCCCGCGTAACTCGCTGATTGTCCTGGTTGATGTTTTGCGCTCCTTCGGTCGTAACTCAGGCCTTGTCATCAACTGGACGAAATCCTGCGTGTATGTGCTCTCCGGGGAGGCTCCGGCCCTACCACGGGACTGCCCGATCCAGATTGCCTCCCAGGGGTTCCGGTACCTGGGTATATATATTACTCTTGACCCGGAGGCCCGCTACGAGCGGAACTTGCTGCCCCCCCTCCAGCGCTTGCGGGAGGACGTTGCGCGCTGGCGGCGTCTTCCGCTTTCGCCGCTTGGCCGAGCGGCCTTGTTTAAGATGATGTCCTTGCCGCGCTTTCTGTATGCGCTTCAGAACACTATGGACTTGGTTCCGGCGCGCTACTTCCGTGAGGTGGAGAGCCTGCAGCGGCGCCTGTTCTGGGACGGGAGGCCGCGTATTGCTCTGGCTAAATTGACGCTCTCGTGGTACGATGGGGGGGTTGCCCTCCCGGACATTAAACGGTATTACTGGGCCTCCCAGCTAGCTGCAATTAATCATGGCCTTTACGGGCCCGCCCTGAACCCGGCATTTGAAATGGACAAGATGCTCCTGCCCGGTGGCGATTATAATCGAGCGCTCTACTCTGGCGCGCCCGACTCCCGTCTGACGGGACCGACGCGTGTCATGGTGCGTGTCTGGCATGCGGCTAATGCAGCTATGGGGTGGAAGGACCGTTTGACCCGGGCGTCACCGCTATATGCGTCTGAGAGGTTGGGCTCCCTGTGGACATCGAAGGGCTTCGAGAAGTGGGACACGATCGGAATCAGCACAGTGGGAGATCTCTGGACGAGGGGGGGATTCAAAACTTTTGAGACGCTGCAGACGGAGTTTCAGCTGCAAGGCAGTGAGTACTTTCGGTACTTACAAGTCCGCCACGCGCTGGGCTCCGTCTTCCCTGATGTCGCGTCCATTCCGGAGTCTTCCCCCCTGGAGGACAGAGTGCTGGATGGCCATGTCCCAGACAGCACGATCTCCCTTATATATAAAAAACTGATCAACGACAGATCGTGCCTGCTGACTAGTCTCCGCGAGGCCTGGGTTGCCGACGGGCTGGAACTGGACGACGAGGACTGGATTTCCGCGGTGGCCTCTCCGAAGGAGGTGGCCATCCCGGCTCGCCTTCGCTTCGTCCAGCTTAAGATCCTCCACCGGGTTTACGTGACGGGGCCAAGGCTTCTACGTATGGGCTTTGTTGGTGACGGATTGTGTAAGCGTGGCTGTGGTGCCTTGGCAACTTTCATGCATATTCTGTGGGAATGCCCACAGGTGGAGCGATTCTGGCGTGGTGTGCATGAGGTCCTGCGTGTGGTGACGCGTGTTGCGCTGTTGCCTGAAGCGAGGAGATGCTTGCTGAATGTGTGGGAACCAAATGACTATTCGGTCCCGCAGACGCGGTGGGTGACTCTGGGATACATGATAGCTAAGCGCGACATTGCTCAATTGTGGGGATCCCGGTGGCCCCCAGCGGTGTTGGCCTGGAAAGAACATATGGATTGGTGTATGTTTCGTGAAAAGGTAGTGTATGTGGCGAGGGGTAAGCCTGGGGCGTGGGTGAAAATCTGGGGCCCCTGGAACGCCTATCGCGGGGGTATTTGTGAGCCGCCACTGCTACCGGCCGCCTCACCAGCTCCGTCCCCCTAGCCGACCCCCTCCCCCAGCCGCGGGCATGTGGTTCCCCTGTCCCTGATTTATTCCCATTCCCCTCTTCAGAGTTTGGCTGCTGGTTGGGATCCCCCACTTAAGGAGCACGTGCCGTCACTTTGGATGGCGGGTTGCCTTGCGGGTGTGGTTTTTTGTGTTGTTCTGTTTTGAAAAAAGGAAACCGTATTGTGGGCTTGGAGTTATGTGGCCTGCGCTATTGATATCTCCTGCTTTACCGATCTGCGCCGCCAAGAGACTCTTGCTGTAGGTATGTCATATGCTTCTGCCACTCTAGCGGCCGGCCGGATGGTTGTAGGCCCATACTTGTAACCCTTTTTAACATGTAATAAACAGTTTCAAAAAAAAAAAAAAAAAAAAAAAAAGAAACGGCGTTCAAATTATCGCCGCTTTAGCGGCAGAAAACTGCTGCTAAAGCGGCAATAATGGGCTTGATAATATGCCCTTGAGAATTCCCATAGAAGCCCATGTTCTGGTGTCAACATGGGCTTCTATTGGAATTCTCAAGGGCATATTATCAAGCACATTATCGCCGCTTTAGTGGCAGTTTTCTACCGCTGAAGCGGCAATAATTTGAACGCCGTGCTTGATAATATGCCCCTTCGTGTTTATTTACTTCGCTAGTACCAATGCGGAGAATTGTGGCAAGTTCATCAGAGTGCTTTGGACTTTTTATTGAATTCACATGACAATGAAGAGTAAGTACTACATAGAATGGGAGGGTTTTCCAAGAACATGAGGGTATAATGGTGGTCAAAAGCACATATCCATTTTTAGGTCTCGCCTGACCCAGCGCATGCGCTGGTCTGGCGAGACATTTTGTGAGGGCTCCAAAAAGTGCTACCAGGCCAGCCTAGAGCTACAGTGCAAGTGCGCGGGTGCGCGCGCGCGGGGCTTTACCGTGATTACTTTCACTTTCGTGGCCACACGGCCGCTTTGATGTTTGATCGCGATCACCGATAGGCTTCAATAGATTGCAGCAGTGAAAACAAGCATTGGCATAGCCAACAGGTCTCGCTTTTGGGACCTTATAAGTGTTTAGTTATGCAACTGTTGCATGGCTAAACACTTATAAGGTCCCAAAGGCGAGACCTATTGGCTATGCCAATGCTTGTTTCTTTATGTTGTATGACAGAGTCTGGCGGCTCAGTGGACCAATGCGTCCTCATGGTCACAGGTTCAAATCCTAGTGGGTCCACTCAGCCTTTCATCTTTCTGAGGTTGATAAAATGAGTTCCATTGAGTTGAGTGAAAAATGAACATCTGTTATTCAGCGCCAAGATACCCTTGGTTAAACGTGAGCTTTACAAATACACGTTATGGTATGGTACAACTCTCTAGTTATTGTTTTTTTTTTTTTTTTTAAAGAACTTTACAGTAATATAACGCTATGATATAAGGCCCAGCCAGCCATATTGGGATTATCTTTAAACCCCTAGTGTGCCTCTGCTCTGCTTCAGAGTAAAGCAGATGGAGCAGCACAAGACAAAACTAAGGCCCCAGTGTGGCTGAAGAGCAGGCAATGTAAGCCAGGGACGGCGAGAGGCCGGGGAGCGATGGGCCTCATTACCGAACAAGACAAAAACGGGAGCTGCTCCACAAGCTACATCGACGGCCCCATGCAGGGTGTTGGCGCAGCGAGGCAGAGGAAGCCACTGAGATCCTGCAGTCGCACCCCCTGTTACTGTGCCATCCTCCAGGAGGACAACTGAGAGAGCTAAAGAAAGGGCCACCAAGACCGTCCGATCCAAGAGAGACACCAGAGGAAGCAACGAGTGGGTCAAAGTGCGACAGCTATCCTCAGAAAAGAGAACTTAAGAGACCGCGGCATGCTAAGGTTGTGAGATGGGTGCAACAAGGGGCGGGAGCCTGGAGGAGAACCCTCTGCTAAAATAGCACAACACATAACACTGCTCCCTCCCAGCAGCTGAGCGTGGCTCTCATTAAGGCAGACACTAGATCACCGACCGGCTTTCAGCAAGTGGGACACCAGGACAAGGGACTCCAGACACAGGAGCCGAGTGATTGAAGCTTCTACATATTTAAAGTGGTAGGCTGCGTGTACTTTTACATCTAGATACAACTCGAAGGGAGTAGACTGGCGTGCCTCCCTCTTTTCAGACTTTCAAACACTTCATCTGAATTCCTTTGCAACACAGACTCTGACTTTCATCTCCCCTTCGGAAAAATTGAACAGAAGCAATTGGCAGATGCGGATCTGCGATAAACTGCAGCAGCACCTTTTGTCTGGACCTATCACTGCATTCCATCTCGGGAATCGCTTTTAACTCCTCGGTCCTGGCACAGCATCTGACGGGGAAACTCATGCTGGGCCGGTGCCGGGGGTAAGTCAGGCGCAGGTGAGCGATTCCCACGATACCGCAAGCAGCAGCAATTCCTTTGAGAATGCCCTGCTTCCTGACTGCCCGTGTGTCCTCTGGAGTTAAAGCATGGACACTGCTTGGAAAGAGTTCACTTACCTGCTGCACGACTACCAACTAATCAGAAGGCCTAACATCCCTGGAGGGCACTGTAAACAAATCATCAACTTGACAGTGACAAACGAGGCTCACACACCAGATTTTCCTTAGAATTTACAGCTTGCTAATCGCAAAGTTTTTGGAGTTCGTCCTAAAGTGTCTGAGCCCCCAGTTCTCATCATGTCAGGCTGAGAACGAGACGGTTCTGAACGTACAGGGAAGAGATTCCGAAAATGACTGTCTCTCCCCGAGTTCTGTGCTACCTGAAGGGTAGAAACAGGACTACAGGAGTGTACACAGTGAACCATGTGTGGCAGATTCATTTTCTAGGTCTACGGTGCATACACAAAGCTGGGGAGCAGTAGTGGACTGTGCACTGTAAAGTAACATTCACTAAGTTGCATTACAAATATTTTACATTTCTTTGTACATGTAGACACAGTAAATTGAAGTGATCACACATATATGTATCTGATCAAGTGCTGAGGCTATTAGATTACATCTGTATCAGTAATCCAGTTTCTCTGTTTAGTGTTGACATGCTTTTTCAAAACAAGCTGGTGGAACATTATATTTGAATGATTCCGTCACCTTGTAGGATCAACCTTCGCTGGGACAACATCTGAGAGGCTCACATTGCCAAGCCTAGTAGAGCTCAAAGAAAAACCCTCAAAAGTGTCATAACACTTCACTAATAAAGTCAGAGGCATGCCACTGATAAAATACAAGATATGGGAAATGTAGTAATGTAGCAACAATTGCAAATTATACTTTTAAGTATATTACAGCTAGGAAACCAGAAATGAATAGATGCAAAATGAAAAGGCAAAAATATTATTACCATCCTAGGCCGCTACCATATACCTAAACCCTAAAAACACCCTCACTACCCTTTTCCCTTACCTACCACATTACCCTAAAACATCCTTACCAGCATATGCCCCTACCCACCTCTCAACCCTAAAAATACACTTACCACCCTATAACCTTATCTACACCTGAACCCCAACACCCTTACCACCATATGCCCTTACCCACCTGCACACCCTAAAAACAAGTTTAACACCAATACCCCTACCCACTCATAATTCCTAAAAACACCCTTACCCATACCCAAAACCCTTAAAACGCCTTTACCACCTTATGCCCCTACCCACCCTTAAACCATATGAACATCCACCCCCTCAAAATACCCTTACCACCCTATAACCCTGCCCATCCCTAAACCCTAATATATATATATATATATATATATATACACATATATATATATATATATATATATATATGTACTCCAACTCCAGTTTCCTTGTTCAGAAACGGACACCGACACAGGGGCAAGATTAGCAATCTGTTCCTTGTTTATTGATTACGCTGTGACGTCTTTCAGCACTTCCTGCCTTGTTCACACAGCATAGATATATATATATATATAAATTTTCATTATTTTTTTTCAAGGAAAAAACCAAAGGTTAAAGATTAGTTATAATTAGGAAGACTTAATTTATTATTCATGTACAAAACGAACAAACTACACAAACATTAAAAAGTGAAACATTAATTATTATTAGCACCCGCCCAAAACATACCATAACTTGCAGACCTCGGTACAAAATGATGTAAACTTGCTAGTCAGACTAAATTAAATATAACTCACCCCCTACCATGCACAGCTTATACGCTTTCATATTACATGACTTATACTTAGTTAAAGAATAGCATTCATAGCAACACGGGTTACAAACAACATAATTTATGTGCAGACTGTACATGGTAGAGGGGAGAGTTATAGTTATTGTAGTCTGTCTTGTGAGTTTACAACACTATGTATAGAGGTCTGCGAGTTATGCAAGTTTTGGGCGGGATGGAAATCATAACTAAGTTATAAGTATAATTTTTCAATTTCTAATGTTTGTGTAGTTTTAATTTGTTTTATATAGAGATAATAAATTAGGTTTTCCTAACTATGATTATTCCCATACCGTTTGTATTTTTCATTGAATTTCTATATTTTTCTTTTAAATGTGTTTGGAATCACATTATGTTGTTTATTTTGGTATTAATTCTTACATATTTACTTTTTCTTGTACATTTCAATAGATTCATGGTACTTTCTCAATAATTTGTAGTGGGGTGGCGCAGAGTGGAGTGGCATGGTGGACAGTCGGGCGGAGTGCCATACAGTGGAGTACAGCAGACTGGCATAGAGTGCAGTGGAGCACAGTGGTGCGCAGTTGAGAAGAGTGATGTAGAGTGAAATGGCATAGAGTAGAATGGTGTACAGTTCAGAGGCATTGGGTAGAATGGAGAGGGTAGAGTGACAATGTGTGCAGTGAAGTACCATGGCAAGGAGTAGAGTGGAATGGCATAGAGTGGCATGGAGTGTCATTCAGTACAGTGGAGAGGTGCACAGTAGAGTGGACTGGTATAGAGTGCAGTAGCATAGAGTTGTGCAGAGTAGAGGCATAGAGTGCAGTGACCTGCAGTGCAGTGGCTTAGAGTGGCGCAGAATGCAGTGGTGTAGAGGTCAGTGGCGGAGAGTGCTTCTGAGTATAGTAGAGTGGCTTACAGTGCACTGGGGTACACGGCAGAGGAGTAGAGTTGTGTAGAGTGGTGTAGTGTAGAGTGATGTACAGTGCAGTGGCATAGAGTAGAATGGTTTGCAATGTATTGGCGTATACTACAGTGGCATAAAGTAGAGTAGAGTGGCATGGAGTGTAGTGGTGTACAGTAGAGTGCAGTGGAGTAGAGTGCAGTAGCATACAGTTGAGTGGTGGTGGGTAGAGTGGTGCAGAGTGCAGTGGCGTAAAGTGCATTGGTGTAGAGTAGCATAGAGTTAAGTGGCATAGGCTGCTGTGGCATACAGCGGTACAAAAGGGGGTGGTGATGGACGGAGCGTCAGAACCAATCAAACACTCACACCCAGTCAACAGATCTGGGTTTGATCCATCACCGTTCTTTAGCCCACTCTGCCACCCCAGTTCAGACATGGCCATATGCAAATCAGTCTGACCCTGTGCCTCATGGGAACAGTCCAGCCCGAACTGCCAGGCCATGCCTTCACTGGACCGGAAACAAGCTTCCTAGGACCGGTTTCTGGCATTTCAACCGTCTTCAGCCAGGCTTGCTTGAATCCAGTGGCAAAGTGAGCAAGGGACTCACGTCTGAGCATACCCTGCCAACTTATGGCGAACAACGCGGTACAAAAGGGGGTGGTGATGGACGGAGCGTCAGAACCAATCAAACACTCACACACAGTCAACAGATCTGGGTTTGATCCATCACCGTTCTTTAGCCCACTCTGCCACCCCAGTTCAGACATGGCCATATGCAAATCAGTCTGACCCTGTGCCTCATGGGAACAGTCCAGCCCGAACTGCCAAGCCATGTCTTCCCTGGACCGGAAACAAGCTTCCTAGGACCGGTTTCTGGCAATTCAGCCGTCTTCAGCCAGGCTTGCTTGAATCCAGTGGCAAAGTGAGCAAGGGACTCACGTCTGAGCATACCCTGCCAACTTATGGCGAACAAAGCGGTACAAAAGGGGGTGGTGATGGACGGAGCGTCAGAACCAATCAAACACTCACACCCAGTCAACAGATCTGGGTTTGATCCATCACCGTTCTTTAGCCCACTCTGCCACCCCAGTTCAGACATGGCCATATGCAAATCAGTCTGACCCTGTGCCTCATGGGAACAGTCCAGCCCGAACTGCCAAGCCATGCCTTCCCTGGACCGGAAACAAGCTTCCTAGGACCGGTTTCTAGCATTTCAACCGTCTTCAGCCAGGCTTGCTTGAATCCAGTGGCAAAGTGAGCAAGGGACTCACGTCTGAGCATACCCTGCCAACTTATGGCGAACAAAGCGGTACAAAAGGGGGTGGTGATGGACGGAGCGTCAGAACCAATCAAACACTCACACCCAGTCAACAGATCTGGGTTTGATCCATCACCGTTCTTTAGCCCACTCTGCCACCCCAGTTCACACATGGCCATATGCAAATCAGTCTGACCCTGTGCCTCATGGGAACAGTCCAGCCCGAACTGCCAAGCCATGCCTTCCCTGGACCGGAAACAAGCTTCCTAGGACCGGTTTCTGGCATTTCAGCCGTCTTCAGCCAGGCTTGCTTGAATCCAGTGGCAAAGTGAGCAAGGGACTCATGTCTGAGCATACCCTGCGTAAGAACGGTGATGGATCAAACCCAGATCTGTTGACTGGGTGTGAGTGTTTGATTGGTTCTGATGCTCCGTCCATCACCACCTCCTTTTGTACCGCTTTGTTCGCCATAAGTTGGCAGGGTATGCTCAGACGTGAGTCCCTTGCTCACTTTGCCACTGGATTCAAGCAAGCCTGGCTGAAGACGGTTGAAATGCCAGAAACCGGTCCTAGGAAGCTTGTTTCCGGTCCAGGGAAGGCATGGCTTGGCAGTTCGGGCTGGACTGTTCCCATGAGGCACAGGGTCAGACTGATTTGCATATGGCCATGTCTGAACTGGGGTGGCAGAGTGGGCTAAAGAACGGTGATGGATCAAACCCAGATCTGTTGACTGGGTGTGAGTGTTTGATTGGTTCTGATGCTCCGTCCATCACCACCCCCTTTTGTACCGCTTTGTTCGCCATAAGTTGGCAGGGTATGCTCAGACGCGAGTCCCTTGCTCACTTTGCCACTGGATTCAAGCAAGCCTGGCTGAAGACGGCTGAAATGCCAGAAACCGGTCCTAGGAAGCTTGTTTCCGGTCCAGGGAAGGCATGGCTTGGCAGTTCGGGCTGGACTGTTCCCATGAGGCACAGGGTCAGACTGATTTGCATATGGCCATGTCTGAACTGGGGTGGCAGAGTGGGCTAAAGAACTGTGATGGATCAAACCCAGATCTGTTGACTGGGTGTGAGTGTTTGATTGGTTCTGATGCTCCGTCCATCACCACCCCCTTTTGTACCGCTATGCTTTTTCTAGATGTCATGCAATTATTTTGAGGCTGAGGTGGCTGACATGGCTAGAGTTGGGTCTTTATGGTTTGTAGTTACAGGGCTTACCTGGCAGGGTGGTGTATGGGGCAGTGCACAATAGAACAATTGAAAACATTTGGAGACTTTGCATTGTCTAAGTTGTGCAAACACTTGTTTCGCGGATAGTTTCAATTGCTATTTCTCGGGTGGTCTTTGCTATAGTTGTGACGCCAAAAATTAGATTCAAGGTTTTTCTGAGTGGGTTTGACTGTATGATGCATTCCAATTTTGAAAAGCAAACACATGTTTGCAGATCTTCAACTGTAAGAAATAGATATAGGTAATTTTGGAGAATTGGATCTCTAAGAATACATCAGTGTCTCAATATATACCAAGGCTCTGCTGCCAAACTACCTTATGCCAGACTGATGCATCCCTATGGTGAGAAGCAGCTCAGTTTTTATGGTGTTACGCTTCAATACATTTTAGACATCTAACAATGTGGCTATAATGGACTGATCCTGAGACTCTCCAATCTTGTGCAAACCTTTGGCAATTCAAAGATCAGCGGAGTGTCCTCAGTTTGTCTCCATATCAGGCCCCTACAAAGAGGAGATGAACGGCAGGAGGCCTCGTATAGACTGGAAAAAAAGGAATAGTAGAGACACTTGAGGGATACGAAACCTGGTTTTCTGGGGCCAAGACTCTGAAAAGTCCAAAGGATACCTCCCTGTGACAGGGTTCCACCACTCGCCTACCTGCCACTAATTCCTAGGCAATAGAAGAGGCTGGGATAATGCCAACAGAACAGCAGGGCTTCTGTACATACCAGCCAGAGGACAAACACTCGCCATGTTATGATCTGTTGGCAGTATTCACTGAATATTCTGGACAGGATAGCAGGTAGGCTGACCAGATCTTAGTTGAAAGTCCTTTCAATTTCCCGAAGACAGTCTGCATGTGTGAAAGGGAGCTACGTCAAAGAACACTGAAACCAATTTCACACAGGGTCATTCTTGTGGAACTGTTTTACACGAGTCTGTCGCAGAGTGGGGTGTTTGTAATTAATTTTCATCTGGTTCTGTTCCAGGCATTTTGTTACATGCTAACGCCTGGAATTTATTTAGTTAACACAAACGTTTTATAATTAAAACTGCTGAATAACATACAGTCATTAATGATTTCAAAGTAATATGCGGCCATCAATCTCTCATTCTGCACTGTGTCATGCGGTCCTAGTCGGAGAAGGATAGGAGAGCACTGGCTCTCACAAGCGGATGAAGGCTATGGGCTCTCCAGGTTCGCCCCACCATCCGGTGGAAGGAAGAAGACCCTAGTCAGCACTTGGAAGGCATTTGTACAGTCTAAGGGGGCTAACTGGCCTGTCATATCAGTGGGAAGCACCCAACTGCAAGATATAGGGCAAAAGGTCTAGCATATTATTGGCCCTGGTATAAGACAGAGGTCCTTTGTGGGCAAAATAGTTGCAGTATAAAGGAGAAAGGCACAAGGCGCTGCATGGGACCTGGGACGTGTCTTCAATTCTAGTACATGTGCTTGTTTCTCTGGTCTGACTCTCGCGGCAATGTCTCAGATCTTTTCGCTGCAGTGGAAATCTGAAATTATTTCATGATCGACGCTAAAGATGCTGTGGTTGCACCTCTAGGACGCACATGGTACTGGTTGGCTCTGCACAGGGAAAAAATATTGAGGCTGCATGGACTCCGTATGGTCTACGCGGTCCTGCCCCTTTTAGGAATCATAGATTCTTGAAAAGATAATGGCCTAATCAGAAGTTTGAGTTGGTGATTAACAAGACCACCTCTCTGGAAGGCTGGAGAACAGTCACAACTGGTTTCGGGCATAAAGACAAGGTCCACTAGTACTGATCTAAGGAGATAGATGCTTCTTCTCTCATATTCATTGTACAAAATCAGGTAAGCATCAACAGGACCCGATAGCACTTTTTTTATACATTCACACAATAAAGCTCTTAGCTGGTTTATCACGAACAGTGATAACAACCAAAGTTGTTCAGTCTCATTCTGAGCACCTCAGAAACCTCAGGGATATCATTCATCCATCTGCTGTTAACTTCCGAAGGCCCACCTGTGAGCAGAGCCGCCTAGATTCAGAACATTACGAGTCATTATTACAACTCTCATGTCCTTCAACCTGGGTTTCTTTGAAACCTTTAATGTATCAAAGGGAGACGGAAACTAACCAAAGAGCCACAACAAATTCGGAGGAAACACCAACAATCTGAGTTTTCAACCGTCTACAAAGCCACAAATATTCTGCTGAGCAAAAAGACAACGGGATACAATCCCAAAGTGCACTCGCCACCACTGAGGACTGTCCTGTGATCTCAGCTCTCCACAACGTGGAAAACGGAGGACATTCAGGAAAGGTAATCTTCATTTTCACCTAAATAAATGTCATTGATGTTTTCATAAGAATAACACGGTTGGGAAAGAACACCATTTTAAACTTAAGGTGCATGCTCACTGGCCACCAATACTGCCCGAAATTGAAAAATTTGGGCATTACAGAAGACTCCGATTAGCTGACCTGCAGCCATATTTTTAACTTAAATCTTGAACAAAGAGTCAAAATATATGCACAATAGCTTAGTTCATCTGCAAGGTTATGAAACGGTCACATCCATTGCCCGTGATGTCTGGAGTATTAAAGGAATACTGCCACAGAGTACTCAATGATAATCTAATCTAAAGGAAGCCCCAACTCTAATCTGGTAGTTAAGTGATAATTTACTGCCAGTGATGGTGCCCAGGCTTTTGACCCGTGTATCTTTAAAGGGACAGGAGTCAAAGGATGATGGCCACAACTCAGCCATCCAAAGATCTGCACTGGGCTGTCTTGTAGCCCATCACATGTGCTTCAAGCTTCAATCTGCAACCTGCTGACAATGTTTGTTGTGGGGAAACTAAGTTATAACTAATTAGTATTTATCATGGCGTTTACTCTACCTGCTGATGATACATGATCGTCTTATGGATATAACAAGTTATGCAAGCCAAATGCATTTCAGAAGTCGAAAGAAGACATGAGAACCAAAAAGAGACCGCCCTATGGCTTGAGTGCTGATTAGCTGCACACACTAACTCCTAAGGAGTGAATGCGCTCGAGGATTGTGCCACTGAAGCCAGCTAATCCAGGCGAGCAATGATGCCAAGTGCTTCTGCTAGACATGATATAATAATATCAGCAGATTAACACCCCCTCCTGGGGTCCGCCAAAGATCGAGGAAGACTGCAACCAGCATAAACTCTGTCTCGTACCAGCATAGATTCGGTGGACAGATATTCCATCTTATTGGGATCCAGAAGACAGTATGACTGAACAAAATAAACCTTGGTTCAGAGCAACCATGGCCTTCTCAAGGAAACTAGCAGGGAGAACATGGTCAATATGCCTCAAAAAACGTTACGAGTTTCAAATGGATCTACAGATCCCATTTTGATCAACAGGGAATCCTCTGCAGTCTCTAAGAGTGCTGGAACAATGTCGTAGTTTAAGGATGCATCACTAATCCCAAGTGTGTGTTTCCATAAGAACAACAAGTATCGGTAAAGACAAAAGGTCTTGCTTGGATATGTCATTACATGTAAGCATTCACAAATGCCCCGATTACTTACCAGTAATCTTCATTACTCCGAGTATAGTATTCCTCGCCACATGACTAACACAGTGAGCTTCAGCTCCACACCAGAACCCTCCAAAGCAAAAAAGTCAGCATCCCATGCCTCCCATCCCTTCCCAATATGGCCGACCCATTACACCCATGACCCCTATAAGAGGCGGGCCGGCCCAACCCATCAGCCTGAAACTACCAAGCACAAACATGAAGCCGATAGCCAGACAGGGAGGGAGGGATGGAAACTCATGTGGCGAGGAAGACTATACTCGGAGTAATGAAGATTACCGGTAAGTAATCGGGGCATTACCTCCTCGTTAGTCTTCCTCGCCACATGACTAACACAGTGAGCACATACCAAAGCCAAATGGCTTCATAGAAACTCACAAGAAACCAACAGACCAGAAGGGAACGCCCACGAACGAGGGCAAAACCCAACAGGCCAGAACGAGCGGAAGGACCACCCAGGGGAGAGGCAACCACGAGCAGGAACAACCAGCCCGGGACCGAAAGACCCCGGGAAGGACAAAAAAAAACCCGGACCCCAGAGACACGAAGCGCCGGCAGGAACCAGCCGCAAGCAAAGGCCAAAAGGGGACAGAGAAAAACACCGGACCAGACCGCACGGAGCCAAAGGCCACAGAAAACAGGGCCCAAAGAGCAAGCCGGATCAACACACCAGGACCGGCCAACGGAAATCCCGAAAGAGGGAATCAAAACCCCCCTCAAAAAAAAGGGAAACCGAATGCACAGAAGGCAACCCCACCACAGCGACCCAACAAAAAAGGCACAGCAGAAAGGGAGACGCCGACTGACAAACACAGCAACCCCGCAAGGGGCAACACCACCCGCGAGAGAGCCGAAACCACAAGAGGAACGGGGCAGAGGAACCAGACGTAAGCAAACTGGCAAGAGCCGCAAGAAAGGAAAAAGGGGCGCAGAAGAGAAACAGAAGGGTAAAGAAACCCCAGTCACACAAAGGACCCCCCGGAAGGGACCGCGACCCCAAGGAAAGAACCCAGGCAGGAACAAGGGAACAAAAAGACCCAGGAAGGTGACAGGAACAACACCGAAGAGACCCGTAGGCTTGTGATCGCCCGAAGGGTAGGGCAATCACAAGCCACACCGAAAGCGCACAGGCCCGCCAGGAAGCAGAGAACCGGAGGCATCAGCACCCCCGGACAGCCAACAGCACTTCCGGAAACAAAACCCCGTAAGTGAAAAAAAAAAACAACAGGGGCAGGCCCAAGCGCAACAGGTGAAGAAGGAACGAGAAGGCCGAAGAGCCAACACCGGAGACCCAAAGGGAGCAAACAGCACCAAAGGGACCCAGAAGAACACCGTCACCCAGGAAGCCACAACCAGGGGTGAACCCTGCAAACACCCGGGAGTACAAGGCAGTGCCAGTAAGGCAGGGGAAAACCCCAGAGCAACCAAGGAACGGCAAATCGAAGGTACGGGTATTGGAGAGCAGCACATCACATGTGCGTCGTCATCCAACAAAACGGACCCCAATGTAACAACCACAAACGGAAGAAAGGCAGAGGGGACTCAACAGGAACAGAAGCTGTGACCAAAAAGTCGAACACAGGCCCCTGCAAGAGACGCAGTAGTCCATAGAGCCACCAGCATCCGGCGGGAGGGAAAATCTCACGGACATCGCCGCACAACCACCGCCTGCACTGCAATGAGAGGGCGGCTGTGGAAACAACGGGTACAGAATAAGAAAAGCACCCGCCCACCAAAAAAGAAGGAGACAGGCGGGAGCCATAAGGACAGTGCCGCACAGTCGCCGCCCGCACCTATACAATGAAAGGCGGGCGGCGAAGGCAACGGTATAAAAGACGCGTCAACCCGGCACTGAATCCAGGGAAACACAGAAGGGGATCGGAAAGACCGGCCCCCACGCATCCCCCCCCCCCCACCTTGAAAACCCACGGCTCGCTAAAGCAGAGCCTCACCGGCACCATACACACAGGGTCCGCTAGAGCAGGACCTCCAACTTGAGAACCAAGTACCTGCTACAGCAGGCACCACTTACCTGACGCACTCTGGAGAGACGTGTGCAGAACAAAAAAAACAGGCTGATGGGTTGGGCCGGCCCGCCTCTTATAGGGGTCATGGGTGTAATGGGTCGGCCATATTGGGAAGGGATGGGAGGCATGGGATGCTGACTTTTTTGCTTTGGAGGGTTCTGGTGTGGAGCTGAAGCTCACTGTGTTAGTCATGTGGCGAGGAAGACTAACGAGGAGGTAATAGGGTTTACATGCGTCGCATGCACAAATGTTGTTTGCTACTTTAAAGTCTGCCTCACTTCTTTTCCAATGCTCAGAAAAAGGTTGCAAAACCATTGCTTTTGTAAAGAACTAAATGTAACAAACACTGGTATGATGGAGTGTACTTTTGGATGTAAAGCAGTCCCTAATGCATTCCAAAAGAAGCACTTCTTGGAAGGCGAGATGATACACCAAACAGTCAACAGCTTAAGGTGAGAGAGTAATACTGCTCTGAGATGAACCATAGCGCACTACGTATATTTTAGAGAATTAGTCACTATCAAGACAGACTTACAAAGGTTGTTGAACAGCAGATCGAGTAGCTCCGCTCCGAGAGCAAACGAGCTTCGACAGCTCAACTCAGCTGATCTATTTCCCAGAATTTCCAACCTGCAACAGATACTTCACTCTTTTCCATGATATGTCAAGCTATGCAATGGTACATTAATGAAGCACAATGTTTCTTGCACTGTTTAGTGCCACTGAAGAGGTAGTTGAGCCACCGAAGCTAGACCCAAATGCCTGGCTCTGCCTCAGCTCGAGGTCCTCCTGGATCCTCGAGCCCTAACAGAGCCAAGCTAGCAGATGCTTCTGCCCGCAACCCATGCTCTGATGCACAAAGAGTTAAACACAAAGCAGTAACATTTGACATGAAGCAGGAGAACGACAGAACCATCTAGAAGGTGATCTGCACACTTTCAAACCAGAAAACCAGGGATTAATCCCAGCTATCCACTTAACCCGATTGTGCGATCCAAAGGAAATTTGTACTTCACTGTGCCTCCTTTTGCCTTCATTCTCACTTACAACAGTACCGTGAAGTACGTGAGTTCAGGATGAGTTCCCTGTACAGAATCGCTCCTGTGTATCATTTTATATATTATAATGTTGCTCCATTTATAATAAGATTCCAGTCCAGGTACAGAGTCTCTTGGAGTCTTAGTCCACTAATGACATTGTCATCAAGGAATGTTTCTAAATTAATTACAAACAAATATTGCTTTTGATAAATGGCTATTAAAGCCGTGCAATAATCTAATGTACTAGGGTGAACCGCTTCTGCATTTTAAAAGAACACGCTTTTTTGCATTATGACGAGCTTTACTCATATGTTTTCACATATGTTTGGGTGGGCTCGATTACAATGCTAAACATGTCCATGGGTTAGCTCTTGCAGGGTCTGTTCGAGACAAGCCAGGCCCCTGGCTCAGCGCTCTGTGTTCATTTGTTGGGCCTCCCACCTCAGTGCCTCTGTTAGAAGTGTGGCGTCTGGGTGACTTCCGCCACGAGGCTTCATCAGACACTTGTCTTGTTGTCGGGGATTGCAACAACGCGACCTCACGTGAACTAGCTTACATCAGCATGGCTCGTTTTCCACGCGTTTTGTCAATGAGGACAACTATGATTCGTCTGCCTCAGTGGTGGTTTACAAATGTAAGGGCTTCCAGCAATCAGAGCGACCTGGGGTTCACACTATCAAAGCAGCCCTGGGCGGGAGCCGTGACGCGCGGCCGCGTCACGCAGCACCTCGTTACGACACATGCAGGGCTACGTGCCGCTGGGCCTTGCTGAGCACGACGGTTTTTAATCAACTCTCTGCCGACAGCTGTTTGATCCAAAGAGAGATGAAAGCCGGTGCTGGGTGCAGGCGGGTGTCTGCGGAGTCACAACAGAGGGACCGTAGGGAGGCGAGGGCAGGACACGGAGTCCTCGAGCACTTCAAGAGTGCACCGCTGGACCGGGCCGTTCATCTGCGCGGCCTCCATCACTGCCGCACTGTCTGGAGTCCAAATAGAGAAGCCGAAGCTCTAGAAACGCGAATAAGGCGTGTTATTTAGCAGAACTGAGCCAACAGTAAGATAGACCCGTGCGCGGAGGTGCAAGCCTGTGCACATACAAGCTGCAGTTAGCAGGTGGAAATTCCAGCTCCGCAAATAACGCCTTTCCACCTCAGGTGCGCTGTAATGTTCATCACACTACACACGCAGTTCTAACGAATCGATCGCACTTACCAATATCCCAAAACATTACCTTTCTTGTCTAGGGCCAATAGTGTTTCTTCTCTCGCAGTTTTTCCACTACTCTATTAAGAGCAGTTTGTTTTTTTACATTTCTTTCTCTGCTGCTGGTGCTTTTGGAAAGTCCACAGGATGGGCACCCCTCTTCAGTTTTATCTGTCAGGTGCAAATCACAGGTTTGTACCCCACCTCAATCCATGTCAAGCAATTGGGAGGGTAGTGGTGAAACTCAGGGGCTGGTGGTACCAGATGTCCCACCCTGACATTTTTGGGTATGGCCTAGACAATTTCACTACGCTCATGTTTTCCAACATATTCCTAATAAAAATACATACATCGTTATATACATAAAAGGGCTTTCGATCAGCCCTCTTCATCCACTGGTCTGCTCAAGTGTCACGCACATGTTGCTTCCCTCACTACCACATATATATCATAATGCAATCAGTCACCCAACTTCAGGCACAGCGTTTTGCTTGTGCACCTGTGCCACAGCCGCTTTCATGACTGTTTTAATCCATGTTTTTTAAAATGTATTTATGAGAATGGTAATTTTTAGGCCTCACCTGTGAAAGCGCAAGCACTTCATGCACCATAGCTTGCGAGGGGTATTGTTTACATTACAGGGCTTGGAGCCCTGCATATGTATTGTTTACAAGAAAGGGTTTGGAGCTCGCCCATTGCTTACCATTCATTTGGCTTCGTTGTCACTCTTGTTTGCTGCCTACTAATTAGCCAGCGTGTGCCGAGTGTCACTTCCTTCTCTTTTTATGGTGCATGAACCAAGCACCGGTTGATTCAATGTAAATAGTGCCTGTCCGCTGATCACACTGTGATAGAGGTACACGTTTCAGGACACCTCCTCTGTTTCCAGTTCTCATGCTGCTCACTTCATTTGTTCTGTTTTCAAAACAATTTTTCGGACCGTGTTTATCTACGCCTGCATCTTTTGGCTTACTAGTACAACTAAAATAAAATTACATTTTACATGGGCTGGATTAAGCAGCCATTATGTGTGTGTGTGTGTGTGTGTGTATATGTGTATATATATATTCACTGAAAAAACCATAGGTTTCACACATGTTATAGTTAGCGGAAATTTTACTGATAAAAAACCAATGAAATTCCCCCGTTATAGTTAGTGCAGGCAACTATAACTCACGTGACCGCAATCCTCTGCTGATGCTAATACTGTATTTAGACACTTATTTGCCCATGTCTTCTTCCATACATTTTTAGCTATACATATATTACAAATATTTTTTTTTCATAAAGACACATATGTCATCAGCAGAAGATTGCGGTCGCGTGAGTTATAGTTGCCTGCACTAACTATAACGGGGGAATTTCATTGGTTTTTTTATCAGTAAAATTTCCGCTAACTATAACATGTGGGAAACCTATGGTTTTTTCAGTGAATTTGCAAGGTTTTTTAAATGCTAATTCCTAACTATAACGTGTGTGAAACCTATGGTTTTTTCAGTGAATTTGTACGTTTTTTTAAATGCTAAGTTACTTTACGCCATTCGTGGCGTGCGCGCCCACTTAACGCAGTTCGTTCCGTGCGCGCACCGTGCGCGCCCACTTTACGCAGTTAGTGCCGTGCACGCACGGTGGGCACGCGGTGCGCTACGCGCACCGCGTGCCCACGTTACGCTAGATGGGCCATGTACGCACGATGCGCTTCGCGCACCGTGCGCACATGGAGGACATATGATGCACTTCGTTTTGAAAGGTAATATTTTAATTTTTCGTAATTTTTATAAGCCATGCACAAATGGTGCCCTTCGGGCACCATTTGCACACGGGGTGGACAGAGTGTGGATAATTTTTTTTTAAATTTTTTTTTTTTTAAATATTATAGTTTATCTCATCTGTTATAAGCCATGCACAATTGGTGGCCTTCGGCCACCTATTGCACACGGGGTGGGGAGAGTGTGGATAATTTTTTTTTTTATATAATTTTTTACCGTACGCGTACGGTAAGCGTAATCGGCGAAATTACCGAAATTTTTTTTTTCCGTTTTTGGCCTTGGGGGATCCTTGGGGACTCCCTCAACATGGCTATGTGTGTGGGAGCTGTCTAAACAGCCCCTTTACATGTTTTTGTGCTTTGTATTTTCATCATCACTCTCAGTGCGAGAGAGAAAATGGCGGCCGCCGTTTCCTGGTTTCGGCCGATTCGAATGTTTACTAAGATCTAAGAGCCAATCAGAATCGCGCTCGCGCACGCCACCGTACGCGTACGGTAAGCGTACCGTAAGCGCACCGTAAGCTGGCTCAGATATATATATTGATTTAAAGGCTATTTTCTCAGAATCTACTGAACAGATTTACACCAAACCTACAAAAGGCACTTCCTTGACCTGAGGACTACCTCTCTGCCAAATTTCAAGTAATTCTGTTCAGCCGTTCGGGCTGTAGCCCTGTCTAAAGGTCCTATGGAAAAATGCATGGGAAAAACGCGTTTTGGGACCCCCCTTTTATCTCAGCCCCCGCTTGACGAATCCCCCCAAGACTTTCAGGGTAGGAGCGGAGCGTAGCGCCCCACCTATTTTGAAAAATTCGCGAGGATTCGTCGACCGGCGCCAAAGTTATTCAAAATAGAATGTTGCGGATTTCCTATGGAAACGTGGTCCTAACTATAACTACCTACTGGCGACCGCCAGTAGGTAATATATATATATATGTGTGTGTATACACATGTATATATATAGATATAGATATATATATATATATATATATATATCTCACACTAATAACACATTTACACCTTCATGATGCTTGCCAACGCAAACCTATTTACTTTACCTTTAAGCCAATCTTCCCGTTTATACCGAATACCTTTTAATTGACTTACACCCACAACTGTACTGCTATATGCTACTCTACTTTATGCCACTTCACTCTTCCTCTTAATGCAGGAATACTCACATTGCTCTAGTTGTTTATCTTTCCTAGTGTCATAGATGGAACTGGAGTTGGAATCGTTAAATAACCTTTAATGGAAGTCAGTAGTAGGTCCCCAACGTGCTATCTGGTTCACTTTTCATGAAGGAACTTGAGATCATTAGTGAGTCAATATTGCTGTTTGTCAGTGATCAGGATGGGCATGGATACAGATTTCGATTCACTGGGTTGACCCAGAGTGGAAACAGGCAACAAGCACAGTCTGTAACTCAAGATCCGGTGTGCTCAGGGGCCAACTGAGGCCTGGATTTCTCCACACCCTGGCAGGAGCTAGGGCAGTCCTAACTGTGGCTCGGAGACACTTCTTCAGCCATCCAGAGTCAATTCTGGTGTTGAAACCATGCCAGATAGCTAATTTGCTTTATGGGAAACGCACAATGTGACAGGAGGGCACCAAAGTCAAATAAGCCATGTCTTGTCGCTCTGTTGACTAAAATATCCATTCTAGAAATCTGAGTTTGACATCATGGTCACAGGCTCAAATCCAAGTAGGTGCACTAATCCTTTTATCCTTTCGAAGCCGATAACATGAGTACATCTGAGATCAGAAATAATACTGTTCATCTGAGTTCAGTAAGATGCCACAAGAAGTGAACATATGTTTTACAAATTCACATATGTAAGGATATAAGCAAGCGTACCGTCTAGCGGAGAGCACTTTCCAAGCAGCTCCTGGATGTAGCTCACCTGCATTAGAAAGGTCCTTGCAGACTGGTCTCAATCTTAGACGAGGCGTCAGGAGGGCTTCTGGGTTGATTCCCATGGACTCCTTTGGCTGCCTAGGCATTCTAAACATGTATGTCAGGAGACAGGCTTGAGGCAGAGCTTCAAGCTGGTTTCCTGCCTAGAACAGATAGAGAGTATGCAACTACAGGTGTTCAGCAAGGCACCAGACAGGTGCACATAAACTGCTTCAAGGTGAGGTCAAGTTCTCGAAGAGTAAGCTGGGCTGCAGTCCCATCACCTAGATTCACAGTTATGTTCAAGTTTCAAGGCAAAATTAGACATGGGTGGCCAACACATAACATCATAAATCCAAGAACTATTCAAAATAAAAACTAAAGCCATGCTTTGCAGCTCACTTTAACTCTCCATCTTGTAACACTAAGAATACTCCCATGTCAGAGAGGGTCATCTCACCAGGTTCGGTGAGAAACCCGTAGTTAAGGCGTTGAAAAGGGCCAGAAACCAAGACCTATCGATGTCTGACCAGTTCATTTTAAAGCTATGCTGCTGTATTTAAAATGCCAACTCTTCCAGTCTCCTTAGCAGTTCTTAATTCCCCCTGACCCTTGTTACTAATGAGACACGTTCTCAAGTTGAGTCATTTTATGTCCTAGAGAATTTGTTAAGGCCATATTATGTGAACACACCACCTGTATTGAGTAAGTGGTCTGACTTCCTTCCTGATTGTGTAAGAGTGGGAACAAAACCGTACTCCAAAATTCAGACACCCCAAAAACTGAACATGCTGAAAATGTATCTCATATAGTTCTCCCACACATTTAACTATTCATTACGGCACATTCCCAAATATCAATTAGCAGAGTCAAATGCTCCACTAAATAATGGGGTCCACTCAATAACGAAGTTCTAGATCAATGGAAAGTTAAAAGTTTTTAATAACAAACATTCAAAATAAGTGGCACTTAGATTCAAATTTATACAAAACATGTAAAATCAAAAAAATATTCTAAGTATCAATGAGTAGCAAAATCATTAAAAAATCCGGCAACATCGCTAGCAGCATAGACAAGTCTTTCCAAAAGCTTTTAAAATTCTGTCTGACCCTCAAAATCAAGGGGTTCTTATACACAATTCTAGCATAGCAAGTGAGAGAAACTGAAGGCACTAATGAAATGAGACTGAATGTACGAATTCCAGTGGGTGTGCATGGTAAATAGGTATAGCAGTACACTTCAGGCGATTAGCATGCATCTGATATTAATACATTTTGTGGCTCCCGGTGATTAGGCGTGCAGAGAAGGCTACTTGGAAGAATAGTACTACTGGGTGCGAGGGGCACTGGGGCTATTTGAGTAACTAGAGTAAAGTGCACACAAAATGTGGCATTTACATTGATGCACATAGGTGATGGTTATGCACACAATTTGCTTCTGACAGTAGTCAACTGGAGTAGGGGTTCAGGTTCTTAGCAGGTAGGCTCACATAGATCGATCTCATGACATTAGTACACACTAGTTGACGTGCATAGTAAGATTTAGCACTCTCTGATCATTCTCAGTAGCTGCTTGTGCCTTTGACGCTTGTACACTTTATGGTGCCAGCTGTTGGGTGTACACAGTACACTCTGGGGAATGGGGTTGCATTGGTTGCGTGGCTGCTAAGAAAAAGGTGCTTATCAAATAAGCTCACTTAGTGGCATTGAGCTATAGACCATGCACCAAAAGTGCCTCTAATATTAGTGTAACGGGGGAGTGGAGGCGGATTGAGATCCCAGCAGCTATGTGCACATCTGAAGGTGCCTACATTATTACACTTCTAGGATCCCAGTGATTTAACCATTGGTTGGGCACACACCAAAGTTTTGTCACTTAAGATTCTGGTCTGCCTGGAGGTTCCCAGAAGTTAGGATTGAACAGAAGGTCCATCTGACATTAGTCTACAGGCTCACCTATGGTACAGCCATTCAGAATGCATTTATATTATTGGTACGCTTGGGGGCTGTCAGAGGCTGGGCATGCATGGAATGAACCTATAATAGTGGTGAAGCTGGAATTTTTCATAAGTTGCATGTACATGAAGGCATCTATGATATTGGTACACGAGCGGCCAGAAGTGAGAGGTGTCAGTATTTCGGCATGAACAGAAAACTGTACACTTGAGGGGTTTTCAACAGTTGGCCATGCACAAAATGTACCTGTGATAATGATGTACCTGAGGGTGCCTCGGCTGCTGGCTGTGCACCAAGCCCTCTGCATCTCCTCTTCCCAGTCCTGTTATGTCACGTGAGCCTTGTTTTGTCACATGGATGAAGCCTTTCTGTATTCCTTTGATTTGAGACTAGCTGTATTGAATGCAGTGAGAACTAGATGTGCTTCCTGACTCCGACTTAGCTGCTTATTTCTAATTTCTTCGCAGGGGTGGGGAAGAGGTGGATATCAAGCTATGCGCCTCTACAAATGTCATTTGAGCAAATGCCAAGGTTATCTCCATAATAACCTTTGCCGGCATCCAAAATCTCAATAGTGCTTTAATGTACACTGAGAAAGTAAATTCAGGCTCAGTTAATTCATTATTTTTTATTTTATTGAACTAGGTGCTGTGTATGTCTATTTCAGCAGGGCAAATGAAATGAGAAAGGCGGCAGGGTACTATAGAACAGAACTAGAGATAGACCGCTTCCCTCACAAGGCTATAGGAGGGAATGTTTTCTTGAGTTGAGCTGTATTGACAGAACCAACCCTCCTAGAAATTTTGCAATGTTTAGATACTGCCCATTTAATGCCAGGAAAACTGTGTGGTCCAATACCTGGTCTTGACATAAGAACATACCCAATGTCGAAAACGTGTGACACTGAAGTGACAAATACTACCAGTTCTACATATCACATGAAGTCAAGAACTTCCTCTCCCAAAACAGGTTCTACTCCATGGTTCATGATGTGGTAGCAACTATATTAGACCAAGGAGACCACAACTTTATCACCATTTTCAAATCAACTCTTGTGCTACTGAAAGGCACATTAAATCATAGACAATTAAAGGGCACCACGATATTCAAGCACATCACGCCCTCAACCTCCACGGGCCACTAACAGAATCAAAGATGTGCATCTTACAAACTCCCAAGGGAAAGCATAGCTCATACAAAAGGCAGGTTTAAATCTCCAAAGCCAACACACAGAAGACTAAAAAGATAAGCCTAAAAAAACTGTCCCTTCAGTAAAGCAGCGCCAATTCCCAGTCTACTGACACCCAACGTGTCTTCTCTGCACCCCCTGAAACATTTTATGAAACAAAACCCTCAAACAAATTGTTTATATACAAAACGGATCGTAATTCATAGTTTCTATTTGCAAGACAAAGTGAACTTTGTATGATTAAAATCAATTTCACGTACTACAAGTGGGAAAAGTGGCATAAGAAATAAACAGAGGGCAACAGATAAGCGACATCTCCCACCCAACTCTCAGATTCAAATAACCACAAGCTACCTTGAGTACAGGCTCAAATACAGGCTCAGTCTAAATGGAATAGAACATCTCAAAACCGAGACAGCACCGTGGGAACACAGTACAATATACACACCGAGGAGTGTGTGACTGGCAGATGAAAGAAAGTGTAGATCACTTTCTGCTCAAAAAGACCTCTTATGGCACCAAAGTGGAGACAAATTATCACTTTTTTGGCATATGAGGCTGAGACAGCGATCATGAGCTAAAAGTTTAGAAAAGGCCTACACATTATTTATGAGACACAACGTCAACATGAATCCAGCTATTTCTTTCCCTTCACATCATATTCCCTACAAATCATATTGTGATGTCCTAATCTAACACTCTCTTTGCATCATGCTTATTGAATGACCACAACATTTACCATTTCATGTGAATGTCTTTCCTATCTATTTAAATTATAGGCATTTTTCGAATACCCTCCTTTAGAGCAGCTCTTAAACATGATGGATGAATTAATAAATAAAGCTGTTATTATTAGTTGGTCATATTTAGCTGCAGGGATACTGGAGGCACAGAATCTCCAAGTCCGGATATTATCCCTGCGCCCAAATCCAACCATGCCAAGTTATTGAGCCCAGAAAGGGGACTAGCCATGTAGATCTCGAATTACCTGGTCCTTTTCCACTCTTTATCCCAGATGTAGGTGCATGTCAGGGTGTGAAGGGCAGATGGAAGGGAGGTTGTACAGCTCGTGGGGAATTGTGGCGGGGGGTGGCTATTGTCTGGTCCCTCAAGGCGCTAGAGTGGACGGGCCGTGCCTCTCTCAGTAGGCCCTGTCCCTCTTCAGGCTTTTTCCTTAGATTGTTCTTGCAGGATATTGGAGCAGAAAAAGCACATCAGAACTGCTGGAAATAACGTTGTGCTTATGTGATGGAAAAGAAGCTTATACACAACATCACAATAATTTGCTTCACAATATTTTTAATAAATGTGCCACTTGATGCAAAGGCACAAAAAGAAAGATGTCCACATACTGATGATTCACAGCCTTGAAGAAGCGGGACCGCATAAAGCACATCACCGGTTTTATGTTCATATCAATAACGAATTAAAGGATCTGAGTAGCAAGTCATGTATGTGACTGCTTCTCTTTTGTGCTTCTACATTTACAAAAACAAAAAGGAGAATGGGGCACCTCCTGGCCCTGATTACAACACAACACACTTGTGTCAATGACTTCTGCAACTTAATTCCCATATGTTGGTCCCTCCTTTTAGTCTCTCCTGAGCCTTATCCATTCTAAGAGCTTGTAGACAACCTAACGATGACATAAAACACAATACAAATAAGCAGCATAACATACTATGCAGCCAGATGCAATTGGGATTAAAGTGAACACCCTATAACGTGGGATGTGTGGATCTGATGTCCTCAGAAGGTCCATTTTCAAATTCACTGCAGTACCCAGGTTTTACAGCTAAGAAACCACAACATCGCTCTGGAACGCTGTCCCAGATATTCTGGTCAATGGGCTTGTTTTCATCACGGTGCCTCTGAATCACATGCAATTTATACAGACTAGAAAATGGTCAGAGAATAGAGCCTGTCCACCTACCAGACGCATCTGCTGGCTGCCCTTTTAGAACGAAGTACAGAAAATAGCATGGAAATCAAAGAGATGAAGGAAAATATGATGAGATGAGTCAAACTCAATTTATCCCCAGATAACATCTAATTTGTGTGAGGTCTCTTATTTTACAGATGGTGGTTTTTAAACTACAGACAGAACAGTGTGCCCATTATGCCACAAAAACAGGAACAGCGATAACATCTATACATGAGCTACCTATTGTTCCCATAACATGTCTCTACTCCTACACGCTCCGAATCCAATCACTGTGCTGTTTCTTGAGCCTATTGGAAAGATGAATGCACCGCAGACATTTTTAAGTGCTAGCAGTTTATATATTCCTTCCAATGGGTAGGGCACAGAGAGAACTGATACAGCTGCAGACTGGCATACATGGACATTATTAGATTTCTAGAGAGATTTATGCCACGTTAAGGCTGATAAGTTTAAGTCGTATCAGTCAGTCAGTCAGTCAGTCAGTCAGTCAGTCAGTCAGAATACTTTATTTCAATAAATCAATATCATAAAAAGACATAGGAACAAAATGTTTACACTCAATCGTCAAAAACATTAAATACATAATAAAAGCGTAATATATTTGCATACTGATACTACTTACATATAAATACAAAAATAAATACTTTCTCTAAAATCCGTTCCTAAAAATACATTTAAAAAAGAGGTCAGTAAAGATAAAACGAACTGTACACATCATTAACGAAAAACTCATCAATATAAGAATAATTCAAGGGGTGACCAATACTGATAGGCAATATACAATTCATCTTTCTATTGGACCATGTTCGTCGGATTATCAGGCACCATCCTTTTCTTGGCCCTGATAGCCCCCACAAGGAAGTTGGCAACATTGAATATTATCCTTGGGGTTTGTAATAACTGAAGGAACAATAATGCTGGCTTGACCTGTATGAACCCTGCCTCTTTAAGAATCGGTCTCAAAAATTTCCTTCTTAAAGCCATAAAGTGGTCACAGAACATCAAAAAATGCAGAGTGTTCTGGGTCGAAAAGTTGTCACACTTACATGGCGGAGCATTATCCGGAGAACACCAACTTGGAAAATGACCCAAAAATAAGTGGATCAGGTTCAACCGAAACCTAGTTAACAGGAAGCGATGATAGGGCAAGTTAACAATAGTCAAATATGGTTCTGGGCCCACGTGGGTACACAAAATAATGCCAAACCTTACCGTGGGTTTCTCGAGCTCCAATTGTTCCCTATCTAGGCATAACATATCTCTCATCATGCCTTTAATTAGAACTATATCTTTCACGGTTATTATGGAAGGGGTTAAAAAGAGATCCGCTCTCCCTAGCTTGGCGAGGCTATCTTTAATATAAGCTATCCATGGTATTTTGCTTGCCCTGTCTAACTGCAGACAATCTTTTAAAATGATATGGTTGAGGGGAATTTCCTTGTTCAGCCAGATCCTAAGCCAGGCCAAGACAGGGGCTGTTTTAATCAAATCAGAAATGTACCCCATGCCTAATTCGGAATGAACAATATATGTAGAGGTTGACTGGGGTACAGAAAGAACTGACCTGAAAAACTTGTTTTCAGTAATCTGAATATTATCTGTGGAACAGTAGCCCCAGATGGCGCTGCCATATGTGGCAACAGCCAGACTTTTGGCTTTATAAAGTTGTAGCAAAGTAACTATTGGCCTTGCCCCCAGTTTTTTTATGAAACTATGAAGGGCTGAGGAGGATCTAGCGAGAGCAAGATTTCTATTTTTTATCTGGGGACCCCAGGATCCTCTCTCATCAAAGGTAAGCCCTAAATAGGGGAAGGTAGATACTCTACAAAGCTCTTGTTTCCCACATGTAAATGTTTTTGATGACTTAATGTTTTTACCCTTACCCAGTATCATGATTTGGGATTTTTTGACGTTAATCTTTAAATCCAAAGAACCCATGAAAACTTCAAATGCATCCAGTAGCCGTTGAAGGCCCACGCCAGTACGAGAGAGCAAAACAGCGTCGTCCGCGTACAGGAGGACTGGAATGCCAAGTTCGCCTATACGCGGAACATCCAGGGTTGCCGTTTTTAAGGAAGATTCCAGTGCATTTATGTAAACGGTAAAGAGGAGGGGAGCCAAAATGCACCCCTGCCTCACCCCTCTTTTAGACTTAAAATGACTAGTGCAGCGACCTTCCGAGGTAACTCTGATCGCAGCTGTTAGGTCAGAATGAAGGTCAGCTAAAAGACAGACGAGGGCCCTATCCAATCCTATTTCAAGCAGGATATTCCACAACTTGGAGCGATTTACAAGGTCGAAAGCAGACGAGAGGTCCATGAAACCCAGATACATGGACCCCTCCCTAGCTCTAGTATATTTTTCGACCAGTAAATGCAAGTTAAGGCCCTGATCGATTGTGCTTCTTTTAGGCCTGAAACCATACTGCACATTAGATGGTACCCCTTTCTCAAGTAGCCAGTCATTCAGTCTAGATAGAATGACCCTCCCCAGTATTTTCACCGATGAGTCGATTAGAGAAATCGGTCTATAACAGGATGGGTCTAGACTGTTGCCCTTTTTAAAAACCGGTATAATGATGGATTTCTTCCATGAATCCGGAATTTTGTCAGTTAAGAGGACATTGAAAACATTACATAAGATTTTGGACCAAAACTTGGGTACGTGTTTAAAAACATCCCCAGGCACCCCATCGGGGCCTGGAGCTTTATTTTTCGGAGTCAATTCTATTGCCCGTTCCACTTCAGCTGCAACACAGACTACAGTGGCCTTAGCGGGGCTTAATTCGCCATCTGACTCTTCTGTAAGGGCGGCAGGGTTAACAGTGCTATTGGATTCTGAGTATATCTCACTGAAGTGTTTAATCCAGCCCTCATCAGGGATGTTTGCCTCTAGAGGTGTGTTTGAATCCTCTGCGAAAAGTGGCTGATTTATTATTTTCCAAAATAGGCCACTGTTTTTTAAAGTATCAGGATCTAAGAGTTGCGCTAGAGCAGAATCTTTCAAGACCCTCTTTCTTTCTAAAATTGTTCTTTTATACGTGGTCCTTGCACTCGTTATATCCGCACGGATTTTAGGAATGGCTTTCAGGGTTTTTAGTAGTTCGCTGTGAGCTCTTGAGCAATTCTTGTCAAACCATCTTTTACCGTCTAACAGCTTTAAACTTGATTTATTCAGGAGGCTACGTTCGATTTCTATACAAATAAGATCGAAAGCCGTTATAACCTCGTTTCTCTGGGTTCTGTTAGATAGACAAATTGCAACTTCATCCTCAGTCCTAGACAGAACCTCCTGTAGGAAGGTTTCAGGGACTATTTTTGTCCATTTTAACCGGCGATTTTTATCTTTTGCCATAAGATTAGTACCCCCTTTATATTTCACAGATTTTAAAGTAATTACATCTGCGATCATTAGTTCTAGTAGAACAGGGTTGTGATCACTAAAAACTGAAACCTCTGTATAATATTTAATCACATAATTTAACAAAAAAGAAGTCAAAAAAATGTAATCTATATAGGTACCCATGTAATTTCCTTTAAACGTAGGGGCTCTATCTTTCCCATCCCCACAAGCAGATTCGTGTAGGTTCCAACTAGCTAAGAAGATTTCAAGAAGTTCACCACGCCTAGTATGTTCTAAGTGCACTAAGGAAGAAAAGGGGGGAACTTCGGCATCCTGGCTAGGGCATGGTAGGGAACATGGGTGTATGTTAAAATCCCCTAATAATATTAATTCAAAAGTATGTACATTAGTACTGTAGACTGACAAAAATTTGTCCAGTAATTCTAAGTTTTGACTGGTACAATCATTAGCATTAGAATTATAAAAATTGACAAAGAGAATCTTAGCCCTATCTTGCAAAGCGAGTTCAACAATCAAACAGTGATCGGAGCCAGATAAGCATTGAGTAAGTTTACCCTTTATATCCAATTTAAATAAACTTAGCAGGCCTCCCTTGGATCGTCCTGCCACACTGCTGATGGCTGGAATACAAAAGTGGCTATAGCCATCCAAGGAAAAACTGTTCGTCTGGTCCCAGGTCTCTTGTAAGGCAATAATGTCAAAAGCTTTAAGTGTCAATAGCCATTCCGGGTTCCCAATTTTGTTCTTTATGCCCGCAATGTTCCAGGTGGCAATTTTAAGAGAAGGGGATGTGGCAAGTGGCTGAGTGGGGTTCCTCGTGGTGTCGGGAAGTCAATCATTTTCCTCCAATGAGGATAAAGCAGTGTAACGATTTTGAAGGGGATTAAACCTCTGCCTGTTCACTGGCTGATGATACCCATGAGGGTCTCCTCCGATTTGGGACAAAGATGCATTCAACGGCCTAGTAATATTAAACATCTCCCTGTTAACTGGCTGATACTCATGAGGATCTCCTCCAATTTGGGACAAGGATGCATTCAACGGCCTAATAGGGAAAGAACCAGCCATTCCCCTTACAGAGGCATTTCCACAATACTCTGGCTGATGAGATAGTGGTAATTGAGTGTTAGCCAAGTGACTATAAAAATAACCAAGTGGTCTAACACATACAGAGTTATCCTGGAGGGGTAAAGAGGCAGCTCTAAGGAGGATAGTAGCAACGTGTTGTGGATATTTAAAATTGACAATAATACAATCCCCCCCGGTGACTTTCCTACCATGGCCAATCCAACCAACTCTACGAGTGGATAAAATGTCGTTTGAGAAGGCCACCGGGAAGCCGCAGTTCTTGTTCAGCCAGGCGAGTGTTTTATTTTTTAAAGCATCATGGGTTTCCAACCTGGGATTAGACATACAGGAGTCAACCTCAGGAACATTAGTTAGTACTACAGTGTAAGGAACGCACTGTGGTGGGAGGTTGACAAAAGTTTTCCTCATGGATTTACTATACCCCGTAGCATCACCCCTTACCACATTCTTCGAGGCAATCTGGCGGCTATTTTGTACTATCTGGGGTTGTCGTAATGATGAAGCTAATACGACTTTAGGACCTACAGATGGTTGTGATGGTAAGATAGTAGTCAAGGCATTTGCGGCCTGGAGTACTTGATTATTATCCCCAGTGCCATTCTCCCTAGTATTATCAGAAGTGTGTAAGGCGGGATCCAAAAGGCTAGGTCCTGTGGGGCACGAAGGAGCGGGTTGAGTGGAAGTTAGTCGGGAGGACCCAATCAGGTTAGAGTCTAAGAGACCCTTAAGTCTGGTAACCTCTAATGCGACTGAATCTAACTTTGCCAACAATGGACTAATCAGGGCCTCAAGTTTAGACTCTAAAATGGTTGCCAGAAGTTCAATGTGTGCTGGAAAAAGGGGGCTGCCCTCAATGTTATTTATAGGCTCTAGGACTTTGTTTAAGGGCTCAGAGGTAACCCCCCCAGTCGATGGTACTGAACCTTGTTTTTTGGGCTTGCGGGTCACTGCCCTCTTAACCGGGATCTTCCTACAGGCACGCACTGTTCTCCGAACGGGAGATGAGTTTTGTGTGACCTTAGTGGGTGATGCCATGCTCTGGCTAAGACTAAGAACATTTGTGGTTGCCCTCGCTACTGTGTTGGCTAAAGTAGTCGCAACCATGTTTATGTCTACATTATGAGTGTTAACACTTCCTCTGTCTGGGGATAGCGTTGGAGTGGTAGACATAGTAGTCCTTAATGGTGATGACTCAGGACTTAATCTACCAAAAGAAAGTCTCCTATCTTGATTGATCTTGTTAACCACTTTAACAAGATAGCTGTCCATTGTCCTAGTTTCCTTTATGACGGCAGATTTTACTGACCTAGGCTTAGACATGAAGTGATTGACAATGATTGACTACAGTATACAATTAAACGACAATTTTCATCTGAGCTATGTACACTGTAATAGGGGCAATGCGCCCACCTGGGCTTACACGCGTGCACCAATATGCTATAAATTTTTTTTTAAAAAACTAACACCTACTTACAGGTCCATGACAAAAATAAAGCCAAAGTTCGTGGCCCTGCCCGGCCTCCTCAGGCCCCTGACGGCCACAGACGGTCCCGCCCTTGTCCCGGGCTTCTCCCGGCGCTGCCCGCGCGCGATCCCGCGACGCGGGGTGTGATGGCGATTTTAAAGCACCTCCGGGCGCAAATCCGGTGACGCTGCTTCACAGGTGGGCCCGGGGATCCTGGGTAGTGTAGTCCCCTGCACACCCTCCCTCCACGCTATGGCCACGGAAGATTGGGATGTGGCGGCGGGAGGGGGGGGGGGAAGGACAAAGCAGCAGCAGGACGCTCCGGGACAATGTCGACCGGCCCCCAGGTATGAGCAGGCACAGCAAAAGGTCAGCTTTGGAAGACACCCGCTCCACCGGGTGTGATGGCGATTTTAAAGCGCCTCCGGGCGCAAATCCGGTGACGCTGCTTCACAGGTGGGCCCGGGGATCCTGGGTAGTGTAGTCCCCTGCACACCCTCCCTCCACGCTATGGCCACGGAAGATTGGGATGCGGTGGCGGGAGGGGGGGAGAAGGACAAAGCAGCAGCAGGACGCTCCGGGACAATGTCGACCGGCCCCCAGGTATGAGCAGGCACAGCAAAAGGTCAGCTTTGGAAGACACCCGCTCCACCGGGTGTGATGGCGATTTTAAAGCGCCTCCGGGCGCAAATCCGGTGACGCTGCTTCACAGGTGGGCCCGGGGATCCTGGGTAGTGTAGTCCCCTGCACACCCTCCCTCCACGCTATGGCCACGGAAGATTGGGATGCGGCGGCGGGAGGGGGGGGAAGGACAAAGCAGCAGCAGGACGCTCCGGGACAATGTCGACCGGCCCCCAGGTATGAGCAGGCACAGCAAAAGGTCAGCTTTGGAAGACACCCGCTCCACCGGGTGTGATGGCGATTTTAAAGCGCCTCCGGGCGCAAAACCGGTGACGCTGCTTCACAGGTGGGCCCGGGGATCCTAGGTAGAGTAGTCCCCTGCACACCCTCCCTCCACGCTATGGCCACGGAAGATTGGGATGCGGCGGCAGGAGGGGGGGGGGAAAGGACAAAGCAGCAGCAGGACGCTCCGGGACAATGTCGACCGGCCCCCAGGTATGAGCAGGCACAGCAAAAGGTCAGCTTTGGAAGACACCCGCTCCACCGGGTGTGATGGCGATTTTAAAGCGCCTCCGGCCGCAAATCCGGTGACGCTGCTTCACAGGTGGGCCCGGGGATCCTGGGTAGTGTAGTCCCCTGCACACCCTCCCTCCACGCTATGGCCACGGAAGATTGGGATGCGGCGGCGGGAGGGGGGGGGAAAGGACAAAGCAGCAGCAGGACGCTCCGGGACAATGTCGACCGGCCCCCAGGTATGAGTAGGCACAGCAAAAGGTCAGCTTTGGAAGACCCCCGCTCCACCGGGTGTGATGGCGATTTTAAAGCGCCTCCGGGCGCAAATCCGGTGACGCTGCTTCACAGATGGGCCCGGGGATCCTGGGTAGTGTAGTCCCCTGCACACCCTCCCTCCACGCTATGGCCACGGAAGATTGGGATGCGGCGGCGGGAGGGGGGGGGGGGGAAGGACAAAGCAGCAGCAGGACGCTCCGGGACAATGTCGACCGGCCCCCAGGTATGAGCAGGCACAGCAAAAGGTCAGCTTTGGAAGACGTATCAGTCAGTGGTCGCACATAAGAAGGCATCTCCCAATGACGAAACAGGATTTCCCTCATTACGGCTACACGAGAAAGTGCCTGCACCTGAATACCATTTGCATGAAAGCATAAATGAAGATGAGATTTGCCCTTTTTACACTGATGGCTGTTACTAATTAGAGAGTTGGGAGGGAGTGGTCTGCTCCTGATTACACTTCTTGAACTCAAGAGTCCGCCTGGGATTAGGCTTTCTCCCACAGGATTTTCTTTCCAATTATCCTATGGCATTTACCCTGGACTGTACTGAGGGAATTAAAATTCTATTCCCGTTTCCGGGTTTTCCTTTCACTGTAGAGGGAGGGGAGGTCTCTCCTGGTTCACAAGGTTGGAGCTGTGTGGCTTGCCACTGATTGCACTCAGAGGTCTGATTCTGGTTGTATCCTGCAAGATGAGGGGCCTCCGAGTCCCAGTGGGAGGTTAGAAAAGCACCCATCATAACACTTGTCACATTTGGAACTCTAACCTATCGCTACAACTCTAGAATATCCAACTACTGAGTGATCCAGCACTACTCTTGTGTTTCCCAAATTTGCTATAATTCAGCAAGGATTATCCTGTACTTCTAGAAATAACCAGTCTATGGTTCATTTTTACGAATTCGGAATTAGCTCAAATGGCCCTTCATACTTATGAATCACAGATTTGTAAAGCTGTCACACCCACGCCGTCAAAGTTTCTTCTCAAATTCCACGGGTTGTAGGGACCACAATGTAGTATAAAAGCTGAGACCACAGAAAAGCAAGTCTAATTCAGGGTATTGTGGTGTGAACATCGATACCAGATACAGTAGAATAGAGGTGATGGGTAGGACGCTAAAACAAATATTGTTAAATGTCTCACGAAGGTTAGAATAGAAAAATGTTAGCTAATGGGATTCCAGTATCAGAGATTCTTTAGCGCTTCCTTTAAAGCTGAAAACATTGAACATTAAATCGTATGGGCTTCGGGATGGTCAATCTGATGGTAAATTTAGTGACACAGTCATCTTGAGATTTTGCACTTCTTTTATTTGTTTTTTGAGAAATCGTGCAGAGTCCTCCCCCAAAAAAGTACAGGTCAATTTTTACTAATTTCTACTGGCTGGCTGAAATTGGTAGAAACCTGGTTGATAAACAAAAAATGGATCTGCATCTTGGCAACACATGGTATCAGTTGAGATGTCTGGTTGCCATAAGGGTACTAGGGTACCAAAGAGCCTTGCGATAAGGATAGGAGCCTATTGCAAACTTAAAAGCCTAATATCTTTGGAATGGACTGTTGGTTTTACCAGGATATTAGGACAGTGAGGCCATCAATAAATGTTATCGCCCTAGGAGTAGTAGGTCCTCCTCATCTCCCTGGTTTTTACAAAGAGTCTAGCCCCAGATGGAATAGCTGCAGTTTTTTGTGGTTGTATCACAGGGTCCTGGCTTAGGCTTGGGGGCTAGAGAGAACCTGTCGGATTTCTCAAGGGTTGAAATCGGGCTACTGAACGCAGACAGTCCAAGAGATCTTTTGCTCTCTGTTATAGAAGAGATGTGCACTATTCTGCATGCAATAGACATGGTAAGTAAGTTGCTGAGCACTAGATAGGTAGGTGGTGTCTGTTAAGAAACTCGAAAGTCTGGCTCAGGACACTCTTCTGGTACCATGGCCAAAATATGAATTATCTGACACCATGCCTGACAGAAGCTACAGGGATCCGGAGTGAGTTGGTTTCCTTGCACAAAATGAAGTCATATTGGGGCAGAGGAAGCCAGTCCTCCTGGCAGGATCTCCACTTCTTCTTGGCCAGACTTGTAACCCTTGAGATGGCACGGAAGGGCTGTATCTACAGGTTCTTTACTGGTCTCCCTTCCCTAACGGGGGTGCTCTAGTCCACAGACAAGCATGTCAAGCATATCCAGGCAGAAAGACCGGCATAGCTGCAGGGTTTTCACTAGATCACTTGCACATTTGCCTTGTCTTGGGGAAAGGGGTGACATGAGGCTCCAACTTCTAGTAAGCACCAGTACATGTCAAGATTCTTTTTTGTGGCTTTGAAATATTTGCACAAGGAGACTCATTTTAATCAAGCCTTTATGGGGAGCTGAACAAGAGTCCTGTCCCAATCAGGTCAAGAGATTACAAGACAGCTTGTATTACCCACTACTTATAGGGACTTCTGAAGTATGATTGGAGTTTCATACACATTCAAGAACATCCAGAAGGCAACTGACCAGGAACGCTTTACATGCACTAGGACATAGGGCAATCATTGACAAAACAAATTGGTCTCACCTCTAAACGGGTCAGTCATTAGCTTTAACAATGCTTGTTTGTATTGGCCTGTGCCAAGTTCTAAATGACAGCGACTGCATGACGATGAAGGTGTATGCAATATGTTTTCTAATTTAAAAAAAGCCATTTCGAAATGGCTGTCAATGCATACACATTTGTTGTGATGCATCGGCGAGCATTTTGAGATATTTAAATTACTGTTCTATAATGGCCAATGGCCATGTTAGAACTGTAAATATGTTTAAAAGCAGTGGCAAAGCCAATAGGTTTTGCCTATGCAAGATCTATTGGCTTTGTCAATCTTTTTATTACATGTTGCACATGGCTTAAACTAAAAAACCAAAAAAGGGCAATAACGAGACCAGCGCTGACCACTGGATAGCGTTTTCTTTTCCTTTTTTTACTTTAAACCATGCAGCACAGCAGTTTGTGCTGCAGTGCAACATGTAAAAAAAAAATCAGTCGAGGGAGGATGAGAGGGGCAAGCAACACGAGGGAGGAGGGGAGGAGGGTAGGAGGGGAGGAGGGTTGGGGGGGTGGGATACCCGGCAGTGGGAAGAGAGTGGGAGACAACGGACAGGTGGTGGGGGCAACATACAACAGACAGTGGGAGGAAGGCAAGGAAACAACAGACAGCAGCGGAAAGGCGGGTGAGGAACAACAGGCAGCGGCAAGAGATGGAACAGATGGGTAAACAATAGATAGTGGGAGGAGGGCGGTGGGACAAGGGCGGGCCTGCAAACAACAGACAGCTGGAGGTTAAAAAACAGCGGGGAAAAAGGTAGACAGGTGGGGAAACAACAGAGAGCAGGAGGCGGGCAGGCAGAGGTGCAAACAGACCCTTGGAGAAAGGTGGGCTTCTAAACAACAGACGGTGGAAGGAGGGCAGGCTAACAACAGACAGCGGGAGGAGGGTGGGCTAACAACAGACAGCGGGAGGAGGGTGGGCTAACAACAGACAGCGGGAGGAGGGTGGGCTAACAACAGACAGCGGGAGGAGGGCGGGCAAACAACAGACAGCAGGAGGAGAGTAGGCGGGGAAACAACAGACAACGGGAGGAGGGCTGGCAGAGAAACAACAGGCAGAGGTAAGAGGGTGGACAGAGAAACAACAGAGAGGGAGGAGGGCGGGCTGAGAAACAACAGACAGCGGGAGGAGCGCAGGCAGTGGGACAACAATAGACAGTGGGAGGAGGGCATTGGGGAAACAACAGGCAGTGGGTGGAGGATGGGGGAAAGACAGCAAGAGGAGGGTGGGAGAGAGGGAAAACAGACAGCGGGAAGAGGACGGGGTGGAAAAACAGAGAGTGGGAGGAGAACGGGAGGTGGGGAAACAACAGACAGCGGAAAGAGGAGGAGGAAGCAACAGACAGCGGAAGGAGGGTGGGGTGAGGAAACAGACAGCAGCAGGGAGGTGGAGGGAAACAACAGACAGTGGAAAGAAGGCCGGGACACAACAGAGCGGAAGGAGGGTGGGGAACCAACAGAGATCGGAAGGAGGGTGGGGAAACAACAGAGAGCAGAAGGAGGGTGGGGTGGTGAAACTACAGGGAGCGGAAGGAGGGTGGGGTGGAGAAACAACAGACAGCGGAAGGAGGTCGGGAAACAACAGACAGCAGAAGGAGGGTGGGGGGGCAACAACAGACAGCAGAAGGAGGGTGGGGGGGCAACAACAGACAACGTGTGAGGAGACAACATACAACGGAAGGAGGACGGGAGGGTGGGGTAACATACAACGGAAGGAGGGCGGGAGGGTGGGGAAACAACAGAGAAAGGAAGAAGGACAAGCAGGAGGGTGGGGAAACAACAGTCAACAGAAGGAGGGCGGGAGGGTGGGGGAACAACAGACAACGGAAGGAGGGCGGGAGGGTGGGGAAACAACAGACAACGGAGGGAGGGTGGGAGGGTGGGGAAACAACGGAAGGAGGGCGGGAGGTTGGGGAAACAACGGAAGGAGGGCGGGAGTTTGGGCAAACAACGGAAGGAGGGCGGGGAAACAACGGAAGGAGCGCGGGACGGTGAGGAAACAACGGAAGGAGGGCGGGAGGGTGAGGAAACAACGGAAGGAGGGCGGGAGGGTGGGGAAACAACAGACAACGGAAGGAGGGCGGGAGGGTGGGGGAACAATAGACAACGGAAGAAGGGCGGGAGGGTGGGGGAACAACAGACAACGGAAGGAGGGCGGGAGGGTTGGGGAACAACACAACGGAAGGAGGGCGGAAGGGTGGGGAAACAATAGACAATGGAAGGAGGGCGGGAGGGTGGGGAAACAATAGACAATGGAAGGAGGGTGGGAGGGTGGGGAAACAACAGACAACGGAAGGAGGGTGGGAGGGTGGGGAAACAACAGACAACGGAAGGAGGGCGGGAGGGTGGGGGAACAACAGACAACGGAAGGAGGGCGGGGGAACAACAGACAACGGAAGGAGGGCGGGAGGGTTGGGGAACAACAGATAACAGAAAGAGGGCGGGAGGGTGGGGAAACAATAGACAACGGAAGGAGGGTGGGAGGGTGGGGAAACAATAGACAACGGAAGGAGGGTGGGAGGGTGGGGAAACAATAGACAACGGAAGGAGGGTGGGAGGGTGGGGAAACAATAGACAACGGAAGGAGGGTGGAAAAACAACGGAAGGAGGGCGGGAGGGTGGGGAAACAACGGAAGGAGGGCGGGAGGGTGGGGAAACAACGGAAGGAGGGCGGGAGGGTGGGGAAACAACGGAAGGAGGGCGGGAGGGTGGGGAAACAACGGAAGGAGGGCGGGAGGGTGGGGAAACAACGGAAGGAGGGCGGGAGGGTGGGAAAACAACGGAAGGAGGGCGGGAGGGTGGGGAAACAACGGAAGGAGGGCGGGAGGGTGGGGGAACAACAGACAACGGAAGGAGGGCGGGAGGGTGGGGGAACAACAGACAACGGAAGGAGGGCGGAGAAACAATAGACAACGGAAGGAGGGCGGGAGGGTGGGGAAACAACAGACAACGGAAGGAGAGTCGGAGGGTCGGGAAACAACAGACAACGGAAGGAGGGCGGGAGGGTGGGGAAACAACGGAAGGAGGGCGGGAGGGTGGGGAAACAACGGAAGGAGGGCGGGAGGGTGGGGAAACAACGGAAGGAGGGCGGGAGGGTGGGAAAACAACGGAAGGAGGGCGGGAGGGTGGGTGGGGAAACAACGGAAGGAGGGCGGGAGGGTGGGGAAACAACGGAAGGCGGGCGGGAGGGTGGGGAAACAACGGAAGGCGGGCGGGAGGGTGGGGAAACAACAGACAACGGAAGGAGGGCTGGAGGGTGGGGAAACAGACAACAGAAGGAGGGCGAGAGGGTGGGGAAACAACAGACAACAGAAAACAGAAGGAGGGCGGGGAAACAACAGACAACGGAAGGAGGGCGGGAGGGTGGGGGAACAACAGACAACGGAAGGAGGGCGGGGGAACAACAGACAACGGAAGGAGGGCGGGAGGGTTGGGGAACAACAGATAACGGAAAGAGGGCGGGAGGGTGGGGAAACAATAGACAACGGAAGGAGGGTGGGAGGGTGGGGAAACAATAGACAACGGAAGGAGGGTGGGAGGGTGGGGAAACAATAGACAACGGAAGGAGGGTGGAAAAACAACAGACAACGGAAGGAGGGCGGGAGGGTGGGGAAACAACGGAAGGAGGGCGGGAGGGTGGGGGAACAACAGACAACGGAAGGAGGGCGGAGAAACAATAGACAACGGAAGGAGGGCGGGAGGGTGGGGAAACAACAGACAACGGAAGGAGAGTCGGAGGGTCGGGAAACAACAGACAACGGAAGGAGGGCGGGAGGGTGGGGAAACAACGGAAGGAGGGCGGGAGGGTGGGGAAACAACGGAAGGAGGGCGGGAGGGTGGGGAAACAACGGAAGGAGGGCGGGAGGGTGGGGAAACAACGGAAGGAGGGCGGGAGGGTGGGGAAACAACGGAAGGAGGGCGGGAGGGTGGGAAAACAACGGAAGGAGGGCGGGAGGGTGGGGAAACAACGGAAGGAGGGCGGGAGGGTGGGGAAACAACGGAAGGCGGGCGGGAGGGTGGGGAAACAACAGACAACGGAAGGAGGGCTGGAGGGTGGGGAAACAGACAACAGAAGGAGGGTGGGGAAATAACAGACAACAAAAGGAGGGCGAGAGGGTGGGGAAACAACAGACAACAGAAAACAGAAGGAGGGCGGGGAAACAACAGACAACGAAAGGAGGGCGGGAGGGTGGGGAAACAATAGACAACGAAAGGAGGGCGGGGAAACAACAGACAATGGAAGGATTGCGGGGAAACAACAGACAACGGAAGGAGGGCGGGGAAACAACAGACAATGGAAGCAGGGCAGGGAGTGGGAAAACAACAGGCAATGGCAGGAGGGTGGGGGTAGGAAAACAACAGACAACGGAAGGAGGGCGGTGAGTTTAGCTCTCGCAAATGCGAGACCTACTGCACTGCAAATGTCAGCGCCCATGCTATGATTTTTTTTTAAAGCGTTAGGCGAGAGCGTGTCCTGCCTGCAACATCAGGCAGGACAAAGCTATTTGATTTGAGAAAAATAGTGCTCAGAGGCTGTAATTAAAGACTACCGAGTAACAACACACTTAACAGGGGGTGTTGCCATGGGAGGTTACAAAATGAGACAAGGAGGTACTAAGGAGGGACTACTAAGCCTATTGACAAGCCACAGTTTACAGTGGTCAATGACACAAGCCAAGGAAAAATGTGAGCAGTGCTTCAAGTCTCTACCTGAATACAGCATGCCTTGCAGAGCAGCGCATGCACTGCCCAGGCTCGACCCAAAAAGGGAAGGGACGGAGGAGCAATGGATAAATGGGGGGTAAAGAAGGCTGGCAGAAGTCAGCAGACAGGAAGAGGGACGAAACATGATTCAATCCCATGGAATGTCGAAACGAAAACAACAAATTTCCTTTTCGTCAGTTGTGGAATGATACAAGTCAACTAATCAGACACACTTAGATAGGGACAACGGGCGTGATGCTGAATTCACGGATCTGTCTAAATAGCGGACAGGTGGCCACCGTACTGAGAGGTGAACCTTGTGTAAGTCTGGGATTTCTTATGTTGAATTAGAGTGTAGAACTAGATCTGTACTCACCGGTACACAGAACTGGAGGAAGCGTACTACTTGTGACTTTGGGACCTATCATAGTCCTTCCAGCACCTTTACATCCATTTACTGTTGCATACAATTTGATGACGACTTTATAAACCGGAATGCAATCTTACTACTCACCACTTGTGAAATAGTTAAGACCTTGTGTCTGCTTTTACGTTTACATATACAGGATTGCTCGAGTACATTGTGTCGACCACTGGGCGACGGTTAACAACTTGGACTTTTATATATTTACAATGCCTCTCACCTAGAATTTAAGCCTTGTAAAGTTACGTACTGTAACCGAACACGTGTCGGCTGTCCTGGATTGTTTCCCAGACGGGGTGGCGACTTTGGATTGTTTCCCCCGACGGGGTTCTTGTGTTCTCTGGCCTTTTCTCAAATACCTAACCTTCAGGACCAGATTTTCATATTGGGTCATTACTCTGTATATTGTGCATTACAAATGAGACAGTTGAATGTTGAATATTGAAATTGTGTTTCCCAATTTTGTATAGTGTATGAAGAATTATTCTGAAACCACATAAAGTGTGCTGTATATATAAGAAACCTCATTGTAATTTATAGAATACTTTTTTCATCACTTTGAGATTGGACTTGTTGTATCATAAAACCATTTATACCACATTAAACTGTGCGGATACTAACTATATAAATCATGTTTGTCCATTGATGTTCCTTTCGCTTTTTTCAAGGAGCTCTGTATGATACATATGGTCTTTCACTGAGGGGACAGTACCAATCTTATGTAAAGTTACTTATGGTTGTGTTTATTCACTTTTTCAGAACACTGGTTGACATTGCAACTTTAATATTAGAGTGCCGGGGTAGTTCTAAATAACAAAAACGTAATCAGACACACTGTGAACCTGGAATGTTCCTAGGGCAGGTCAAACACAAGAATAGGGAGGAAAGCCAATGAATAAGTGGCAGGAAATGGAGATTGAGAAAGCTATCCAATCCTAAACATGCAACTGACCCAAAGCCCACCCTGTTCATTGTACTGTTGGCAATAGGTCTTTGCAAACACACAAATGTCTTGAAGGCGAGATCTAAAAGGCATTGGATCAGATAAAGTAAAGTGTGTGCAATGGGGTGTGGTACCTGTACACATCACCATAGATCTCACCGCTGATGCTAGGGCTCCCAACTGTGTACAAACGATGGTTCCGTGGTTTTGTGCCCACCGCTAACATCTTCTGTCATCTGCAGGTCATCTATTTGTATTCTTGGTAGTGCCAGCTCAGATTCAATCACTCTTACATTGGTAAAAGCCACTAAATTAGGCAATATTAGTACATGTCGTTTTTTTGACCTAAGAAAAGACTGAAGTGTGCTATGAGGTGCTTGATAAACCATAATTTATTTTTATTAATATCAAATCTTTCTGCACTGAGCTAATTTAAGCAGTTACTGCTTGGTATCAGGGCGAAGTACCAGAATGTAAAAAAAAATAAGCAGGAGAATAAAAAAATAACCAAAACTATGGCGGGCGAAACAGTTATGATATACAACCACAGACGTTCGATGCTACCTCAAGTGAGTTATTACCAGTGATAATACAGTGAAATTACCACACTGATTCGCTCAGTCCGTCCCTGCAGATTTGAGAGTTAGCTCTTAAACATATTAATCAGAGTACTCAACAGGGCTTCACAATAACTCAAACAATCAGTGCTTGGAGTCACAACATAAGTAAAAACCTATAATTTCATCAAAGTGTTGTTTCTCTGGAAAAAGCACAAATTTCTTCTACAAACCCAATAATTCTCTTATTCAATCTAATATACTTATTTCTTACCACTGCTGTTTCTAATCTAATATGTGCACATATCACATCAGCTCAACCATGACATGCTCCTAACCAGCTCAAGGTAATTGTTTAGCCTAATAACCTCCTCCATAATCCTCCACTGAGAAGGTGTCAATCACAACTGATAGACATTAGCTCCCAGGATGATGGACAATAAAAGCACTGATTGTTCTTGGTCTACAAAAAGCAGGTGGAACAGTCCACCACAATGTACCACTTGCCACCTGTAAGACTAGGCATCACACTGCAGTGCATTAAATTATTTCTGTCCTATTGAGCCCCGGGGTCAGAAAAGAATATGCATTCAACATATCCCTTCACAAAAGGGGAGAGACCTCACCTATTGGGCAGTTGCAATTGATTGGCCTTCTCTTGGTTTCAGGTGTGCAACAGTGATGCACAATAGTCCTCTGACTACAGGGCAAACTTGCTGATATTTCTGAGTTTCTGAACTAAATTTACATTTGGATGAAAGTGAGCTTCCTACGTTGTATTGGTGCCTAACACTACTAATCATCCCATCTCAATGAACAACACGCTTCCTCAAGGAAGTCCTTTCACTCTTCATCGAAGAGCATCTCGCTGATTGTGAGGTGTATTCATTACTGCAGCTACATTTACATGGGAATGACAGTGATGAAGACCCAAAACTTGTGATTAATTCAAATCAAGGCAACAGTCTTTTTCCCTACGAAAGAAAACATGACCATAACATTTCCACACAAAAATACATGACCTCTATTGACTTCGAGGGGAAGTTCAAGGACTACTAGGACAACTTGCGGGGAAAAGAGGAGATGTGGGCTAGTGACTACGGCTGCCAGCTTTGAGACTAGGGAATCCAGGTTCAAATCCACGCCTCAGGGCTTGACTCAACATCGTGTGATTCTTGGCAAATCGCTTAATCACCTTGTGCCTACAAACATGAAATGTAAAGTCTATAAAATGTATTCGTGTAATTCTCACTCGATCTACACGATCTTGTGGATTGTTTCCTATTCCCTCACATAATGTACAGCACTTCCTTGTTTCAAAGCTTGTTTTGCGCTATATAAATACCAATACATACACATACAAACTATTCTGCTCAATCTGCCTCCCCCTCTCATGTTGACTCCACCAGAAACCAGAGGTCTAGTCACACCTTTGTGGTCTTCCAATCAAAGTTCAAATTTACACACACTGAGGCAAGTCAGACACAGTATTGGTAGCACTGAAAATTGATTACTGAAACATCACTTTCAACTAACTTTCTGACACAGATGTGGTCAATGCAGGACAGATGCTCATCTCGCCCTAAGATTCCAGGGATCAGGCTCGACTACAACAATGAAGACTAAATAATGTATATGTTAATGATTTTGATGTCTTCCTACCAGCATACACAAGTAGCTTCATGGAGAAGCTCAACATAACACCTTAATAAATAATATGAAATTATAATTTCAAGATTTGCAGATTAAAATAATTCCTTGCCAATTTCAAATGATAATTTAGTTATTCAATTGTATGTCCCAGGGTACAGGTCCACACATGGACAGGCCTCCTATTCAATATTAATAGCTCCCACTCGATTTGCCTGACCCTTCACTGAGGGACGTGTTATTTCAGCAAGGCTTGTCCAGATGGGAACAAATAAAGAGATCATTGTGGGTCAAGCTATCTGCGACTTGCAAATGTAATTCAATAAAATAACATGAGGGACAACGCATGGCAAGAGTAATCTGATTCTCTATGTAGATTGAGAGGTCTGAAAGCAGACAAGAAGTCTGCTTTACTGGTCAGGGCATTGAGCTGGGAGGGACAAAGTCCTCTCTGGAGGACACCCGATGTGAGGTGAACATCCGCATGTACACAAAAATAAATACATAAATTAACTTCAATGAGCCCAAAGTCCCTAGATACCACTGTTTCAAAATAATAAACAGCACCAAAGAGTCTAACAAATATAATTACAATTCCTTGCATTTTTTATATTTATTTAAAAAACACAGTTATGTGTGAATGAACCAATAGAAATATATACAGGTACAGAAGAAGAAATACATAAAGTCGGGTCGCCGTTTAAAATTAAAAAACATCACTCTGTATTCCTTTGACAACAGCAGTTGATAGCAGTTCATTGTGACAGTTCCCTCCAAGAGATATCACTAGTCTAGAAATTTAAAAATGGGTTATGAAAATAAAAATTGTTTGTCAAAAAAAAAAATGGGCACTAAAAGTATTTATATAGTTAGTATATAAATATATACTAGATAGTAATACTATAATTGAAGAAAACTTCATATATCGCTAGGGTCATTTACGGAGGCTGTGTTAAGATAATACTTTCTAATCAAACCACAAATAGTTTGCAATGGTACAGTGTAGGAGAATTATAAATGCCTGCTATACAGCAGAAAGCCAATTTGTAGGTTCTGCATCCCCCATACAACGTTCGCCCCCCTGTAGGCCAGATTACCCAGTTTGAATGTAATCCAGGCCTCAATAGAGAGGCAGTGTGACTTGGCAGGGATGGGGGTAATACGGTCGAATGTATTACTTAAAGAGAAGTCTGGCTGCAGCCCTCAGGACAGTTTTCATTGGAATAAGATCCATTTGGGGGATGCCTGCAAGTACACCATAGCCAAAGTCCAGTCTAGAAAGGATCAAAGAATGGGCCGCCGATCTGATAAAAGGATGTGATAACAGAGGTTTGAATAAATGTTTTAGGTCGTTATCGCATAGATTTGGGGGTACACACGTCACCAATACATTGAAGTTACCTTACTTTAAGATTCACAAGCTGCACATGGAGAACAAGAGGGCTTTTTCACAGTATGCCTCCATGGTAAAAAATGAAAAATCTCCAAAATTGTGGAATTACAACAACACTGCTGCTTTTCGATGTAAAAGGACTGGCATATTCTTCCAAACCTGTAGTTCCAATTGTTTCCACTAGGATTTGAGAGTCTTAATACTATTGAAGAAAATCTTATCTACAGACAACCCCTTTGTGTTTCTATGACTATAAAGAGACATAATGGGTGCCAACTATAAACCAATGCCTCAGCATGTTATTCTGCAGAGGAGCCTCCATGATACCCTTTCCAGTGAACATTAGTGCAGGCGTGTGTTGGCTCCTTATGGCTGTAACACCTACTCACACAGAATGTTCACAGGCATCTTTCCTGGATAGACTGCACAGAAAAAGTGCACCACCTGCAAATGACACCTATTGAGCCGCTGACCTCTTGACATGCTGTAATGTATAGCACACTCGGGGGTTGTTTTCTGAGTGAAGTGAATGAAGAAAAGGCATTAGTGAACTGGCCATAACTCACACCCATTAGTTTCAAAGATTCCCATAGAAGAATTCGGTCAACAAAGTCAAGGACAATTCTATATCAATGCAAGCGATGCAGGAATGTCCCTCGTTAAAGAGTATGAAACTGACAACATCTAATGGCTCACTCATTGCCCAGGTCAGCGTGCAGATGCCAATGCCTTTTAAACTTGAACTGATAAACACTTCAGTAGAAAAAGTATTTTGTATTACTCTGTGCATATGCAGTTAGCAGTGCTTTAGTTAACAACATTTTGGACATATAAGAGCAATCAGAAAATAGCCTCTACATACGTGACTGAGAAAGTTAAAGGCGGCATTATGTTCAAAAGCTGCATACCTTTAAATTACGATTTTCAGATCTGGAGGCTTGAACATATTGTTAGACTGTCAAAAATCAAGTTTATTTCTGTCAATGGCTGCAAACCCTTTGTTTAACTCCCTGGGCAGAGACTGGTGTTTCTGCATGTCCCACTGGCCGCTTTTACCTCCATTTTACTTTCAGAATTAAAATGTAACACAGGAGGTTTCGACTGGCACCTGCCCCAGCTATTGTTTTCTATTTCTCTGCCATGTAAATTAATTTACTCCCAAAATATATGGCTTCAAAGTATCTTTTAATTTTCAAAAAGAGTGGAACCACTGGCAAGATTTTAGGCCTGGGATTTTATGACTTCTTGTCTGAATATCTTGACTACATCTCTCACCATCATAACGGTTATCCAGGGCAGATGAAACCTGTCTGGACACCACAGGGCACGTGACACTTTGACCTTCCTTCAACCCCATCAGCACGGTATTAGGGCCTACTTTAATGCCTCTGAAATCAATCCGGCACCCTCTTGCTGGAGATAACAAAGGTGGCTGCCAAGTGTTGCCACACTGCAGAACCGCCAATGTCCTTATGGGTAGAGTTAATGGAAAAAAAGACTGCACAGAGGACAAAAGACCTACCTTCATAAAAACTGAATGAATCTATAAAGAAGGACTTTTAGCCATATTTCATGTAGATTACGATTTCATGAGCTAAATGCATACACTAATCTTGGCTCAAGCTGCACCATGGAGGCCCAGAAATCCTACCTACGACCTGCAAGACGATCGGTTTATGTCATCTCATAAGTTTGATCAAATCTCACCTACGAGGAGGTGACAAGAAAGAGGCCTGGGCTGTGCCCCTGGGAGGCCAAAAGCAGGCTAGCAAGAACGGCTATTTATCTGCCAACTGGTGAGCGACGTGAATGTGGTGGCGGCACCCTAAAAGCAATCTGGCAATGGACGACCTGTGGAGGGCTCTTTCCTCGTCGCCTTTATCGGAGTGCTTTGTTGTGGGATGTAAGCTCAGCGGTCTGTATACATCGCTGTTCAGACACCTGCCTCCGCGGCTTCCTGTGCAGAGTGCAGTCGCTCGCTGTCGCCCCTGCGCCACGCCTGCCAGTTACTAAATCCGGTCTGACCTAGACACTTGCCTTTCATTCAGGCAGACCTGACTGCAGATGGAGGCTTTCTTACCTTCTCACAATGAAGCAGTTCTTCATTTAACTCCACACCAATGTTAGATTATTTTTTGGGGTTTATATTTTGAGCATTAATAACGATAATTATTGTGACTTTTCACATTTGATTCTGCAGAAAGAGGCTGAATTAACATGTTAGCGGTATAAACGAATTTTATATGATGCACAAAAGTGTGATAATATTTGTGTTCTAGTTATGCCACGTTGTTCTGTTGCATGCCATCTTAGACCAGATGAATGCCATCTCTGCCACTCACACCGGCTTCTCCTCCTGCATGCATCCTCTCCCCACAGAGCACAGTCAGGCTTTCAAGGATTCCCGTTCCTACGATTTGAAACATCATCGGGGTATTTCCCGCTGCCTTCGGTTCTTACTAGTTGCATTCGCTGAAAGTTCCGCTGTATAAATGTTTTATGTTTGTTAGAACCTCTCCGGATGGTGTTAGCATAGACGGTGCTGAATCCGTTTTTTTAAATTTTAAGCGCATGACATGTATTTTTCCAAAGAGACAATGTTTTTCACTCAAACCATGATGATATTACAACTTTACTAATTTGTTATAGGATTTTTTTTGTAGAAGAATACTTGAATTGTGGGAGTCAGCCAGAAGATTTTCCTATTCTACTACAGATGCTATCTGACTTCTTTTTGGTTTTGCTCCTCATTTGGGACTTGGAAATAATTCTGTATTGACAGCACTCTGTCTACCTCCGCATCTAAGAACCTTTATGGCATCATTTGTGTACTGCTTATTTGTTTTATTTTTGTAATAAATCCCTTACTTTTTACTGGTCTAAAACTCACTTATTGAGTGGGCCCATTACTTCAGTGAACTGTTCTAGTCTGCTAATTTAGGTTTGTGGGTGCCTTAATGGGCGATTCAAGCTGTAGGAGAACCGGAAGAGGTAAAAATATTAGGTGTCAACACTTCAGGGTGTTGAAATTTTGGGGGTACGGTTTTCTCCCATACCAAAAGCAAAGGAACTGGGAATTGCCAGATTACCGTACCCAAGGATTTGCTGTTGCGTCAGTTACAGTCTAGTCCAGTTTCATTACTGCAAGTCGCACCACGCCTGCCCTGTGGGTTCAATCGAGGTCCCCGCGTCATGCACTGCGTCCGCAGCAGCAGCGGCATCCGAGGGAAGAATCATCTGGAACAAGGTTTGCGTTTTGGGGAAATGCCGAAAAAGGTCAGTAGGCATGGATAGAATATACAAGGATCAGGCTTTTCACCGGTGTGTGGGGTACATGATTGACCTTCTGATACCTGCACAGATGGCTGAGCCCAGGTAACTTCTAGGTATGGTTCCCTGCCCAGTGAACGGCCGGAAAGTGGGGTGGGATAAAGGAATACATATGTCAATCAATCGCTAGAGAGTTAGGAAGCCTATATGTTATAGATCTGGAAGTGTAGGAAGGAAGATACATTCCCACACTTGCTCAATTTCTAACGAGCAGCAGGTTTATATTTATATGGAACGGCTGGGGAGTGCGGGATCCGCGCCTCTCCAGCTGCTACGAAAGTAAGCCATGCTTCTATGTCTATTTCATCTCGAGGCAAGCAGTTACATTTATAAGTTTAGTAAATTTGGAATCGGGGATGGATGGCAATTCAGGTACGTTCTATCAATCTGTGGGGAGCGGCAAGAACCTCCAGAGCACAGAAAAAGCGGGGACAGGGGCAGCTGCACAAATGATTGGGGACCTTCATCCTTACAAACACTTTGTGGTTTTGTTGAACATGAGTTGATCCTCTATGTCGGGTGTTCACAGAGAAGTTCAACAACGGAATCCTCAAAGGGCACCTGTACGATAACTCTGTGAAATAGAATCAGAAGACGGAAGGGGGAAATTAAGCAGGTTACAGTTGATGGAATTAAACTTAAGGTGAAGTCTGGAGAGAACGACTGGGCCAGTCTCAGCATTCCCCGTTGCAGACGTTTTGAAACGCAGGCCCTCATTACGATTAGCCCCTACAACTATGATGTGTGCTGTACCTACCCATATTGGAATTATGAGTTGTGCAGATTTCATCACACCTAGTAAATACCAGATATGATAAAACCTTCATTGATGGATTCATTTTGACGAGTCAAACCTGGCAATATTTAGCAGAGGAAAAAAGACTGGAAAGTACCACGACATGCGGATTTTGAAGCTGTAACCACCAATACTTACATGCCCCATTTTGCAGGTAAAACTCATAACAGGCAATAATTACCACACACAATAAATTCTGACCTCCTCGGTGTCTGATTTTTTCGCATGCAATACTTGTCGCAGAGGAAACCGGGCCACTCGTAATGAGGGTCTAAGTCTTTCTTTAATTGGGTGACAGCAGAGAGCCCTCCCTGTGAATCTGGCTCCCACAGCTGAACCTTTTCAGACTAGGATAGGTAGGAGTCAGTGAAGCTGCACAGAAGCAATGAAATGACCAAAGACACAAGTGGCATGCTTGAGGTGATGAGCACGCTGATTCTAAATACGTTGCACAACATCAGATTTATTGATAAACAGGCAAACAAATATGTAGTACAAGCACTGGGCCCGGAAGACACGTCCAGGTCCCAACCTCCTCACTCAGTCACCTCTCAGTGTCCCAGCCTGGAACCTTCACATGTCATCCTGGAACCCAACAATGGCATAAGGCAAAGCTAATATAAGCATATACAACAATGCTCCCGTATGAGGAGGAGAGGACACTGCAGCCAGAGTACCTATGCTACATGATTGGTAGTACTCACTTCACTGGCTCGCTCAGTAAGGATGAGAAAGGTCATTATTTAGCACTAACTCTGTGCATCGCCTACAAGTGAAACACCAGTGTCTGCTGTAGGGACATGTTGGAAGGCAAGTGATTATAGGTTTCCATATTATGTTGGCTGGAAGTAGGGTGAGGGACTGTTTGACAGTAGATCATCGTCTTTTGTGAGTCAAAGTATGAGCAACTGTGTCCTAGGGGCTCAGTCAAGGTATGTGTGTGTGAGTTACAGCCTTTGGGAGTTTATGTCAAAGAGTGTGAGATTATAAATGGCTGTGGCAAACGTTGGGGGGTTATTCCAGGGTCAGAAGGGGCTATGCAGGGTCTTTTGTGGGTTTTGTGAGGGTTGGTTATGGGCTATAAAAGCATTTGTTTGGATTTATCGTTAACTATTTAAGGGTCTATTTTGGAGCTGTGTGAGTGTCCGTATGCAAACACTTGGTAAAGACAAGTCTCCTGGTAATCATCTGCCCTGCCCCAAAATGTTAGCACTAACTTTCTTAGAAGGTCTATTATCAGATCAACTAAAGAAAAGACAAAAATTCTGAAAGAATTATTTTATAGATTTCTTTCAAATGAGCTCTTATATGCAGGCTGTCAAGAAAGATGTGATGAATCAGGATACTACATACCACAGTCCTCTTCTCACCTCAAGCAAGCTTCATTTCAGTACAGCAGGTGCCAATTTGATGAGGTTTCTCCCTATTGCCTTGGTGCTGACTTGCTAGAAACCATATGCCTCAAGCGCCCCTGCAAACCGGTAGCAATTCTGAGGCCAAATCTAGCAGATAATGGTCCTTTGGTCAGAATTCAGTCAACCAGGAGACACCAAACTTTCCAGGTAAAGACCGAACATATAGTTTGAGTGCCTGGTAAGGCTAATTTATTTCGAATAAAGGGACAGTCACAGAAAGACGCAGGACATTGAGCATTTCAGAATTGCAAAGAGTGTTGATGGTGCACCATCGTTCCGATCTTTCATGTTCTTCACAGTGCCTCACTGCTGGATCTACACTTGCCAAGCCTTCATATCATTCATAGTGCACCACTGAACTTCATTTGCCAATACTTCATACCTGTCATATTGCACTGCAGTTGGACCAACATTGATTTGTTTAATCAACATTTGTCAACACTTCGTAATGTAGTACTATCATTCTATATTTGTCAATCCTTCACAGTGCACCAACCCTGGACGTACATTTGCCAAAACTTCTTATCCTTTATAATACACCACTGCTTTACATTTGCTCATCCTTAATTTCTGTTACACTGCACTACTGTTGGATCTCCTTTCCCAGTCATTCATATTCTTAACTGTGCGCCACGGTTGTATGTACATTTGTCAATTTGCCTTAATGCACCAAGGTTATAGATCTACATTTGCCAATATTTCATAGTGCATCACAGTTAGATTTACATTTGCCCATTCTTCATTGTGCACCACTCTCAGGTATCCATTTACCAATCCTTTATATTGCACAACTGTTGGATCATCCATCAGCAAGAATTACTCCCCAGAGTTGGCAAGACATTGTGAGAGCACTATCATACCCCAACATTTAAGACACCCCAAAAACTGAACACGCCAAAAACTGAACACCCCAAAATGTTACCTTACACAGTTCTCCCACAGATTGATTGGACACCAAGGCAACTCCCCAAAACATCAATTAGCAGATTTAAAAAGTTCAAATAGGTAATGGTGCCCATTCAAAAATGGAGTTCTAAATCAATAAAAAGTTAAAGCGTCTTACTAAAAAATAAAAAAATAAGCAGTCAATTCTACAGAGTATGTAAAAACTCGAAAAATATTTTAAGTCCCAAATTAGCAGCAAAATCAGAGGGAAGTTGGACAGCATCCTTAGCAGAAAAGGAAAGCCTTCTCAAAATATCTGGCTTGCCCCCAAAATCAAGGGGTTCTGATACAACATTCTTGCATAACAAATTAGTGAAACTGCGAAATCAGCAAGGTACATGCAAAACTATAATTTCTTTAGCAAATCAGAACCTCCAAAAAATAAACGTCATTGCCTTAACACATAAGCAGCATCCCAGTTTCAGAGAAGATTTGTTTCAACACCTGCTATGCTAATGTCATCCAGAGATGTTCTAACTTATATGAAACATTGAAAATGGAACTTTCAGTGACTGAACAGACTAGTGATCACAGAAGAGGCCACCAGAAGAGACCCTCACCAAAGTTGCAAATCACACAAATAAGGAAAAGTTAATTAAAAGCTTTGCATTCATAACAGTGGAAATAAACTACTACAAGTCAACTTGTCTGTGCTCTGTGAAGCCTGTGGAGAGAAGATATGAACAGGGGGAAGCAGGAGTGAGTAACAGAGATGGCATCCATCTAGTCTAAAATGATGTTGTACAAGGCAATGTGGCATAACTTAAACACAATTCTACACAACATATGAAGTTAGTTTCAACTGCGATTCTGTCAATTCAGCCTTTAAACGTATTCATAAAAGAAAATCTTGATCATCATTTTTAAAGCACAGAACAGAAACCCCGACAAACAATTTAAACAATATTACAACACTAAACACGTGGTTTTGGATTATATGGTACTGTGAGATTAAAACACGTATTGTGTGTTAGAGAATGACTGAGAAGGTTTTGATAGACAATGTATCGAAATTCAGCATGCATCAACTACACACTTCCCCGTTATGTGAGTCTGTTTTTTAACACTATTTTGTTACCTAAGGTTGTAGGCTGGTTGCATCTGATAACGTCCGCAAACATCTTACTAAAGATGCATAGTCAGGAATAAAGCCCAAGGTAACTGCAAATTCAAGCAGTTGAAACTTGAGCAGGACATATGCCCCTACCCGTCAGCAGCAAACCACACAGAAGCAGGAGTTACCAGCACGGTATCAACTAAGAACTCGGCACAAAACTTTAACACACCCAGCCCCACTACTCTCTCACATCTATAAACTTGACACTCGCTATACTGTCTCAGGAATTCAGTTCACCTTATTCAGAAGCCCCGAGTTGTGAGCTTCTAAGGTCCTGTAGGTGATCATTTCCCTCCTCCATTTAAGGTCACCAAGAGGAATTCACTCCATCACCCGTGCCACTCTTCTGTTTAATTACTTCTATTGAAAAAGCGCATAATAAATAACGGTGCATACAGAGTAGCATTGTAAACACCTCATCATTCAGCAGTAATCCCATAGTAAGCATGACCATCGTAATGGCTCCAACTAAATATCCAAGGCCCTTCATTCAACCTACAGACGCCTCCTCTAGTTCTATTCCCGTGGGGCCTACGTCAGATCCCTTTGCGTTTTTTACAACTTCTATATTCTCTGCCATTTGAAAGGGCACCTTCTAACCTCCTATATATTTCTCTGCCAACATACAGCAGTCCATATCCTTTTTCTATAGCAGCAAATCAGAAGTTGCAGCCATACCTCATAATATGACAACGTTTCTCCTTGCCTCTACGAGGCCTAGCTTATAGAATACCCTTTGATATTTCTGCACGATCGTTTCATCTCATATATCCAAAATAAATATTTTTGGATTTAGTATTATCCTGTAACGTCTTTAGGACAAAGGCCCCAAGCAGGGGCATTCCCACAGTGTATTTACATAGCTGCCCACCTGCCCACACACCCTGGAACAGGTGTTAGTTGGGTCCCCCCGCCCCCAATACAGGCCAGGAGTGCTCTGTTGAGCTAACAGTTATGCAATATGTTTTATTAATCCAGCCTGACCCCGTTCTTATTCAGACCTCTCTTGGGGAGCTAATTGCCCCCTCCATTCTCTATATTGCAACGGTCCCACATCCTTTCACATTGTTCTTTTAAATTCAACAGTGGGTCCGGGGTATTATTTTTTATCTTTTTATAAATGAGGAACATTGCTTTAAGTGGGAGAGGCTCCAGTAGAATCCTGTCTCCTAATGGGAGAGTATCAAGTTTCCTCTCCTTTGAGACATGGACCATAATAGTATGTCTAAACGGCGGGTACCTATATGCTTCGTGCCAGCTAGGTCATATTCCTTCTTAAGCTGCTCCCACGAGACAGGCCCCTCCACACCCCATGCATCCCGAAGCATACAGATTCATATTGTGCACACTGTTTCAAACCCTACTAACCTGCCCACCTCTCTCAGCAAATCTCTATCCCAAAATATCGTTTTTTCTTAAAAACCCCTTTCCATTTGAGCAGCTGGGTAGCTGTCCCCTATGTTTTTGATGCCGTTTCCGTGCGACCTGGCAGAGCTGTTCTGTTTCTTCATCGATGCAAGGCAGATGGGCAACCCCGCTGTTACCCCGGCACTCGTAAGCACCTCTCAAGCATCTATGGAGCACACACTTGTGACAGCACAAGATGCAGTCAGAACCCCTCCACAGGCAGAGAATGTCTGAGGAGGTACCAGAAAAGCTATGAGTTTGCTGGATCTTGTCTGTGGATGTGTGAGGATCTGTTGGGTTCTCTGTGATGATATGTTTGATCATGTGTTTGGGTTTCCTGAGTTCTATCTGAGGGACTATTAGGCTCTGCCCTGTATGATGCGCTGTTGCGTCCTGTGCAGAGGTCTAACGGGTCCTGTATGGGGATCTGCTGGGCATGTGAGGCAGTCTGCCGGGTGCGGTGTGAGTTTCAGAGCCTGCTAGACTGTATGACAGGGTCAGTTTGGGGTTTATACAAGGGTCTCTTGCTAGCCTATTTTAAAGTCCGCTGGTGTTATATGTGAGGGTCTATCAGGGCCTCTGCGAAGGACCCCTGAGTAATTGAGAGTCTGTTGTCTATGTTAAGGTTAACTGGAAGTGATGTGAGAAGCTATGAGCTATCTTCAGAGCTTTCAAAGAAAAATATAAAATAGTCTTAATTTAAAACAATTATTATAGAGTTGGTGGCAGAGAAAAAAACAGTAAGTGGTCTAAGTTCACAAGCAGTTCAAGTCAGCAGAATGAGTCTTCAGAATTATCAGGCTCCCTGAAATCATAGTGCCTATACTAATCCACATGTGCAAATCTTGCATAAACTTCTCTAAAAGGTGCTAAACTCTGCATGCCACAGGTCTGCTGCCTCTTTTCTTTGTGCGATGAATCAGCCAAGAAAAACTTCAGGAGATTGCGCCACAGGTGTCCTCAAAGTGAACTCCGGATTGGAAACAAGCCACGACCCCTGCAAGAACTTGCTCAGCTTCAGAAGTGCATTGCAAGGACACATACATGCACGTCGATTGCCAGGTTGAAAGAAAGTGACACTCCCAATTCGTTTGATTAAATGTAAGATCCTATAATTATTTCGCTCATAAGGCACCTGCCCGGCGCTCTTGATCCGGCAACAACACCAAGAGGGTGCACCTTTTGATTCCACATTGCAAAAAACACACAGCTTTGCAATGGTTTTCAAACTGAAGATGTTGATCTGAGTGTGGGGGTCTAACAAGGACTATTTTGTGGAGAAGTCTTCATTTACTCTGGAGCACTTGGAAAACTTTGGCACAGTCCAATCGTTGATGATTAGGAAAAGACTCAGAAGGCCATGCGCGGTTAGCAGTCAAACCGAGAGGTAGAGAGTACAGAGTAGGTAGTATGGGCCTGGCACAGAATCTGGAACAGGTGGGATGGGATATGCTTCACCTTCATGCTGGGTCAATGCGATGTTAAAGGTTTTAAGTGCCCCAAAAACACCCACTCTGAACGACCCAGATTGTACTACACTGCAGCAAGAATACGTAGAAACCAAGGAACACGGGAGCCAAGGGCAGTTGGGGACATGGGCACCCTACATGGACCGCTGACACAATGGGGTACAAAGACATGGAAGCATTGGGACAAGAAAGGAGAGGGAAAAGGGAGCAGAGAGACACAGAAAGTCGGATGAATACAAACAAAAAGTTGATTGATGGAATGCGTAAATTCATCTCAGCTACTGGCAATCACTTGGGCTGTATTTCAATCGATCACTTTTCACCCACCATACCACTTCAGACAGAGGCCCACCTTATTCATTCATGCGTGGTTTCCTATTTTTAGTGGAGGTTGTGTTATTTCCGGGGTGTTTACGTTTTTTTTTTTAGGGTGATGTATACCTTTTGGTGTACCCTGCCATGGGGAGATCTGTTGTTCCCGTGGCACTTTGTCCCCTCATTCTGTGTACCTTGTGGTGTATCCTACTTAAGGGAAGCTGTGTTGTTTTCTAAAGTGATTAACTTGTAGTGTACCCATCCCTTTGGGGAGGTTGTGGGGGTAGTCAATGCCTCTAATTTAGTTTTCAGTTTTCCAGGGTTAGTACTCTGTGGTGTACCCTATTTAGGGGAGGTTATGTTTTCCAGGGTGACTACCCTGTGGTGTACCCTACCACGGGGAGGTTGTATTAATTCCAAGAGTTAGTACCCTGTGTTGTTCCCTATTTTTGGTGGAGGTTGTTTCGTCAATTCCTAGCGTTACCATGGGTCTTCCTTTCATGTTGACACTATGCTCCGGTCGAAGTCCACCTGCATGGAAATCGTGGCCAAGGGTTTCACGTCTGTCGGACTTTGAGTGAGAAGCTTCTCTCTAGTGTTTAGGCCTCTTCCGTTACTCTTAACGTATTTTAAGTGTCAGAATGCCTTCTACCCTAACCAGGGGAATTTTTGTTTCTTTCCAGAGTGTTTTCTCTCTGGTGTATCTTTGTTGTTGAGGTTGCACTCTTTCGGTTATCTAGAGTGAATCTAACCCCAGTAGTACCTTTTATTGGGGATGTTGTTTTCTCCCAAGGGTCAGTGTCTACATCCAGCTTTGCTTATGGGGAGGTTGTGTGGGTGACCACCCTTCTCTGTTGCATTGGTTTTTTTTTCCATCTAAGCCATGCTTTGTTTTCCCTAAGGGAGGGGGATGGGGCGTGTAGTAATGTTATTTGCAATTTTAATGTGTTCACTTATTTTTGCATCTTAATGCATTTCTGTTCATGCCAGTGGAATTTCTGATACCTCATGTAATACACCTTTGGATATGTGCATCTCATTGTTGTACTTTCTTGTTAATGATATATTTGAGGTATCTTACTTCTCTTTATCTTTATTTCTGCTGTTGTTCCCTAAGGAAGGAGGATGTGTAGTAAATTACTATTCTTCACTGTACTGCTCTGTCAGAATGTTCCATGACATCATAGAATGCCTGAGTGGCTCTCTGTGTTTAGAGTGTCAGTTAGTGAACTCAGGCTGAGCTGTTAGGAGCCTGCTCCTGGTGGGGCTGTCTTTGTACCATCTATCTTCTCCTACTATCCTGATCTCCTATACTGGAACCAAGCTACTAATAAAGAAGTATCCTACATGTACAGATGGACTCTGTATCTTCCTTTACAACACTCATCATGCGAACAGTCCACCCCAAAACTGCCGGGCGAGAGAGCAGAGACACTGAAGCACAAAGACAATTTTGCATGCACACACTGAAGCACAGATAGAGTGAAAGGCAGACAAAGTGGAAGGCAGACAAGCAGAAACAAAAACACACAAGAGCGCACAGACACTGAAACACAGATACACTAGTGCACTGAGAAGCAGAGAAAAATGAACCCACTACTCCCCATTTGTGTAGTAAAATACAACCAAATTTAGAGAATAAGGGGCTCTCGATAGGTCCTGGGCCCACATGCTACTGCACTCCTACTAGCTAGGCCTCTGCAGACACTGTGATGCTGACCCCAAGATTTAATGGCATCAACCCAGATATTAGGGTAATGGCACTTGCACAACACTAAAATGCTACACAAACATGGGAAGAAAACAAGGAGAAGAGGACATCAATAACGACATGGGGACAAGATCAGACACTGGAATACAGACACATGATCATCTGGAAAGGACAATGGATCATGGTCATAGGATCATAAGCATGAGCACGGACACAATTACCATCAAACCATTACCATTTTTTGACAACCCTGAAGAGCCAGAAACCATGGAAATTGCAAATAATGTGCATTACCAATAACACCCAACAATATCAATCACATGAATCAAAGGAGCATTTTGAGCTAGAGATACATCAACCCAGACTGACTACGCCAGATTTGGAATAGAAACAACATTCTGTGCATGTTTGGCTTTTCCATGCATAGACTGCCTGGGTGAGGGGAAGGGCGGAAGCTATCTATGCAGGAATTATTGAGAACCCTTGTGGCAATGGCCAATCAGCGGTAACCACTGCAAATTAGCATCCAATTGCACTTCACTTGCCATAGAAATTTTATAAAGAGAAACACAGATCATGCCATACAATAGAATGGAATTGAGTTATGAACTTGTAGGAAATGAAATTGTTTCTAGAAGCATGACATTTAAGGCTAGTTCTTTGACTTGGCTTTTGGGGTTCAGAAGAGTAGGTTTCACAGCTTTTCAAATGAGGGGGGTCTGGGTCCTTACTTTTTAAAACAAATCAACACTATTCAATAGTTAAAATAAAAAAACGAAATCATTAATAGCTATCAACCAATTAGCACTTTTGCTTCAGTCAGCTAAATTCTGGAGTTTGCATTAACTATACAGATGTGGGCATCTTTGGACCTTGTTCACCGGCTTGATAAATGTCACTTTTTTCAAGCATTTTCACCCATCTCTTTTTTGGTGTTCGGCAACTCAGTTATTTCTTTAGGTGGAATAGGTGTGCCCCAGAAGTAGGTCTCGGATCTCTCTCTACCACACAGATACAGCACCTCACAATGAGTCCAAATAAGGATGAAAGTGTCTTGAGTTGAATGCCTTTCTGGACAGAGAGAATAGGTCTAGCATTTCGAGCTGCCATTTTTGCCGGGGGTCAAGAATGACCTGCATATGTTTGTCTACCACCTGTAGCAGCAAAGACAACAGCATGGAATATACCAACAGCAATTAAATGAGGTTCATACCGAGTCAAACATTTACATCCGGTGATGCTGTCAAAAGGCTTTGACCCCACTATGTCATAGAGACAACACTCCTGAATATTTAAGACAAGACTGTGGGAAATGCAGACTTGACAAAGGTGGACATTACATATCTGTTTGCTGCTTATAATAAGGTGGCACACTCACTGCTCTTTAAAGCCATTTGCTCAAAAAGCAGGGTGAAAGGACAGGAGATAAAGTTTAAATCCTTCTTGAGAGATCATACTTCTGTAATTGACCTATATTCTTTCTACTCACTCACAACACACCACCATCTAAACTGAATGGCAAGACTCTGCAAGATGCGGCAAGGCTACACCTATGTCACCATAATTTAATATAAATATAAGTGCACCGCTTATGTTATGCAACTGATGTGGTCTCATTTCTTAGTCTTTGCTCAATTGATCAATCAGGCGATGGTTAGGGTGAACGCCCCCGTGACCAATATTTCAAATGAAGTGCAATGCTGGTGGATACAGACTTTGTGACGCTCTAGCCTCAGTAAAGGGGAATCAAGACTAAGATGATTCCATTCAGTATCATAACAAACATCAGTAACAAGAGTCAAAAGGACGTGGTGTCGCAACTCAATAGGAAAAACATTACTCTCATTCACAACGCCAACATTAGGGTGTTCCAGTTTCAGATCATGTCCTTAAAGCTTCAAGTTCATTTCATGCCAAAAATACTGATTTTCACCTTTTAAAGTTGAGTAAAATCATCTGTCAGTTTTATAAAGTGGTGGTGGGCTTAGTAGTTATTACTAGGTAGGATTAAGCTGATGGTCTGCTTTTGGGGATAACTCCTAAACCTTCCCAGGACTTTCCAGGTGTCTTGTGCTTCGTGCACACATTGAAATAACCAAGCTTCCTGCTATATCAATGACAAAGTGACTCCCTCACCTTCAAATAAGGCATACTAGATTATTAAGTAGGGAACTGCTCATCCTGGCACACCTTCCTTCCAGGTTCCTAGCCTGCACGGTTCAGTAAAACTGAGACGTGATGGGGCTGCGGCAATAGAGGAACTAATGAAATTATCTTTCTCTCTGAAAGAACTAATGCCCAGGCCGAAGAACTGAAGGCAGGCCTCTGAAGTCACAGGTATGTGGGGAAAAGGGGGAAGAAGGTTGGTACATGGTGTTTTTCAGTTTCCCTTAATCAGGCACTTAAATAAACAAGCAGCAAGAGCCTATCAGACAAATCATATACACCACTTTAATATAAGCACTTAATACCTTTTAACTAAGGCATAATTTTGTGCAACAGCACAGAGCATTGCATCTTACTTTGTCTCATAGATCACTTCATGATTTCCCCTTAATCCAGAAAGGAGGGGTCAAGAGAAATAAACCTCTGTGTTCAAAGTTGAAAATTCAACTCAAAATCTTTGGTTGCCACCTTTCCAAAGTAAACAAATAGCCTGGTGACCTTCTGCATTAAAGGAGAGAGAGAGATAATTATGAAATGGCAATATACAATAAGTGTAGTAAATTCCCCCATAGCCAGGGATCCTCTGGAAATTAAGGGTTCTTCCACATTGCATCAAGGCTCTCTTGCACGTGAGGAACCGTTGGAAATTCCAAGCTGTGAGCTCTGATTATTTTTGTATTTGTATTTTTTTGTTGCTGTCAAATTTGTATTTTAAGGATTATCATCCCGCAGATCTATCTCCAATTGCATTTAACACCCTCCATGTAGCAATGCCAAACAACCGCGTCTGAAGAATACTGCCCAGGTGGCAACCCTCCTAACATGTGTGCTTAAGTTTCCTAATAGGTACAGTCACAGCTGTTTTTATTCAGCTTTTCTCCATGCAGTACACATCTGCCTTGGCAAGCTAAACAAAATACCAGAGCATATCTCTTTTGTGGTTTTAAATCAAACAAACAGATTGTACTTTTCCTTAGCTTAAAAATAGAAATTAAACAGGTTCCAAGACCCACCAAACACAATTTTACAGTCCTAACCACAACTTTAAAAGGTACACATTCCAATGACTTGACAGCAAAACAAATTCAGAGCAGTCAGTCTAGGCAAGCAGTCTAACTCCACCACAATGTCTGTCATACAACAGGCATTAGTTACGAAACTTTATCCACGGGTGCTGCATACAGTAATCAGTCAAAGGCATGACAACAGCCATTCACAGCGGTGCAGAAATGGTGCGGCCCTAAGGGCAACGATGGCTGGAGGCTTCTGCCAGAGGATACAGGAGGGAAGTAGACTCCTATGGAAAAACTCAAACAGAGGCGCAAGCTGGACTTGAGAGGAAAATAAATAATGGTCAGAAGGATTGCCCCTTTCCCTAGCCTTACTCCCTTGAGTGACGATGGCAAGAAACATAGTAATGTGTTTTTGTAAGTAGGACATCTGAAGAAGCAATGCCTTGAACCCTCAGAATTTTAGACTAGAGACCATGAGGTGATCTATGTAGCAGTCCTCCTCTCCACCACATCACTTCTTGTTTTGTAGAATTTGCACAAACCAGTCTCCCCACTTCTGGAAAAAAGTAACCAGTATCACTTCATACTACAAAAGTGAGAAAAACAAACTGCACGGCAGAATTAGACACACATTGGCAAGGCCAATAGGCCTCACCTAGGTGAGAGCTACTGACTTTGCCAATGTCCTTTAGCCATGTTGTACAGAAGCATGAAATGAGGCTACAGTGACAGAGTAGAGTGGATTGGTGTAGAGTGGTGCAGAGTGTAGTTACGTGGTGTGGAGTAGAGTGGCATAGAGTAGTGTGGCATAGAGTATTGTGGCATAGAGTAGTGTGTAGTAGAGTGCAGTGGAGTGGCATAAAGTAGCCCAGAGTGGCAAAGAGCAAAGTGGTATAGAGTGGCACTGCGTGGTGTGGAGTTTCATAGTGTTGAGGTTGTAGAGTAGATTGGTATAGAGTGGAGAGGTAGCGTGGCATGGAGGAGAGAAGTAGAGTAGATTGGTATAGAGTGGAGTGGCATACTGTGGAGTGGCATGGAGCAGAGTGCAGTTGAGTGGTTTAGAGTGGGGTGGAGTGTAGTAGAGGGGCATGGGCATGAGTGGCATAATGGCAAGGTATACAGTGGAGTAGGGTGGCGTGGAGAAAAGTGGTGTAGAGTGGCATTGTGTAGAATGAAGTGGCATAGAGTATTGTAGCGTAGAATGCCACAGAGTGCCATAGAGTAGGCTGCATTGTGTGGAATAGATGGCACAGAGTAGAGTGGCATACACTAGAATATAGTGGGGTAGAGTGGTGAAAATTAGAGTAAAGTGGTGTGGAGTAGAGTGGTGTAGAGAGCTGGGTAGCAAGAGTAAAGTGGCGTGGAGTGGAATGGCATGGAGTGGATGGAATGTGGTTGAGTGCAATAGCGAGGAGCGGGGAGGAATGGAGTGATGTACAGTGGAGTGGTGTAGAGTGGAATGAGCGGAGCGCAGTAGAGTGGAGAAGCCTAGCGTAAAGTGGCATAGAGAACAGTGACGTAGAGTAGTACAGTTGTGGGTGTAAGTAACTAAAGCGCCACTTGAGATGGCAGATAGTGTGAAAACAACATAAATAAGAAGCCATATCTCTGTGTTAAAAGTACGAAAGCACATTGAACATCCAGGAAAAATACCGAAATTCTTATAAAATAAAAAATTGTGCTTTACAAAAAGACGAGGGAGAACAAAGATGAGGAAAAACACATGCACTTGGTCCATGCTCCAAGCAGGAGCTAACGCAAGAAAGGAAATTAAGCCTATGGAATAAGCAGACGAACAATTGGAAATGAGAGTGACAACAAAAACAACAAACGGTATTCTGTGGGTGGGTTGTAAGCCCAGTGAATTGTAAACAATACGTCTCGTAGCACAGCACATGCGTTGTGTAGGCAACACCTTAAAAAGAAACATTTAACAAGGGCCTGTGCGCACCACAAACACCCTTGCAGCCCTAGATCTAGGCGATTATAAGCAAAACTCCAAGACACAAGCCCATTTCCACAGACTACATACATGACTGCGCAATACGAACATGACAACATCTTTAGGTTACAATAATAATCAGGGCTGTTCCATCACATAGTTGACGATAAAAAGAGAGAATTAAAAAGGAGAAATCTTAAGATTCACCGTCTCTGCTTTTAATCTTTGGATAGGCCCTTCTTTAATAAAGGGCAAGAGAGTGTGATGGGAAGATTACGATGCAGAGTAGTTATTTTTCATTAAACATAATTACTAAGCGCCATTCCGAATTTGGCCCCAAACATATCTGTTCAGCTATATGAAACTATAAACCCTCCACCATTCACGCCTCCAACCTTTCTTGAATTAACTCTCACTGCCCCCTTTATCAATCTACTGAGATCAACATACCTACATTTTTGATTGTTTTTCTAACATAATTTCCAACTAGGGATTTGGGGAGGAAACGCAGCACTAGATTTGTATTTCTTATTCCGAAATATCAGATCCAATTACTAATACATTTATTAAATATTTGTGTACTTTGATGAGGCTTTTATTGTAAAGCATTGTTCATAAACAATTGAAGGCTCATCAAATTATTGCCAAAATATGTCGGAGGGACTAAAGAAGAAAAACAAGTCTGTGAGACAGTATGCCTGCTCGGAGTCAGTCACACAGCGATTCGCAATGTATGCTTTGGAGACTTCACTGCTTGTGCTCAACTTTTTCAAAATGCGGCCCATAAATCCCGTCCACCAAGGAAGCCATGTCATTGAGGGTAATTGCTGCGCTGAGGGGCCGCAGGCCATAGCTCTGTGACAGCCAGCGGATATTTTTGGGGTAAGAAAAACAAGAAAAATGTTGAACAAAGTGGACATTCCTCTTGGAAACATCAATTAATTAGAAGCGTCGGTCATATGGAGCACTTAAGCAACCGGTTAATGTGTGGGGGGATACACTGTGCTAATAACGCACATTTCTCGTAAGAGAATCGCACAAGAGCAGATTTCTAAGCCCTCGCCTGGCAGTGGCTGAAAGCCACGAGGCACCATTTTAAGAAAGGCCCAGAATTCGTGGTGACTGGTGAATATGATTAGAACTGTTAAAGAACTGTGGAACTCCACGTGCCTTTATATGTTCTTTTACAGGAACTCAAGCGTTTTTTTAAAACAAAACTTAAAAGATAAAACACAGACTTTCAAACTGACAGAAGGGATGGACCGGTTAGATTTTGAGACAAGGCTCGCACAGCTGAAGCAGGCTGAGCGAGTTACATTAAGCACAATGACTTATTTTGCAAAATTATACTCAAAATGTATCCTGGGGTGTACTGACGTAGGTCGCTGCCAGTGTCTCGTTCCATTCACAGGAGGTCAATATAGACCCAGAGGTGAGGTATGTCATAGTGTTTAGTCTCCTGGCTGGGGCCGGGAACTTTATCGTGAATGTATACGCACCTAATGTGTATGATAAAATCATCTTTACAGAAGCACTGCTTAAGGTTTCCCCATATTTGGGCAGATGCTCTAAATTGTGTGATGAACAGTCTACTGGACAGACACACCTCACCCAACAGATAATACCTTCATGCTACTCGTACACTTATTGCATGCACAGTAGATTAGACAATATCCCGTTGACAAAAGGGGATCTCAAGAGCTATAGCAATGCCGATCACCTGGACCAGTTCTTCCAGCATAATAAGGAACCAATAGGAAGCAGAGCGTCGAATGGGAAGCCTTTTAGGTGGCATCCAAGGGGAACTGTATGGCGCAAGTCTATGGTAGTAAGATACAAATGGAGTGGGCGCGTGGGGAGAAGGATGCTCTACTCCCGGGCCTGGAAAAAGAGACTGTGATAGCGCCAGAAAAAAAGCCTCAACTAATGGAGGTTAAAAGGCAGATAAAGGTCTCGTGCACTAAACTGGACAAATATGCACATACAACATACAAAGGCTCCACAGGGATGGGAGCAAGACAGGTTGCATATTTGCATGGTTATTAAAAAGGGATAAGCCTTTTTTTTTTTTAAAGAATTTTATTGAGTTTTTCCCAACCAGTGTACCAATAAACCAATATTACATACAATAGCATCTTGTAAGAGATCCAACCATCATTGTACATGTCAGGAGAAACCGGTTCTTCAACATTTTCTCCCTAACTCCCCCACCCACCACCCTCTCTACCCCCACACCCCTGTCAGTGTGCCCGCGTCAACCCCCCTTCAGCTTAGGCATTTAGAACCCCGTGTTCCGAGAAAGCCTAACTAAAATCAATAGAAAAGACACTATCATTGTTCTCAAAGGACAGGAGGCTCCATGTTGCCACCGATATGTGCTCTATGCTCCCACCTTGACATCTTCGACAAAAAAAGGGACAAGCCTTATTCCTACATTATGCGGTTAAGGAACAAGGCTGGACGCAACACTTGATTAGAAAGTCACACAAATCTTACAAAAGCGTGAGATAATTAACGTACTTTGGGGCACTCAAAAAAGAAAAATGCTGGGTAGCAATCTCATTTCAGTAGATTTTTTTCAAATCACTCCTAGAAAGTTAGTGAACAAGCTAATTGAGGTGTATGAGGAGGCGTGAGTGGACAGCTGCCTTCTACCCTTTAGGAAGGAAGCATGAGCGTGCTAATACCCAAGCCGGATGGCCAGACAGCGGATATCTCCTTCCATCGCCTGCTGTTGATGTTGAATACAGACATAAAGATACTGAGCAAAACATTGACACAGAGCTTTGAGAATGATAGGCAAGCTGGTCCTCAAAGACAAATCAGTCTATCCTGGGTAGAAGAAGCATGCACAAAATAAGAAGTCTGAAAAATATAAGGCAGCTGGGTGGAGACGAGGTAAAGGCCTCTCGGGTCTGAAGGAGCGTCCAGCCAGCCCACTCCATCCAATCCAGGCACTTCTCTCATGCTGGTAAACAGCACAAGAGCAGTGTCAGGATTGATATGGGGATCTCTTCATGCATCGGAGAAGGAGAAGAACTGAGGAGGACGTGCAGCCTGTGGGTAAGTGCGTTTTATTTTATATGTGTAATGCATGCAAGTGTAGTGGTTGTATTTTATTTTGTATGTAGTGTTATGTGGTTATTTGGGCTTTTGGAGGTAAGGGTGTTTTATTTTGGGCTTTTGGAGGGAGAGGTGGCTTACTTTGGGGTTTGGAGGGGGGGGGTGTTTTATTTTTTTTACTTCCCTCGCCCCACGACTTTCAAAGGTACTGATTGCCCGTGGAATTCATACCCGCTAGGATGTCTTAAGGCGAGCAAGGCGCTCACAGTACAATGGCAAACAGGGAGCTTCGGTATCTGGGCATCCAGGTCTCATAGAATGTAGAGGCACAACACAAGCTCAACATGGGCAGAGTACTGGAAGGACTAAAGCAATTGGTTGACTTCTGGATCACACTGCCCCAGTCAATAATGGGTGAGATTTCATTTGCCAAAATCATCTTCTTGTCATGCGGCCTCTACATTTTTCAGAACTCTATGTGCCCCACGGCACAAAATGTAGTAAAAAGAACAGGATGTTCTCCTGTGGTCTTTCATCTGGGCAGGCAACCAAAGTAGGGTTAAACTGGCCACTTTAAAACTGCCCTGGCTTTGTGGGGACTGGAGCTCTCTGCTCTTTTGCTGTATTATGCAGAATCCTATCTGCAACCGGCAATAAGCTGGTTTAACAATGGTCCCAACTGGGAGCAAGACCTTTGACTGGAGCTAACCCACCATGTACACCGAAAGATGAATTCATGTAGGGGTGCAATGTCCTATGTGACTACCAATTTGAGGTTTGGCAGATGGGGACAATATGAAACATGGTAAAAACAGTTCTATGGCATTCAGCGTTCATGTCAGGTAAGCTCCTGTGGCACGTCAGATCTTTCAAAAACATAATGAAGAAGATGCCAATAGCTTGTTGATAGAGATTTCTAGTAAATGAAGCATTTAGGGAGGGCCGTGGGCAGTTTCTTCAACATGCTAAACTGACATGCACGAGAGGGAACTTTGGACAACATTACTAGATGCACCAGCTACACCCAGCACAGTGTCAATGGTGCCAAGTCAGGTGGGGGAAGAAGACTTGTGTCGAACACAATAGAATCAAATCGAAATGACTGAGTACCTCTGGACAGTTTCAGTCATATTCATGTTCTGATCCATAAAATATAATCTAGAGTGCAATTTCTTTAGGGGCTCAACCAGGGTACATACATCTGTGTTGTAGCATGCCCTATGATGAAGCATGCCACTGAGTGAGGGCACTGCATACTAAATAGAGGGATATCTTTCAGAAGATAGCAAAAATAATTTTTTATCAATCTCATTTGTGTGTGGATATATTCACACCTCTGGGAAACAGTGTTTACAAAGCTGTCTCCACAGCGCAGTACCATTACAACGACCACGTTGTTACTATGCATACCATTACATCGCAAGCCATTACTACGACTTGCTGTAGGGGGCTCACTGGTGTTGGATTTAGAATCCAACACCTTCCCTGCTGTTGCACAAACTGGAGTAGGAATAGTAAATAATACTATTCCTAAGTCCAGCGCGCCCCCGACAGCAAGTCATAGTAATGACTTGCGAAGTAATGGTATGCATTCTAACAACGCGGTCGTTGTAACGACCGCGTTGTAATGGCATGTATGCGTTTTAAGGATATATATTCACAGCTCTAGTCCAAGGTGGCAGGGGGAGGCCACTGAAGCAAGAGAAATGTGGTGGATTGATTGCCAGTTAATTTCATAAAACCCCTCTCACACCACAAAAACTCACCATAATACACCACGGGAGAGCACTGGCATCTATAAGATGCAGGATTCATATACCACACTCTTTACCTAGTTTGTGGGTGCCCATCTATTGGTGAATTTTGAAACACAGTGGTGACAGGATTGCGTAAGGCGACAGGGTTGTTACCCAACAATGCTTTCAAACAGTGCACACTAGGGATTTTCAAAAGTAAATGGAATGACGATTTGTAGCTTGGAGTACTATCTTAGCTTATTTTAGCTAAAAAGTCAGATCGCCATTCATTAGACAAGAACAAGGGTGCCAAAATGTCACTTAAGGAGCAGAGACATGCTGGAATGGGCACTGGGGGGAGGAACAACATATTAGACTTGCTCAGAAAGACAACAGGATTATGACAACCTGGTGGAGTGACCGGATATGCTAAAATGACTGACTGACCCCATGACGTCACACCACCACGACAGCAGAAATACAGTCTTGTGGATTATCTTGCTGAGAAGGATTAAAATGGGGAACGGGCTTTTCCCGGTGCCTCTTACTGGACATGAAGTTAAGAGGCAGAAACTATTGATGGGCTTCCATAGGTGGTGAGTAGGAAGAGCACTTGGATAACGAAAGACCACAACAAAAGGTCTAGAAAAGGCATCTAGAGATGGAGTAAGATTGGACTGCAGTGGAGTAATTATGATGAGAGTCATGAGCAACGGTATGAGATAATGGGCACATCGAGAAAGATATTAGACACGCTATTACTGCTTTTTTATTCGAATATGACAAACTTGCATTTAAGCTGCTGCAGATATATTGTTCAATTACAAAGCATGCTTGTGTTTGCGTGATATATTGAAAAAATACAAAAAACACATTTAAAAAAACACTTTGACAGCCGCATACAAATGTAGAAGTTTGACACTTCAAGATTTGCCGCATAAACAAGTTTTAGCGGGAACGAATAACTGCTTAAAGATGGAGTTCCAACCGCTACCATAGGAGTTCAGTCATTTATCAGAGGGAGCGAGGTTTTGGATCCGGTGTGCTACAGCTATGGCCTTTGGTGCACACCAAAGACGCCACTTGGGGTTAGCCAGAGGAAGCAGACACTACATGTGGCTTGCTCTTCGGTACCCCAGTACTAGTTCTAGGGGTCATGAAGGTAGGGAAAGAAACAAAGTAAGCAGGAGTCGACCAGTTTTGCTTCCTTCTCGGAGTTTCCACTACCTGCCCCTACCCAAGCCCCTCAGCAGCAAAGAAGAAACTGCAGGATGCGGAGAAGCCAGGAGTGCGGCAAGGGCTCAAGTAGTGTGCAGCATTCATTCTACTATCCCTGGCATGTTGGTGGACATGGAGCACGCGCCCTACACAACTGCACTCGACGAACAATAGATACTATCAGCACAGCGGCAATGAAGGCTATTGAATGCTGGTTGCAGCGTTTTATCCTCTTTGCCGTGGATTATGATTAGGAAATGACACAGATTCGGCCACTTACAAGAAAGCTGAACTCAAAGCGCCTGGTCTCTTCTTTCAATGATATCGATTTAAGGATTATAAAAACGGAAATCCAAATAAATGTATGTATGGCGCCCAGTGTCCTTGCTGGAAACCATGTAAATGTACACAGGTAGAACCCGCACTACTTCCAGATGATACCGCTCTCATATTAGGCAAAGCTCAGAACTGGAAATCACTGCACACCCAGGCCCCGCACTCTCTTGGTCAACGTGGATCATATGTGTCTGTGTTCAATAGAACTGTAACATATGCACTTGAGCACAGGGCCCTTTAGGTGAGCCCATACCGTGCGTAATGGTGCATTTAATGTTGAGCTATGAGCACCCCCACTCTTCTGTGTAATATGCAAAAATATGTATAATGAATTATATTGACAACATGCATAGGCGTTTCGATATTTGATGATTGAATTACACAGATGGATAATGTTTTGACCCCGCGTTTGCGTAAGGCACATTGGTGCGAGAATAATGTTTATCAGGAATGTTGAGACCACAACAAGATTTGCATTATGGTATGCATCCATAAGTATTTTATTTATGTTTCTACAATTTTCACGATGAGTATTGTTCGCTTCCGGCGCGCCTGGTGACACTGAGAAAGGCAACTGCCAAAACGCGTCTGTTTCTGCAGAGTTCACGATAAACTTCAAGAAATCACCCCCGTGGGTGCCTTCCCCTGTGGGGGTGGGGGGAATTGATGCACTATGTAGAATACCAACGAAGGTATCCCACCCACATCAACCGTAACATCCCAGTTTAAAACAAAGACAAGAAAAGACAAAACAGACTACAGCCACTTTAACCACATAAAACACAAAACTATCAGTGACCCCGCAACATCATGCAAGATCATCCAGACAGAGGTGAACATACAGATGTAAACGTAATAAAAAGTTGAGAACGCGGAATTAAGTGTAGCTTCCTCCCGAATAGCAGGATTAAAGCCTTGTGGAACCACCAGAGGGAGCCCCTGATGGCTGACCACCAGACACGGGATGTTTTTCAGAGAAGTAGCCATAAAATGCCGGTTGCAAAGAGTCAGCTGAGAGGCAAAAAATGAGAGCATCTGATCGCCAGTGTCCAAAAATGGGAGTCACGGCTTCCTTTAAGGAGGGCTGGATTAATATAAGCAAGAGCACAGCTGAAATGTCACCAGGGCGACGGGCAGAGCTGGCAGGCGAGGGGGCTTCCTGGGAAAGAGAAGACCCTCTATCAGCAGTTCAGGTAATCAAGGACACGCATTTCAACATGGCCCTCTCTTTGCGCCAGTTGCTGCAGAGAGACGAAATAGCATTGCTATTACACAGGACTAAAGTGGGTGTTGCAGTTGATAGACTAGACCCACCAACTGCCACTTGCCGCACTGGAACTGTGAGCAAAGTGAAAGATGCACAGACTAATTTGAAAAGCAGCATATTGAGTTTCTGAGATTCAGGCGAGGAAAGAAAAAGCTCGAGGGGGGGGGGGGGCCGAAGTGGAAAGGTGCCCAGTGTATTTCCAGACTCCGAGACCACCCTTGGCGCTACGGCCTCACATGCCCAGCTTCATCCAGACCCGCTTGCTAAACATGGCAGAATACCACCCCACTAGGGAAAGTCGCTAGCTTTATTTAAATTCTTTTAAGGCAGAATAATAGGTTAGGGTCTGGTGAGAGGTAAAACGAGAAACCAGAAAAAATGGTAGACGACAATTGGATGGTCAACAAAAGGAAATAATGACCATTTGAGATAACAAAGAAAGGCAGGCTATTCGGTGAACCAGAAGGGGGTTTCCATGGAGGGAAAGGAAATCTTTTGAAGAGAAACAATGGTTCATCTCTTCAAGCTCGAGTAAAAGAAAGTTCCACAACCTAAGATCTGGTATAGAAAGCACCATCCCCACTGTCAGCTACTGAGTCATCGACCGAGCAGGAGTTTGTAGACACTCTGCTGAGAAGAACTACTCGTACATGAGGCTCCTGAAAGTAAATCTGAATGTTATTCCCTGTTCCTTGAGACAGCTATAGCAATATAATTGTCAGGAATCCGGCATAGAGGCGCCTACATTACGGAATCCCTAGGTCTTAAACTACAATTCCCATGATGCTTAATGAGGAAGAAGGGATAAAGGCGCTCTGATCGCGTGAGCCGGCGCGCGTAATTCTGCCGTCATTTCCGTCCTGAGCTGTGTGAATTGTACAGGCTGATTTAGAGCACCCCGACCTGGCTGCACGGAGACCCGGTGACAATATCAGAGGCCGGAGAGAAGCAGCGTCGGAACCGTGAGTAACCGCGAGAGAGGGCCGTAAAGACTCTCGGGGTTTCTGGACCTTGTTTGAAAATTGCACCGAGCGGAATACGGTGGACGGTTGCCGTGAGTCCCCGAGTGAGGAAGAAGAGACGCTGAGTTCCTCACGCTTTATATTTTCCTTTTACGTTATCGGCACAGCGGAGTGCAGCGGTGACTAGGAACCGCGCACTTCCGTGTGTGCTCACTAACTAAAGTAACGATCCTAGTCAGGTACCGGAGAGAGACTAATCAGTAACTCATACCGTGGACTTTCTGGGAGGATTACTAAGTCAGCGTCCTCAACACTTTCAGGGAACTCTCAGCGGAGTACTGCGGTGAAGGAACCGCGTACTGCCGCGTGTGCTGGGGGAGGCACGATTCTGTTGCGAAGCCTTTCGGCTGCTAACAGAAGAGTCCTGGCTGAGGAGTTTGTTTCTTTGAATCCGCACCCCCATTTGTTGCAGAAGAGTTACTGCCTGGGGTACGTGTGAAGGAGTAAGAGCTGGTGCAGAGTGCATGGATGGGGGGAGTGAAAGACATCATTAATGTTTGTGGTATTTCATTGCAGAATCGAATTGCATCAACGGCTGTTGAAGCCACTCCGTTGGATGATAGACAGCATTGCCCGTTCCCAGGTACAGCAGACTACTCGTAGTGAGACCAAATGAGAGTAGGGTCATCTGCAAAAGTCTTACGCCTTTGTTCCTTTTTGTTACAGGTTCTAATTCCCCTGCTGTTCCCTTCCCTATCCTTTCCCTCGCCTGATCCCTCGAACACCCTGTTTGTTACACAGGGGTGTTGGTGATATCAGGAGGTGGACCTTTTTCTACTGCCACTGGATCCTGTGGAGCGTATCCTGACAATAATTGCCATGTAGGAATATCCTGATGTGGCTTCTCTTCAGCTCACCAAATAGAGGTTTTCTACTTAAACTGCACGTTTTACTTTTTTCTAAGTAAATGGAGTTAGCGTATTCCTAAAGATAAACACGTGCAGTAAAGAATCTTAATATAAATACTCTATTAAATAAATACATAGTGCAAAACACGATTGACAGTATGTGTGCCTTTCTTTCTACAGATAGTGTGCTGAAACCAAATCTACGTAGTTCATGTGGTCTATATGTATTTGGAGACGTGAAACACATCTACATTTATGATATGTGCATGTGTATTCTAATCTCTTCATACCAGGAGGTGCAGAATTTGTTCAACTTGATAAAGATCCAACCCTTATGAACATTTTCTTCAGATAAATCTTGTCTAGCAGAGTGTGGTTACAGGGGTTGAGGGTGCGCTTCGCCCAGCAATGATAGTTTTGAACTCTTCCTCTGGACTTTAAAGGGCCTTATTAAAACTGTGAAGGAATTTCTGTTTGCAAATCTTTATTAGGATTGTAAACAACGTTCTCTGGACATTGCCAGGTGCAGAGTTAATATATAGGATCAATATCTGCAGTGATTTGTGGATCTATAAAATTAAAGAGCTTTAATCACTTTTGAAAGTGTTGTCTAATGAACAGTTCTGGCGGTGATAACTCGGGCGACATGGACTTGTACCTGGCAGCAAATAATCGGGCAGGTTTGTTACAGTTCATTTGTTAAACCTAAACCTAGAGATATTGGTGGTGACTACGGTACACACTGATTAAACCGATAGCCAAAAAAGTGCACTCAAAATTCCTTCTGCCTTGCATTTGATCTAGGAGACAGAGAAGTGGTAAAGTCACACGCCATCTTAAGCCAAGTGGGAGAGCCCCTTGAGGAGCAATCCAGACAAGTATTACCTGGATGATTTCATATCACTCGCAACATCTACATTCTCACGCACTATAAACACAACACACAGACAGCGCATTACATGGGGTTCATTAATCTTTGTCACAAGATTTATTAATCGCTTTGTCCGATAAGTTCACCACAGGTTGGTATGTATCTTTTATGCTGCATATAGCTCAGCAGGTCAGTGCTCATGTTAGACGTCTCCAACAGGCAGCGCCCATAGATATTGTGCATGGCTAGAAGATGCTGATGTCCAACTCCAGCAGTAGCTGCTGATGAGCAGGCTGAGCAACAGCCACAAATCTAGACCTCAGGTAGCAGCCGACAGCCTCTGGAAGCTGAAAATATACAGCCTGGGCATAAGCGTCAAACATCACCCTTAGGTAGTAGATGTGAATGGTCAGCATGTGCAGCAGCAGCATGTGCCCAGCTCGAACAGCAGCCGCATGTGCCCAGCTTGAACAGCAGCCGCATGGCCCCAGCTCAAGCATCAGCCGCATGGACCCAGCTTGGGCAGCAGCCACATTTGCATAGCTAATGTGCAGCATGTGCCTAGCTAGGGCAGCAGCACAGCCGCATGTGCATAGCTAGGGCAGTAGCAGCATGTGCCCAGCTAGGACAGTAGCAGCATGTGCCCACCTAGAGCAAGAGTCATACACATCAAACTCAGATAGCTGACACGCACTCTCTGCTCAGACGAACAAGTCATACACAGAGGAAATGAATAGCTTTACAAGCTCCATTTAAGCTGGCATGTAGCCGTGAGCTCAAACTCTATTTCAAGTAAGACCTAAATAATTGAGAATGTCGGCACCAACAAATCGGGTTCTGCCATCTTGAAGCAGTTACAATTACTATTTCCAGAATGTAAGCATTTGCAACAGTTTAGCAGATTAACTGCCATTTCCCTTAAACGGGCAGCCAATGACTTTTTAGGGTAATGAGCTGTTTGATTAGATTGTACAAGATTGATAGAATGAGATCAAAAAGAGGAGTTGGTAGAAAAAGAGCCTATTTTTATGCAGAACAATAACAAACGATCACAACCACCACGCAGACACATTAGTCATTACAACCCAAGTGCATCCAACTTAGCTCTGAGGCAGCTTATAACTTGACCTCACTAATTCAGAACAGTACTCCACTCTACTATCCCACATCAATACAAACCATCAAACATGTCAATGAAAGTACTATACTGATCAAATCCACACCAGTGATTACGTAGAGACAAAACATACAGTCTGTCTTAGCAGAGTACATGACACTGATGCTACTACATCTGCAGGACTCAAGTAGACAATCCCCCCTTTTGTGGAGGCTCCATCTGAAGTTCCAGGCTCAGCATAGGAGGCATACTGGACTACTGTGCTCGGTTCCGAAGGCCACATCTGGTGCACTGAAACTTTGAGGGCCATACGTTGAGCACTGCACCTAAGTTGGGGAAGGCACATCTGTAGTGCATGCTCCGCTCTGTGAGTGACATCTGGTGTACGGTTTCCAGATCCGTAGGCAATATTGGTGGACTGCACTCTGTGTGTGGCCGCAGCAGCAGCACTGTGCCCGTTACTGGAACAATATGCAGCCAGTTAAGGACGTCAGGCCCAATTATGGGGAAAGTTCTGGGATCCACATTTGGAGCACTATGGTCATTTCTGGAGGCTTCTCAGAATTGTTGGGCCTATTTCTTGAAGGAGTAGTGCAGTCAATTATGGAAAATAGATCTGAAGTAACGAGGTGCATTTTGGGGGTCACATCTAAAACATCTTCTCCAGCTTTAGAGGCCATTTGCCGAGACCATGGCTAGTTCTGGGGCACATTCTGGTACAGTGCTCAGTTGTCTAAGCTCATTTGGGGTGTCAGCTATAGAGATTGAGTCTACATTATTTTGTCCAATTCTTAACAACACATCTCCAGATGGATAAACACTGGTGCTAGTGACTGGACATTGTGGAGAGAGGGGACCAAAATGAGGCACATTTAACCTCAAGCCCTATGAGGAGAAGTAAAAACGTAACCTCTGAAGGAAAGGATGCAGGGCAGCATTATGGCAAAAGCATTCGGATTTTTAAAGATAACTAAAAAGAGGCTGCTCGTTTGAGTTGAACATATGCAAGGAAGAGGAGGTCAGGACATAAACCAGAAAAGAGAGGTTAACTTCTTAAAGGAACCTTGAGATTTTTCTTTTATACGAAGGCATGATACGGCCCTAATCGGAAGTCATGCAAACCAAGGCTGTTCATAAAGTCCGGGAACATAAAAGCATGAGTGTAGTGAAGTAGAGGCCTGATAAGACTGGAGACCAGGTAATGACGCCCATCGGCGAGGTCTGTAAGATCCCCAGTTCAGAGAATTGCAGACGCGTCTTCATATCTGGCCGGAGCGGAAGCCAGGTTTCCTAACTGGAAAAGACATTGAACTGGAAAAAGGTAACTGACCTGGTTAATGCTGTTAGCAGCGCAGGAAGCCAAGGCAGTTCCAAGGGAGGCGAACAGGAAGCAAGTCGGGTCAAAGGGCACCGGGGCCATGGCATAGCCCGCTGCAGCAGTGGTCACCACCAGGGCTAGGGAACACAGAAGAGCAAAGTCTTAGATTTCAGTACAAGCACACAGATTGGTTGCAATGCATTACAAGAAGGGGACACTTCCAATGGAGGCGGCTATCCTGAAGGGAGGCATTCACGCTTCCCTAACAGGAAGGCAGGTCAGGGGTAGGGAATCAGACACATGACAATATGCTCAGTCCCTTTTCAAGACAACATTAAAGTATACAACCCCCCCCCCCCCCCGCATCATGAGAAACACGTCTGCGCAGGTCAAACTGGTCTTCTGGCAACACTGCTAACCTGTCCGGCATAGATTGGGGTGTGCATCAAGCTAGCGAGAGACTGCTGATCTATCTGGTCTTTCGTTGTTCTGAGGTGTTAGCAGTCGAGCAGTAACATCAGGTATTACTTACTGAGGGTATATCTTATGACTCGCCTGGCTGCACGCCAGATTCGGGGGCAATATTAAAAGTGCACCACCTTGTGTCTTATTATTTCGAGACACATTCCTAATCTTAAAACATACAGATCACTGTCATCGGTTATAGGGTCACCTACATTTCCGTACAATTTTGTCCATGAACTCCAGAACAGGTCAGCTCCAGAGGTGGACAACGTGCACAGCCCGTGACAGCCTGACCCTTTGCTTTCAATAGAGTTAATTAACTTAGCTCTGATCAGAACCTTAGAAAAGAAAAGTGCATTTCTCTAAATACGAAATCCTGAGCTAACAATAAAAGATTGCTAATCATGAAGTCACTCTCTGCCCCATTATATGAGAGAATGCACACTTTACAAAATAATCATGGAAAAACCTCCCAAGTACTGCGACTATTACGATGAACCTTTGTCTGGCTACATGGGCACATCTAGAATGGTTTCCCCAGTTCTGAGCGCCAATCTTCTACCAGCTTTGACATCACATGGCAGCCAAGTAATCATGCCAGAGGGGGGTCACCTACAGGGGCAAGAATAATAGGTCTCTTTTCCACGTGAAATGTGTTAGGGAACAGCAGGGAGTGAGAAAGATGAGGACTGCCATGTTGTAACTCAGATATTAAAGCAGGTACAGTTACAGAAGTTACATTGGAATAAAAATGTATTGATTGGGTGATGGTGACATTCCTACTGCAGGCCAGTCAAAGCCCCAAAAAGAGCTGGGCGGAACTTCCTCATCTGGGCAAGGGGTCCTCCTACTCCATCTTGTGTACCACAAAGAAACTGGAGTGAATGCATAGACTAGTTTCCTTAGGAGCACAAGACTAATTCAAAAACCAACAATAATCAATAACCACTATGTTTACCACTAACTTTGGGTCCCAGAGCAGCGTGGTGCTCAGTGTAAAGTGCTTCAAAACCTCGCCAGGGATAGAAAGCACTATATAGATACAATTACAATACAATTGCGGTCCTGGGCATCGTCAGTTCCGTCAGCAGGGCCATCTGCGGATCAGCAAGGCTGGAAGCTTATCAGCAAGAGGCTTAGTATCTACACGCGCCTGGGAAGTATTTCGCCAAATTCAGTAATAGCAGTGGCTCAGTCACACGGATGGGTCAAAATAATTCATCTACATTTAATACCTCGAAATTCAGCTACCCCGGACATCTAGTGCTGCGAGCCATGGAGACTGTCAATTTCACAGATATCAATTTTGAAGATGCCGGCACAGACAGCTTAAGAATGATATGTCAATCACACAGAGGCCAAATGGAGTATGGCGAAAGCCCCTCTATCTGCAAGCTTCCAGGGAGCAAAAACACACAGGTTTGCGCAACCACTGCACCTTCCACCCTTCATTGATATCGCAGTATTACATAGTAAAGAGAATGCAGACGGTGACGTCGCCACTGGGATCAGATGCTATGTTAACTGTGCGCCGTTGCCAGTAGGATGGCCTCGGTGAGTTGTCCATGCACTTCTAGGGAATTCACAGTTTACTCTATGGAGATCACAGAAGTTTATCAAAGACAAAAATATACATTCAAAGTCAACAGGAAATACCGTGAGGAAAAAAAGAGAACTGATTTTATTTGCAATTCTCTGAAATAAAGCTAGCAAGACGTCCTTTCCATACCCGCACATCCATCACCGTACGCACACCAGGAGCAGACTTCCGATGCAGAGAGAATTTGCATTTTTGAGACAGAAAACATTAATTTTTGGATTTTATGAATCACACTTTGACATGTAGACAAGATTTTAATTAAAAAAAGAAGTTATCACCATGTGCTTTGCAGCCATTAATTAAAGCAAATTTAGCACTAATTTACAAAGAGAGGAGGGCGCGCTGGATCGACAAATCGTCTAGTTATGCAAACCTGAAATGGGATATTGCCACTGTGGTAATTACACTTTCAGCTGATTGATTTCTTCTGATTAACTTTATTAAGTAAATTGTGCAGGACTCGCTGACATCTCATTAAGGAGGCCGGCACCCCGGGTGGAAATTACATTTTTATTAGCTTTTCTTCATCAGGGCGAGTGTTTTCCAAAACCACTTTTTCGCGCAAGATGTTCGGTTTGTGAGATGAAATACCCTTGAAAGTTAATAGTCCTTCTGAGCAGAACCGGAAGCACTACAACCCGTGCTCACGACAGCCAATGGAATGAACTTGCTTCCTTCCTACCTCACCTCTTGACCAACAGGCAAGATAATATGGAACAGCTTTATCCAGCCCTGGCTCTCCAGCCAATCACACTTGGATGCTGACATGTGCAGCTTCACGTTTCCCTTTTAAGTAAGGGTCGACAAACCATAGCCCAAGCCAGGACGAGCCTCTTGAGAATCCCTGGTTGCCGAACTGCACCTACAGAAGGACCAACTGGACTCAAGGAACTAGATCTGCCAGTTGTCAAACTCAAACCCTTAGGCATGGGTCTACCTGGCCATTAACAACTGGGTAACTCACAACCAACACCAGCGAACCTAGGACAGTACCCAAACTGCTTAATCACTGTCCTTGCAACAATGCCAATCTTTTGCCTTCTCCTGCAAATTGTTTAAGAATTTAGAGTCAACTGGCGGTCCTGCCTGGCATCTTGGGTAAACAGCACCTAGGGATTGTTAGGACACACAGTGAACAACACAACTCTTCGCTATTACACCACATTTAACGTTAGAAGATTACGCCATCTGATCAGGGGCCCCCTGTTCCTCCTGTGAACTTCTTTTACGTATATATATTTTTTTCATGTATGTTAGTCCAATTGCTTCATTTAAATGAACCAGGATTACTACATCCAGAACGCGATAGATTGCTGAAGGAAATCTAAGGACTCAGAAATTGTGCCCCGATGGCGGAATTTGGCAATTTAAACCAAATTCTCAACACCATACCACACAAACTGTCTCACCATCAAGGAATACAGGGCCTGAACGCCAGGCAACATCTAAGCTAGAAATATTCCTTCACCATTCACTGGATGCCTCCCTAGATTTAAAACGGCACATCTGGCTCTGGACACCAGATGTTGCACACCATATGTCATTCACACTTATCACTAACACAACATTTCTTACTATCACACACGCTACAACGTGTCACTCCGTACATCTCAGATGTCACAACGATAAATACCTCTTGCACACTGTCACCAACCCAAGTCTTCTGAAATATCCTCCCTTCCAGCACAATTAAACTGCCCCGCAACAGTCTGTACTACTCAGCCTATCAAACCCCAGAGTCACAATCACAGGCACTCTTAACGCACCATATACAACAACACAAACAAACTACAGGGCCAATTCACAAGCTCTATTTTATAGCAGGTTTAGTAATGCTACAATAGTTCTAATCATGTTCTACAAAATGCTATTGACTATCCTACACGTGGAGGTCTCCGCCTCTACCGTCTTTTATGTGTCTAGATCTCCATCCAGATTTTGGAGAGCTCTGTACACATACGTATACGTTTGAATAGTAGACGTGGAGGGACGGGGGAGTGGCTGGAAAATGGGGAATACTTGCTACTAAATTGGATGAGGTTAGGGAGAGTTAAACTGCAAGTCCAATCCTATTTACAAACTGCACTTCTAAAGTTCACTTCTACAGCAAAAATAACCCAAGAAAGTCATACATGTACTCCGGTTCAAACATAAAGTACGTCCAGCACCACACATGGCCAATCAAGGGCACTGAAAAGATGTCAAAAGGGACTTCAGGGGTGCGTGGCTTCGACGCCGACTGAGATGGCCGCCTAGTCCGGGAGCTCCGGCGCATCGGGACGCTTTCCTGACCGCGAACGCCGGCTTTATTGACCTTTTGACAACCCGCCGCTATCTCCTGCTCTGGGACCATGGTGCGCACCCGGTGAGCGTTTCTGCTCACAGCAACAAACGCTAATTGGCAATATTTCTATCGTGGATGCACTCTCCTCAGAGCGGCCGCCATTTTGTGCGCTTTGTCGTGCTGATGCCTATCAAGGTTTGTTCCTATTACAATTGACTCATGCGGTTTCTTCACTCGTTGGAGGACTTTTCCCCACACAATATGCATACTCGTTCATCCTTGTGCCTTCCTGCTGATTTCATTAAGACTCTGCTATGACTGCCTAATGTTAATGCTATAGCCCTTTTTTTTTTGCATTTTTTTTGCATTTCAAAACCCAATTATGTTCCTCATGTGTAATTGGGGTCAATGTCGCTTTGCTCTGCACTATTTCTGAGGAAGTCTCTCTTGAATAACCCCACATTTAAACAGCACCTCAGCTGGTGATGCCTTTTCTATATTGACAGCAGCTCTGCTCTTTGTGGGAATAACTCTCCAGCCACTTCTCATGATTGGTCATTCTCACGCCGCTGCCTCTTCTGCTGAAGTAGTTTTCAGGCATTTTTACTTGGCATTATTACTTTTAACTGTTTTGGAAGTTTTTTAAACTCTCAGCTATATTTGCCTTTTGCGAGATCTGCAGCCTACATCTGCCTGTTTATCCTGCGTACTGCCTTTTCTGTGTTGCTTGCATATCATTTCTTTATGGAAAAGTTGCGTAAACCACAGTTTGTGTTTATACCTAAACCTCACGCTACTTTACCACCAATTTCTCCTTCAACAAATATTTCACCTCAGAACACAGACGACATGGCAGGTGATTCCTCTAACCGCTCCACCTCATCACAATCGAATGTTACAAAACCTTCACCGCCGCTATCATCATCCAAGCGTCTGAAGCAAGACCCTCCGTCTCCTGACAAGTCGTCCCCTCCTCCTATATCTTTGGAAGTTCTACTTGATGAAATTCGAGCTCTTCGTCCTTTTGTAGAGGAAACAAACAGTAAAATGCAACTTTTGAAGGAGAAGTGGACTACGATGGAAACCAGAGTGTCTTCGGTAGAACAGCAGCTTGGTGTGGTGCATGATACATCCCAGAGACTATCTTCCTTGGAGCAGGAGGTTCGTGACCTTCGGTTACATACAGAGGATTTGGAAAATAGGAACAGAAGGAACAATCTACGTATTTATGGTCTTCCTGAATCCCTTGAGGCTGATGATCCAGTTGCCTTTTTTACCTCCTTCTTGCCGAAACTCCTGGATATGCCTTCTTCTACGTCTCTCAATATTCAGAGAGCCCATAGACTGGGTCCACGTCTCTCTAGCTCTACGACTCCCACGAAACCAAGGGGAGTCATTATTCTCTTTTTGAAATTCATTGATCTGCTTTCAGTTCTTACGGCGGCCAGAGCCAAACGTCAGCTTTCTTGGCTTGGCCAGCGGGTGTTCATTTCTCAAGACGTATCCAATGCAACGGCATCAAGAAGAAAGGAATTTCTTAGTCTACGACCTCCTCTGCGATCCCTTGGTGCTCGTTATGGCCTTTTCCACCCTTGCATCTTTAAAGTGACATATCAAAATCAGACTCGAACTTTCCACGACCCAGCGGATCTTAAGAAATTCATCCATTCTCATACTATTTCTGTCATGGATACAGCTGGCCCCTCCAATGGTTGATTTTTTTTTTCATTCTTCCTTTTCTAGCTCATCAGCCATGATAGTCATGACTTAGTTTGGCTTTCAACTTTTTCTTATTATTGTTCTTAGATTTGTTTATTAAGCGTTTTCTTTTTTCTCTTGGAAATGTATCTATGCTAAATGATATTAGATATCTCTCTATATTTATTTATTTTATTTTTTCTTCTTCTTCATGTCTTTCAACGCTAATTATTTCTTCTTTATTCCATATAGGTTTATTTGTCTCCGTTTCCTGAAAGGTTCTTACCTTTGTCCTCCCTTGTCCTGATGCGGTCCGGATGCCTTTGGTTTGGGTGATCCATCTTATGTGTCGTCCTTGCCCTGACGTCTCCTCCCCTGATCCCCTTAGGTATGTTGTATCAGTCATCCTTTTTGGATATGTGCTGTCTCTTCTTTCTCTTTCTTTGTCTTTTCCTTCCCCTCCTTTCTCCTTTCCCTCTTATTTTCTCATATTCATACTACTCTCCTTTCTACTGTCTCACTCGGTTGTTTCCCTTTTACCCTTTCCTTACTTCTCTTTTCTTGCTGGTATCTGCCCTCTTCTCTTCTACCTTTTACTGATCCTATCTCTTTTTTATTTCTTCATTGCTTTTTCCTCTTTCTCTAGTTACTTTTACATGCTTGGTTTTATGCAAGTATATTCATTTTTATGTTTCTCCGTTCAGAGTTATCTCCTGGAATGTAAAGGGTTTTATTAATCCTATTAAAAGACAGAGAATCCTTTCCCACCTAGCTTCGTACAATCCTGATATAGTTATTTTACAGGAAACGCATCTCACAGACACTGAATCTCTTAAGTTAAAAAGAAGCTGGGTGGGTACGGTCCTATTCTCTCCATCTACCAATAAAAAAAATGGTGTTATCATTTTATGTCATAAAAAGTTGAGTTGTAATGTTCTATCACAAGAAAATGACACGGAAGGTAGATGGATTCTAGCAAAGTTATCAATCAATTCTGTTTCTTTAACTGTTTTTAATATTTATGGTCCTACACATCCTGATTGTACTTTTTGGCCTTTGATTATGCAAAAATTTATTCAATTTCGAGATGATTTCTTCATTCTGGGTGGTGACTGCAACCAGATTATTGATCCGTTTCTTGATCGCAAGTCCACAGTCCGTTTCACTCCACATAAGACTCACAAACAATTTCTAGATACCATTTCTCAGACACATGTCATGGACTCTTGGAGACTTTCTCACCGGCGTTTTAATAATTCCCTGCTTACTGACCCTCTTTTCTCCTCCTCTTTTCGTTCCTTTACTAATGAGTTTTTCGAGCTCAATTGTAACCCTGACTCCTCCCCCCATATTATATGAGATTCTTTCAAAGCTACGGCTAGAGGTTTCATCTTAGATTTTGCCTTTAGAAAAAAGAAACGTTTTCTCCAAGAACAAAAATCCACCTTAGCACATATTAAATATTTGGAACATGAATTTTATACCTCTTCAACCAATTCTATTTCACCTGAATTGATACGCGCTAAGATTGAGTTCAATAAGTTTTCTACTGACAATGCGTCATCAATGCTTCTCCGTAGTAGCGCTCGTTACTACGATGGTCGTAATAAGGCAGGGAAACTCTTAGCAAATTATCTCAAATCCCGTAAAGAACGCAAACTTATTAACTCTATTTACTCCTCTAATAACTCTCTTCTGTATAAAGATCAGGATACACTTGATGAATTTAAACTGTTTTACCAAAATCTCTATACACCAGAATCTCCCCCTTCCTCAGCTCTCATTCAGGCTTATCTTGATAAACTCCCCGCCCCTTCTACTTCTCATCTTAATTTTCTTGATCTGGAAAAAGACCTCTCACTTAAGGAACTTTCTAATGCTTTAAATACTCTTACTAAAGTGAAATCACCTGGCCCAGATGGTTTTTCTGTTGAATTTTATTTACACTTTTCTGATCTACTACTCCCCAAGCTCTTAACGCTCTTTCAATCATTTTATTCAACTGGTAAGACAGAAGGCACCTTTCAGGAAGCCACCATTTGCCTTATTCCTAAAGAGGGTCGTGACTCTCAATTCTGTAAGAATTACCGCCCAATCTCCCTTGTTAATGTTGATTATAAGTTATTTGCTAAGCTCCTTGCATTACGTTTAGACCCCCTCATGCCCCATTTTATTGGTAAAGAGCAATGTGGTTTTGTTAAAGGTAGGCTAACTTCTGACAACTCTCGCCTTTTTCTTAATGTCTTAAATAAATCTTCCTCCCTCTCCTCTTCTATAGACGCTATCTCAGTTGACGCAGAGAAAGCTTTTGATAGAGTTGACTGGTCTTTTTTGTTTGCGTCGTTACACTGGCATGGTTTCGGTCCTAATTTCATATCACTCATCTCCTTATTGTACACTGCTCCGAAAGGTTCGGTTTTAGTTAATGGGCATGTTTCTTCCTACTTTCCTCTTCAATGTGGTGTTCGACAGGGCTGTCCTTTATCCCCTCTTCTCTTTGTCTTAGCCCTTGAACCCTTTTTGACCTCTATTCGTACCAATGACTCCATTTCTGGTTTTCCCTACGGTGACCATCAGTTGAAACTCTCTGCATATGCAGACGATATTCTTTTATTTATTTCTTCTCCTGATACCTCTATTTCTCCTTTAATGTCTGAATTCGAATCCTTTTCACAGGTTTCTGGTTATAAAATTAACTCTGACAAGACTGAAATTCTTCCTCTTGCGAAATTCTGTTTTCCCCATTCCTTCGCTTCCACTGGATTTGCATGGAACAGTTCCAAAATTAAATACCTCGGTATTTGGTTTTCCAATTCTATCACCTTTGCCATTAAATTAAATATGTCTGCAGTATTATCTCGGATTGAGAAACTAACATCTTCTTGGAACCCTCTTTTTCTTTCTTGGTGGGGTCGTTTAGATTTGATTAAAATGATGATTGTCCCGATTCTAATTTATATCCTCTCCATGCTTCTTGTACACATTCCTGCCCTCTATTTTAAACGTATTGATTCATGCCTCTCTAGATTTCTTTGGAAGAATGAAAAATCCAGAATTTCTCTATCTGCTCTTCGCAAGCCAAAGTCTAATGGTGGCGTGAACTTCCCGAATTTTCAACTTTATCATAAATCCTTCCCTCTGCGCCAAGCCTCAAAATGGCTTCTATCGGACCTCTTTCCCTTTACCCGTCTTTGGCTCCTTATTGAACATGTCTTATTACTACCCCATTCTTTCAATGAAGTTGTACGTTTCTCCACCAAAACACCTCAAACCTCTCTTCCTCTGTTTAGACATACCTGTTCCTTATTGAAACCTTTGTTCTGCCCTACTGTCATTTCTCGTGAATCTTTCTTAGAATCCTCTATTTGGCACAATTCGCTTATCCTCTTAAATAACAGGCCCATTTATTGAAAGGCATGGAGATTAAAAGGTATTATATGGGTTAAGCATCTTTTCGATGGTCTCTCTCCTTGCCCCTTTCCCCATTTTCAGTCCCTCTTTCATTGCTCTCGCTCCTTTCTTCAACAGTTCACTACACTAATGGCGATAATAACTGACACTTACTATTCTCTTCCCTCCTCTCCCGCATCTGACACCCAACATCCTCTCTTTGGACTGCTCTATACTTTACACAAATTCTTTTTAGCCCCCAATCCAAATCGTGTGAAATCTAAACTGGAACTCTCCTGGGAATCGGACCTAGATTGTGAATGGGCTATAGTTTTTTGGGACAAAATGTGGACCAGATCTTTAAAGATTTCCCGCTCTGCCTCTCTCACCCAATCTATGTTTTTTCTTTACCACAGACTTTATCTTTCTCCTGTTTCTTTAGCTCGTTTTTCTTCTTCTGCTGACTCTAAATGTTGGACTTGTGGCTCCTTAGACGCTGACCTCCTTCATCTTCTTTTCCTTTGTCCTTCGGTTTCTGACTTCTGGGAGAAAATGTGGTCATACATCTCTCGTCTGTTCACTATCTCCATTCCTTATTCTATCCCTCTCCTCTTTGCTGGTAGTCTTTGTGAATCTTTAGTCCTTCCCCCACATTCTCATGGTCTTTTCGACCTTATGATTGCCCTGGCTTTTCAACACATCTCTTTCAACTGGAAATCCCTCACTAAACTGTCCATACAACATTGGTGGAACACTCTCTGTCAATACCATAGGTTGGATGTTGCTTTCACCTCTTCATGTGTCCCAGCATATAATTGGGATCTGTTCTGGTTGCCTCTTACCACCTATTTGGACCGAATTGTCCTACAGAAAGTCTCGCATTTGACCTCTGACTCTTTTAAACCTCCTTGAATGATTTCATCTCTGTTTCTTCATATTTACCCTATGGAATTGTTATACTTTGTGTCTTATTTCACAAATCTTTTTTGCTTATTTAGGATATGTAACCTAGTATGCTTATTTTTGTATCTTTTTACTTCATAATGTTAACATTCCCTACCCCTTTTCTCCCCCTTCCCACTCCTCCCCTTTCCCCTCCTTTTCTTCCCCCCTCATATGTAAAATCCCGAAAATGCTTTTATCCTTTCTTTTACAGTATCCAGCTTCTTCGTTTATCTTATCTATGGTTGTTTCCTTTATATATTGCTGGTATGTTTGTACTTTACTAACTGCTAATAAAGCTTTTTCAAACTTTAAAAAAAAAAAGGGACTTCAAAAAGAACCCCATTGGAATTAATGTTAAAATGAATTAATTTAGTTTGTCTTTAATAGCTAGATATTTTAATTTTCTCTTTCAAAATGTATATATAAATGCAAAATATTGATTTATTAATAAATATTTTAATAACCTTTTGAATTGAAAAAATTAATGTAACTATGTTGTTAAATAATGACATTTTAAATTAATTCTATACATAAAGTTTAGTCATTTTTAGGTACTTTTTAATTCGTAATAAATATAAACATTTTGCTTTGGCTAGGATTTTTTTAAATTAATCTTTAAAAAAACTTAATTTCATGCAAAACATTAAATTAATATGTAATTCAAAAGGAAGTTGACAACCCTATATTATTTTGTTTCATTTAGCTTGTTATACTTATAAAATAAATATATAAAATTAATTTACGTTAATTTTTAACATGAAATATGTTCACAACTTTCTTTTAAAGTTCAATAAATCTTTTAAACTTTAAAAATTCCCTGTCAATATTCCTTCGAGGTATAAGATTGGGCTGGAAAGCTTTTTATTCAGCAATGATTCTCCAACACCAGACAGCACAACACAGATCCGGCCATGACTTCAGATGTCATCGTTAAAGTATATTAGGCAACAATCAGTTTGCTTTCATCAATTCCAGATATTTTTTCTGCGCCCCTCTGATGCATATGGAGAGGAACCAAAAGTCATAAAAGTGACAAATACAGCAAATAACGTGTTTGCATTCCTTATATATTATAAATACGACACTAGCTCATAGGCAAAGAGACAGATGGTGGTGAGGAAACCGCAGGGAGATTATGTATCCACCAAAAATATTTTTATCAAACGTAAGTAAATATTTTTCTCATGGATACATCTTCTCACAGATTGCTTACCTTATGAATGAGTCCTAAAGCAGTACCACCTTGGGAGGTGGGACTAAGTGGTGCCAGATAACCAAGGGCATCGTACAACACAGTTTGGGCAAAGTACTATCACTGCTTGCCTGAGACGAGAGGCAGCAGGGCTTTGCACAATTATGCAACGACAATCACTCAGCTGCCTAGCATATGTTGGTAAAAGGACAGAGGAGAGAGCTGTGGGTGCTGCAATTGCTCTGGTGGAATGAGCATAAATATCCTCTGAATGTCAGGGTACAGCAAATCTTGATACAGAGGAATGCTCCACAAAAATGATGCATTTGCTAACTGTCTTACTGTTTTTTAGCTCCAGCAAAGCCCACACAGAGCTGGTCATCAGCTCTATCCTGCTGTGTTCGAGCGAGGTAGAACAACTAAAACACAAGCCTAGGTTCTACCCCACTCTACGCAGATGTTCCTCCTCCTTGGCACGGGCAAACCAGGAAAGAAAGATAGAACAGTAACAGACTGTCCTATATGAAATGCAGAAACTTTCTCGGGTAAGAAAAAGGACAAATCCAAAGGACCAACTTATCCAGGTGGAAAATTGCAATGGCCAAGTGAACTGAAGGGGCAAAAGCTCTTCAACCATATGAGCAGAAGTAATCGCCACCAACAGAACAGTTTTTAGAGCAAGTAGTCAAACTGGTCAAACTTCAAGATGTTAGACAGATAAGTTGTACAGAGAATAATGCCTTCCTCTCGCACGACTGCACAAACGTGCTCCAGTGACTTACAGAAATGGATTTAGTGTCAGAATTTCGGGCCAAGATGTTGTCTGGAACCTTATCAGGAAGGCAAAAGAATTCTAGCTGGCACCACACAATCTCCATGTATGCTGCCACAATGTCTGGGGATTGGAGTGTAGGACCTCACTATCTTGCCACAAGAGCAGATCTCCTCTGAATGAAAGAGGTAAAGGCAGCAGAATGATGAGTACCAAGAGGCAAACCAAATCGAATCTACGGAGATCAGAATCAGATGCACCCTGTCCATCCGCCCTTTCCACAGTACTCTGGACAGAAGTGGGATCAGCGGGAATGCGTACAGCAGCCTCCAGGACAGGTTATAGTTGAAGGTATCTAGTATTAACTCTACAGAATAAAACAGAGGACACTTCCAGTCCTAAGCCATGGCGAAGACATCCATGAGTGGAAACCCAAATCTGGAAAAGATTGCCTTCGTCATTTTGGGGTGCAGCTCCCACTAGTAATGCTCAATCAAGAGATGACTGAGGGCACCAACTATCACCTAGAGGGAGCTTGAGATACCAGTCACTACTGGGAAGGCTCCCCGTTGCAGCATCATGTCTATAGGCAAATTGCCACCCAAAATAGTCCATGATGCCAAACCGCTCTGTTTGTTGATATAGTGGACAGTAGAAGTGTTGTGTAAAACTATTTGGGGACTGGTCCTGGGATGGAAGGGAGAAACGTCTGCAAGGTAAGAAAGACCTCCAGCTTGACCATATTTATGTGCAGGCACTGGACCAACACGAAATAAGAGACCCTTCCAAGCATCAATCAATAAATCAATCAGGGGTTGGTGAAGCGTGCTACTCACTCGCGAGGGTCTCAAGGCGCTGGGGGAAGGGATGGGTGGGCAGCTCTCGATCAGTCGAAGAGCCAGGTCTTGAGGTCTTTCCTGAACGTGTGCAGGGTCGGGGCGTGCCTGATGTTCACGGGGAGCTCGTTCCAGGTCTTGGCTGCGATGTAGGAGAAGGCTCTCCCGCCTGTTCTGTTTCTGCGGATGCGGGGGACCTCTGGCGCCAAAAGGCGTCGAAAAGCAGATGCAGGCGAGGGAGGGAGCACTTCTGCTTACCTCAGCCAGGAGCGGGCTGCGAGCGTGAACCCAGCAGTGGGGAGGCATTCAGGGTAGCGATGCAGGTGGCGACGCAGGCAGAGGAAGCGGAGCTGCTGTGGAAGAGTGCTGGCCTGGACCGAGGTCTAGGGAGGTCTAGGGACACGTTAAACAGATAAGCACTCATGCCCTACTAGGAGGCATCCGTGACAATGGCAGGCTAAGCCTGAGGGGGCTGAATAGGCAAATCCTAAGAAGGTAGGAGGGATCCATCCACAAGTACAGATCCTGATGTACCAACTGGAAGATGCATACCTCACCCATGAATCTTCCATATTGCAAACACTGCCACCATTGACCGCACTGGAATGCTCTCTCTTATCTGCTGGGAAAAGGCAGCAATGGGTTTCAAAAGTCCATGATGCTCAGAAGAAGCAAGACCTGAGGGACTGGGATCTGAACTTGAGCCACACCCCCATCGGAATCATCACCTGAATATCAGAAATAGACTGAGTAGGAAAGGAGTACATAAGGGTTGTCAAGCACTGCCCCAATAAAGGTCCATCTGCGTGTTCAGAGTGACATGCGACTTCTAAACATCGAAGGCTAAAACTCAAGTTGCGAAAAAGAGCTATTGTTTGGTGGAAATGTGTTTTGACCCATCATCGAAGACTCCACCTTCATCAGTTAGTTGTCCAAGGGCGGGAAAAACATGGACTCCAGACTTTCACAACAAAGCAGCCATGATTAGCAGCACCTTTGTAAGGACAATGGGGCAGTTATCAGTTAGAAAATGGGAACGCAAGCTACAAGTGTCGCGATAACACAGTGAACATAATTGTGGGTGTGGAGACTTGGAAGATGAAGTAGGCATCCTGGAGGTCTAAGGACACCAACCAATCTTCCAAGTTCAAGGCCATGAGAACTTTTTTTGCAGCAGCATCCTGAACTTTCCTGCAGGGTGAACACGTTCAGAAGATGGAGATCCAGGGTAGGCCTCAGGTCCCATCCTTCTTGGGGGCCAAGACGTAAAGGGAGTAAAACTTTCTGCCACTCTCTTCCAGAGGCACAATTTCTATGGTCCCTTTGTCCAGCAAGGCAAGGACATCTGACCTTGGGATCAAGCAATGAGCTGGCAAGCATACTCAGAGAGAAGAGGGATGGTGTGGGGGAGACAAAGGGGAAAGGCATAGCCCCATTTGATCAGATGTAACTCCCACCTACCCGTGGTGATTGCCCTCCTCCGAGAAGCAAATATCATAATGGAACGTATCATACTACATGTGGCAGCCTGGTGAGTTAAAACCTGCTTGTAAGACTTCAATATACATAGATCTTAAGTATGCCTGAGGATAAGAGCATGCGATGTGTTGATGACATCAATGTAGGACTCCTTGTTCATTTATAAATGTTGCTGCTCTTGAAGGGCCAGTGCTGCCTCAGATGGAAGTTGAGGCTTAATCAACTGGGTGAAGATATTAGTCATTCAGTTGCTAAAGAAAAAGACAATACAATGCAGCTAAAAAAAGCTTTGGCTCAGCTACAGATTCAAAGCTACATGTCTAAACGACACCAAAGCACTGCTGAACGGAGTGCCCTGGTGTGCAGTGGCCCACGGGATGCAGCTCACGCACAGCTCTACTTCTCCAAGACGGAGTGGAATTTCCCACTTTGGCCATTTTGTCATAACCTTCAGGGGCTTCATGTGGTCTTTAGAGTCGCATTCAAATCACCATTAAAGAGAATGAAGATGTACATGCTTATGAACTATGGATCTATGTCCCTACCACCTATTGCTACTTCCTTGTCTGTCATTACCTCATCTGCTTATCAATTACATGTACAATATATCCTTACGTCAGCAAGATCACCCTGTTACAGCTTTTCCCACCTCGGCTCCGGTTCTTAACATTGAGTCTAGTGCATAACCATCCCCTTTAAGGGAGCAAACGTCAATAACAAATAAGGTAATGGTAATTGGTGACGTAAAAACAGTGATGTAATGGATTGTGAGTCATTGGTGATTTATATACACCCCACCACACTGCAGAAGTGCATCGAAAGACTTTACCCCAGGTTCAAGGCATAAGTAGAAGCTGTGGGAATACGACTGAATTGACCAGCTTATCAGGCACTTCCCTGCTATGCGGGGAAAGGTGGTGGGGGAAGGGGTGCTGGAGCCATTAGAGGCGGGATTTTGAAAATTGATGGCTCAGGTCACTGTCTCTGGCTCCATGTGGTTTATAGTAGCAGGGGAAAGAGGAGAGAGAAAGAGAGAGAGAGAGGGACGGAGGGAGAGAGTGAGAGAGAGAGAGGGTGAGTAAGGGAGAGAGTGAGCAAGAGGGAGTGAGAGCGAGACAGAGAATGAGTGGAAAGAGAGAAGAAGAAAGTGGGTTGTCTGGACATTTTTTGCCAGGGCTGCTTTTGGTTCCCAGTCCGGCGCTGTGTGAGAATGAGCGTTTTCACTAACTTTCACTTGTGCAGATCAGAGCTTTAATCATAAATATAGGTCTAAAAATCAGGTCATTTTTTGTCACTGTATTTATAGGCCAAAGCAGACATGACTCGCAGATGTTAAACAATCAAGGATGAATTTGGCCACTGATTGGGTCTTGTCAGTGTGACAAAGTGAATATGTTCTGAAATTGGAGGGCAATTTCAAACCCACTGAATGATGTAGTGAGCTCAAGGATGAGGGAAACCCATTTGCTTTCATGTGCTATAGAGAATATATTCTGGATGGAAGTTGTTAAAAAGGGCTCCAGCTTGTACAAACCTTTAATTGCGGACACAAAGTACTAAGAAAGTTGTAACAAACAATTACCTACAGCTCTGATGGCCAAGTTGAGTTTAGAATATTTTCCTTACTCCGCTTTTCTTCGAGCTGCTTGATGAGACTAATAGTGCTAGAGGTGACACCAGTAACCATGGCCATCTGTGAGTCAAACCTTTCGGGCAAATGGTAAACGCTATATTCGAAGTAACAAATACTTCATCTGAAAAACTTTGATTTTTGCCACATTGGAAAAGAAAATGTACTATTGTTCTTTTCAACACCCTAATGGAATACGCAAGCTCTGCTTACCCAAATGAAAAGGAAACCATTTTCTTTGAAAATTTACGAATACATCCTAGGTGTTACTCAGCAGCTGTCGCTTCTCCCGGCTGATTATTGTATCAAAAGAAATCAGGGATGAGAAATGATTGATAAATAGCAAGGGAAAGCATCTACAAGTTTATTTCCATCTCTTAATTTTTCACAAGTCCTCTGTGTCAAACAATGAACATCATAAGAAAAGGATTCATACACTAGAATATACTAGCATACCACTGGCCAGTCATCGTTAAAAGTTCTCCCGTTACTGACTCCATCTATCGTAGATTATCCTCCAGGTCACATTTACGTTGGGTTGATTTCATTTCCAATTACCAGAGTTTACCTGTTTTCGGGAATGAAAAGGTACCTTCTGTAGCCTTGTCCAAATACAAATACTTAGAAATCCATGTTGACACAACCTCCAGATCTATACATGGAGGCAATGAGCCCCAATAAAGATCTGACTGAATCCATTAGGCACGCCAGCTCACCTTGCCAGCTCACCAGGCCATGGAATAAAACTAAAACTGCGAAAACATGGCACATGGAATGTTTTGTGGCTGGTTATTTAAGCAACAGCTTCTTCTACTAATGCTTCCTTCAGTGAAAATGGTTAACGGGAGATAGGACCTATTATTGATGTGATGTGTATATTGACCAACAAGTTCCATAAGCACAATCACCAAGAGGCAGCTATGCTACATCTTAAGGAAGCAGACAGGAAGATACCATTTCTAAAGGATCCACAGGTCTGTAGGTTGGATGATACCCTCAGAACACTATGGAAGGAAACAGAATACAGAAGATCAGAGTGGTAAAAAGGATGCAGAATTTGGACTCTCAGGATAGGTGGCTTGGAAGAACATGGTATTATAAACAAGCCACCAGCTATTAGTAGACCATTGGTGGTCAAGAAACAAAGAAAGCAAGGCTGAGCACAATTTGAGTGTATTCTATGATGCAGTAGGTTATCTAAGGTACTAAAATTACCAAAACTGCCTTGCCGTAGTGTTACCATATGTCGCATTACCTGTGAGTTTAATTTTGAACAGCCGTCCCAGAATATCTGATAAACTTCCAGGTTCAATTTTTATCTCCTTCCACTGCTTCTCTTCTCTTGACTCATGTTGAGCCGTGGAGATGTCCAGGGATGCAGCCTCATGTTTCTTATCGTCATCAGCGCTATTTCTAGGCAAACTCTCAGATGGAACGGGACTAACTGTGGATATTGGCTCGATCTCATGGAGGATTCTGCTTTCTGGAACCGAGGCTTTTTCAATGAGAGGAAGCGTTGTTGATTCTGGCTTAGGCTTTACTTGCTGGTGCAAGTTCCTTAAATACATTACATACTAAAAAGAAAAGATAAGAAATAGGTGAGAAGATTACAAAGCAATTGGCCAGTGTAAACATTTTAAGTATTCTTGAAAACTGATAGTTATTACAGGACAAACGCTACATTATGTAAAACTTAGAACATTGGCTTCATCTACTGTGCATTTCCTCTACTGTCTTGGGTTTGGTGCTGCCCTCAATGGTCCTAGGCTCTATCTCACCCAAGGAACAAGGTGTCATCATTTGTAAAGGATTTGTCTCTGTCCTGTTCTGCAACGTGACTCAGGCTGGCATGTGGTAAGACGTTGACCTATTCAACAGACTAACTTCGATATGCTTCCAAATCTTACTCGGACACACCCAAATCCCAGTGTGTGCTCTTACCATGTCCCAATCTCATACGTTACAGTATATTTTACACCCAATTAGAATGTTTTCCTTGAGAAATGGTCTAACAAGCAAGTGCAACTGAAGGGAGCATCTGAACAGATGTCAATTAAAAATACTGAGTTTTGCATAGGCTGCAGAAGCGCTAGGTTGTTACTTATTTCTGTTCTGAGGCGACATGGAAGACATAATTCTGCTGTCCCAAGCTCAGCAAGAAGAGTCAACACAACAAAAGATCAGAACCCACAGCATGCAATTATATACAGCCCTTAGGCGCAATATGAAGAGGACACCGAGTCTGGGTGAAAGTCAGCGCAAACTGAAGAAAACGAGGGTAGCTTGGTAGAAGAGACCCATGCAACATCACAAAAGATTCTACATTGTGGAGTAGGTGGGCACTTCTTCGGCAATTAAATGCAAATTTCCAGATAAAGTATGTTTCCACAGTGGCAATACATTTGCAAACATCCAGGCATCAAAGACTTCATAATGCTACAAGCATTGTCTATTTTGGGCTTTCCCCGCAGCCACTGCACTGCTCAGTTGCCACACGGGGCCAGCTACTACATACCCTGTGTAAGATTTTTTTTAAGCGCTTTCTGAAAATTGGATGGCTCTATCTCAATCCGGTTTTATGTTAACATTCACCAATCCCCTTCAGAGGTTGATTTATCCTCCACATCACCTTGAAATTCTGCCATCTCTTCCCACCCACTGCTAGCACCACCTCTCATTGTGACCATCATCTTACTCTTACTCCTTCATTCTTTTTGAAACCCTACTACCAAGGACCATGATAGCCCATTTCTCTTCGAACACAGACTTGACCGTACTCCATTCCCATACCATATTTGGCTTTTCATAATTGCCACATCTATTCCTGCCTTTTTCTCTAATACTTCACCATTCAGGTTCTCAGTTCAGCTGGGTTCAACCACAAAAGTTCCATTGTCTACACATGACTGCGACACTACAGGCTGGCTTGTAAAGGGTGTAATCTCTCAGATAGACAGTGTCCATCACTGTCTCTCCAGTCTGTTTCACCACCACCTTTGCAATAATTTGACTTTAGCAACTCTGGAACTCTCCTGTGAACACAGGTTAAAACAGGAGCCCTGATGTGGAGTCAGCCACTGACGTAAAGACACGTACAGCTAGATATCACTAATAAATCTGGTGTTGTCTGTCTATGGCCTGTAAAGATATGGAGGATGCTTGGTAAGAATACCCAGAAATATATAATTTTAAACTTATCTGCCTGGATGGTGGACTAAATCATCTTAATAAATCAAATTTAATTTCAATGAAAGACAGCAAAACACAAATTGTCTCTGCCTTTTATTTTCTATATTTGAAACAATAAGATCTATGATTTGTAGATATTATGGTATAGCTCAAGATCTTCGGGTTTCTTGAAAAGTCTAAATGACATGAAAGTTGGTCCACATGGGACAGCGGCACACAAAATGTTTATGATAACAACAGATAAGACAAATCATTCTCATATATTTTCATATCATGAAAGTGTACACCATGTAGACATCCTGAACATCTAGCATGGCTCTAAACCTTGTGGATTACTGCTCAAGATTCCTCTGTTAGGAATTCCAAACCTATCATCAACTTAAATGATTGTGGCTTAACAAACACTGATGAATCACCCACCATCAACAAATATATATCATAGCAGTATATGATGCTTCATTTGAGTGGGGCACCATGATCCTTTGACAAACTTAGAATAAAAATGAGGTACCTTTACAGATAACCAGAGCAACATACAATTTCTGAAGCACCCAAGATTCATTGCTAGCCTAACATTCGTAGACCATGATAAAGCTAGTCTAACCCGCTTTTTGAAATTGATGGAGGAAAGATTACCCTAGAGAAAACTTTTCACTGACAGTTATATGTGAAGAGAAACATATAGATACAAAGCATGCATCAGCAATTTAACAATTCCATACAAGCGGTGAGCTGAGAAGATCATCACGTTCAAGTCGAAAGCTTGCAAACAGCCTTGGGTAGTTGGAACTTGCACTACCCATTGCTAAACTATTTGGTCATCCCCAGCCCTAGTGTAACTGCCAAAACGGCTAGAAATGTACGGCACTATGTGCACCAGCTTTGGTGAAAAGCTACAGTTAATATTGAAGTAAGCGCTAATTTTGTGCTGCATTTATCACAATGCAAGGGGCGAACTGTGCTGGGAAGTGAGGCAGTGTGCTCCCAACTCCCCTTCTGTTTAAAAGCCACTTGACGAGCTTTGGAGATGCACCTGTGTGCCTGTGAGTGGTACTGAGACCTGTGAAGGCTTTGGTAGCATTTCCAGCAACCCCACATGAAATAAATGTTTGTTCTCTACTGATGAAGGATGAAATCCAGAAACACGTGTCTAGAGATGTACAGCACTTTCTGCACTAATGTTTATTTATTTATTTTTATAGCACAGCTAATACCCTAGGGCGTCTAGGCGCTTTCATCCAACATTCTGCCAGCAATGAGAAAAAAGAGAGGCTAAAGTCTAAATATAACCGAATTTATGCAGTAAATAGCCAGGTCTTCAAACCGTTCCTAAAAGAAAGCAGGTCAGGCGATTTTTTTGATATTGTAAGGCAGAGGATTCCACAGTCTGGCTGTGATATTTATAAAACTTTTTCCACCACAGTTTGAAAGTTGTGATTTGGGGACCTCCACCAACATTTGTGAAGAGGACCGCAGTTTTCTAGTCGGGGTATACCAGCAGAAACAGCCAATCAGATATGCAGGGCCCTGATTATGCAGTGCTTTAAAGGCAATGCAGAGGGCCTTAAAATTAATTCGTTTTTCCACTGGAAGACAGTGTAGAGCATTGAGGGCCAACTTGGTGGAAGAGTATTTTGGGATTCCAAAGAGAAAACGGGCGGCAAAGTTCTTTATAACTTGTAGTTTAACAAGGAGAGCTTTGTTTATGCCAATCAGAAGGCCACTGCAGTAGTCCAGCCTCGACAAGACTAGTGCAGAAACCACTGTTTTCTGAAGGTCTAGCAGTATGAAAGGAAAACGTTTCCACTTCAATGTGTAACAGGTAGATGAAGTGATCACTTTCACATGATGGGAGAAGGACAAGATGGTGTCAAAAATGACTCAGGTTTTTCGCCTTGGTGGCTGGAATGGGGGTGGGGGCTAATTCCGTGGGCCACCAGTCAGAGTTGGTGAAAAACAACAGTTAATACTGAAGTAAGTGCTAATTGTGTCCAGAATGTACCACAATGCAAAGGGGCGAACTGTGCTGGATGTGAGGCAGTGTGCTCCTAACCCCCCTTCTATTTAAAAGGCTCCCTGGAGCCAGCAAGTTGACGAGCTTCGGAGATGCACCTGTGTGCCTGTGAGTGGTACTGAGACCTGTGAAGACTTAGGCAGCATTTCCAACAAGCCCAGATGAAATCGTTTTTGTTCTCTACTGATGAAGGATGAAATCCAGAAACACATGTCTAGAGATGTACAGGACTATCTGCAGCAAGCGACGAACTGTGCTGGGATCAACCATGGCAAAGAAATACAGCAAAATATGCCCAGTAGGATGTCCAACATCCCCAGTCATCCTCAACTCATCTAAACTGTGACCAGAGTAATTTTATATCCATAACTAGAAGAATCTGACTTGGAGTGCAACTAGCAGTTTACGGCTCTCCGGGTGGATGGACAGCAATTAAGCCAGGTACTAGCAGCTAGAGACTTTGATAGACTTGTACTGGGGGAATCATCTGCATTGAGAGCTCCACTTGAGAGGGAGCTAGGACTTCCTAACCTGTACAATATAATAATGTTTGCTTCTGATGTTGGATTAAGGACAGACTGATAAACACTGTGATGTAGCATGGTAGGTGTCAGGCTGCACATCTGGAGCAGACCTTAATGTAGGTCGGGGAATCCAGTGACTAGCGCTGCCATACAAATCCCCTTATTAAATGACTCACCTCCGAAACACAGAACATGACTAAGATTTAGAAATCTTTTGAAGCTTCTTCTCCAGTGCCTTGAAAATGCGACATAAACCCCCAATTAAGACTGCAGAAATGCAAGTTATTATACTATATGCATTAACAAGGCACCAGATTAGTGCCGTAACAAAACATAATATCATTCACCAGGTCACACTTTATACTCTATTAAAAGGCGTCTTCAAATTTTAAGAAAATGAACACAAAAAATACATTTAACAACATTCAAAACACTATATGCCATCAATGGGAAACTTTTATTAACTTAATTTCTGTTTCTGAAACATTATGCAGTAATTACATTTAAAACATTACCAATAATGTACAATTCATAGACGGCATTGTCTTGAGTTTACATTGCATGGCTCGATTTGCTAGCTCAAGCATACATTTTTTGAACCACCAATCGCTCATGCAGTGCACTAGGATCACCTAAAGTTTCTTAACATAAAAATCATTACACCTTTTGCACCAGCCAAGGAGCTCACACCATAAACAGTTCAGCGGCAGACCACCACGCGTTTTCCCGAGGAACCAGGCCTTAGTACCTTTCTCAATAAACAACATGTAGGTTGCTGACTGCAGCAGGACGTTGGATGCACACAAAAAAAATGATCGGTGAAAAGAACATCTTCCACCATCTCCCTAAAAAAAAGCCACAGGACACACGGATAATAAGCTGAAGAAAATTGGAGCAGAAAGAAATGAAGTCCAGCACAGATGTGGGGGCCTCTTGAAAACTAGCACAAGACCAATCTTAGACTTACTGCAGCTCTTTCGAACCAATGGGGATATAACATTTTTAGTCTATAGTAAAGAGTGAGTAACTTTTTGACAGAGTACCCTCCATAGGTGACAATTGTGTATTCTCAGCACAAGCTTCCATACACTCTGCAAAGTGGAGCTCGTGTGGAGAATACAGTGAATGAGATGGTTGGGACAGAGACCAGGCGGAGCGGAGGCAGCGTGAAGAGGCTCCTGTTTGTAGCCGACGTACAAATAAACTCAGGGTTACCTTCTTCGGCGTACTTGGCGTACACCCTTCCCCTGTCTAACACTTGCGACGAGCGGGGAAGTACCGGAGCCTCGGTCCAGCTGTGTGACTCTGATGTGGATATCAGTCATTTTTATCAATTCTGGACTAGTGGCTGTCGGCATACGGCGCTTCGCATTTCTGCGTGTTTTATGTAGCTTTTGCGGCTCTTTTGAAGTACACTGGGAGTGCGCACATGCGCGTGACATGCTGCTGTGTCATCAAATGCTGCCACAGAATTAGCTAAAGGGGTGGAACACTCTGGAAGGTTTCTTCAAGAAATAAGAAATGATTTAAAAACCCAGGTAAATGCTGTGAATAGAAAACAAAGATAAGATCACCAAGAACAGCAGATAATGGGAAGGAAGGCATGAAGAAAAATGCTAAGGGTGTGGATGTCAAACACATTTAGGGAGTTCTAGAAACGGTCCTTCCTTTCACAAAATGTGTTCTAAATGTACAAAAAAGGTCATTTTAGCAGGGTGTGCAGAAGTTCTTTTGCTTATTAAAAGTCAACTTTGCGTTACACGAAGAACACAATGATGTTTAGTCAGACTTGGGGCATGTGGAAGCGTTTCACCTTGGCCGGCTTCGCTTGTGTACACGCTTCCACTGTCCAACAGTTCTGCTATATCCGAGGGGTACAGAAAAGCACAGCCGGACTTCTACTTACATAGGTGTTTTAGACTGGCAGAGTGGACACAACAGCGCACTTCTCCCATCTCCCCTTATTTCTCCAACATCGCACAATGAGCCATTGCACTTTACACACAGAGCAAATCATCACTTAGTAATAGTTTGTTGCCAGCTTTGACCCAAATGAATTTGCTCCTATCAGGGTTGGATTGGGATCAAAAATCGGCCCGGGCACACCAAAAACAAGCATTGGCATAGCCAATAGGTCTCCCCTTTGGGACCTTATAAGTGTTTAGTTATGCAACAGTTGCATAACTAAACACTTATAAGGCCCCAAAAGCGAGACCTATTGGCTATGCCAACCAGCCGCGAAAGTGATCGCAATTAAACATCAAAGCGGCCGTACGGCCGCGAAAGTGAAAGTGATTATGGAAAAACGCGGCGCGCTCGCCCGCGCTCATGCACTGTAGCTCTAGGCTGGCCTGGTAGCACTTTTTGGAGCCCTCTCAATAAGTCTCGCCAGACCAGCGCATGCGCTGGGTCAGGCAAGACCTAAAAAGTGACCCACATTTGCGTATTGTCTTTCACAATACACTGCTTCAGCGAAGTTTTAATGAAAAGAAAGGGGGTGGGGGCATGTTTTAATAACTTCAATTAGATTAAAAAAAAAAAAAAAAAAGTGAACAGATTAGTTCACACTGCTGAGTCACACATTGAATGCAAGTGAGACCACTTCTGCTCAGGCCCCCTGCCCCGCCCAATCAGCATACATTAATGGGCCGGCCCAGCGAGAGAAAGGGACCGATACCTCCACCCATTTGACTCTAGAAATGCCACTAGGTCACCCACTGGGCCACTGGCAGCATCCTAACAGCACAGACAGCCCCCAGGCTGACCAAAAACAGTAGCCCACAGCTGGAAATCGGCTGCCGGCCCATCGGCCATTTCTTGAGTGCCACGTTACCAATCCGACCCTAGCTCGTACCCATTTGCATGCTAGATGAAATATCAATGTGCTCCATATTAAAAATGGCACACCCTACTGGTTCAAGATGCCAGCCAATAACTTGCAGAATTAGAACAGCTGAAGTCACAGTTCACCAATGATATTCCCTGTGTGTGGCAGTACACCTCATACAAACAGGATTCCCATTTCACAGTGGTGCCACTGCAAGACTCTCTAGATTCTAGATGCCTGCAGTCCTGTTCCAGCGTCAAACGATCACACAACTTTCCTTCCAATATTGAGAGAGCTTCTGTCACTGACCGATTCATATCGAAGATCTTGTGTCATAGGGCAAGTAATGAAGAATTAGCACCTTTCCCATAGCTGGACATGCCAGAAGAGTTCTTCTAGCCAAGAGTGTTTGAAAAGGCCTTGTCGCTCTTGATAAAACAGAGTTCCACCAAAAGATGGACACTAATTAAAACGAATTTGACTGCAACTAGGTATATCGTCCCTTAAATAGTTATTATTGCCTGGTGGCAATGTGTCTCCTTCAGGTGCACCATGCAGCATTTTTGGATATACTCTATGGCAAGTCTATTGTGGTCTTCCATATTTCCAAAGCAATTCAATATGTCGTTTTCAGATGCTCACTGACCCTTAAGCAATCAACTGTTATTCAATCAACTATGTTGCTATTCACTACAACACGTATACACGCACCTACAGTACATGAACTTTCCAAAGGCAAAAGCACAAGGACAACAAGACCACAAGCACTGTGGAAAAACAACACCACACTTACAATTAGGAGAACAGGTCTACAGTTGAATAAAGTTACCTCCAATATTCCCCTTACCCTCCGGACAAGAAAAGATTTGTGCCTATGTCAGGACTCTCTCTGTGTGTAAAACTAATACTAAAACGAAGGCATATTTGCATAGAAGTACCATCCCACCTCCTCCATCCACCCCCAAATAGCTCTCCTTTACCCGCTGTCACAAAGCAGGATTACAATGTGATTCAAGGAATAAAGGGATTGGCTTTGGCCTCACAGATCCTTCTAGCTCAAGGTTAATGTCGCGCAAGAGAGTAGGTTACTGTTCAACCAAAGGCCACCTGGTCGACTGCCTAAGAGAACTTTCCAGCTTCTGATAAGTTCTCACCTGGCTGGTGTCCGCAGCACTATCAAACCATGGTGACAATCGGTGATAGCAGGTCTCTAAATCTGACCCGTCAACACAGGCCAAAGTCTGAAGGAATCAGAAGCCGGTCCCACGGCTCTTAGCTGGACTTTGGGCCAATGTTTCAGCAGGTTCAGGGCACTCACTCCCACAGTACTGGACCTAAAAAGTACCAACGTGCAGTACTTTAGTTTTCAACAATAGGAATCTGGCACCACCCATGTGCAGGCTGAATTCACGTAAGCGCAGACAAACGTGTTCCATATACAGAATCCTACACGATTTTCCAGGCCTCTTCCTCTGTCCTAAGCCTTTGAAATGGTGTAAACGAAAGCCTTCACTCGGACGACCATGCTTAAACTGGATAAGCTAAGAGGCAAATGGAAAATGTCTTCAATAACAGCAAAAATCAGCCCGGTTAAGTAACCAGCAGGGACCCAGCTTCACAGAGCACAGACGTCTGGGGAGAAAACACGGATGTGGTGGTTTTAATCATAAACACAGTTTTGCTGCTGCTCTTGAAAAAGGGTAACAAATTAGTATCTTCCACCATTTTATGGAAGACCACCTCTTGTAAAGTCCAGATGCTTGCCACATGCTCGCCCGTTTATAAGCAACAAAGGGCCTTTAACAGACTTCATCACAAGCCACAGCTTTCCGAAACCATGCCCACGTGCTGCTAACCACTGCTGGGTGCCTCTCACCAGGCATATGAAAGAGGAGTACGCAGTGCACTTACCTTGCGATTGAGAAGGCGGAAGTGGTGAAATGAAATATGCCTTCTACTAGCCAGGCTGCACATGTGAAGGAGCCTGCACGGTGCCTGCTGCAACATGGCCGAACTCTCAAGGTGCCCAACACATAATCGAACCCAACCTGCAGGGGAAGAGAAAACAGCGGCATCTGTGAGTTACTTCATGCACTGCGCTGTACTTTCACTGCATCTGAAAGGTGCATAGCTTGACTCGCAGAAAGGAATGTTAAAGTGTCAGATGAACGTTCAATTATTTTAGTGTAACTTTATATGTATTAGTGTATAAAAAAGATACATTCAACAGTCCAATACGAAGTTTATAAAAATATATACCCCTGAAAATAAAAACATAAATAATATACGAACAAAGTTAGTGTACATATTTTATTTTTTTGTACGCATGCATGCTCTTGTAAAACTGGGTAAGGTTTGTCTTGCCCTGTACCAATGTACCCCGCATCACCGGAGATGGAAGCTCCACAGAGAAAAGCTTCCACTACGACAGCCATGAAGCAGGTAACAGGCCTCTGCCCACCTCCTAGCTTTCACTAGCACAGGAATTGTTTTTTTTTATAAGCAACTTTATTGTGAGATTTGCGGCAGAACACATTGTAACACGGTTCCTAAAATGATTGATGCACATGCACAGGGTTACAGCAAGCCCAATCATCAGTGTTCTAAAGCATTCCAGAGTTAAATCGACACTCCATAGTCGCTACACCATTTCCCCCATATTCAAGCATGCTTTTGAGGACAGTCACGAGCCTCAAATATCAGTTTCTCCTGGTGAGCGCACCAGTCTATCCCTGTGTGTGCCAGCTTCTGACAGTTAGTGGCATATGCTGTTTCCACGCACAGGCCAAATCACGTTTGGCTACCAAACAGGCCACTCCCAAAAAGAGACGCTCAGCTCTAGGGCCACCAGTCTCCTCCATCAGCTCCAATAGCGCGAGGCAAGGGGTTAGCTCCAGGGTGCGGCCCAGGACAGAAGAGAGTACTCAACCCATCCCCTCCCAGGAGGGCCTCAACACTGGACATTCCGAAGCCACGTAGAAAAAATCTGCCGCTGGAAGTGCACAACACGCACACACTGCCCGAGTGTCGGGGAGCAAGTGGTGTAATTCCCGCAGAGTGAGATATGTTGCGTGCAAATAGTTGAACTTAATCATTCGCAACCGCGATGAAATCGCCAATTTGAGGCTCCATAAGGTGCTGACAAGAACCAACTTGTCTGAATAAAAGGTAGTGAATAATGGCCGGACTGACAGAACAACTGCATCATTTCAAACGGCGATCCCATAAAGAAGTTAACAACTAAACTGTGGCGCAATAACGGGTATGAGAGGGAACACGCCCAACATGCCTCTCAAGAAGCCACTCGCAGAACTACAACCTAATGTGCCACAGTCAATTGTGAATAACCAAGAGGGTCATTATTTTGGGCAACAGTTGTGTTTTGGGGGGTGGGGGGTTTCAGTCACGGCAGTGAAAACCACCTAATGTTTGGGGAAGTGCTTTGCGGTCATCGTTTTTTGTTCTTGAAACCACAGGTTATCTTAATTGTCGGTGTGACGGGCCCTCTGACAGTAACAAACCCAGGATACGTATAAACAATTCCTCGAATGGCAGTAGATAGCAAATCCCAAGACACAAACGTGACTAACACCCTGAGTGAGAGACAGGGACACCCCACAACCATACACACTCCTGATCACACCTCCAAAAGGTGACATAGACCGACTGACAGTTTTGTCTTCGAACGTCAATGGCTTGCTGAACAATGTCATGAGAAGGGTAGTCACACAATAGATCAAGAGGCAGACACCAGATCAGGTGTTACTTCAGGAAACACTTAGCCATCAATCAGAGGCTTGGTTTGAATGGGGGCCAATACACAGTGCTAGCTCATGTAGGATACACCAGAAGTTGACAAGAAGTTGCGATCCTCGTCAAAAATAAATCCCCCCCATTCCAAACGGTACAGATATGGCAATAGCCATTGGGCAGATTCGCGGGGGGTGATGGGTACTACACGTAGGAAATCACTACTGGTGCTTAATGTTTAGCCTGCCTCAAGACTCCACAAGCAGGTCTTTGAGGCATTAAGTCTCTTCTCAGAGACCTCTGCAGACATTCAAATAATGGGAGAGGACTTCAACAACATGATGGACACATCACTGGACAGATCCTCCCCACGACTACTGCCCTTACATAGACTATCACCACTGGCACAGTTTGCTTTCTCGAGGGGCCTTCTGGACGTATGGAACAAAGACATCTTACAGCCTGAAAGGACTCCTTTTTTCAGGGGTCCATGGAACATTATCCCGACTAGAATATGGCCCATATGTATGAAATTCCTAAATAAAGATTCCCAAATAGCAAATCCTTAGAAATTTTATTTGGGAACCACAAAAGGGAATGTATGTAACCTGCGATTTCCTAATCGCAATTCCTACGGATTCGCGTTCGCTATTCGGAAAACACAAATTTGTGATTCCTTGAATAGTTTTAGTGTTGGGATCTTCCTGAAACAAAATTGCACTTCTTGCAACTAAAGGGATTTCATGCAATGGAGACATAACCTTGAAGTTTCTGAATATCCCTTCACTTCACGGACTAACCATAAATACCTCCGTTTATTCTTAGGGTCTATGAAATGTTTTAATGGCAGGTATTCCAGATGTTCTATCATTCTCACATTTTCTGATTGCAATGCAACTTACCGTCCGGGAAATCAACAGGGAAAGACAGATGCACTGTCATGACAAAACGCAAAGGAAAGGCCAGAAAAAGAGACAGCCCCTACCATATTGAAGCAGAAAGCTCTGGACTTTGTTACGAATATCTTGGTGTCTGATATCCAAGCAGTGACATCAAGCATTTGCAGACATTTTTTTTAATGTATCCCAATACAGATAAAGCCTGATCCACATATGAAAAGAACTTTGATAGACATTTTGTTAAACTCTTCTGACCAATAATGATTCCAATCACCCAGCTAATAAAAAAAAGGAATTCACTGTTGACCTCCCTAGATCATAAGACTCTGCCGTGATTTAGGGCATTACCGATTACAACACTAAACGTGCCCACTTTGTCCCCTGTGAAAAATGGAGTACAGATTCTGTATTAGCAAAGAACCTTCCACACAGAAGTAGTAAAATGATATGGCCTTCCTGAGTTGTCACGGTCAGATATGCTCTGTTCATCTCTAAGTTTTGGAATGCTTTGCTGACCGTTTTGGGCACCATCAGTAAGCTGATCACAATTTCTAATGGGTAACACCTGTGAGTAGAGATATTTAGATGAAATAAATGTCAAAAAAAGCCTTAGTACTCTGTTAGGTTCTTGACTGAATGTGGAAATAAATGCGGCAGCAGATAAGTTAGGCACCAAACTCTCCCAGACAGAAGGAAAGAGAACGAGCCAAGCCAGGTCAACCACAAGAAGACCCAAAAAGGAAATCCAGTAAAATTTGGAAACAGAGCACATATTACCTATTAGTTCTAAAGATCCCCTTGCACAGAACAAGAAGATCCTTCTCACAATAGGTTATCATAGCATATTTGATACACTTGATTAGTTGTTGATTCAGGTAAAATCCAAATCCAGTTATATCCAAAAATCCGCAGGATCAAAATATTGATGACAAAATGTTCCTGCTATAAATTTCTTCTAATCGACTCTTATCACAAAACTCATTTAAGCAATTTCAAATTAAGTGACTCATTAAAATAACGAATACAGTTTAGAACCAATCCAACATGTGCTCCGTTACCTTCTGCCGCTTCCTAAGGTCTCTAATACACAACACAAAGTCCTTCTCGAAAGATAAAGGGTTACAAAAGAGGAAAGGGACTAAATGGAAAACAATAATTACAGTAACATTTTTCAACTTTTAAAAAACCTTTATTTTACAGGTACAATATCATCATATTATCTCACATAATCATGAGTGTTAGACTTGGGGGTCTCTAGTTGGCACAGGTATGCACTTGTAACAAATAGGGACCCTCGCCTCTAGTCAGGGTAAAGGGGTACACTCCTAAAATAACAGCTGCTCACCCCCTTGGTAGCTTGGCACGAGCAGACAGGCTCAGAACAGAGAGGCAGTTTGTAAAGCCTTTGTGAACACATGCAGTAATCAAGTGACAACATTACGACACCCCTTTACGCGATGTGACGACAACAGCTCCGACGGCGGCACGTCGCGCTTCCAGCTCCTTGCGACACGCAGTCCCTCAGAAGGCCCCAAAACAGCAGCAGGCACTTCCAAAGAACTCTGGGGAGCTGGTGGTTGAAATCTGTTGTTCCTGAGACTTCAGCAGGAGGCAAGCTCTTTTCCAAGCCCTTGGAGATCCTTCACAAGTTGAGCAAAAGTACACACACAGTTCCTTTTTCCTCCCTTTGGCAGTAAGGCAACCACTGCAGGCCAATCCCCCAGTTTCAGGGTAGTCTCTCCTCAGTTTTTTCTTGGTTCCTCTCCTCAGCAGAGGTTTCTTCTTGTTTTCCCGAAGTGATCTAAATTCTTGGGATCAGGGTCCCAATACTTGTACCCCAAAATCCTTTGTCCTCTGAAGGCAGAGGGGCCTTTGCCCCGTTCAAACCGGTTCTGGTCAGTCCTGGAGCACTTTGTTTACCTGACTCCTTTCCTTTCAGAGTGCAGGGCAGCACAGGAGGTGGAGCCAGCATTGTGGAGGGAAAGCACAGCCCTATTCAGGTCCCAGGTGCAACTCCTCCCACCCATCTAGATGCAGATCTCTCTATTCACCACTGGGCTACCTCACCCTGCCCTTTCACTCAAACTCCAGACAAGGAATACACAACCTAGCAGAGGCAGGTTTGAATGGTTAGACAAGAAAATACCTACTTTCTAAAAGTGGCATTTTCAAACACAGAATGTTAAAACCAACTTCACTAAAAGATGTATTTTATCATTCTGAGTTCAGGCATACTAAATTCGAATTTCTACCATGTTCCCTGAGTCAGTTAGGATTATAAGATGTAATAACCAAACTGCACATTCTGGCCTATGGAGAACAGGCAGCCTTGCAATAGTGAAAAACGAAAATGGCTGTAATTCACTTTTAGAACATGCCACGCACACCAGGGCATGTCTTACCTTATACTTACAATGCACCCTGCCCTTGGGCCTACCATAGGAGTGTCTGATATGAAGAAAAGGGAAGGTTTAGGGGCTGGCAAGTGGGTGCACTTGCCCAGTCAGCATGACAGTACCAGACTCCACGCAGGCTCTGCAATGGCAGACCTTAGACACACTTTTACAGGCTGATTCTGTGGGCGGCACAACCAGTGCTGCAAGCCCACCAGCAGTATTTGGATTACCAGCCCTGGGCACTCCTGGTGCACTGTACTGGGGTCTGACAGGTAAACCAAACCAACCAATCATGGAATCACTAATTCATACATCAATTTACAATAGGGACAGCATATGCACTTTAGCACTGATCAGCAGTGGTAAAGTGCCCAGAGTCATAAAACAGTCAACAACAGGTCAGAACAAGCATTGGCATAGCCAATAGGTCTCGCCTTTGGGACCTTATAAGTGTTTAGCCATGCAACAGTTGCACAACTAAATACTTATAAGGTCCCAAAAGCGAGACCTATTGGCTATGCCAAGCGGGCCGTGAAAGTGATGGCGATCAAACAGCAAAGCAGCTGCGAAAGTGAAAGTAATCGCGGCAAGCGCGCGCCCGTGCACATGCACTGTAGCTCTAGGCTGGCCTGGTAGCACTTTTTGGAGCCCTCTCAATAAGTCTCACCAGACCAGCGAATGCGCTGGGTCAGGCGAGACCTAAAAAACATAGGAGGAAGGCAAAAAGTTCAGGGATGACCCTGCAAAAAGAGCCAAGTCCAACAATGAGGAAGAACATTCTAACTCTCTTGCATTAACAATCATTATATTTAAACTTGCAGGATCACTTCACAATTATATTAATCTAAATATGTAGTTAAACAACTGGGGTGGCAGACAGACCAGCACATTTATATGCTGATGCATTTTGGGTGCCTTTTTAAAGTTTGCTCTTGGTTACCATCAGATCCGAGTTGATGGCAATAGCATTTTCTAAATGTCCATTTTGAGACTAGTCGCAAATGCTATGTACATGCGGTTACCGATTCCCAAATAGGAAATCCCTATTTGCGAATTCCTATTTTGCTAATGGGTAGAAATCACATTCTGGGACAGCGCATATGCCTTTCATACATTTCAAAAGGTAGTTTTGCATTTCTTAACGGCCTGAGATAGCAATTCGGACCGTTAACAAATGCAAAACACGTTCGTACACATGGGCCTATGTGTTTATCCCGACAGCAGAATGTCCAAACGACATAGAAGCTGTTAAAGTAGCATCCGGTGCCGAAGGACGAGGACGAAATCGGCGACTGAATAGTGGGAGCTCCAAGATGGCAAAGTCGTATCGGAGCTCTGTAGGACCTCCACGCTGTACTTTATGTAAAATAAAGATTCAGTGAACTCAACAGGAATACTATGGGAAGCTTATAAACCGGTGCTCCGCGATAGGGCACAGAATACTAATTCCCTTAAGAAAAGACAAAAATATCACACACTTGTGCTATAATGAGAAATGAAAGCCGCAGCGCTAGAATAAGCGGTGACCAGACAAAAATGCAGTGCATGGTGGCCCTGACCGGGAAATACCACACTGTTACCCATCACTTAGCAAAACACCCTGTCCATGCAACCTTAAGGAAATAATACAGCAAGAGGGATAAGGCAGGTCAGCCAGTGGCATGGTTAAGCAGAAGGGAAGCAGCAGCCAGAAGGGTGGGGGAATTTGAGACTCCAGACGAAACAGGGTCACTACAGATAAAGGCATTTCCAAAGTTCTGCACAATACTATTGAGACCTATATAGGAAAAGGGCCTGAGCGAGAGAAAGTGATTAATGCCTTCCTTGGGGAGCTTTCCCTACCACAGATCCTCACCAAGTATATGAGATGCTTGGAACAGGATCTCTACTTGGAGGAGATAACGGAAGTAGTAGGTCTAATGCAAACTGGAAAAAATACCGTGCCTCACAGCATACAGGTGGAATTCTATGAGTGCACCCTTTCAATACTGGGCCCCATATTCTATCCATGTTTAGGGAGTCGAGGAAAAGGGCAAATTATCATTGCATTTGTGACAAACGACGATTGTGGTGATACCCATACCTGGGAAGCCAAGTACTTGTTGTTCCTCATACCGACTGATCGGTTTGCTGAACACGGAGGTCAAGATCCTGGCAAACTTGCGAGCACTCTGCCTAGCAAAAATCATCCTGACACTAGTACATAGGGACCATATGAGCTTTATACCAAACGGGGCTACTCAACATAATCTCTACCATATCCACAGCTGTTTAGAGTACCAATGAGACACACAAGAACCCCTAGCAAGAGAAGGCGTTCATGTCCATACATTGGCAATACTTTTTCGAGTTCTTGGTCAAAATGGGTTTCTGCCCACATTTTTGCCCTTGGGTAAGGTTGCTATACAATTGCCAAGTAGTGAGAGTGAAGGTGAACTGAACATTCTTGGAGGAGGAATTCCACTGGAGAGGGGGATTCACCAGGGATGTCACCTCTCACTGCTTCTGTTCGCACTATGCCTGGAACCTCTGGCATGTTGGCTGAGGATCCGTGGAGATGTGACAGGCTTCCAGAGGTAACGAGAGACCCAGAGCTTCTGTGCTTGTATGCAGATGACATTTTATTGTACCTTGATAACCTGATTACCTCACTACCAGCCGTACTGTCAGTATTCCGTAACTTTGAGGGATACACGAGATACAAAATTAACTGGTACTGTACCAAATGGGTATCTGGCCCCCAGCAGTTCAGATTCCACCTGCAATAATGACCTCCACGGAGGGCTTCCACTATCTTAGAATAGAGAATATGCCACGGCAACACCGGTTCCTGGAGAGAAACTTAGAGGTGGTTTATAAGAAATTTGAAGCGGATGTGGAAGGGTGGAGATGACTGCCTCTCTCAATCATGGACAGGGGCGCACTATTTAAAATTATCACCCTGCTCAAATTCTTATACGTACTTCAAAATATCCACTAGGTGGTGCCAGGCAAAGTGGGTAGCACACTGCGGACTCCCCTTTGCAATGGGAGACCCCTGTATAAAGCCCTTCAAACCTTATAATGGTTTGTATACAATGGTGACATTTCACTGCCAGATATCAGGGCATTGTATTGGGCTTCCCAACTATAGGCAGTAAATGAGTGCAGCTATGTGCCTAGGACCGACCATGCAACAAGACTGAAAGATCCCTTATGGGGACAGCTCCCACACACATTATGTTTATGAGCAAAATAGACTTCCCCAGAAACCTACTCTTTTTCTGTGTGCTAGGTTTCATCATAGCAAAGAGAGACGTAGCTAGAAAGTGGGGGAGCCCGTCCCCACCAACCTAGGATCAATGGGTGATCGGCATGACACACTGCATGGAGGCGAAAAAAGCAGTATAAGTCATGAGGGGACACCCAAGGAAATTTCGGAAGGTTTGGGTACCGCTGAGAGACCACTATTGCCTGGAATTCGAAACTCAAGGCCCTCTGAAAACTCTGGCATATGATGGAGCCAGGAACAAACGGGAACCGGAGACAGAGGTAATCCCTGACAACCCAGGCGAAGGTGGGAGGGGTGGGATGTGAGGAGAAGTTCCCGGACCTAACTCCACTGTAACTGTTGGAGAGAAAAACGATTTGTAAAAAAAAAAAAAAAAAAAAGGAAGAAAAAAGCGACACACAGTAATGTGTCCATGCCCCAGGGGAGGGACACACACAAGAAGAGGAAGGAAAGCTCATACACGCTAACAAGCAAGCAAGCAAATGAGAGTGACGACAAAGAAGTCAACAAATGGTACGTAAAGGGAGGGCTCTAAGCCCGCTGTAAGCAAACAATAAATCTTGCTACAGACCGGACATGTGTTATCTCACAGGCAAGACCTAAAAAGGCATCACTACACTGTGCTAAATTTCAATGGGAACCAAAGAAAATCACAAATATTCAGAATTGTGGTTGGCTAAGTTAGGCATTGCTCCAAAGTGAGCTTCTATTATATTTTCTCAGTTCTCAACCATTTTCTTGGCAACAGAACCTGGATGTGACAACCCAAAAGAAGAAAAATGTCTAAGCATCAGAGGAGCGAAGCAAATGACATGTTATATTATGAAAATGTATACAGCGCACAGCTACTCACAAGAGTGTCCCAGCGCTAGAGATGTACGGCAACAGCTTATGAACCTATACAGATTGTGTGAAAAGCCAGGTTCAGTTTCTTATTAAAGGCGGGAAGGTCACATGTTAGGTGCATATCCCTTGGGAGCTTGTTCCAGTTAAACAGCCCCAGATAAGAAAAGGATCTGCTTCCAGTTCTAAGCCAGCAAATATGAGGGACTTTCGCCAGATGTGCCGAAGAGGAGCGCTAGGTGCAAACAGGGATGTAGTCATGAATCCTCTCTCTTAAGATAGCCAGCTCTTGAACCATACAAGGCTTTATGAATTAAAACACACAAGAACATGGACGGAATGTTGCACATTGGCAAAACATTCACCCCCAGTCACAGATCTGGGTTTAATCCATTGTTATTTTGCTCACCACGCCACCCCAGTTCAGACATGGCCATATGCAAATCAGTCTTGACCCTGTGCCTCATGGGAACAGTCCAGCCCGAACTGCCAAGCCATGTCTTCCCTGGACCGGAATCAAGCATCCTAGGACCGGTTTCGGGGTTTCACCCCTCTTCAGCCAGGATAGCTTGACTCCAGTGGCGTAGTGAGCACGGGACCCACGTCTGGGCATACCCTTCCCACATAGGGCGAACAGCAAAACACACAAGATGATGGGCAGAATGTTGCACATTGGCAAAACATTCACCCCCAGTCACAGATCTGGGTTTAATCCATTGTTATTTTGCTCACCACGCCACCCCCAGTTCAGACATGGCCGTATGCAAATCAGTCTTGACCCTGTGCCTCATGGGAACAGTCCAGCCCGAACTGCCAAGTCATGTCTTCCCTGGACCGGAATCGAGCATCCTAGGACCGGTTTCGGGGTTTCACCCCTCTTCAGCCAGGATAGCTTGACTCCAGTGGCGTAGTGAGCACGGGACCCACGTCTGGGCATACCCTTCCCACATGGGGCGAACAGCAAAACACACAAGATGATGGATGGAATGTTGCACATTTGCAATACATTCACCCCCAGTCACAGATCTGGGTTTAATCCATCATTATTTATGCATTAAAACCATGGCCTTAAATTGTATCCTCTTTTCACTGGGAGCCAGTGAAGGACCACTAAATGAGCAGCCATGTGAGACCTGGGAGGGAGTTTGAGTAAGAGTCTGGCTGCCTAATTTTGTACCACCTGATATCTGCGCAGGCGATACTCTGAGAGACCGTTGGTAAAGGGCATTTCCATAGTCCAGTCTTGAGGTAGTCAAAGCTTGGATAACCTTTTTCCTAGCAGACTCGAACAGAAGAGGTAGGAATCTTGTCAGCATACGGAGTATTTCAAAGCAGGAACTTGTCAGAGCCTGGATCTGAGGTTGAAAGGGGAGAAAACTATCACATTTAATAACTAGATTCCTTACAGAACACTGTTGAGGGCCCGGCTGCGGGGCCTACTTTAGCGAGCAAGATCTACTGAGATTAGGGGAAGAAGCCCCAAAGATCACAATCTCGGTCTTGTTTGGGTTGCATTTTAATGGGTGCAAAGTTAACCACTGAAACATCTTGGAGGGGCAGTTTGTGATGGACTCCCCATCTAGCTCCTCTCACTTTCCACAGGAGAAGAGTAGCTGTGTGTCATCTGCATATGAGATTACTTTCGCACCCATCGACTCTGCGAGTGCCGCCAGAGACGCAAGATATACATTAACAGAGTAGGGCTCAATGTTAATCCCTGGGGAACACCCACTGTCAGCATCCAAGCTTTAGATGAGAAAGGAGGCATCCAGATTTCTTGGCTTCTGTTATTCAAAAAAGAGGAAAGCCATTTCAGAGCAATATTCCTAATCCCCATTGCATGAAGACGATCGAGCAGCCTTTGATAGGGAACAGTAACAAAGGCCGGGGATAGATCCAGCATAATCAAGATAGTCTAGCCTCCCTTCTCAAGAGTGCCTCTAACATATTCCACTACTTCCAGGAGCATTGTTTACATACTGAAGTGTGGCCTGGAGTGGGGTATATTAGGACTTGGTCATAATAACTTCATCGTTAGCAAAACTGGAAGTTCTAATTTAGAGTTCTGACCTCGACGGCTGGTATAAAGAGGTTCCCTACAGTCGGTCTGCAGCACATATTTTTTTAAATCATGTTATCAGAAAAAGACATATGGTGGCGTTTTGCAGAGTATAAAGGCAACTGGCCAAGACAAGATGAGGGAATTTGTCCCAAGATTACTTCTAAAATATAAAAAAAAAATATCGATGTTATGACTTTTTTTTATTGTTTGAAGAGGCAACACCTTTGAAATCCTGTGGAAACAGGTCTGACTTGCAATACTTAGGGCCCAGTTTACAGAAGTCGAACAGAAGTCAAAGGCATGCTTGTTCTGCTGAACTAATAAACATTGCGTGTGAACCTTAGGTGTGAAATGTCCATAAAATATTATTTTATTTGTTGACGGAAACCTATGTCCACCAACAGATGCCCTTAAGCTTGCTCTTTTTTTTTTTTGGTAAGGAGGTAGAGTGGTAAGCAGTCAACAGAAGTTATTAAAAACATGGGACTCATCTGTGAAAACTGCTCCAGAAATATTAAAAAAAGAAACCTCTAAAGACTGGTAAATATGCAGGTAGCCTCTAGCTCGAGAAGAGACCAAGCTCTATCACTTCTGAAAGTTAAAATAGCAACATCACATTAACATATCCGTGATGCCTGATCACTATAACAGTAACTCGTGGTCTAAATGAAAGAGTTTACCTAATGAAGCACTATACAAAAACTTACTTAAACCAAACTGACACCGTGGTAAAATTAGCGTCAGTTTTTCTCCCAGCTCCTTGGATTTGCGGATTTACTCACCTGTAATAGATGGGAGGACTGCCTGTGACCGCTGCTGACCAGGATGATGGGTGAAGAAAGTTTGGCTTCAAAAGTTTCCTAGGCTTTCTTTGATTGCTTGGTCAAACAGTTAAAATTGCCAGTATTAAAATTCGATGTGGTATAACAAAATCTTTCCCACTCAAAAAACACAAATATTTAGCCAATGCTTATTTCACTATTACTTCAAATAACACTTTATTAAATACAGCAGAATCATATTACAATGAAGTGAAAAAGGCTGGTGGTCTCATGTCCACGAGAATAGAAATAGCAAATACAATTAAAATCCTTTCTCTGGTGCATGGACTCATTTGGGTCTCTTGTTTGTTTTGGTGAAACATTTCTTGTAGGAAACAGACAATATTCTCCTCCGAGTTCAACACCAGGAGCAGCACGGAGGTGTCAATAGTGCGAATTCAGTGGTGAAATTCCAAAGGGACGTGTACCAAAGACTATGACAAAAATATATACTCCATCAAGCATTGGAATTACGGTTGGATAATACTCCAATTCTACCAGTTCCTGACGATTGCAAAATATTTTGGCTTACTCTAGCACCCTGCTGTTCCACCGTATCTACCAGAGACAGTAGAATTATTACATACAATGTACTAGGTCATCAGGCTACTCTACCAATAGTGTTTTCTGACCCACATAGCGCTTCTATGATGGAGATTATTTGGTAGCGTGTAGACATCCTTATCTATCGTAGTGTTAGTCCACCACACCCGTTCTATTTTGAAGTTCTCCGCTTTCAAACAGTGTTGCACAACTCAACAAGCGACGCTCTTTCTGTGTTGTGCTAAGCTCCCTTTCCCCTGGTCCTGCAGATCCAGCATGCAAGGCAGGATGAAGCAGGACCGCACACTGGACTAACTACACGTCCCACTTGTTCTGTCTTGCATGCGCATGCACAGTTTACGCAACTGTGACTGACGTCACCTAAAGCCAACGTCAGACCCTCCCTATTCAGATTGGCATTCTGTCATTTTGGTTTGCTCCTGGACACACTGTTCCTAACTTTGGTTCTTTGTATTCTCTGGTCAGGAGGCCTTGTTTTGTACTCTGCCATATTTTCAGGTAACTTTTGGTTTCTGGAATTTGGTATTTATTTAGTTGATATTTACTGACAAGCCAATACAAATATTACACCACAAAACAATCCAAAAATTATTAAAACCCTGTAATAAAATCACTAAATAATTTTTAAAAAACTGCTACACCAATACTTAAATTCCATTATTAGAAATCCAATTCATTGCGAAGGTTTTCAATCCATGCAGCTTCATTTTTGGACTGTAGAGGACATCCAATTAAATGTCTTATTGAGCCATCCACAGAGTTGGTAAGACTGAACCAATAATTGAGACTTTTTTGCAGGTACTTGAAGAATATATTAATCAGCCCCAGTTCTAGACTTACTGCGCTATTAACTGTGCCTCTTTAGAGGCATCTCTGTCTTTTTCAGACATTCATTTTGATAATCAGGAGGCGAGTTATGTTTTTCTCTCGGAGAAGTTCACAACTATACAATAGTAAATGTGCTATTTTCAAATTATAAGGCTGTTTAAGGGCTTCTACAGATTTATTCCCCGATTCGGTGTTCATTCTTTGGAATATGCCAGCCGCCACCATTGATTCCTGTTGATCAATATGCAACTTGAAGTTAAGACTGTATTAAAAAAGAGTGCCTAGGTACCTGTACTCAGTTACCACCTTCAATTGCACCCCATTGAGCCACCACTTCTGAAGTGTCTTCTGGATAGTTTTATTAGAGAATACCATCACTTTAGTTTTAGAAACGTTAATAATCAAATCGTTTACTGTATAGTATGCTGAAAATGCCTCTAATTCCCTCTGAAGTCCTACAGGAGTAAGATCTAATAAAACTGTGTTGCCTCCATAAAACAATAAGAGATAGCCTCTCCTCCCAGTTTTCCTGGAAATGAGCGAACCTGCCTTAGTATTGTGGGTATATCTGCAATACATATGGAAAAAAGGAATGTGGCTAAAATACACACTTGCCATTTGGTGTGCATATTTTCCTAGATAGAACTCCATTCCTCCCCAGTTCTATTCTCGTCCCTGACCCCTCATGGAGCTGATTTATCAATTTTATCAATGCAGGAGGTATAACCCTACCACGCAGGGTGTATGCTAGAAGCTGAAGGTGACCTCAGACACGTCCATTCTGCTGGACGTGCTGTCTGTTCTGTGAGGGTGCCCTTCAGGTGGATGCAGTGGCCAATACCTCCTGAACCAGATATTGAATGAGTCACAAACACGAACCAAATACACTAATGATTGCTCCAATGTGTTTATCTATTGCCTTGTTATATTTTTAAGTTGATGGATGTTTACATAACGTATGTTTCATACTATATGTATAGTTTATGTATGGTACATATGATTTGCATAAACCCTAACGATTCTTCATACTATTACATATACTGCTATAGTAGGTATATAAAAAGGATCTGTCTGGGGTGTTCTCATTGCAATTACAAGTAACTTATTTGTCGCATTGCTTGACAATAAAGGGGTCTCAACATGCACTGGCCTTCCTTTTCATTGATGGATGTATCTGTGTCACCTCTTAAGTGCCTCTAGAAAGAATGTGTAAGGTACATTATATTACTTAAGAGCAAAATTCTGAAGTGTTTCTTTCAACAGGTTTACATCCACAAATTCCATGCAAAAATTCTCCACCTGCTATATTCCTAATAATCCTACATGAAAAATGAACATTCTATCAAACTTTTACTTACTGCCAGCCCCTATTTTTTTAAGTGCACCACTGAATCTTCTGTATACAAGTTACTCTAAATCTCACGCATATCCATCTTAAGGTCTTTCTGAAAACCATAATCTTATTAATTCCAGCACGCAATTGCTTCTCTTATAGCCCCCTCTAACGATCACATCTATATCAATAATGTACCACTAGGAATTTGGTGTGAATGCATGGAATGAGCATGCAAATCTAATCCCAAAAACTATTGGACTGACCATTAACTTTGGGCTCCCAGGTAGTAGGCTACTCGCCGTAAAGTGCTTCTATGCCTAGTCAGGCATAGTAAGCTATATATAACTGCAATTTAAATTTAATATTCCAATTTATCATTTGTTTTCCAGATTAGGGCGCATATAATGGTATTAAACACCGCAGATAAGTCTATATATGAAATATAAAGCGTCTGTTTACTTCTAAAGAAATAATCCTCTGCCAGAGTTTCAATATTAAGCAACCATCCACCATTGAATACCTTTTCCTGAAGCTTAACTGCACTTTCGGAAGCACTGTCTACTTTACCGTCACTCCTTCCAGTACTTGCAGAATATGCTTAGCAGGATTTGTGCTCAGTATATCCAACAGAGTCATCATACGGTAGCTTTTTGGAAACTCAAAAGCCCTTTTTCTTTAAACCGAACCCTTATGCTTCCTTGCCAGGACTCCAATATTTCTTGCCCGCTTATTACTGCTGTAAACACAGGGGTTAGAACTTGAGCCCACAGGCTGGGGTTAAATTTTATTATATCCGCAAATTGTCCTTCTAGTCCTTGTGCCCATAGGCTTTTTAATTTTTTTAAAATAATTTCCTCTGTTCCACTTACTGTTGGAATCAAAGAAGGGTGGTCAAAATCGATACTGTTGGGCATTTTTATTGGAAAGAACTCGCTAACGGCCTGGATCTTATTATCTCCTTTTTCCTGATATAACTCTGTTATATACTTAACCCATTCCTCTTCAGCCACTGGGTTTGCTACTGGTTTACTCACTGATCCCCGAATTATGCCGACAGCATCCCAGAATCATTTTGGTCTTTCTAATCTTCACCCATGCTATTTCTCTCTCAGACCAATTATTCTTCTTATCTCCTTTCTAAACTCCTTCCTATGTTGTCTAATTAGGGCCATCCTATAAGACTCGGCCACTATAAAAACCCTCATTATTGTTTTTAGCTCACTTTTTGTCCGCTCCTTTGCTGGCCACTGTTTAGCCAAGAATCTCTTTCCATGATTTACAGCCTTGGATGCAGTATATCTCACTGAATGTATTAACTTGTCATATTCCTCAAATATATTTTAGGAGTTGTATCTCGATACTCTTTCAGCAGATCGTAGATCTTATTTACAATTTGAGAATTCAATTTTGCTGTCCATAGAATTCTTTAATTTGTCTTCCATGGTATGGGTGAGCTGTTCTGCCAACAATCTCTCCGTATCTGTGCAGTGAAAACAGGACGGGCTTATGATTGTTTACTATAGCCTCAGTGATTTCCAAATCTTTTACCAAATTAAAATTTTGGGAGGAATTTATAGCCTAGACAATGAGCGACAACTACTTCCCATTATCAAAAGTATGCTTCCCCGGCTGGTCTCCTTTAGACCTCCCATTTATTAGTGTCATATTCACACTGCCAATGTTCTGCTGCTGCCATCTCCAGGGTTATGTATAAAAATCCGGCCTGGAATAACCAGGGCACTATCATTTTCTAATCGGAGGTCATCTGTCATGGATCTACTGGATATTTTTGCATTAAAATACCCTAAGAATAAAATTGTCACCCTTGGATATTTCAGAAGGATTTTTTCCAGTAGAACAGCCATGTCTTTTAATTGATTATCCGGTCTTTTATTGAGGGGGGTGAGGGTTATTATTTGTATATCTGTACAGGTGTTAGTCAAACATCTACCCTTGTAATTCTTCAACCCAGATGTTACAATATTTTAGAAGTCTGAAAGTTCACTAAATATTCTTGCACAGTTTCCTTTCTGTTTTACCGCAATTAAGAGTACTAACTCGCATGCAGGGCAACCATATTTTCCCTTGACTGCATTTAAATTAAATTATATACCATAAAATCATCCATCGCTCGATTCTCAGTTTCCCAGGTTTCCTGTAGAGCTACAAACAAGCTCATTCTTTCTCAAAGTGGTGGTTAAAGGATTCCAATTCCTTTGCATGCCAGGTATATTCCATGACAAGAGGTAAACAACCTGGTCATCAGGACCTCTTAGCTGGTTGTCTTGTGACCACATTCCCAGGATTCATTGATGCCAATATCCAGTTCCAATCTTATTTATTCTTCATTGTCATTGCATCTTGATTTTATAAATTTGCCTTCCTTATGCACTAAAATTCTTCCTGCCCCTTTACAATTGCCTTTCTCAATATGGCTTAGGGTATGGTTTGCCTCAGCTGCCCTCCAAACACCAAGAAAAGCATCCAATTACTTTGTGACGCATGCTGTTTGTCGATCGAATTCAGATTTTTTTTTTCATATACATCACAGCCAGTGGGTTGAAGATCATTGATGGTGTTAAGCACTTCCTCAGCTCAATCCTTGAGCGAAAGTGTACCATGGCATTTGACCAGTATAATCTAGATTCAGTATGCTTAGGGAGTGAAACCAAAGCAATGTCCTTTGAGGTTATTTTTGATAGCTTTGGTAGTGTATTAAAGACAGATAAAATCCTGTATCTATTAGAAAGTTTCGGAATCATTATCTGCAAAAATATCTACCAGCGGTAATACCCATTACTCAGCATTAGAGGGAACAGCCAGTATTGCATTGCCCAGGCAATCAGATCAATCTTGACAAAATGGTATTGATCCCTCCCATGTATTAGTTCCAACATTGTCCTGATTAACCGGCGACTTTGAGCTCTCAATCTGGTTGTGTTTGAACACAGCTGCTTAGCTGTGTGCTATTTTGATCATCCTTAATAGGACCTAAGAAGCCTGTGCTCTCTTCCTGCTCCTGATTTTTCTATTGTTGTAGCTTCTGTTTGCTCATTAGGAATTACAGCAATTTTCCCTATTATCTGCGCTGACCCGGATAGCTCTTGCTGCTCAGATGCGGCATGATTATCTATCTCATTTACTGGGATGGTGCCGTTTTGATGCCAAGTAGGACATAAGGGGCATGTGCACTCTTTTACTGAATCTGGTACTTCTACTGTTGTAGCTTCAGTTTGCTCATTCGGAGTTACTGCAACTTTCTCCATTATCAGCATTGTACCGGATATCTCTTGCTGCTCAGATGGAGCATGGTTGTCTCTCTGATTCCCTGGGATGGTCTCTAGCGCAACACTTTAAAAACTTTTTTCATGATTCTTCTCTTCTGCCTTTTCTTAGTTTTTAAATTTACAGAAGACCTTGCTTGTTTCTTGTTCTGAAATAACAGAAAAGCATTATCTATTATTTTTGCCTCATTTAAACACTGTACAGAGACCTCTATGCCTTCAGTATCTGGTACAGGTCTGATGACATTTTTACAGGCAAATCAGCAGAGGCACCTGATTCAAGGCACACATCTGTAATACTCACTCCTTTCCTGAGTATTGGGATGACACATATGCTTTCCACTGGGATCGTCTGAGTCATTTTGTAGCAGGGGGTTTGAGCCACCGTCCTCTGATCATACATCGGTGCCCTGGGAACTTCAGTTACATTTGTTAGAAGTGGAAAATTGTCCTTACACATTTGCTTATACTCCTTCCTTAATTTCGAAAGAATTTGCAAAATCGACAGATTTGTATCTACATTATGGTCTGTATCCTTCACGAATTTCAACATAAATTAGACAATAGATTCCTGAATTGTATTCACTGATGCTATTCAGCTAGAGTTATTTCAAATATACTCCCATGAATACTGGCTCTTCTGGGCTAACGGGACACATCCCTTGGCATTAAATCATGGTTCGCCACCTGTGCACTATTGTTCTGCAAGACGCCATCTTCATGTGGCGATCCTAAGGAAGTATGGATGAGAAAATCTCCTTTCTATGGCTTGCCCCTCACTGTTTGTTTGTGGGGTCTTTATAGATCCAGGGTGAGGGCTTGAGAACCTATTTATGCCCCAAAGCTTAAGATTCCCAGAGAGCACTCAGCATAAAGGTATATCACTCTCATATGCTGTATCTCATTCCTTTTCTAAATTATCAAGGATTGATTTATCAATTAATGGATTAAAATCAACAACCAGTTTTTCTGTGGAGTTAAGTCTCACTTAGTGCTCTTTTGATTTGCACCCATAATCAAGAGAACTGTAGTTGTTATGATTTGAGTCAGTTGGTTTCGGATGAGTAGGCATGTTGTTGGGACAACTTTCAGATGATGCCTTTATTGCGTCTGAGTCAAACCCATAGCCCAAACACGTGAGTGCGATAATTTTGTCCGGACCTAATTCCATGCCCACATCAGTATACCCCATAGTATACACCTTGGCTTGCACTTTAATCTAATGCTTACTTCCTAGACAGGGGATTACCATCAGGGTTCCAGACTTTACTACTGAACCACTGTACATAACGTGACTAGCTACTGGATCCTATAATGGCAGATCCTTGTTAACCCTCGTCTCTAATCCTACCTCCACCACATTCACATTACATGAGGTAGATTCACAATCAGGAATTTTACCCAGCCATTATATGTACTTTGTCCTTGAACCAGGCCTCTATGCAAGTTCTGTCCAATGAACAAACTCTTATTTACCGGATTTGCCCCTTCATTCACTAATAATTTCATATAGTCTCTGATCTAATATTTGGTTGCCTTTGCAACACATCACTTCTTCAGTAGCTCCTTCCTCCTCACTACTCTTGTTCTGAATACCCTCAGTGGGCTCAAGTTTGGGTGAGCTTTATTACCTTGACTCTTTGGTGAGGCATCCAATGTTAATGTCGCAGTAGCAGAAGAACTTACTTCAGCGATAGAAAAATTGGGTTGTGTTTAACCATGTTGATATCAATGTATCCTCACGGTGGAGAGATACCGTGTGGGAGCTTTGACAAATCAACCCCCGCACTAATCTCACTGACCCCACAAACCTTACAACTAGTGCTGATAATTAAAAAGAAGAAAGAAAAAATTGAAGTCCGCAATAGATGGCAAGTCCACCAAAGATAATCACTGATAACCGTTGATAATCGCTGGTAAAGGGAATAATTGTTAACTAATAGTTACCAGTTGGTCATAGTCGAAATTGGTGCAGATACAAGCCACTTCAACTTCTGGTTCTAATGTTACTCACAATGGAGCACCCAATACCACTTTCAGCTGCAATATTGGCAGCATAAGGTATCACTGACATTAGGCCAGAGACCTCATATGTACTACCTCTGTAATGTCTGTAGTGCCTCCATAGAACACCAAGCAAAGAATGTAGTATACTCTGTCCTCTCTATTATGCTCAATGTGCCACTCGCTCCAGTTTGCGCCACTCATTCAACTCAACCACAGTAGTGGCCCCCTCAAGCCACACCTGGGCTGCCTTCACGCTCCATCACCTACATCCAAGCCCGATACCTTGGGTCTCCATGCACCTCACACCCTGCATGCACCCCAGATCCCACTCACCAGTAGCCTCCATTGCTGCTGCTGAAGTCCTTTTCGCCCGCCGTGCTTTTGGCTGGCCAGAGCTGGCAGAGCAAAAGCAGGAGCAGGAAAACAGGAACACAGCCACAAATGGCCAGAGGGACAGGATGAGCAATGTATGCGATGAGAGTGAACAACAGGACACGAGCGCACCCGGTCACTTTTCGAAGGCAGCCAACAGCAGTGTTGTGAGATGCGCATAGGGGGAGGAGGAGGAGTACACTTCTCATCAGATTTTTGGTTTCTGAAATCCTTACCTCTATGGAGAAGAACTCTGTTTAATTAAATTTGATCCCTGGATCTTGGATATTGTCCTACAGACAATTTTTCGTTCAACCCTTTTAAACCATTTTTACTGCCTCACTGGAGGTAACTGACGAAGTTTCATAACTAACAGTAATAGAGAGGCCTTTGTCTGTTGTACTCCTTTTCTAATTCTCTGTCATCCATAACCTGGCTGCACTACATTCCAAGTGGGTTGACACATATAAAGGTTTCTCCTGAGAAATGTAGTTGGTTATTGAACTGTCTGCTATCCTTTCCTTTGCCCTACCCAAGGTGGTCCCACCTCCTCTGTAGGCCAACACCTTTCACTAAGGCATGAAACAACAAAGAAAACAAACAGCTGATTTAGGTCAAGCACTTAAATTCCATTAGGCATCCATATTAGGGTACGCGTGCAACAACTTCCAATATCCGCTGTTTAAAGATACTTGTTTACGCAAAGTCCACAAAAGAAAGGAAGGTGCACTCTATTAAGAGTCATACAAAGCCAACACTTGTAGTAGAAAAATTCTCTTCTTTCTATTTGTAGTCTTGATTAAAAAACACAGGCACACAGCCAACGCGTTTCGTTCCCTTGTGCCTTGGGAACTTCGTCAGGGCTTACTACAGGTATCAAGAATATTCAGAGAAGCCAAATTAAGGTAAATCGTCAATGATATCTCAAGGGTCTAGTCTTGTTTTCAAAATTGCGACTATATATAATTCAATGCATTTCTGAAGGTATATTCACAGAGAAAGTCGTCATGACATGGAGAAGCACTCTTTGATCAAAGGAGATGCTCCAGATATAAATCACACCCACAAATAGTACCTTAAATGTGTCTACAATATGCGTCCAAATCGCCGCTACTTAAATATTTTGAAAATCATGTATAAAAAGGAAATCTCCAAAGAATATCTCTATTCAGTCGTACGTCCGAAAAACAGTATAATGACTGTTGACTCCATCAGTATCAACTGCTGATTGTACACCCATTTAAGGTACTATTTGTGGGTGTGATTTATATCTGGAGAGAAAGTCGTCATGACATGGAGAAGCACTCTTTGATCAAAGGAGATGCTCCAGATATAAATCACACCCACAAATAGTACCTTAAATGGGTGTACAATCAGCTGTTAATACTGATGGAGTGAACAGTCATTATACTGTTTTTCGGACGTAGGATTTCCTTTTTATACATGATTTCCGAAATATTGAAGTAGCGGCGTTTTGGACGCATATTGTACACACATTTAAGGTACTATTTGTGGGTGTGATTTATATCTGGAGCATCTCCTTTGATCAAAGAGTGCTTCTCCATGTCATGACGACTTTCTCTGTGAATATACCTTCAGAAATGCATTGAATTATATATATTCGCAATTTTGAAAACAAGACTAGACCCTTGAGATATCATTTACGATTTACCTTAATTTGGCTTCTCTGAATATTCTTGATACCTGTAGTAAGCCCTGACGAAGTTCCCAAGGCACAAGGGAACGAAATGCGTTGGCTGTGTGCCTGTGTTTTTTAATCAAGACTACAAATAAAAAGAAGAAAATGTTTCTACTACAAGTGTTGGCTTTGTATGACTCTTAATAGAGTGCACCTTCCTTTCTTTTGTGGACTTTTCACTAAGGCTTCCAGCCCTTCCATATGTGGTGCATGCCAGCTGTTTTCAAATACACAGAGAGTCTTCAAGCATAGTGTGTCTGAAGAGATGGTCCTGTGCATGGTCATAAATCTCCAAGTGCATCTGACCTTGAAGGTATTTATCACAGTTAATGAAATCCAGACCATACAATATAAAAGTTATCAGTTTTGATTGTTTGGGCTTATTTATTAAAGACTCGGAGAAACGTAATATTCTTAATCAGAAGGCAGCACAGTGTCTTCTCAGGTCAGATAATCAAAACCTACACAAAATATATTTAAAAAATGAAGATATTTAATAACATACACATTATTTCTATTTTCTCTAGAATTTCCAAAAGACAGTATGAATCCAAATTACCCCTTTAACCGAAATTGACACAGGCAGAACAATAAATACATTAAAAACTTTAGTCATCTTCATTGCATTTACTTTAGTACATAGATTTAAGTTACAGCATTCCCATGTCCGCAAATATGTGCCAATTTAGGTAAGTACATCCTTCATAATATCTTTCATTACCAGAGTGATTTGTGTCTGTATTTTAACTAACAAATATGTAATCCGGCTCTTTTCCCAATTTCATCTATCTGCTTCAGGAATACAGTTTGTGACTAAATAGGATCATAGGTAAAAAGTAATGAAGACAAAGATAATAAGGTTAAAATGAAGCAATGGTTAGTTTTGGTGATAACAGATTAACATATGTTCAAATAAACCTTAGACATTCAGAGAAAACAGTTAATGTGTAGTTAGGAGTAGGAATTAATACAGAAATGCCAATGAAATGTGCAAGCTATGGCTAGAGCACAATCTAGAACTTGAACAACAGCAATGCAAACCATAACTCGCACACAGAATGAAATGCTCATGACCTCACCCTTAATGAAGCAAATGCCATTACAAAGGCTACAGATCATGTTACAGTTAAGACTACATATCACATTACCCTTGCTACTTTGACAGAGGCAACTATTAATTCTTCTGTCTTGCTTTCCTGGTGCTGCAGGCACTGATAGCACCCATGATAACCCTTCCACCACTTCTGACGCAGTAGGAAGGAGCTTGGCCCCATATCATGGAAGCAGCAGGACTCCCACCTGAGTAGACACAAACGTATGACCCCCTAAAACTCTTCCTCTCACATGCTCTTCTTGCAACAGACCTGTGGACAGACAGAGTGAGTTGTAGTCGTCTTGTGCCAAACTGTAAATACTTCAGCTTAGGTTCTGGGGGTTGCGCCAAGTTACATCCATCTCTGAATGGACCATGCCCGGCAACACAGCAACAAATCACTACTAAAAACATGTATTTTGAAATTGGGGCACAGACCACAATTTATCCTTTGCAAGGTGTAAGTAGCTAACACTGTTCTCCTTTTCACTCAGTATTTGGGAAATTGAAGTCCTGCATGTAGTACAAAAATATCCAAACTACAACTCATAGAATCCAAAGTAAAAATTCTCTGTCTTTAACTAGAGCAATTAGTCAGCTTGTTTGGGAGACAATGAGGCATGTTCACTTATATATGGAATAATGTATCTCTAGCTATACATTTAAACAGCAGTCGCCTTATCATTATGTGGCCAGATAAAGACACTTGGGGTTTGGTGCCCCTATATGGAAATATAACTCTCTAGTGTATTGCAATATCCTTAAAAGGTACACTTGGGGGTAAAGTGTCCAATTATATAGAGTATGCATAACAGGTATCCTATAATATGATTCAATATTGCCATTGCAGTGTTCTTGTGACATAAACCATTAGGCAGAAGGCTGAGTGGTTTGTAAATGTTACCAGAACCCCGAGGTGGTAATACTGTACCATATTATACATGTTACCATGTTTGTTTTGGGCTAGCTGATTTAAAAAAACAGTTTTCTTCAAAGTGCATCTAAAAATGGGCACTGACTGGAATTAGAATGTTTAGGGAGTTGTGCACACACCTCTACATTTAAAAAAGAATGACCTCGGGTGATGGGGTCCCGTAGTGGCTCAACGAGGGGGGCCTCATGACACCCTCCTCAATTAAAAAACAAAGGCCTCAGGGGATTGGGGAGGGAAGCTGAGCACCTCTCTCCCCTTAATAAGAATATGCAGCCCTGGAGCTTGGGGACCCCAGTGCCTGCAAACGCTCTGGGTGAGTGGGGGGTGTAGGAGGGGGGAGACAATGGGGTCCCCTCCCCATTTTTGGTAAATCGGTGCAAAGGGATGGGGTCTGCCTGAGTGCCACCAGACATTGCAACCAAATTCAGGCTGTGCCTGGCCAAAGGCTGTGCTCAGCAGGGATTAGATGTCCGTGGGGGGTTGGCTGCAGGACCTGGCCACAGGCTAGGCCCTGCAGCCAACCCCAAGCTGAACACGACTAAAGGTCTTGCACGGCAGGGTGGTTGGCTGCCGGCCCTGCAGCCAACAAGTGTGCAGTTTTGCTTGCCTAAAAGGGGTTGGCCAAACCACTGCGGCCAACACCTTGCCGCGCACGGCGAAGGTCATGCTAGCCAGGAAGTAGCGGGTGCTACCAGACGAGAGTGGTGAGGGAGTAGAGAAGGAAGTGAAAAGAAAAAAAAACACAACTTGGCCGGTCGGCCTGCCACCGCCTCTCCTCCGTCCTCCTCTTCCTGTCTCCGCTGACAGGTGGAAACACCCAGGCTCCCAGGCTTCCCATAGCCAGTCACAAGGCTGCAATACAGCATTGTGATTGGTCTGAGCGCTGTGGTTCAATTCTCAGGCGGGGACTGGGAGGCTTTGCATGTTCCTCACCAGGCTGTGTAAAGCAAGTCTGGTGGGGAAGAAGCAAAGTGCGCAGGACTGTTTGGCTCACCCGAGAGGGCTGTCCAAGCAGCCCTGCGCACTTAAGGAGTGCAAGCTACTCATCTCCCTACTCTTGCCAGCCCCGATCCCGCCCCGAGAGGCACTGACTTTAATAGGCAAAAAAAATGATAATAAAAATATGTTATGATCATTTTATTTTTGAGCAGAGGGGCGACGCTCCTCCGCTTTAGCGGAGGACCTGCCACTGCAGCCAGGGGGTGGCTTTGCATATAACAATAAAATATTAATTTACAGTAAAAAAAAAAAATCTAGAAATTAGCTGCAAAAACAAAGGTTAAAGTGACGTTATAATTAGGTGAAACTTTCAGTGACAACGTAAATTTTAAACTAAAAAACACTGAAATTCACCCCTTATTGTTATCTCTAGTAACTCGAACTCATGCCCTAAGGTAACAATAACTGAGGTCCTCGCCATGTACTACTAATTACCCAACATATTACGTCACTTGTGACATATTCTATAACATCATTGATAACATCACTGCAGCATTTGAAAATAACATCAATGATGAAAAAACTGTGCATGGCGGGGACGCGAGTTATCGTTACCTAACACAGGGGATACATAAAGGGTAACCATGAAATATGGGGCTACCTACGTTGCTTTCAAAGGCCAACGTTTTGTGGCTAAATTATGGTTACACGGCAGTGGCACAAGATATGGTTTGTGAAGCGGGACATGAACTGGCCAATTTCTGGGGGGGGGGGGTTAGAATTGCAGCCATAAGGTCACTTAAACTGTGTTTACACCAGTGACACTTCTGAGGGTTGCTTCTCATGTCAATGTTACACGTTCCTTGACCACAAGAGAGAGGCAGGTACTTCTGTTATTCGTAACCGTTGCAAACTAGCAGTGTTTGTTACGAAATAAAACTCCCTCGTGTCAATGCAATGTGCCTTACTGTTTGTAGTCGGACGATCACTGCGGCCCGGCATTCCATGTGTTATATTCCCAACCATGGCGCGTGCGTGCCCAATCGCTGGGACTAAAAAGCCCCGTTTTAGAAGGTGTGTTTAGAAGATCAAAGAAAAAACCGGTGAGGAAAACAAACGTTGCGTGCAAGAAACACTACTTTCCAAAAACAGTAGTCTGCACCGGCAGTCAGCCGACGCCTTGCCAGGCATCTTTTAAAAGTTAACGCAAAGTAGCATTCCCACTGTGTAATAAGCAGGTCTGAGAGGAACAACACAGGGCGCAAATAACAAGCCTGGAGACGGTGTGTGCTCGTTCTGCACCGCAAGGGGAAATCAAAGGCTTGATGAAAATACGTGGAGTGCGGGAACTAATTAACGCTCTACAACACCTCCTTGTACAGCCCAGAAAAATATACACAACAGGTACATTTAAGGAAATTATAAAGCATCGTACGTTGCGGTGCCCTTTGGGTCCTGGTTGTGCACAGTGTACGGATGAATGGTACAAAGACTTAGGGGGCGAGAGAGGGTGGGGCAGATGTGCTCCTTAAGGCGAGCACTCTGTGGTGTGCTGTTGAAACAGAATGAGGTGCTTAAATGTGGGTGCACTAAAATCAAGGTGTCTCTTGAAACATGGGGCAACTGTGTGAGGTATCGAGGGGGGTTGGTGACTACCCAAACAGCCATCTCGAAGACAGACAATCCATGAAAGGTGTGCACATTCTAATTCAAAGTCTAAAAAAGTGGCCAACAGCTGTGGTTTATGATGGCTGATTTCGTACTGTGCTGCATGACTGCTTCTGGGACCCATAGACTACAAAGTACCTGATCATTAATGGATTAAAATTGGCAAGTGGAAACAAACTTTGGCAACACTGATAGATCTCACCTATGTGAAAGCTATTGGCTTTGTCAATTGTCTTTTAGCCCTGGCTACTGTGCAGCAAGGCTAAAAGTGGTACAGCGAGGTAATGGTTAGCTAAAAAAAAAAGTGCTATGACGCACTCAGCACCAAGTGCGTCACAGCATTTTTTTAGGGTGGGTGGTGGGACAGGAACACACAATGGGAGGGTGGGGGTGGGAGGGCAGAAGCAACACGGATAAGAGGAGGTAGGGATGAGACTGAAGCAGCAATATGGAAGAAAGGAGGGAGGAATGAGAGGGAAGAAGGAGGAAGGACTTATTAATCACAGCATAAGGACCCTAATGAAGACGAAGCAATCAGTTCTTGGTCAATGGTCCAAACGAAAGATGGGGGAATAAAGCTGGTACGCCACGCTGCCAAATTAGGTGGCAAATAAGATTGACAACAAAGCCCACAAATGGTAAGCAATGGGCGGGCTCTAAGCACTTTCAAGCAAACAACATCTCTTGAAAGTGAGAGCACATGGGGTAGCAGTGCATAGGTTTTCATAGGCGAGACCTAAAAAAGTAGGACTGGAGGTAGCAACCCAAAAACGTGGAAACACATTAAGTGTAATCAAATACTTAATCGGTCACCAAAAAAGTGAAAGTTTGTTTGTCTCCAAGTAAGGCAGGATATGCAGACGGAAATACAGAATATGAAACAAGAGCTCGAAATAAGCAGTAGGAATGGGTAATGAACACAAAAACAGGTAAACCCATTTAACTGCGTGAAACCGTAAGCAGCAAGGAGATCTATATGTGTTGTCAGTGTGCCCTTAAATAGTAACCTAAATATAAGGCTGTGAAACACACAAACGCATGTCTGAGATTGTAATACTAAGTAATGATGCAGATGTATAAATAAAACATTTTGTTTGGAAGTAAGAAAAAGAGATTTAACAACTGGAGTTGACTTTACAGTGGAGAGGAAGCTGGTTGGGCCCTGCATGGCTTTGCATGGTATGCATAACAAAAACGTAGATATATCCAGCAATACAGTAAAAAATAGGGTGCGTGTACAGTTTCTCAGTCCATATGTGCAGTACAAAGCACAGCAACTCCAAATGGGCTGCTTCAATGTGACACACCACAAAAAGTATCTTGAAGCATTGGTACATGTGTCACCAGAGAAACACTTACATGGGGCAAGTGGAGCGGCTGTCCGAGGTGAAAAATATTCATGTGTCCCCACCTCACTGGGGGAGGAAATGGGAGCTGAGAGAAATTCATATGAAATTTTACCAAACTCTCCTCATTCCTTTAACAAGTATATTTTTTGGTTAAAAAAAAGTGGTAGAAACAATAATTCAGTATCATTTTATTATTTTCACCCCGAGACTGAAAACATATCAAACACACAAGAGCCCTCGGGTCTAGGTATAGCAGTTAGGCTAACCGAAACCGAAAGGCGTCCCTTTAAAGGACGGTTTCCCTCACCCACCAGAGGTGGCATGCTTTATCACTGGGGAACCTCCTCGCACCATGAGGCCTAGTCATGGTGCAGGCTACGACCCCCTCACTGAGAGGGAGGAGCTCAGGGGTGTTTTATTTCCTATGAGGGTATAAGCTAACTACCCAATGTGAGCTTAAAGGCGTGGTGAGGGATGCAGTGCAAAAAGTGAGGTGAGTTTAAGACTAGCTACAGAGTTCGTTATCTTTATTGAGGCGACTCTGTGCTAGGATTAAAAGCAACGACAAAAAAGCACAGCAGGAGACATTAGACCTGCTTGTGTTGCTTAGGGATCAACATGTTTAGGCCCGTGATCCTGTTAGTGTCATGACCTTCATCAGGATCTTGTTAGTGCTACTGCTGTGAGGGTGACGTGTAAACCAGACGATATACAAATTCTTTATATACAAAGCATGCAAAACCAGTTATCCATTGTTTTCGCATCTTCATTCCCTTCCTTCTCTGCCCCTTTTTCAGGGGTTAATACCATCCTCTCCACCTTCGTCTCCCGTTTTAAAAGCTCGTCTAATTTTACCCTCCTCAGTGCTCCTTCTTTTGCGCTCTTCTCTTTTTTTGTGGGAGACTTATTCCATACCCTCACTAGTATACTTAAACCTTTCCATATCCTCTCTCCCTCTCATTTGGTCTTCTTAATTCTTTCTCACGTTAATATTAAAACTACGTACACTTACCGGGATTTGATATGGGGGCGCACACTTGCTGTCCTTTAAAACAGTATTTTTAAAAAAATGTTCAAATCTCCTTATTAAAAAATGTTTAACGTTAGCTACAATATATATGCTTTGTCATACAGAGGCATTGGAGATGGAAAGGAAAAAAAAAGCATAGAAAAGGAAAATAAAGCATAGCGCATCAACATGCATTGGTTGATTGCAGATGCATCTATGAGTACCTAGTAGAGTTGAAAAACATTGCTAAGAACATTTCAGGAATAATAATCTGGATAGCCACCTCCTCCCCCCAATTCCACCTCAATCACACATCACATTATCTAATTGAGAAGTGGAGAATATGGAAGGGAATCCGTTTTTAGGTCTCGCCTGAGCCAGCACATGCGCTGCTCTGGCGAGACATTTAGTGAGTGGGCTTTCATAAGTCCTACAGGAGTGGCATAGAGAGTGTGGTTACATGCACAAGCGCGCCTCGCTCTGCGTCTCCGTCTTGCTTGCTTTAGGCTTTAACGCTCCTCCCTCTACCCCAACACAGAGCGCATCTAGCGGCCGCGCATCTCTGGTCAGGCGTCTGACTGTTTCCAATCTAAGAGCCATATTCTTTGTTTTCCTTGTTGACTTAGAGCGCAAGGCAGTGTTGCTACGTCACTGCCCCAGCAGAAGCGACTGACCCTTTCTTAGGACAGGTGAATGTTGCACATATGTGGATTATTTATTATGCTCGTAAAAGATATACCGCTCAATGCCTTTTCAGATGGAATTACGTGTCACAATGTTCCTCTTTGAAACTTTCTGAGGCTGAAAAATTTATTTAATTTTTTAAGTTGAAAAAGTGGCTTCAACGGGGTTCTGGTGCCCTATCTCATCATCCGTAGTAACAGACGTGTTCAGTGACGTCAGCGTCCCTTCATTCCCCATCGGTCTTGCCCTCCTTGTCACCGTGTCTGTCTGTCTGCCGTGTCCCCTTCCAGCAGGTACTGTCTGTGAAGTGCTCTTAAACAGGAAGCTGTCGTCTAGCGTCCTTTCCAGGGTCCCACTCCCGGGGAAGGAGGATGAATGGACAGTTCATCCTCTCCCCCTCCTGTCTCCAGAGTCCAGATGCAGCTGTCGCCATCAGAGACGGCTCCCACCGAGAGTATCCCTGCTCTCAGTGCGATGCTCTTTCAGCTCTCGAAGGAGGGGTAGGGATGTCTCTGGGCCCGCGCCCTCTCTCCTACACTAATTCACTGCCCGCATTGCTAGGCACCATTAGGCTGCGCTTGGACCGGGTGCGAGTACAAACAGTGGGCCCAATGCTCTCCTTCTTAACTTCGGGGCAGCGTGTCCACGATCACACAATTCAAAGGTAAAGTGTTTCGAGATTTGGGAGAATTGTTAATGGAAAATATATCTGAAAGCTACATGAAAAGGTACATTATTAATAAGGCACAATAATATCATGAGTTTTATATAGCTCTTTATAACAGCCAACTCATGTTATTCACTACCCTATGTAATATCACTGATGCCCAATTCATGGTTCTCAATTCACCCACCTCAGATGAATGGAGAAGGTAGTCTGACTTGCCAAGATTCGAAACTCATAACCTCAAAAAACTGCATTTCTTAGAAGCAAGCATGAGCAGGTATTACACAAAAGAAATTAAAATAGTTATACATTTTTCAACAAATCATTGTGCAAATGCCCGGCGGAATAACACTGCTACTGGTCCGTTTGCTTCCTGCATATCGTGATTCTTGCCCATCCGATTCCTGCTTGCACTTTATTTATTTATTTTCTCAATTATTCCAGTGTTCGCCCAGCAGCATCACACTGCTTCCAGGGAGGTTGCTTCTATTGCTTTGCACAACACGCCTCAGCGCTCTTTAAGATCTTCTTTCTACCCAGTGCCTGTACTTGACTCCAAGGGTCAGGCTCTCACGAGTAGGAGCAAGATCTTTCCAGGTAGTAGCATCCCGACTCTGGAATAACCTCCCTCCCTTGCTTCGACAGATCCCGGACCTTCTGACTTTTATGCGGAATCTGAAGAGGTGGCTTTTCCAGCTATAGGATTTTCTTGTACTGTGGTTGGGGGCTTTTGTTTGTCAGTAGTTACGGTGGTCTTTTCTTAGCGCCAGGACACTCTTTGGAGTAGCCGCGCGCTCTACAAATTCCAGATAACGTAACACAACTATGCATAATTTTTTTCTATTTACCCTTCTAAAATGTTTATTCACCATATTGGAATGGTGCACAAAAGTTTCAAAGAATATGTCACAACAACTGCCACTGCATCACGCAGCAGACACACACATATGCACAGAAGGTCAACAATTTTGCAATGCTTTTTTTATTAATTAAATAGCATTGTGGGATGGCCACCCAGGTGTGCGCATACATGATCCAATGTTGTGACTTACCAGTGCCAATTTGTATTTAATTTATTTTCTAATGCCAATACAAACACGCTCTTGTAAAGCTAACAGCTTTTAACGGTGAGTACTACAATTGTTGTTTATATTGTGCAACATGCTGCCTCATTCCTTGCTTCTACCAATTTCCAGGCAACAATAAAAATGTCAAGATACCTCTAGTGATTAATGATCCTCAGGTGTATCATTCCATTTTATTTAAAGTGATTCCATTAAAATGCTCGAGGGACTATTTTGCCAGTGAAAAGTACACTCTGTCATCACAGGATCATATTGATTTCTTTTTCTTGTATATGCAACCAGTAAGAAACCAATCCTTTTTTGGTAAATTGTCTGGCTTTAATGGGCTAAACTGCATTTGTAAATGCCTGTGATTAGATGCATCATTACATCAATCCTTTTACTCAGTCATCCATGCATGTATCCATCCATCTTTTCAATCACCCGCAATCCACCATTTCACTCACACATTTATCCATTCATCCATACATTTACCTTTCACTCATCCATCCACCCTTTCACTCAGCCTTCCATCCATTCACTCATCCACCCCTTCACCCTTTTATCCAGCTATCCATCTGTCCTCCCTTTTACTCATTCATTCAATCTTTCACTCATCCATCCTTACACCCATCCTTTCACTCACTCACTCACTCATCTATCATCCATTTATCATCCCATTCAACACGTGCATACATCCAGCCTTTCACCCATACATCCAGCTACTCTTTCACTCATCATCCAACGTTTCATTCATTAATCCATCCAATCCACACCACATAATTTAACACTAAACCACATAATTCAACTCAACACAATTGCACTACACGCCACATACATCCATTCCACACCACAGAATTCCACATCATGCCACACAATTCAGAAGGACACCACATAATTGAGTCATCTAGCATAGCCAAGAGTTCTCGCCTTTGGGACCTTTTAAGTGTTTAACCATGCAACAGTTGATGTTGTTGCATCAAGGATATTGTGCTGCATAACTAAATAATTATAAGGTCCCAAAAGCGAGACCTATTGGCTATGCCAATGCTTTTCTAAAGGGTATCTAGGTCCATAGTGGCGTCTTAGTAAAGGGAAGAAAACTGCCGGATGCCTGCATGGAAAATGGGTTGGCGAGGGTATGTAATATCCTGGTGGAGATGCCCCGAGCTGTATGTATGTTACACACCAAAGCAGTTCTTCGCCCCGTTTTTGAGTATCACTGAGCTAAAAGTTGGGGAACGCTCAATCTGTTAGGAACAAAGCAGAGCAATTCTGTCCTCGACATGTAATCAATAAGAGGTTGACAACATGCTGTGCATTTCTTTTTTGTTACAGAAAGTTTGTGAGAGATTTGTTCCATTGCCAAAGTGTGCAATAGGCGATTAAACCACAGTGAAGAGGCTGCGGCCTCTGTTTAGCTCCAATAGAGGGCAATAACCTGCTTAGCTGCCTCAGACATATGACACATCAGCCTCCAGTCAGCCTGTGTCATACCCCCTAATCTTATCGGTCGCACACCCGGATCGACTGGAATAGGATATCCAATGATATGGGTTTTATTTTAAACCAAACACTATTTCCAGAAATGCTTTAATCTAAATGGGTATTCTCCGATGTGGGTTCTCAAAAAGGGTTGCTAATAATGTCTTTTTCTATTAGTTTGCGTACTGCAGTCCAAGTGATGTTCATTTTAATACCACATTCATGCATCTCTAATGAGCAGAGCTTGTGGGATGGAGAGGTGGTAACTTGTAGGTGTTACTATCTATTCTAGATAGAACATTTCTCACTTTATCGATCTCAGGAGAATTGAAAGCTGTGTTGGCGCTTCAGGCACGCAGCTTTAAAACAAGTCAGGCACAACTCACATATCGGATTCTGTTTTCAAACTTAAAGAATTCCATTTGAATTGACAGTTGTAAGATTAAAAATATCTATTTGCTCAGTGGTATTCAACATCAGTCAGCTGCATTGTTACTACTCGCCCATCAAGGTCTTTCTGCCAGGATCTCCGGGTCACTTAGGTAAACCTCACTACAAGCATTACCCGTGTTTCAAAGAAAGGGCAAGAAGCAAACACTACTGTGCACTCACCGAAATACAAAGATCGTCATCGTTAGTGGTGGCACACCAAGTTGCAAAGCCCCAGAGATCTCAACTTCAAAAATTATTTTTAAACTTCTCCAACTCTGTGAAGCACAAGTTGGGTAAATAATAAAAATTAAAAAAAAGAAACAATGAAGGCAAATTAATGGACCCTGACCTAGAACGTGAAATTTGCAGATACAGCATAGGGCTGCGAGAGGGGCTTAGGAGATGCTTATAGTCTTTTCCATTCTCACCCCCTTTACACTTCTTTCCCAGCTGCTGCAAGTCTCAAGGTGGGACTTCCAGTAGGGGGCATGGAGATGAGAAGTCTGTTAGCTTGCGGCTACAGCAGTGCGCCACGGTGTGAGGGCTAGGCAATCCCCAAGTGACAGCAGGAAAACAATTCCCAGCACCCTCATGTCTTGTCCCTAACAAGTGGGACATATTGCTGCAGGGAATGAGTCAGGAAAAGTGGAGTATGGTCCTGAATCATAGAGAGGAATAACCAAGCTTCCTTTCCCTGATCCAATTCCTTCTCCTGCGCTGTGCGCAGACCACCGCTAAGTCAAAAGATGAACTAACAGGGTAAGTATGTATTCAAAGTAAGCAAGAGTTTGCACTCGGCCAATCAGGTGTTATAGCTGTGCAGCTCCACAGCATTCTATAATGATCACAGCAAATCTGGCTTTATGGTGAGGGGAGGCTTCTCATGAAGTGAGCAGGGAATGTATATCTTCTGTAGACAGTGCCTTCGGGAATCTTGTCCTTCTTTCTGAGCTCAACAAAGAATGCAGTTAAAGGGCAAATAGCACATACTCTGATTTGCCAGGGAGATTCCGTAGGCAGCCTGTCCAAACGTGACTGCAAGTCAAAAAGGCCTAACTCCCCTATCACTATCAATCAGATGCCCCAACTAAGGGTTGTGTTATGACCTAGATTGGAGTATGGTAGCTGGCAGCTATAAAAGGTGGCTCAATTTTGCCCCTTTTAGGGAACACCCGAGGTAATTAATTCCCTTTAAGCATCCTTCATTTGGGCGCTTTGGGTCACACACTTCATATTGAGTGCCAGGAACTCAATTTTGGTATTATTTCAATCTGGGAGATGACTCTAGCAGAGTAGACTATGCTGCTGGGGAAAAACCTGTTGCCAAACATGCAGCACACCTGCTAAGAATCTCAAAATAAGGGTCTCCGCCATAGGTACACGGTATCAGGTCAGCCCAAGATGTTAACTAAACAGCAATCTATCACATGGCAACTATGCAGGCAGCTCTACAGTGTTCATTTCCAGTGCAGAGCATATGACTTTATCCAAAGGAGATAATGAGGTCTAGAGGAAGAGATAAATATAAAAAGCCTGAAGGGTTGAGGAAGAACATGGCTGCAGCCGATAGAGTGAGTTATGTTCTACACCATTTTCTCCACTGACCGCCATGTAACGAGGAATCATTCTACTGTAATGAACTGCAATGGGACCCCACAGAGTGACGGGAGAAGACTGGCCCCAGCACAACAGATGATAATGGAGTGGCAATGTGTTTTGCACAAAAAAAGGAATCTTGCTGTAGCAGCTAAGGGCAGATGGGTCCTGTCATTTTATGAAAAGGTAGCGATCTACAGCGGCTACTGAAAGGGCTCGCTTCCAAGTTGTGATTTACCTGTACTGCGCTATATATGTGTGATGTAATGATAGAGGAGAAGAGCAGCACAGTAGTGGTAAAGAGCGCAGAATAAGAGAAGCGGAGCAAGGAGACTATCTATGATGAGCAGACGCTGGCCTGCAGAAGGCAGTAGAAGGTAGGCAAGTAGCAAGACCTGTTATCTGGGAATACACTGCACTGCACTGTACTGCTGCACCAGACTTGGCAATAAGCGGGTATACTTGTGGAGACCATAGTACCTGTAATGTTTGTTTATCCTGGCATCAGCTGAGGTGTGTTCGGACAATACCCCGACCGACATCGGAACAATGGTTTGTCTCACGTATGTGGCGCTCATCAAAATAAAAGGGGTATGACTCAACTGCGCCGGCAGTTGTGTACGACACCTAAAACCAGCACAGACTCTTGAGTTCTGCAAGCGAAGTGGCTGCCAGCACAAGCACGACAGTACCAACAACAGGAATGATAACTGCACTGTTTGAGCCCATGAGGAAGCGGCACACAGAATGAGAAGTGAGTGTCTCACTATGTGCAGCTGCTCCTATCCCTCTCCCTGGAACAGGCAGATTAACTGTATGCAGCAGCGGCTCCTCCACTAAGGTGGAGGAGCGCCCCCCCCCACTGTTCTTTGAGCAATGCAAAAAGGAAAAATAAAATGATATTAGCTCAATGTTATCATTTTCTTTTTCGTACTGAGGCAGATTTACAGGGCGAGGTTAGGCTGGGCTGTCGTCATAGCCACCAGGGGGAGGGTAGTGGGAATTTAAGTGATCATGGCGATTTGGCCGGCTGTCTTGGGCCAGCCAAACTGTCATGCGCACTTAGCATGTGCTCCACCTGGCTGTATGCACAGTCTGGGTGGAGAACATTCACAGGCTCCTAGCCCACAACGAAGCGCTGAACCACGGTGCACAGACAAATCACAACGCTGCTTTCATGCTGGTGACAGCTGCGTCGTGATTGGCTAGGGGAGTGTGAGTCTGGATGCTGCTGGGAGCCAGAAACCAAGGGAGGATGGAGGTGAGGCAGCAGCTGGCGTTCGGCAGGTTAGTCTTTTCTTTTTTTTTTTTCTAGCCACCGTTCCCCAGCAGCCACCACTGACTGTATGTGCAGAAGGACCCATGTTTGCTGAGCAGGACTGCTGTCGAACTGGTAATTTAATAAAAAGCCTTGTTGAGAAGTGACATAGATAATCAATTAAGGGCACCTTGTGTGGGGGGGGGGGGTAAACTTGGAGCCCTATACAGGCAAAACTAATCCCTAACATTCTCTTAAAGTGACTAAAGACCATCATTATTATACTCACTACTAAACCCAAAGAAATGCCTAAACAAACTTTGCGCAAGACATCAACCTAAGTGCGATACCAGAGGATCAGAGAAAGATCTTACACAACCTGCTCAACAAAAGAGAGTTTAATTAGCAGTTACACTGCTCATGCGAAGATCCAAGGAAAGATTATCATAACTCTAGGTTGGAATCCATAGATACAGATGCACACTGCAGTTCAACACACAGCAGTGAAGCTAGCATGTACTACAGTCATTGTGTTTTGGTGTGGAATTTATAGAGTGGGACTCGCTTTTGTATACTGATCCCACATAGATCAGGACTGAAGGAATCATATCCAATTCTTGGGCAGTGCAAAGGGACGTTGGACAAGTCTGCCCCACCCTGCTATCCAGCTGTGACCCCATATAGTCCTACTGGGGATAAAGCACATCTCAGCCAAGTTTCTTAACCTGGGAGAATAATAAGCCATTGACCGCTATTCTAGCCATGAGGAAAGTAAACTTAACAGGGGTATCTGGGAATACAAATGTATAATCATAGATCAAAACATTATACTCTTGAAGACATCTACATGTTTATGTGTGACAAAACATTGACTTTGGAGACTATACTCTAGAAACAGGCAAACAACATTATTGTTTGATATGTTTTTTAATTCACTGTCTATGTTTCTAAGGAGATCTAGTTACCATTTGTGAGATCGTCTGGTGTATCGTTTTAAAAAAACGAATGATGATTACTACACCAAGAAATAAAAAGAATAAGACAAACATACCAATGATGACATATTTGCCACTAAAATAAAAAACTTTTCAGAAACATGTGGCTAGTTGTACAGACTTTTTTGTGGTCGCAATCGCTCAGATTCTGAGTTTGCAACAGCAAAAATGCCTTTTTTCATGTACAAAGCTCATTTTGCAATTCGTTAACAGGTTACCAAATCACAAAATGGGGCTAGAAGGGGTAACAAATCGCTATTTAGTAGAGGCGTGTTCAGGGTGTCCCTTCCAAATAACAAACCGCTATGGTATGTATCAATGTTTTGTGAGCAAAAAAACGATAGCAAAACATTTATACTTTACAGGCTCCCAACGTGGGGTGGTAACCTGTTTGAAAAATGGAAAGAGTCCCTTTAGAAATCCTTCCCCTTCATGAATGTAAATAAACAGTTGGTTTTGGAGTAAGCAGATGTTCAGGGGACTACTGCCCACCCTCAAACAAACTTTTTAAAAGTTTTAACCTTTTTTTAAAAGTAGCCCCGTTTTCAGAAAACTGACTGCATTTAAAAATTAAATTTCATTTAAAAAGCAATCACAGACATGGTGGTCTGCAGACTCCAGCAGGCTATCCCTGTGATGGCCATGAAATGCATTAACTTGCAATGTGCACCCTACCTCGATATTGATAAGATAGAGCAGCTTGAGACTACGATTTGGAATTTTGTAAACCGACCTATAAGTACATAGATTAGTTTAAAAAATTCCACACTGGTCACAATTTGATATTGGTATTTTGCAACCAGATAATTGCTCACCGGGCCCCTAAACCGTATACTATCTAGCATCTACTCTAGTTCTTAATCAGATATTAGTGATTAGATTAGTATCAATTACCAATGCACAGCCAGCCAAGCACGTTAGTAACCTACATATAATAAAACTTCATACCTTGGAAATTGTAGGTACAAAAGTATATCCTGCAAGATTTATCATTCCAGGTCTTTATAGGAATGGTTTAAACACTCATTTAAAAGTCCATTCTCTCAGGTCCTTCCCTCAAGATGCTGCATTTAAACAAGAGAAAAAATGTGCCAGTGAAAGATGCAGGCATTCTACCGTCTACATTTGGCATCATTTCAAGCAGCATCTAGAGCATCCTTCTAGCACAGAGGTCTTCAATGTGTGAGGCGCGCCCCCTTGACGTTGCACGATTCTATTCCCGGGAGCACAAACTCCTCAAGACATACTTGTAAATGAAGATAGCCTGGAAGCATTACCTTGTTTAATCTCCATGTTCAATGTTGTCTTCATTTACATGTGGTGGTTAAAGTGCATAAAAAAGGTTTTGGAACTGTGACCCTGAGTGACATGGAGGCAGGGGACAGTGATAATAGTAGCAGAGTAAATATTTTGTCTTTTTTTTCAACTGTATACTGCACACATCTACGATGAAAAAGAAATGCTAATTAAACTAATTAGTTGGAAATGCACTCTTTGCCATTATGAAACCCCAGTTAGTTAATATGATCACTACAGATTTGTGTGTGTGGTGTATGTGATCAGAGAGTCACAGAACTGAATCCTGGTTAGTGCAGTCAGGAGAAGTGACTTCTGTAATTTATAGTGCTACGAGGTCACAGTCTGGGACAGAAATCACTGTGAATACGTGATTATTTTAAAATCGTATTACAAACAGTATGAGACAGGCTGCAGTAAAATGATTTTGTTTTTAAGAGAAAACGTGCTTAATATGTATTCAGACTGAACATAACACCATCATTTCAATGTGTTCAATAATAGAACACATTGCAGAACTCAGCTGATAACACTATTTCTTTTATTATATCTCACAAAGAATAAATCTTTGTCACCATAAAGCTTCAAGTGACTCCATCAACTAAAGCCCATACTGGCTCCCAAGCAGCCTATACACTTTGTGATTAACCAATTGCACACATTTACATTTTTTTCAGGTACCAGGCACCCAGCACATCATCAGAATGGTGGCAAAAAAGCGCAAAAATTGCAGGACAGCAAGCGTTCTACATCTATGCACCCGGAATCTGCCACACCATCTCAGTATCCATTAGGACAGCCACAACCCTTCTTTAATTTAGGAAAGAGCTCAGGGCGCATCAGTGAGCACGACATCACAATGTAGTAATGATAAACTTCCCCTTCCACAGATCAGCTACTGTTCCAATCATTAGTTTTCTAGATCTTTTCCTTTGACACAGTACAGTGCTCTAATGCCTTTTAGTTTGCTTCGCAATACAAGTATGGGCACAATACCCACAGCTGGGCATAACAACTACTCAAGATCACACTGTCATGATTCGTGTTGAGCAGCCGATTCATCCCTAAACCCATGAAGTGAACATTAGATAACTGACATCCTTATTGGTCTTATTTGCGAGATCAAGTAATGCATGGAATCAGAACACCTAAACCCTAGCATTTCCTCGAAAGAAGGTAGAAAGCTATGTGGAGCAGCCTGCACTGCCCCCACCATGCAACTCTTCTGTTCTCAATCTGCAACCTCATATGAGAAATGAAACTGCTGCCCTACATAGCTCTTTTCTCCAGTAAAACCAAACTGCAATCTCAAGCCCTTGAGCCCTTAAACATCAATAACTGATGACCTTTCTACAACATCTTAATTGTTTTACCTGCAACAAAACACAAAAGGATTTGTACAGCTGTCTCAGAACTATGCAACAAATATGGCTTGCAAATAGGACCTAGAGGTTCTTGGGAGAACAGTAAGATTTTGTACGTTTCTACCTACCAAATGTCTACCCCAAAACATACCGGTGGGTTTATTAAACCATGGTTGGATTACAAGACTCATTCATGTATTATCAAGCACAATCCTCAATTTTTCTCAACTGGATACATGAAGGTCTAGGGCGGACATTTGCTGCACTTTTTAGCTTTCAATGTCTCATGCTCATTCCCCAATTACAGTCTAATATCCGAGGCCCAAAAAGACAATTTACTAAAACCACAAAGTGAATATGCACTAAACATAGACTGATTTAGAAATACATCCTAAACTAGACAGTCACGACATTTGTCCCATACCAGACAGTCCCTGCAATGCAAAGAACAACCTTTCCAATTATACATCCTAAATCAAAACAACACCAGTCAGAATGACAATTGTAAAGAGGTGATAAAGATAGGTTATTCATCAGGTACTCTGATTCGGCCCAAATACAGGAATTCAAACACGCACATTATAGTTTAATATATGTTCTGGCTCTGTGAGTCTGTAGTCACAAATGAAGTCATTCTTAGTCAATCAGTGTGTGGAGCAAGTGGACAAGTTTGATAAATACTAACCGTTCAACCCTCTAAGATGAAAATTGGGAGTAAAATCAAGGGTGTCAAAAACTAAAATACGGCCTGATATAGTTTTGTACAAACATCTTATAACAGAGTCTGCTAATGACAATATGAGAAGTAATCTTACAGAAATTACTCCAGTCACATGGGAGACAAAAGTCAACATGCTTTAGACATGAAGAAAACTTCATGACCACTAAGACGTAAATAAAATAAAAGGAAGAAAATCTTTCATTCTGTTAAATGAAAGTATACTACTAAATCAACTCGAATGCTACATTCAAGTGTTGAGCATTTGTCCATTGTAAGATTAAAACTGGTGAAACATCCACTGGGAAGAGCAATTTATATTGGACATAAGCACACAGCTGATGAAGACAGTTGACTGGAAGAATGTGACTGATTGCATTACCATTGGTGGTAAGCTTTTGGAAACTGTCTCTCCAAAATCCACCTCTAGTCAAGTTAAACAAAAATGTATATATATATCCTGTTTTTATGTGATAATTTAATTGGAATTCCGATGGGGTCCGTTCGAACTTTGTTGAAGAAGGCTGATATAATCAACAAGGAAGAAACCTTTAAAGGACATCATGAAAGCAGAGAGCATCAAAATTATCTATGCTCAGTATATTACAAAATCACTGTTGAAATAAATTATAACACAAGATCCTGTGAACAGACAAACTAAAGGCAAATACTTCGTAAAATCTTCGTGTAAATGACAAGACGGGAAGGTTTATAAATTATAATAAAAGTATAATTTTTTTTTAAAGTATGTTAAAAATATATATTTTACGTGGTTTATAATTATTTTTTTCAACATTATTTCGCTGTTATACATTTGAAAATGTCTTCTTCAGGACAAATATTGTCTTCTTCAATGACTATGAAATACAGTCAGAGTCCAGGGGAAGATATTATATGTATGCATGTTTCTTATCAGGGAAACAATATCCAAACTATTTCAGGACAAAGCTCTTTTTTCATCCATAATCATAGCTTCACCTTCCACCAGTGCACTGTGAACCACAACCAATAGTAACTCAGGTGGATGAAATACCTGTTATAAATATAGGTCTCTCAACTGTAAACAACACTTCAGTGTGCTTAATGAATAAGCTCCCAAATGCCGTGTGTGCTTATAATTCAACATTCTAGTTTCATAATTCATATTTCCAAAAACAAAGTTACCATTCATGATTACTACCCAAAAAAGTATATCTGATTATGATCTCGACTCAGCTGACCTGACCCCAAATAGTTACTGCTGTGGGCAACATCTAAAAACATGTCTTCAATGCCCAACATGCTCAATCTGGGGATTCACAAAATTACTATCATTTACAATTTAAGATTCTTGGGCTAACTGCTCATCATCTGAAACTCATTAGATTCCATGTAGTGTATCGGCAAAAATGAAATTCATTTTTTTTCCCAAATATACATACATCCACCTAGATGCTGGATAGAAAAGAGGGAGTATTATCAATCAATTATCCATAAGAGATTGATCACTCATTCTCATAACAGCGAATGGATACTGTTCTCTACCCTTCAGCTAAAACCAGTTAACAGATTTTTATCTTTTGACAAACTGCCACATTTCAGTTTTATAACAAGAACTGCTGAGCCTTCAGCAGGAAATATTCAGAGACACACATTTCTGGGGAATATATAGAGTTCATCACTTTTTTTACACCCAAGGAAAATATTTATATAAAAATTATAATCTTGAGTAAGTCACAGGGGTACATTGGAGTAGAATTATTTCCACAAGTAAAACCAAGGCCACACAAGTGACTCCACTCTACTATCCCAAATAAACATACAACTTGTATCCATTATTATGTTTTTTACTCTATTGTATTATTTATATTGTGCAGCTAGTTGCTAAAACTGAAAGACTACGATCAAACAACAACAATTATCTTTGAAACCACTTGCAATGTCCCAATCACCTGATTTTTGTTATTGATGGAATGTCTTTGCCATAAATATAAGCAGCCTACTCAAACTTATAGAGCAATCTTTTTTTGATTGATGTGAACTCCTTCAATAAGAGATAATCTAACCATTTTTTTTAGATTGAAACTATCCCAATATATCCCCGAATATTTTGCACAACTAAATGCAACTCTTATTCTCTTTTTACACAAAACTATAATTTGCTAATTGGTTACACTGTTTGTATATTAACTCACAAAGTCATATTTAATCTTGAAACAAACTTATTGAGTGGACCATATTCATTTTCATTCAGAACACAGTTTCTGCAGCGATAATATATTCCTGTAACCAACCAGGAGTAAAAGATAGACTAGGCTTTATCTTAATAACTGTTGATATGAACGAAACTGGCACCCTTTCAACAGTAATATTCTGCTCTGGGAAAAAAGTCACTGTATTTCTTGCTTTTATAGTGTAGGCTTAATGCCCAGACCCCTTCGACTTCATTCTCAACATAGTATATCCTGAATTTTGTTAATGGCTTTCTGCTACCCTAATATATACATCCTTACTCCTTTTAAGAGGAATGTAATCCTAAACTGCTCATAATCTTCTGTGGACTTGCTATTGTTCTTCTCAACATCCACTGAACGGATTGCAGCTTCACTAAAAAGCCACTTATAAAACTGTGCATTTTACCTGGGACTATGACCCCAGTTATGTGTACTATATTGCTTCTATCATAAAACTACTATAAAATATTGAATGAAGAGATTTATTTTTTTAACTGTGTGCCTTCTATACTCCTCTTCCTAATCCTGGCTTCAAAGTTTAATTAATATACTGTAGCTCGCTTATTATGATAAACTCACTGAAAACCCTGCAATTAAAATGGAGACTGGGCAACAGCACTGCATTATATGGTAGCAGTTCTGTTGTAGTCCTATGCTCCTGCCTTACAAAGCAGTAGTTCCCACCTGTGAACTACCCAACTGTAATGTTCAACCACTTAAGCCTTTGCACCCTAGTCTGAAATCAGCCTAGTCAATATCATGAAGAGGTCTAAGATGTTTTGGTGCCCAGGCCATCAGACCGAAGGCCCGCATCCACTCCTTCCAACCACGCTAGAAAGTTCGGCATCATCACTGACAACAAGCGAACCATGAAATCACAGATCAACACCATCTCTTCCCCCTGCTTCCTCACTCTGCGTGCGCTACGTAAGATCTTCAAGTGGCTACCCCTACACAAGAGATGCACCGTGACATAAGCTCTCATCACCAGCCAACTGGACTCATCAATGCCATCTACGAAGAAAATCACCACACACCTCCTACAGAGACTTCAGATGATATAGAACACTGCAGCCAGACGCATACTCAGCCTTCCCCGACAAACCCACATCATACCACACCTCAGGAAACTTCACTGGCTCCCTGTACAGAAGAGATGGCAATTCAAGCTGCTGACCCACACACACAAGGCTATAAACAACCAATGATCTGTCCACATGAACTACCGCCTAAACTTCCACCAACCGTTGAGAAGACGACTTCTCCCTCCCCTTTCACTTGCCCATACCTGCATCAGCTGAAGCGGAAATGGAGGACGCCCCTTCTCCCAAATCGCAGTAAAGACCTGGAACAGCCTCCCCACACACTTCTGGACCATCACCTCACTTGCGGAATTCTGACTGGCCCTCAAGACCTGGCTGTTCGAATAAGCCTCCTGGACCTGCAAGCGCCAGTATACCCTATCTTGTGATTAGCCACGATTTATAAATCCTGATTGATTCATTGAGTGTTTTGCTGTGTAAAATTCCACACAGAAAAGTGATTCGCCAATCAATAGGTTATACTGTTCCCATTGAGGGCACCTGGGAACAATATCAGGACAGAGTACCACATTCCTGTGTGTAGAAGTCTACTGAAAAAGGATCGATGTATATACCCATATCCACGAGATAACCTAGGGCTCATCAGAGCTCTTTTAGTAAACTAACTGTTAGTAGTAAGTCTCTACATCCTTCCTTGCAATTCATATTATTGATAACTCAGAAAATGCTTGAATAGCCCGTCATTTTCTAGACTTTATGAATGATTGTTAAGGAAATTAACAAGACTTGAAGGAGCTCCTGCTGTGGTTGACCTAATGTTACATTAATCTAAGATTTAGGGCCTGATTTAGATCTTGGAGGACAGGTTACTCCATCACAACGGCGACAGATATCCTGTCCACCGAAATATAAATCCCATTATTTCCTATGGGATTTATATTATGGTGGATGGGGTATCCGTCATCATTGTGACAGAGAAACCCATCCACCAAGAGCTTTAATCAGGCCCTTGGATTTAGGTCTTCTTTGTTCCAGCTACATTATAAGGGAGGCTTTTGAAGATGAAGAATACATTACAGTACGTGTTTATAATCTTGACTTTATATACTATGTTGACATCTCACATACTTAACCTACTCTTTCACCCATCTATGAGTAAGGAGCAACCAACACTTGTTGATGATAGTAAATTCTTGGAAGCTTTGGGTTAAATAAAGGCTAATGTGGTTAAAAGGATTGACCATTGCAGTTCTATAAAGCCTCATCTCAGCTCCATCTTACACTTTGAGTTGCCTTTTTACACTTTCGCTCGTTCTTTTATCTTTTCTGCACTCTCCTTTCTTTTCTCTCCATCCCACCTCCCCCCCAGTTATCCATAATTTCGTCTTGTCTGCCTCTTCCATCGACCCCCTTATATTCTGTCACATCTTCCCACTGTTCTCCTATCTCTCCTCTATGGCCCCTACTCATTTGCCATCTCCATCCTCACTCTACCGGTCACCTGCAATGCCCTAATGCTGCTTGAGATAGGCATAACCATTTGGATTATATGTACCAAGTGCGTCCTCCTACAAGGTGGTTAGTGCAAGCTCCTCGCCCATGCATCCAAGAGACAATCACACACTTTAGCGACTTCTGTCTGGACCCTCCTTGTTGTGAGAGTAACAATGGGCCTTAGTCCCTACTCTGGATAGGTACAACTCTATAGCAGCTCTCAGCTGTCAGCATTCCTGGATGCTCACAGATAAAAGTACTGAAGTGAGAGCTATTGACAAGTTGTACTTCTGCAAGGCAAGGGTCTCTAAAACCATTGTCTGGCTGGTTAGACCCACAGGTCAGGTATTCTTACCTCGAATATAACGTGATCAAAAGAAGGGCAATAAATTACAAGACATTTGCTAAATACGTATTAAGGTATTTAACCTATTCAATGGTTGCTATGATCTCTGGCTGTAAAACGTGCACTGTCTCTTTTTACTTCTCTACCACAAATCCACCAGAAATCCAGCAGAGCATCTACACGAGTCCAAAAAAAACACTAGGCACAACCCTGGAACCCCCATGCATAGAATAGGTTCTAAGCAAGATAGCAGGATAAGCATTGGCTACCCCAACAGCACATTTATTTCAAAGTATACTCACACTCTGGCCTAAAACAACAGTACACATTAGACAACTCCTGCCACAATTGTGCACAACACAGTTCCAAGCCATAAATGTAGCTGTGTCATCAAGAGTACTCAAAAGTGTAGATAGCCCAGCAGTGTATAAGGAAAATTGAATGCTCATCTTAGCTGAAGAACACCCCGTGGATGACTTGGGACTGTAAGCCTGTTCATATTGGTGGTATGTTTACAAAACCTGGCAGCCTAGTGATTTAATATGCTTGAAATTTCATCCAATTATTGGTAGGTGAAATAAAATTAAGATTCACCGCATCTAAAATATTTTGTAATGCCACTGGTACCCTACCATAATAGGCAGATGCCATTGTTTTGGTATCTACCTTGGCATACTTTCAAAAGTTTGTGAAGATATATTTTACAGTATCGACGTGTTATTTGCCAGAAACCTTCATTCATGAAGCCCCTTGAAATTAGCTGGCATATGCAGCTAAGGAACGCAAAAACGCGTGAAGAGGCATTGGAATAAGGGATGCCACAGACAGCATAACCGGAAGGCATAGATCACGTAGAAAGAACGTAAAGCAAATGCTGTACCATTATGTTTTTAAATCATAGAACTCACGCACCATTTGTTGAATTCATACTTACATGGAGGACTATGGAACACATTTTGGGATTTTCAGCTGCCTGAAAGTAGGGCAACTGCAGTTTTTTCATTTTGGTGGAGAGTGTAAAACAGTGTTAACTGTTGTCTCTAGCCGGCATGTACTATTGCCAGTGTTTTTACAAGTACAGGCAGGCGTGAAAGTGTCAACAGCATTTGCATCATTTGCTCTGAAGATGGCAAACAGTACGTTGCAAAATACAGAACCGACTGCCATTGCTCATTGCTGGAGTCTGAAATAGTTCTTTACATAAGCATAAGGTGGATCACGCTGCAGGTCAATGGGATTAATTTAGTGACGTAATTGCAGCTCCTCCCAAAAAAAGAGTATCTGATTGCTCTCCTTTTAATACAACGATATAAAATTCTTCATTCGAGCGAGATGTTTAACATGAGTAAGGATATCATTGAGTCCTCCCATAAGTCTATCGTTAACCCTTCACAAGCACTGAACTATGCAACTGCCTTTCATACATTTTTTAACATTTTGACCATTGATCATTATTTTGAAGAGCACACCTTCCTCTGTTTATAGCTCTTATCACTCTGAAATACCTCTATGGTCTGAACCCCTCTCTATCTTACACTGGTCAGCAGTGTCCAAATGACTATCTTCAGGTCCCTGTGTATTTGCTATTTTAGATTTTACAAGCAAGGCCCAGTCTTTATCAAGTGATCGTTTTCTCTCCTTCGAGAATTGTACACTCATACCCTGCTCAACTCATCCATATTCGACAACAAAAAATATCTAGGATTGCTGTTCACCAGTGGGAGCAGGAATCTCCGGGGAGGAGGGAAGGGGCGGGCACACAGACAGACAAAATTAAGATTTACCTCACACGTCCTCTGCTCCGGTCCTTTCCTTCCAACTGCACTGTGGCACCAGCAAACTCCCTTGTCCAATCCTGGAGCTGCTCACAAGCAATATGAGAGTAGCACCCTGGTTAGGAGCTGGGTTGAGAGGTTTAAAGTGCGCATGTCTGGCTGGCCATCGCAAGACGGCCAGTCAAAAAGACATCCGCACATCAAACAGTGCACAGGCAGCCCACTGCCCAGCACTCCTTGCTGCCGCCACTTAGCAGGCCCCACCCCATTCTGACACTCGGTTCAGGATGGGATGATGAAAAATAAAATGGTAATTATTTTTCATCTCTAGAGTTTGGGGGGCATTTAAGTGGGGCGACAATCCTCTCCTCGAACACTATTTTTTTCTATCAGCCAAGTACCCTACCATCTACTAATCCCTCTTTACTTCTATGAATACCTCCAGTGTGAGGACAACATACTCAAGGTAATAGTTGCAGTTGGTATTTTTAATTCCTTTGTTGTTCATTCATCCATCCAGGGTACAGAAGAACAAAATAAGTAATGTTGAAGTGGAATATCAGAAGCTATTGAGAAAAGTATGAAGGAATCGGGTGATATTTAACATTTACTACTGCAGCAGGAGAATGATAATTGAGGTGAAGTCAGATGAATGAGTAAAAGTTTTATTGTCGAAGAACACAGTCACAAAATGGAAATCTGCGATTTCAGCATGGAAGGAAGTGAAGCATGTGGGAAAACTGTGTAGTTCTGTGGGATGGGGACAATGTAAAGAGTAAAACATTTTGTAATACAGCGCAGCTCACACTTTTAGTAATTTAGGTTCCTGTCAGCCTTAGTGGTTTTGTTGTTTTCTGAACAAGCGATAGAGGGTTAGATGTGTCATAATGTGTAATTCATCCATTTTTCAGAGGTCAGGGCAGACTTTATTGGTACATGCCTTTGGTTTCACAGGAGGTCATCTGGGAGTGAAGGATGACCTAACAATTGTGTCCATTAACAAGTGATGTTTGGATTCTAAACTAGAGGTTGCCCAGGCTGCATATTGTCTCAAGATTACAGCAGAAGAAGCACTTTTAAAAACTTTTTTTCTTTCATTGAAATCTTTTTTCACCGAGTTTTACACTTCTATTGCAAAATAATGTACAGCAAACTGTACAGCAACATTTGTTGGAATCTGTAGAAAGTCGGTTGTAGGGAAGTGAATACTGACTGACTATCAGCATTGATAAACTTTGCAAAGAAGTCTTGGTGCAACAAGCAATAATCAAAATGAAAGCAATGGTAATGTCAATCTGTGCATTTGTTGTGAAAATAAAGAGCCCACGTCACTCCATTTCGGCACAGTGTGATGACTATGACATGGACAACTTTGCTTTCCAAAAGTAGCTAGATTGAGAATAGTGAATGTGAAAGAGACACCACTACAGTGCATTTGTACCAAACTATACTTGTATCTCTCCCTATACAAGTAGTACATATCAGAGACAATCACTGACACCAGCATGCCTTCATAGTGACTCCAAGCCACACAGTTTGTTCGGCACTCCAACAACATATTCAAATCAAGCATTCAGCGCTTTTTTTACCATACAACAAATGTTAACATAAGACAACTCTTGGCTCAATCAAGCAAATAACCGATCTCTAAATCAGGGTTTTCCAGATTTGGTCCTGGAGAGTCGGATCCATGTCAGATTTTTAAGATAACTACATTTATCTAAATGGGGATATGCTAAAAATCTGGAATTGATGCAGCCCTCCAGGACCGAATTGGAGTACCCTGCTCTAAATTAATGAATTGGATATGAGCACAATTACCCCTACATCAATAGTTCCCATTAGACACAACTCTGGACACTATCACATGCAAAACATGACCCCAGGCCATTCAGCTGTCAATGCATGTTCCTCAACAACATATCCATTCACGTTTTACCAACACATCCACACCATCAAACCAATATAAACATTAACCAACTGAAAGAAATTACATAGAATCAGTGCTTAATTTGAGCTGGAGATTTCCTGTGCTCGGCACCAGCATTTAATTGTCAGCACCAGCACTTATAACAGTCTGCCACATGTGGTGCTGTCAGTCTTATTTGGAGAAAAGCGCACCAACCATTTATTATTCATATAATATACATTTAAAATTACTAATACCTGCAGTCATAGCTTGGGGGGGGGGGGGGAGGCTGGAATAGTCAAAATAGTCATATATGTAGGAGGAGTGTGATGGTTAGTAGTTCGGTTGGTACCATCAATGGCAGTGCTGGCAGGGGCACTAGGTGGAGCAATCTGCAGTGGCCTCCTGACGAGGGCCATGGCACTTATGTTTTTGCAAATTGAGTACTGCATATAATGGCATCAAAGCTATATCTCAGGCTGGGAAATGGACAGATGTATACGCAACCAGAACTAAACAAACAATTACTTTTGTCATACACATCCAGTCAAATATTGCTTCATTCAGATCCATAACAGGAACTAGTTGGTCACTACTGAACAAAATACATCTATACAAAAAGTATATAGGCCTTATCTAACCTAATCGGCTGCTTTTCAATACTATTCACTTATAAACACTATGAAACACAGCCAAATGTAAGAATAACAGACCACTTTGACTCGGGCAGCAACAATCCTCAAACCATAAAGGGAACTTATTTGAAAATACCAAAGAAATGATAGCAATTTACTCTACAAATGCACTTAACAAGTCATAACATAAAATACTGCAACATAAGCCCCATTGGGAAAGAGTGAAGAATTATTATATCTGATTATCCGAGGGACAAGATGCTTGCTGATTGTTACTTGCCCATCAAAATCTATTTCCCCTAATGAAAATGACACTCAAAAATATCACGATAATATAAACGCTGAGGTACATATCATTCAGCATTATGGACCTCCAGCTTGCTGATATCACTTACATCTGGAGGTCATGTGACCACCCTCTTCCCTCCCCCATTTCTCCATCATATGGAACCCCTGGGAAATTCACAATCTTCACACATTAACCACACACGATCATTTAAAGCAAAGTTTGGAAGATTCAACTCTCTATAAGCTAACTCCATCACCCCCACCCAGCACAGAGCTTCCCTACTGGAAAACTCACAGAGAGTGCAGATGATACAAGGCTCTCCGTCCTATATGCTGCAGGCACCCAAGTCCTTCTGTTCATGATTTTCGACTACATACAGTGATGTTCACCACAGGACTTGGCCTTTGGCAATGCCTTGAGCCGAACATGCAGCAGGAGTCAGACCCCTGCTGCACATGAACAAAGACCATGCACAGGTGAGTATTGCCAAAAGGGTTGCCCTATGGCCAGGTCCGGCCCCCAACCTATGCTGGCACCCAATTCCCACTGTGTACGCCAAATAGCCGTGGATAGAGGAGGTTGACTGCAGGGCTGAACCCCACTGGCGCCCAATCCGTCGTGGATGGCCAACCCGCACTGCCCATGGCCTTTGTTCATGGGCTGTGGGGATTGGCCACAGGGTCTGTTGCCAACCAGCTGGGCACCCAACCACCACTACACACAGACCCTGGCTATGGGCATCAGAGGTTAGAACAAGGGCCATAGGCTAGGCTCTGCGATCAACCTAGAGCAGTCGTCCAAACTCCTCTCCGCATTGCCTTCGACTGTGCGTAGCATATGTTGTCTGCAGGAGGGGTGCACAGCAGGGGTTGGCCAACACGCCACAGGTGCCAACCTCCACACAGGCTCTATCTATTTTATATCTTTTTTCCAGATTCACAGATCCTTTCATAGGTTTCACAAGCCCTCATCAGGCTGTGGATCTGTGTTTGACCATACTTGGTTTTGAAAACCTGGATTAACATTCACAGAACACAGGGAAGACCAAGCATAGGTCCATGAAGTTTGCGAAAGTTCACTGTTCCTTGTCCATGAAGTTTGTGGCAGGTTTACGGTCCACAGTCAGAATTTGCATATGTCGGGGCATACAAGCCCAGGCCAAGGATCGGCTAAGCCCATTGCAAATTATTTTTTCATATTTTGCTATTTTATTCCAGGGAATGCCTTTGTGGTTACCTCCAGACCTCCCAATGAGGCGGAGGGAGGGTCACAGTGTACTCACACTGCCTCCTTAATCCACTCTTTCAATTGTTTTTCAGGGACTCAGAGACTTGGTCCCTCACCCCAACCCCCTTCGGTAATGGCAGTCCGAACTTCTTTCGCGACGTTGCAGCCAGCCAGTCACAGGGCTCCAGTTCCACAGACCCAGTTTTGAAACTCAAATGTTGTAGAAATTACCTTTTTTATTACATTTGAAAGAGTTTCTAGCAGAATTTAACATTACATTTGATACGTTATTTACATGCCAAATGTTGTAATAGCTCAACTCGTACTTTGGCTCTTAAGACCAAGTTAGACTCGACTCTCTGTGTGAGTTTAGAGGATTTCCTAAACACCTCTCACCCCTCACACTATTCCACACATTCTCCTCCTCTGAGCCAATCTTCTTCCACCTTCTGGTTAGCCTTTTTCTCCCACACAAAGGGTTCTGTCGCAAAATATTTCAACATCTCATCATCAAGGATAATAAGGGCTGTACAAATCCATGATACAAAACGTTGATGCCTTTTCTATCCACTTGACCACTCTCCCTTCTCCACTCTCTGCAGGTTTGGAAATATCGCAGACTGACAGTGAAACCCAAGGCCAGCGTTCCCTAAGACGGAGCTCTCACTTTCCCATAAAAGGCTTAGACAGGCGAATTGACTAGATGTGCTCTGCACAGAAGCAACAATACGTTTTTTCCTGGAAAGCCATCAGCACGTTAGAGAAGCCTCTAAAACAATTAACGTATACAATAAGAAGACACGAATGTGATAAATATAAAAGCCCCCGCCCCCATCTGCCCTCTTGCCCCCCTCCCCCAAACACACACACACCAGACTAGACCGGAACTAGCACAGACGGGAAGATGCCTCATCCACGAGCTGGAGGTCTTTTCAGGGGTGTCACCACAAGAAGGTTTTGTAAATGGAATAACTAGCTCCCAGCCCCTCAGCGTTCCACACTCCCATTAGAAAGGGTCCCCCGGTTGCATCGCTTCCACAATACCTGCAGCTCTGCGACCCCCGCTCATCTGCATAGCCTCAAAGTTGCAGCCTCTTCTTTTAGTCTATTTTCTCCTTCAGCTCATGGGCGCCGCCATCTTGAAGTTCCATCCGGAAGAATTTTCGGTGTTCGATTAACTCTACGCTGCCTCAAGAGCCTATGTTCGCCCTGCATCCTCGAGCCATGTATCAGACGTGCCTCGCACAAACAGACCGAAGCAACAGCACGCCGAGGTGAACTCTCAAGTAAGGCGGTGCAGAGGTCATTAGCACAGTAGCACGAATATACCAAAGAAAAGGCTTGCTGAGCTGTGCAGGCGCTAAATCGCTATGACCAGACCAAAACAGTTGGGTAAAAGCAGAGCTGTGTGAAGCATGTTCGCCTAATATTACCATTTAAAGCACCAACTTTAAATGGAAATATTGATAGCTGCCAAGTTTACAGATTGCTATGTGTGACATTGTCATAATTTCAGTGTAAATTATGAGTGACATTTCAACGACTGTGAGTGACACTTTTTCGCCAGCAAAATCAACCAATGAAAACAGGGGAAACATATAAATATCAGAAATTACACCCATCCGAGCAATGAGAAACTCTAAGACGTTAACTGCTGCAAAGTACCAGAAAAGGAAAGGCACTAACCTAGCACCCTTGTAACCTGAAGTGAAATGTGTGGAGCTCCATGGAGCTGACTGATGATTCCTTGCCTTTGGTGCAATAACAGGAGGACTCCAAACAGCAGAAAGCCGTCATTTAGAGGTGGCAGGTAGTGGGACACCCTCTGAAAACGGCTGGCTGTATAATCTGTCTATCTCTCAGCACCACCCATCCAGTCCCGCCTCTCCTCATTCAGAGGTTGGGTACCTCTGTGTTCGATGCTGAATCTACAGTTGCTCCACAGTAATAGAATGCTTGCAGGAGGGGTGTGGGGTGTCAGCTGCTGCAATTTGGCATGACATTACATAAGAAGGCAATACAAATCTGCTGTGGTTTTCCTGCATCCACGATGCAGAACATGATGGTGCTGGTCGTGTAAAAATGATCAGTGGCTGCTGACTTTGGCACTGAGAACCAGGTTCGAGACACGGCGACGCCGGCTCAACATCCTGTGATTCTGGGCAAATCAGTTAATTTCCACATGCCCAACAAAAAAATGAATGTGTCCTTGTAATGTAACTGTGGCGCAAGTAAAGCTCTCTAATACCATTGGGCCGAGTTCACGCCATATAAAAAAATGCAAAAGAAAGAACGCCCTGGGAGAAAAGTCCCAGTGTGTTTGGAACACTGGCTGAATAGCGGCAGCTAAATAAGGCCCTGCCTGAATCTTCCTTCTCTCTGGGGGTCTCGTGAAAAAGCCAACGTAATTTCCACTGTGACTGCCCTGGTACAGTAGTTTGGGGGACACCCAGAAATGTCAATGAAAGTACTCACATTGTTTGATAGGTGAAGTCTAAGTTGGACACGAGGCTGCAGGGTCAGCGGTGACAGGTCCTCCGACACCCCAGTAGCTTGTTTGATAGCTGAAGTCTAAATTGGACACGGGGCTGCAGGGTCAGCGGTGACAGGTTCTCCCACACCCCGGTACCTTGGCAGCTGAAGTCTGAATGAGGCCGTAATAGCTTTATTATTTAGAAATAGTCAAGTCGGCTGCAATAATTTTGGCCGGGGGGTAAATTAACAGTTGAGCCACAGGCACGGCGGTGGTCTAGGTCAATGCGAGGTGCCTGCAGCAGCGTTGCGAACTGCACCATCATTTAATTTGCGATGCCGCCCTCAAACCGTCCACCCTGGAGATGCACATTCCTCAAAACTCCCTGCTCCGGCAGCAAGATGTGACGTCTCCTCGGCGCCGTCATGTAGCAAACAAACTGACTGGGCCCGGTAGTCTAGTCATTGGATCATGACGTCAGGCTGTCAGTCACAGCCGCGGCAAAGGGGAATGATCACAATAATGAATCTTGATACATTTGTAGCACTAGTGCAGTTGAGTGAGTTGTGAGCCTGCCAGCACTGTCTTACCTCACAGTGTGAGCCCCAAGCCTGCAGGAGCACAGCGTGCACAGTGCACGACACCTGCGTTGCACTGCCAGCTGCCACACTTGGCGCTTTCAGTGACAGCTGAGACACAAGTCACAGTAGATATGCGTGACAGTGCATTTCAGTACGGTAATGCGGATTACCACACTGAAATGCGTTATTGTAATGCCTGATACGTGGTACTTGGCAGGACTAAATAGAGAATTGCAGGTACTGCTTGCTGCTGAGAAGTGCTGATGCTGTCCCATTAAATGTATTGCAGCAGTGCTGAGAAGTTCAGCATTCCGTCATTTGTTTCTTTTGTAAACTGCAAGGCATAGGTTTAGAACCTTTGTGTTTTTCCTCAATCTTTGGTTATTCTCAGGTTATAAAGAGTTTGGGTAGTCACACATTCTTATTAGTATAGACAACCCCATCCACTGTTACATTTTACAAAGTTACATTTTAAACATGCACGTCAATTCACCAAAATGACGGGGGTGGCGAAAGTGACATCTAACGTCCTTTGACCTTCACTTACGCACACATGCTTACACATTCACATTTACACACACACACTTTCTCTCACATAAACTCACTCTCACCCACAAGCACAAATACAACATACATTTAAAAGCATGTTTTACTTATCTCAGCTGGCAGGGAAGGTAAAATTCCATCTAATTGAACTTCAGTTTTTATTTCACTTATAGTGAAAAATAATATGTGTGTGTGTGTGCGCGTGCGTGCGTGCGTGTGTGTGTGTGTGTGTCTATATATATATATATATATGTAGCACACAAAGTGGGAAAAGTGTTAACGTTTGTCAAAGCATAGTATTTTGTACTGGAAGACTATCCTTACACCCTTACAGTACACAACCTATACTTTACATCAAGCACACACCCTTGCACAATGGTACAAGGGAGTGTGCATTCATGCAAGGCAGCCGAAAGTGCACCAGAGCTAGAGGAAAAAGCAACAGAGCAATATCTTCGTAGATCTGGTGCAGTTGTGCTCTACCCTTTTCACTCAGCACAGCAACTTTGGTTACTGAGCTGGATTGCATGATAAAATTAGTAAATAAAAATAGTAAATCTGTCCCTTCATTTCACCATACCAAGCACTCTTAGCCAGTAAGGCATACCACTGTGATGTGTGATGCTGATTGTAGCACTTACTGTTGTATGAAACATCTCCTTTACACCAACTTACACACTTGTATGATTCATTGTTTATGTATAATATGTGTGTGTGTGATGTAAAACAATCAGACACTGTTGGGAATTTTACCTTTTTGCAGGGTTATCCCAATTTGTTGCTTTTTTTTGCTTAGCCATATTTTTGTTGGCCACAGAAGTCTGTGCACTTTACTACTAGAGGTAAAGTCCTTGTGCTCCTCATTTTAGCATGCTAAAATTGGTATACTCCTGATTGGTATATATAACTTACCTTTAAGACCCTAGTGTATGGTACCAAGACGTACCCAGAGCCTACAGCGCCTGGCACAAGTGAACTACAGCACCCCTTGTCCCATCCACTACAGTGACAATGTAAACGTGAATGCTAGCCTGCCACCAGTAGTTTAGCTGTGCAGGTTTTAACTCCAAATGAGACCTCTCAAAATAACCCCTTTTGATAGCCCTAACATTTCCTTTTAAATAAGTATGTCAGCCCTAGGTAGGCCTTATTGCCCATAAAGGCAGGGTGTGTGGTAGGACATGTAAAAGTAAATGTTAAACATCGAAAATGCCCTCCAAAGTTATTTCTACTGAAACAGGTTTGACTGTTTCATGGGAAACACCGTGTTACAATTTTAAATACTAATCGTGTAGCTTGGAAATGGGACGAGCTAGAAAAAAAGTACTTTTTTTTATAGTTGTTAAATATCGAATTCAATAAATGAAAAAGTGAAGTCAGGTGTGTTCTAAATATTATGGCAAAGTAACTTTTTAAAAGTTACCTTTGCCTACCTAAAATCCTTGGAACCTATATCTGCATAATGATCTCCCACTTCGCCCAGCCAGTAATTAGCATTTCAATAGGCATGAATAAGGTACGGTGTGAATTTGCTCCAAGGACCAAACAACAGGCTGACCATAATGGGCAGAGATGACCCCTCTGGACTTGACAGAATAAGCTAAGGAGGGCTGAGATGATCCTTTTTGACATTAAAGTATGAAGTCCTGCTTGAATGACGCATCCAGCTTGACAGGTCTGCTGGGGCATTTCATATAACACTTGGAACAAACTTCAAAGCAAGAGTTCTCCCCTGTCACAGGCAAATATTAGGTGACACTTAGACAGGGTCCTTTTGTGGTCTTCCCAGCCAGTCAGGCCCCAATCATAGTCAGCTTCTTTTGACATTACAATATCAGTGCCTGTTTGACAGGTGTGCTAAGCTTTCATATAACTATATATACTTCATATCATATATTTGAGATGCACTTAAAAGGAGCAAAACAGAATGCCAGAACAATTTGTGTGTATACACTGTCTGGTTGCTGATAGCTCAGATTTGTTATATTTGACTTCTGGCTCTGATTTTCTTAGGGGTACGGGGACTGCATCAAACTGGACTTTGGTGTTAGATGTGGGAGGACACTGGGATCACCATAGTACACTCCTCAGACCCCATCCATCCTTCAGCGTCCAAGTTTAGTTTGCGGAAATTTCGGCGATCTTGATAATAATCACAGTTGGTAGGGTTAGCCACTGGAACATTTACCCATTGGTCGGTGCATCCCCAGGAGTCATTCCCACCCACTAGTCCAGCATAAATGCCAGGCATAAATGTTGCACTTCCAGCCACCCACTTCAGAACACTACTGAACCTGAGGAAGATCAGAATAGGACCAAACATGCTGTCTGCCATCTGAGAAAATCCTGAAGGACTGGACCTGCTCTCTCTCTTGTACCCATGACAAAGAGGACCCCAAGGGTCTTAAGAGTGGTCTTCAATAAAAGCTATAGGGACACAACAAGCTACAAGATTACTTTTCTGGCAACTGCCCAACTGACCAGTGGCAACTGGATCTGGACTGTACTCTCCTGCTGGCCTCTGCCTGCCACCCTGTGAGGCTCTAATTACCTTCCCTCAGGCCGTTGGGGGCTTTAGAACCGTACTCCTGTGGTGGATTGGAACCTAAAGGACTAAAGTAAAGGTAACATCTTTGACCAGGACGAACCTGCTTAGTGTATCTGACCTGCACTCCACCGAGGTCAGTGTCAAATTGTGCCTGGTTCCTGTTCGACTGTGACCATTGATTTTCATTGGCACTTTGTTCTTCTTGGCGCTATTTCTACATAAAACTTTGAAACTTCATATCTCTGGTTGGCCCAATTGGATTTTTGTCATGTTGGTGTCATTTTGTTTATTACATTTTACTTATTTTTTTTCTAATCCATTTTGGGATTTTTATTCTTTTGCATTTCAACTTTATCACTATTTAGTGCTGCTTAAATACTTTACACATTGCCTCTAAGTTAAGCCTGTCTGCTCTGTGCCATAGCTACCAAGGGGTGGAGGTCAAGTTTACTTAGTGACTTTAGTGGTTTACCATGACAAGGATTGGGATTAAAACTTGAGGTAGGTACTTACCCAGTCAACTGATTACCCAATTTCTTACAGACAACCAATACTAGGAAGAGTAGCAAAATGAAAGAAATTACATGTGAGAGAGGGGCTAAGGAGAGATGAGGGGCACCATCGGAAGTGGTAATCAAGAAATTAATGGAGAATCAATCAAACAACACCTGACAAAGCACACAGCTGCTTCAAACAGAAGCTTTCCGGTGCTCAAGCAGACAGTATAGGCCAGTCGGCTTAACAAAGAAGATATACATTGTCAAATAACCAGGTTTATGGAGAAAGAGGTCATGGGGGCGCCATCAAAGATTATTACACTGGTGCCACTAACACTGAAGCCAGAGATGCATACATTTACATACTTTTTTGGGGGTGTACTTCGCAGGCACCTACCATACCTCTGGCAGCTTTTATGGAGTTTGGCAGAAGTGGCATATTTGCCCAAAAGAGATCTTTCTAGTGCTTTTGAATGGAGGGTTAATGCAGTGATGTTTTGGGGTAATTTAATTGTTTAAGTCATGAACGTGCATAGCTGTGGAAAGTCAAATTTCTATTTTAATTGGATTCTGCAGCCTCGCTGCAATCTTAATGCCCTCAAGTCACGTGTCACTGCTTCAAGGAGAGATCCAAATCCCTATGAGAATGAGTACTAATTAGCATACAAAGCATTTTTACCTCTACGTCCCTTGTCCCAGTCATTACTTACATGCTGATAATCGCCATTTCTAATGTGCAGAAGGAGAGAGTGAGAAAAACAGTTCTAAATAAAAAAGAGATGACATATGAGATATGTGGATGAAGGATTTCGGAAAGATGTGGGGACAAAAGGGGAGTACGTTTCTAACAGAGAGACTGCAGAGGAAAATCTAGTGAAAAGGAGAACAGGAGTGACTGAGGCATTCCAAAGAGCAGTACCTCTTCTGTAGACCAAGGGAATGTGTGAATCACAGTTTCATATTTTCAGAATGGAAACATTTTAAATTCTAATTATTAACGCAAAATCGTTGTTACTCATTTAATTGATATTGTTAACAAGAACTGGCAAAGCCAGTAGGTCTTCCTTATTTTAGGCTATGTCTATTGTGTTATGGGTCTACATACAATAACTGAAAACTCATTGCAAGAGCAAGGTACCCAAATACTGGTCGAGGCAGCCCCTGTGTGTAGCACAGGATTTTAGTTTTCATGTTTCAGGCCACACCCTTAATGACATACGCCTTGCACCCAGTAAATTATTCCTGCTCACATTTCTTTGACCATGCCCTTTTTGAAAACCTGCCAACTTTTTAATCCTACTTAAAGCACTGTGTCTCCCCTTGTTCTTCTGGTACCATCACACACATTTTCTTTATAAATCTTTTTATTTCATTAGAAAACACTTGAAGCTAGTATTCTTTTATGGCATTTACGTCTTGATCAACAAGTGAGCTCCCTATACATTTGCTCCCTTCTCAATACTCAATCTATTGACATAGGGTAGATAAAAGATTCCGGCAAACGACAATCGCAACGCATGCGGTACATAGCATGCATTTACGTCGAGTGCCGTCACAACGCACGCAACATTACGACGCATGCGTTCACTACGCACGACATTACATCGCAGGCGCCATTACATCGTGGGAGCTTTTACAATGCAGGCGCCGGGACATGGACGGCGGGGAGACAGCGCTGGAACCACGACGAGTGACAGCTAAGGACGACGCTGCACTCATAGTGTTTTAGGGTTTAGGGTAGTCGATGGGGAGTGTAGTGGAGGGGGCTGTTTTGGGCATTAGGGCTTAGGGTTAATAGTAGTATATGGTAGTATTTTTGGCTTTAGGGTTAGGGCTTAGGGCTTAGGGTTAAGAGTCGTATATGGTAGTGTTTTAGGCTTAGGGTTTAGGGCTCAGGGTTAATCGTAATATATGGTAGTGTTTTAGGCTTTAGGGTTTAGGGTTAAGAGTCGTATATGGTAGTGTTTTAGGCTTTAGGGTTAGGGCTTAGGATTAATAGAAGTGTATGGTACTGTTTTTGGCTTTACTGTTTATGCCTTAGGGTTGAGGGTAGTGTCAGGGGGGTCGTAGTGTGTTTGGTACGTTGCTATATTAGGTCGTTGTGTTAGGTCGTTTATATACGTTACTGTTTTGTGTCAGGGCGTCGTATGGTGTTTTGGGGGAACGTTAGGGAGAATTTTGCGGTGTGATAGAATGCGTGGTCTTTGTGTGCGTTGTAAAGGGCTTTTGCATGCATGTGAAGGCGGAGTGCGATGTAATGGTTTGCGTGGGAAATAAATGCGATGTAACGGTGCATGCGATGTAAAGAATGCAATGTTATGGTATGCGTTGTTTTCATTTGCGTTGCATCATCGTACATTCCAAGATTCCACCAATGCTGAATTCTCAAGACTAATCCAAGAGCAACTTTTAACAAAAGGCTTAAGTGATGCCCATCAGCCAATACAATACAATCGCAATGTAAATTCTGGCTCTTTCTGTTGTTTTGCTGTCTGTTTTCAGCAAAACACTTATTCACATGTACTACGTGTGGCTACAGGAGCTGAAATCCAGACTGCATTCCTTTTGAACTCAGAGCTACGATGCTGCATAAAATGCACTAGGGTGCTGCTTTAAGGCCCAAGGGCCATATGTTGATACATATAGAGGCGCATGTAGGTGGCAAGTAGAGGAGAAAGTGGGTAGTGGGATTGAAAATAAACTATATGAGTGGTGTATATTAGTAGAGCAAAACAGAATAAGTGGGAAAAAGGAGTGAAGGACAGCCGAGATTAGGCAGCCTTAGTTGGATTTTAAAGGAACTTTAGGTAGCAGGTGTAGGGGAAAAGAGAGTAAGGAAATTGGTGTGTGCTGTCACAGAAGAACTTCCAAAGCTCAAGTTGGTATTTATTGAAGGTATTGCAAAGAAGATAGCACAACACTTTCAGGGGAGAATCTGTGAACAGTGTGTTATTCCAAGTTTAATCTGTAGTGGGGTCAGCACAGTAAACTGAGCACAATTTGGGTTAATCAAAGTCAAAATTACTTGTTTCAACTGTCAGCCATACAATCGTTAAAACTGTAGTTAAAACACTATAAATACAGTAGTGATTTCTTAAAAACATATTATGTGCAATCTGCTGGAAAATGCAATCACAATTTGGAACAGCATTGCATTACAACATAGCAATCATCAAATCCATGAATTATATAAAAGTTAAAGTGCAAGGAATAAAACACTTAGATGATATATATCATTCCACTTACAAAAGTCAACCACAACATTGGGAACGCATATAGTTTGTATAATTTACACAGTATGAACAGGGCCAGCAGCACAGCACATGACAGAGTGTGCAGCGCCTCTTGGTTTATCAAGCTGAACTAATCACTAGTGCAGAGGACAGTTCTCTCAGACAAGGCTACGCAACCCATAGAAATGACACTACTGAATTAACCAGGTATATATCGTCTGACCTAATCCACAGTGCCATTGCTGACTTACCACTTCTAACTTCATAAGATTTGAAGAGGGTGAGAAGCCAGTGCCGCTGGGCAGAATCATATTTACTACAGAGCAGGAGAAAATAGATTGGATTATCTATCCTACCAAAACTACAATCACAGCCCCCAGATCCTGCGGCGAGCCTGAAGATTCAAGTAAGTAGTCCCTGGTTGGCAAGATACCCAAACTGTACTTTACGTACAGCGTTCTCTTTAATTCAGGGTATAACACGTCCAAATACTCAATGCAGGTGAAGCCATGGGTTTTACTAAAATAAATGCATGCAATAGACCCTGGCCTCAACTCCAGGCTCTTATTTGTCTGCATATATACCTGACACCATTCATCAATTAGATCTGCAGTATCCTGCCTAACAGGGGGCTTACCTTAGGTAGTCCATCCACAGGTCGTTTAAGATATTCTGTACATGAGATGACCATGAGCTCCCACTACACTCATTGTTGTAGGTAGCTGCTTCTAAGGTTTTCAAATATATTGATGCCTTAGGGGTTCTTATCACCCTAACCCAATAGAGAACTGGCCTTAGAGCTGCAGTTTCTGATATTGGAGTAAAATGTAACTCCCCATAAAGTGCCTCTAAAGGGGTACCCAGCCCCAACCTCATCAGAGCTCTTAGGAAGTTGTTTTCAGCCACTTGAAGTGATTGCACATTGGCCTAATCCCCAGAGCTCCACCCCATAGAGTGCAGCAGTCACTGCCCTTTGCTTGTATATTTGTAAAATGACACTAATGCTTCTGACATCGGCTTTATGCCCACATTTCAGAACTGTGCCTGGCATTTGTTGTTGGACTAGAGCTGCCTTCTGCACATGATTACTACAATGTAAGTTCCCTGAAAAGCGGATACCTAACTAGTCAAACTGTTTGACGATTTCTTAAGGTGCACCTTCAATCATGGGGTTCTGCTTGAAACTGGAAGACAGCCTTAGAACCATAGTACTTATTTCTTGTCACAGTATTCCTCAAAGAGCTTTAATAGCCTCTGAGTGGCATTCTCAGTTTGTGCCATCAATACTGCATCATTTGCATAAAGTAGTAGCGGCACCCTTTTTCCAGTTTTATTAGGGACATCTAAAGGGTCTTCCATCAAGTATTCTGCTGCATCATTCAAAAAGAGACTAAAAAGTAAAAATGCTAGCACGCACCATTGCTGGATGACCCTTCTCAACCGGGAAAGGTTCAGAACATTCCCCAACCGGGCCATACCTGACCCTAGCCGTATTACGACTGTGGAGAGCTTTTATAGCCATTACTAGTGTTGAATCTACTCCTAGATCTACCAGGGATCTCCACAGCTTCTCTACATCAACTGAATTGAAAGCTGCTTTAAGATCTATACATGATTTACTAACTATCGTAAATATATAAGCAATTAAATACAGTGTGAGTGCCAGGTCGATTGTCCTTATCCAAGGCCAAAAGCCAGCTTGGACTTCTGTCAAGATGTTGTGAGCATCTATCCATCCCTGGAGGCACTTAAGCAGGACTTTCCCCAACACTTTGCCAGCCCCATCCAGAAGGTAGTTGGAAGGGCTAACCTGATTGCCCTTCCTGTAGATTGGCACAATGATGGCAGAGCACCATGAAGGGGGAATGTCTTGTGCTGCATTAAATACTTTAGTAAGGATGCTGGCCTACAAGTGGGGCTCCTCACTATAAATATCAATGGGCACTAAGTCAGGGCCTCGGGCCTTGTGTCTCTTCATTTCTTTTAGTGCTCGCTCGACCTCGGGTACATGAATGTCGATTGCGTGGGGACCAATACAAGAGCTCTCCTGGGGTGGCTCAGCAACAGACAGTCCTATGGGGATTGTGCTATATAGAGTGCTAAAATGCCAAATCCATGCCATGGGACCAATATGGGTTTCTATGATGTTTACTGTCCTCGTTTCAACACGTGTTACCAATCCCAGAACCTTCTAGTATTTTCCCGTGTGAAGCCCCCCTCAGTTCCTCTCAGAGGGCTAATTGGTGTAGCGGTTTCTTAGTTTTTAGAAGGTGTTTAAACACACTTCTGCACTCTCAGAATTATAGTAAACTCTCAGGACTGGAGTGATGCTGTACTAAGGTATATGAGACACTTCCCTTCATTTTAAAGCATTCTTCGTCCTACCAACTAGCCCCCGCACTTCGTCTCCCTTCCTTAGAGCCCATGGTTTTAGTTCCGGAGGTCTTGAACCATAGGGCCTACAGCTCCTTCACCATCCCTGTCATAAGCTACTATAATTTTCTCATTATCAGCACTCAGGGAATCCGAAAATAATTGGTCTGAATCTAACCATTATGTCTTCCAGCAGTGAAGTTCAAGTTGATATTTCTCAGTGCTACATCTTATTCTCCTTCTGCTATTCGATGGGGTAATCATTGGCCCGAAATTCCCCTCCCGTGACTTCTCCACACTGCCATACCACCATGAGCACAGTTTTAAGCAGAGTGCCACAGGGTCATGATCACTTTCCACCCTTTTAACTACTGTCAGGTCATACACACATTCCCACCCCTCTACAGCGATTAGAATATAGTCAATTAATGTTGAGCTTCTCCCGTTATCAAAAGTCATCGTGAAAGTACTACCTGAGGGGGTACAGCCATTAATAAAGTGCAGCTGATAGTTTATCAGGAGATCAGAGATTGCATCCCCCTTCTTAGTAAGTTTAAAATTGGTCATAGCTGTTTCAGGTAAACCCAAACAATGGTCTTTCACTAGGACCTCACTGTTAATAATCGCAACAGATGGTTGTATATTAATATCACCACATATCAAAAGCAGGTAATTCCCCATTTTCCCCTCCTTTATTGGCTTCCAGTTAGCCACCTCCTCCTTAACCCTCCCAATTCTCCTGGTGGGATATTACCATTCAGTATGTCAACCACACCACCTCCTGGGCCAGTAAGCCAAATCCTCACATACTGAGCATTGGGTGACAGTTTAACCACCCCCAGTTGCTCTATTCTACATTTCAATTTGCAGGACACCCACACGGTAAGCCCCCACCCGAGGGCTGCTCCTTCTTGTCTCTAACAGCTTAGATACAGTTATCATAGGAAACCCATTAACACTGACTCCCTCAAGGGCCCATGTTTCCTGTAAACAGCGTATGGAAATTTGCTCAATAAACTTCAACCAGTCCTCGTACTTTGTTTTGCCGGCCAGGCCCGCAATGTTCCAAGATAGAATATACAATTAGTCATTGCCAACTCTGCCCTTTACACTCGATTTGGGGGACCCTGCTTGAGGCAGGGCAGCAAACACAGAGGGAAAGGTAATCTGTATTCTAAAAACATATAAAAACAAATGATTAAAATCAGCTCAAAATACAATGATATCTAAAAAGAATTTATGCTGAATCACTTTTTATTTTCATTTTATCTTACTATATATTTCTGTGAGAGTAAGGCTTTTGGATCGTTTTGCATATGACATCCTTAGACTATATAGAATCACTGCATATTATATAATGGCAGCCGCTCTTGATTGGTTTGTACACCTAATCACCGGATTGTTGTCCATTGTTGATGTTGATGACCATGCCATGTGAATGTAATGGTCTCATCAGTTTCAATCTCTTACCGTGATCAAGGCTACGGCCGAAACACGTTAGAGAGGAATTACTTGTCGTAATAAACCAGCATCGATAATTCTGGACAGTCTGAGTTATCAGTCTGAGTTATCGCCATACCCCACAAAAGCTGGCACGACACTGTCAAGCTGCTCAATATTTCTTTATTTTTATTTCAAAGAAACACCCGACAAAGGATGCCAATGCTTCAACGACGGACAAAGGGTACAGACTCCAGTTTTCGTTCACAAGTCTTCTTTATTTCGTTGTCACTCGCTCGAGTCCACCATATATATATATATATATATATATATATATATATATATATATATATATATATATATATATATATATATATATATATATATATATATATATATATATATATATATATATATATATATATATATATATACATATATATATATATACACATATATACATATATATTTATTTAGATTTGTAGTTAATGCAATTTTTTGGGTTATTTTGTTATAAATTTAGCTATACATTATATACCTATATATTGTTTTATATATATATGTGTATTATTATATATATATATATACATAAACATATATATAAACATCTCAAAGTACTATCGTGACCCTCCAATCACGTGATATCAGTTTTCGCGATAAAGGCTTTGCAAGCCGAAGTGTGTCTAACGCTATACGAAGTTTTGTTCTGCTAAGCTGAGTACATTTTCCCATCCCTACTCGGAGTGCCGTTTCGTGATTGGAGGGTTGCGAGAGTACTTTGATTTATACACGCCCAAGCGAGGGCGTTTCACTAGCATCCTCGATGTTTGGGCAGCACGCCAACGGTACGCACTGACTCGGATGATATATATATATATTTATATATATATATATATCAGCTCAAAGTACAATGGTATCTAAATTGTTTAGATGCCATGGTACTTTGAGCTGATTTTAATCATATGTTTCTTTGATATATTTTCTTATGTTTACATAGGTATGCGCACTGACTGAGCCCGAGAGTAGTCAGCCGATCACTTCACTTTCTTTATACCTCACTTTAGTAGTGATCACTATTGAGCATATGTATAACAAGATAGCCCACATGGACAGAATTAAATTGTTAGTAGCTGGGCACCTTTGCACAACCGTAAGACACATTAGCTCACTTGGGCAGGATTGTAGTGGGCTGTGTTTTTGACCAGTGGGGTCACGTACACCGGACTCCATGTTTATGAACATTGTAAAGATCTCTGAGCATGATTCATGTGACATCCCATGTGTTCTCACCATGTCTTCCATATCAGTGCGAAAACCAATGAGGTAATTTATGTTCATGTATGTGCTGACATTTGGATTGCTCATTTGCCATTTGTCACTCACCTGGGAGCAACCACTCAACATTTTGTGAGTGATGTTTTTATTTTGTCCCAGTCACCGCCAATGGCTCAGTGTGATATATTGATGTAGCAAAATGATACAGAGTACTACAGAACCCACAAGCCACTGCGGATGCCGCGGTACAGATGATACGGGACCACATGTTTGGATATTTGGCCTCATGTTTCCCAGCACCAACCTGTTTAGCCTGCATGTTCCCGCTGTTTTGTATCACTGTACTTAGCGCTACTTTGGTAGGGAGTGATTGGATATTATTGTGCCCACGGAGGTGTATTTACCCAGCGGTTTATCACCTCATTAACTAGCTAATTGTATTTACTTATTATTTATGTTTGTGTATGCTTCATCACCTTTTATTTTCCTTGTATTTTACTATATATTCCAATGGGGGTAAGGCTTTTGGATCGCTTATGTTGATGAACATGTGTATGTAATGGTCTCTTCAGTATCAATCTCTTCCCGTGATCAAGGTTATGGCAAAACATGTTGGAGAGGATTTACTGATCGTAATAAACCAGCATCGATAATCCAGGAGAGTCTGAGTCATCTCTCATTGCAGGATTTTATGTTTTTTATCTATCTATCTATCTATCTATCTATCTATCTATCTATCTATCTATCTATCTATCTATCTATCTATCTATCTATCTATCTATCTATCTATCTATCTATCTATCTATCTATCTATCTATCTGTCTGTCTGTCTGTCTGTCTGTCTGTCTGTCTGTCTGTCTGTCTGTCTGTCTGTCTGTCTGTCTATCTATCTATATATATATATATTCACTTAAAAAACAATGGTTACAGGGACGTTATAGTTAGGCTCAGATTTCGCTCGTCTAAAACCATAGACATTCAGCAGTTATAGTTACCCGAGCTAACTGTAACTTACCGCCCTGTAATGCACTGCTTATGACCTCACATTTTACATCACTCATGACAAGGTCAGTGACATCACTGATGATATTTCAAATGACATCAGTGATGATATCACACCGTGGGTGCAAGTATTTCATAAACATTTTCTGTGACTTAAAGATATATACTTAGCTACATCCTAAGTTCAATTACTATTCTTCCTGTACTAGGAATTAGTCATACTATTTCTAACATATCTCATCTGAGTGGCTGTGTGAATGTATGTATCAGTGTGTGAGCAGATGTCTGATCAGCTGTATGGGTGTGAGTGGGTGTGTGAGTAGCTGTATGGGCGAGTGAGTGGCTGTATAGGAGACTGAGTTAGTGTTGAGTGGCTCCGTAAATGAGTAAGTGGGTGTGTGAGTGGCTGTATGGGTGAGGGAGGGGGTGTGAGTGGCTGTATGAGTCAGGGAGTAGCTGAGTGGGTGTATTGGTAAGTGAGTGGCTATATTGGAGAGTGAATGTCTGTGTGAGTGGCAGTAAGGGTGAATTAGAGGGTGTGTGAGTGGTTGTATGGATGTGCAAATGGTTATGTCAGTGGTTCTGTGAGTGGGTGTGTGGGTTATATGGGTGAGTGAGAGGCTATATCAATGGCTTTATGGGTAGTGAGTGGGTGTTTGAGTAGCTGTATCGATGAGTGAGTGGTTGTATGGGTGAGTGGGGGTGTGTGTGTGTGAGTGCCTGTATTGGTGAGTGAGTGGCTGTGTGAGGTTCTGTATGGGTGATTGAGTGGGTGTGTGAGTGGCTGTAAGGGTGTATGAGTTGGTGTATGTCTGCATGTCTGGATATGTGAGTGGCTGTATGTGTGAGTACCTGTATGGGAGAGTGAATGGCTGTGTGAGTTTCTGTAAAAGTGATTGAGTGGGTGTGTGAGTAGCTCTAAGGGTGAGTGAGTGTGTAACTGTCTGCATAACTGGATGTGTGAGTTTCTGTATTGTGAGTGAGTGGGTGGATGAACGACTGTATAGGTGGGTTAGTGGGTGTGTGAGTGACTATATGAGTGAGTAGATTTGTGAATGGCTTTCTGGATGAGTGATTGTGTGAGTACTGGTATGGGTCTGTGAATGGGTATGTGAGGGGTTGAGTGGAAGTGGGTATATCAATGGTTCTATGGGAGTGTGAGTGGATGTGTGAGTGGTTTTGTGGATGATGTCATCAGTAATGTCATGAGTTATGTCACTCACCATGTCATGAGTGACGTAATTTGTGAGGTCAAAAGCAGGGCTTTGCGGGGGCATAAGTTATAGTTAGCTCAGATAACTATAACTGCTGAATTTCTATGGTTTTGCACACAAGATATCTGAGCCTAATTATAACAACCCTGTAACCTTTGTTTTTTCAGTGAATTTCTAAGGTGTTTTTAATTCGATTTCCTAACTATAACGTCCCTGTAACCATTGTATTTTTTCAGTGAATTTCTAAGGTTTTTATATTCTATTTCATAATTTTAACGTCCCTGTAACCTTTGGCTTTTTAAGTGAATTTCTAAAGTTTTTTCAATTCTATTTCCTAACTATAATGTCCCTGTAACCTTTGTAGTTTAAGGTTTTTTAAATTTTATTTCCTAACTGTAACCTGTAACCTTTTAGAGTGAGTGTGTGACTAAGCGCACACGTGTCTCAGTGGGTGTGTGACTGAGTGTGTGAGTGTCTCAATGTATGTGAGTAAGTGTGTGAGTGTTTGAGTGAGCCTGAGAGTTTTTCTGGGTATGTGAGTGGGTGCATGAGTGTCTGAGTGGGTCTGTGAATTAGTGTTTGAGTGGGTGCATGAGTGTCTGAGTGAGTTCATTAGTGTCTTTTTGAGTGTCTGAGTGGGTTTGTGAGTGCCTCCATGTGTGTGTAAGCCAGTTGGTGAGTGAATGCATGGGTGTCTAAATGGGTCTGTGATTGGGTGCATGATTGTCTCACTGGGTGTGTGAGTGGGTGCATGAGTGTCTGAGTGGTCTGTGAGTGGGTGCATGAGTCTCTGAGTGGATCTGTGAGTGGGTGTGCGAGTGTCTGAGTGGGTCTGTGAGTTGGTGTATGAGTGTCTGATTATGTTTACGAGTGCCTCCATGAGTGTGTCAGTCAGTCTGTGAGTATCTTAGTGGGTCTGTGTGTGAGTGCATGAGTCTCTGAGTGGGTGTGTGAGTTTCTGATTGGGTCTGTGAGTTGGGGCATGAGTCTCTGAGTAGATCTGTGAGGGGGTGCAAGAGGGTATGAGTGATTCTGTAAGGTGGTGCATGGGTGTCTGATTGGGTCTGTGGGTGGCTGTGAGTATCTCAGTTGTTCTGTGAGTGGGTGCATGAGTGCCCCGAGTGGGCTGTGCTCACTCTATGCTCGTTTTCTGCCTTTTGCTGCTCACTTCTGACTTTTATTTTGTCTCTTTCTCCTTGTTTCTGACTTCTATTGCTCGTTGCTAACCACTGTTTTGCCTCTTTCTGCTTGTTTCTGACCTGTATTTGACCTATTTCTGTTCATTTCACATCTCTATTTTTCCTCCTTCAGCTCGTTGCTGGTATTTATTTTGCCTCTTTCTACTAATTTCTGATCTCTATTTTGCCTCTTTCTACTCATTGCTGGCCTTTATTTGCCCTCTTTAGGCTCGTTTCTGACCTCTATGTTGCCTCTTTCTGCTCTTTGCTGGCCTTCATTTTGCCTTTTTCTGCTCATTCCTGATCTCTGTTTTGCCACTTTCTGCCCCTTGCTGGACTTTATTTAGCCTCTTTAGGCTTGATTCTATAACTTATGCCCCCGCAATGCACTGCTTATTGCCTCACATATTACATCACTCATGACATAGTCAGTGACATAACTCATGACATCCCTGATGACATCATCCACAAACCATTTACACATCCACTCACATCCCCACCTTTATTTTTGCTCTTTCTGCTCTTTTCTGACCTTTATTTTGCCTCTTTATGCTCATTTCTGGCCTCTAGTTTGCCTCTTTCTGCTCATTGCTGACCTTTATTTTCCCTCTTTCCGCTAGTTGCTGAACTTTATTTCCTTCTTTCTGATAGTTTCTGATCTTTATTCTGCCTCTTGCTGCTTGTTTCTGACCCTTATTATGCCCCTTTCTGCTCGTTGCTGATCTCTATTTTGCCTCTTTCTGCTTATTGCTGGCCTCTATTTTGCCTCTTTCTGCTCATTGCTGGCTGCTATTTTGCCTCTTCCTGCTCATTGCTTATCTTTATTTTCCCTCTTTCTGCTAGTTCTGACCTTTATTCTGCCTCTTTCTACTAGTTTCTGACCTTTATATTGCCTTGTTCTGCTAGTTTCCCCCTTTTTGACCTTTATTCTGGCTCTTTCGGCTTGTTTCTTACCTTTATTTTTCCTCTTTTTGCTTGTTGCTAACCACTGTTTTGCCTGTTTCTGCTTGTTTCTGACCTGTATTTGACCTATTTCTGCTCATTTCTGATCTCTATTTTTCCTCCTTCAGCCGGTTGCTGGCATTTATTTTGCCTCTTTCTGCTAATTTCTGATCTCTATTTTGCCTCTTTCTACTCATTGCTGTCCTTTATTTTACCTCTTTCTGCTCTTTTCTGACCTCTATGCTGCCTCTTTCTGCTCTTTGCTGGACTTCATTTTGCCTTTTTCTGCTCATTCCTGATCTCTAATTTACTTCTTTCTGCTAGTTGCTGGTCTTTAGTTTGCTTCTTTCTGCACATTCTTTTATCTCTATTTTGCCTCTTTCTGCCCATTGCTGGACTTTATTTAGGCTCTTTATGCTTTTTCTATAACTTACGCCCCCGCAATGCACTGCTTATTGCTTCACATATTACATCACTCATGACATGGTCAGTGACATAACTCATGACATCACTGATGACATCATCCACAAAACCACTCACACATCCACTCACAACCCCACCTTTATTTTTGCTCTTTCTGCTCTTTTCTGACCTTTATTTTGCCTCTTTATGCTCATTTCTGGCCTCTAGTTTGCCTCTTTCTGCTCATTGCTGACCTTTATTTTCCCTCTTTCCGCTAGTTGCTGAACTTTATTTCCTTCTTTCTGATAGTTTCTGATCTTTATTCTGCCTCTTGCTGCTTGTTTCTGACCCTTATTATGCCCCTTTCTGCTTGTTGCTGATCTCTATTTTGCCTCTTTCTGCTTATTGCTGGCCTCTATTTTGCCTCTTTCTGCTCATTGCTGGCTGCTATTTTGCCTCTTCCTGCTCATTGATTATCTTTATTTTCCCTCTTTCTGCTAGTTCTGACCTTTATTCTGCCTCTTTCTACTAGTTTCTGACCTTTATATTGCCTTGTTCTGCTAGTTTCCCCCTTTTTGACCTTTATTCTGGCTCTTTCGGCTTGTTTCTTACCTTTATTTTTCCTCTTTTTGCTTGTTGCTAACCACTGTTTTGCCTGTTTCTGCTTGTTTCTGACCTGTATTTGACCTATTTCTGCTCATTTCTGATCTCTATTTTTCCTCCTTCAGCCGGTTGCTGGCATTTATTTTGCCTCTTTCTGCTAATTTCTGATCTCTATTTTGCCTCTTTCTACTCATTGCTGTCCTTTATTTGACCTCTTTCTGCTCTTTTCTGACCTCTATGCTGCCTCTTTCTGCTCTTTGCTGGACTTCATTTTGCCTTTTTCTGCTCATTCCTGATCTCTAATTTACTTCTTTCTGCTAGTTGCTGGTCTTTAGTTTGCTTCTTTCTGCACATTCTTTTATCTCTATTTTGCCTCTTTCTGCCCATTGCTGGACTTTATTTAGGCTCTTTATGCTTTTTCTATAACTTACGCCCCCGCAATGCACTGCTTATTGCTTCACATATTACATCACTCATGACATGGTCAGTGACATAACTCATGACATCACTGATGACATCATCCACAAAATCACTCACACATCCACTCACAACCCCACCTTTATTTTTACTCTTTCTGCTAGTTTCTGACTTTTATTTTGCCTCTTTCTGCTCGTTGTTGATTTCTATTTTGACCCTTCTGCTCGTTTCTTGCCTCTAGTTTGCCTCTTTCTGCTCATTTCTGACTTTAATTTTCCCTCTTTCTGCTAGTTGCTGAACTTTATTTTCCCTCTTTCTGCTCGTTTCTGATCTCTATTCTGCCTCTTTATGCTCGTTTCTGACCTTTATTTTGCCTCTTTCTACTAGTTTCTGACCTTTATCTTGCCTCGTTCTGCTCGTTGCTGACCTTCATTCTGCCGCTTGCTAATTTCTGACCTCTATTTTGCCTCTTTCTGACCTTGGTTCTGCCTCTTTCTGCTCATTTCTTTTTTTTTTTTTTTAAATTTTTATTCAGTTTTGAGAAACATAACAATGCGAGAATATCGGCTGTGCAGACATTTAGGAACAAATGCGGAGATACAACATTACACTCCCCCTCATACACAAACAGCAGTTCAACATCATGGCAGCAGACCATAGAAAGACCCCCCATCTAGAGCCCACCCTTCTCATCCGTCCGTGCCCACTAAAGGGGAATGACGCAGTCAGGACACACCAACCATGTTCAGCGGACACCCCCATCGTCGGCTCAGCTCCCCCAGTGCAGCCCGCATCGAGAGCGTACATCCCCCCAATACCCAACAGGGAGGAATACCAGAGCTACCCCACTCCCGTAGGCACTATTCCGGAACTGGCTCGCGGTGGGGAAGAGCTCGGGAGGTTAGCGATATAGGTCTTGTAGGGGCCCCAGATATCTTTGGGACACGCCACTGCAGGGAGGAGACTGGCGTAGATCTCGCTATTTGTGCTACAATAAGCCATAGACGTGAGCCATGTCCCGGCCGTGGGGGCCGTTCTACCGCCCCAGTGTTTTGCCACCTCGCGCTTGGCGAGTAGCAGGCTCAGGGAGGCTAGCCTGCGGACGTTCTTGGGGAAGTTCACTGTGTAGCCCAATAAAGCAACCTCCGGAGTGGGAACCAGCGTGAGCTCCAACATAACGCCAAGGATCTCATGTATCTGCGTCCAGTATGATTGCAGTCTGGGGCATGTCCAGGACAGGTGTGCAAAGTCAGCGTGTGGTGCAGCGCATTTCCAACATGTGTGTGGGCGCGCGGGGTCAATGGCGTGGAGCCTAGCAGGGGTCATGTAGCAGCGGCGAAGAAATTTATAATGGAGGAGCTTATGTCGACTATTGAGCGATATCGCGTTAGTGACTTTGCAACAAGCGGTCCATTGGTCATCTGTGATCGGCCTACCCAAATCCGCCTCCCAGGCCGCTCGCAGTCGGCCATCCTCACATGGAACCAGCGCTGCGCATGCCTTATAAAGCTTAGAAACCATATGGGCACCCGAGTCCTTGTCAATGAGGAGAGTTAGGGGCTCGAAGGATGCTGGCTCGAGAGGGAATCCCGCAATTTCTGAACGAGCCGCACAATAAAGCCGGCGCAGGACAAATTTGTCCATGAACGTGGCCTCACTGAAGCGCTCCTCCTCCGAGACAGAAAATATGTGGCCCCCAGGGTAGAGGTCTCCGATCTTGGTAAGGTGAAACTTGGTCAAAGTACGCTGAACCAGCGCCTCCCCCGTGCCAGACAGCAATCCGGGGTTGGGAAGTGGAAGAGAAGAGGAGTAGAGGAGAGGCTGGGCTAGATAGCGAGTAAGACGATGCCACGCCCAGCTGGTGGTGGACACCGTTTGAATATCAACTGGGTCCCGGGCAACCCCCTTTGGCAACACAGCCGCCAAACGGCCCGGGAGAACGAAATCCGCCTCGGGACGCAGGAACGGAATACGAGCGTCAGGGTGGTACCAGGCATAGGCGTGCGCACATTGCGCAACCAGATAGTACAAATACAGATCCGGTACCCCGAGGCCGCCCCTATCAGGAGGGAGCGTGAGGGTCTTCCAACCGATCCGGGGGTGCTTCCCGCCCCATACCAGCCTGATCAGCTGGGATCGCAGCGTGGAGAAGAAAGCCCGGGTGATAGGGACAGGGATATTATTGAAGAGGTATAAAAATCTAGGGAGAACTATCATTTTTATGATTGCAATTCTGGCCGACATGGACAGCGGGAGCCTCAACCATCCCTCCACCTGTGTCTCCAGCCTGTCCAAAGCGCGGCCATAGTTGAGGCGGATAAGTTCGTCCGTGTTTAGATGGATCTGTATGCCCAGGTACCGAACCGAGTCAGAGCACCACTCCAACGGGTACTCGCACTGCCATGGGGAGGCGCTGCTGGTTAATGGGAAGATTACAGACTTATGCCAGTTGATGCCCAGCCCGGAGTGTGCGCCGAAACGAAGGATCTCCCGTATCAGGGGGGCTAGGTTGACCTGCGGTTCCCTTACATATAGTATAGTGTCATCTGCGTAGAGGGAAGCAAGCAAGGGACCCGTCCGGAACTGGAGACCCCTGTGGAGATGGCGCTCCTGGAAATGTCGGATCAACGGGTCCATGGCCAGAATGAACAGTAGCGGCGAGAGTGGACAGCCCTGCCGCGTACCACGCGTTAAAGAGAAGGGACAGGACAGCGTGCCATTGATACGCAATCGGGCCGTGGGGCGGCTATACAAAAGCCGCGTGGTAGCAAGGAAGTTCTCCGGCATGCCCATACGTTGCATGATGGAGAGAAAGAAAGGCCATTCTAGGGTGTCGAAGGCCTTCTCGGTATCCAGGAGGACCGCCGCCGCAGGCGTGGCTGGGTTAATTCTGTGTAGGACCGTGAAAAGCGTTCGCAGATTTAAAGACGTAGAGCGACGCGGGACGAAGCCCGATTGGACAGGCGAAATGATAAATTCCATCAATTGAGAGAGCCTGTTGGCCACTATCTTTGCCAGGATCTTGTAGTCAAAGTTTAAAAGGGAGAGGGGCCGATAGGAGCCACACAACGTCGGGTCCTTGTTTGGTTTTGGAAGTAGAACTATTACCGCTTCGCGGAGGGTAGCAGGAAGGGAGCCGCGCTCCAGCGCCTCCGCATACACCTCTATCAGTTGTAGCGCCAGCTGATCAGAGAAGGCCTTATAAAAATCCCCGGAGAAGCCATCGAGGCCGGGGGCTGTGGACCCGCGAAGCACCTTAATCGCCCCGCGCACCTCCGCCACAGTTATAGGCTCCGCCATGAACTCCTGCATGCCCTTATCGAGGAACACAAGTGCGATTTCCGACAAGTAGGCCGCACGAGAGGCTGGGGATTCCCCCAGCTTGGTCTTGTATAGTTCGGAGAAGTAGGTCAGGAATTCGTCTCTGATCTCTGTGGGGGTTGTGCGGAGCGAGCCATCCACGCCCCTCACCTCAACTATTAAGGACTTACCATACGGAGGCCTCAAAGCCTGAGCCAGTGTGCGTCCCGGCCTGTCTCCCTCACCATATCTACGCGCCGTCTGGTACTTCCCAAGATACAGAATCTCCCTGTCCGCAGCCTCCCGGAAGTCAGTCAGGAGGCGAAGCCGCCTAGCGGACACGTCCCCAACCGGCCCACGCTGCGCCTCAGCATCAATCGACTCTAGCTGTGCCTCCAGTTGCTTAATGGTCGCGCGCAGCGCCTTCAGGACCCCAGAGTGCTTGGCTATGCAAATCCCCCTAATGTATGCCTTAAACCCCTCCCAGAGCACGGCCTGAGAGTCTACAGATCCTGCATTAATCGTGAAGTAGTCCTCTATCGCCTCTGAAATCTCGTGGACAAATAAGTCATCCAGCAGTGCTCTCCCAGGGAATCGCCACTGTCGCTCAAAACCCTCGGGGCGCGGTACATCCAAGCGGAGCGATACAGGGGAGTGGTCTGAGTACGTTCTAGGGAGAGTAAGGAGCCCACCAAACCATGGGGACAGGCCGGGGGACAGCAGCCAATAGTCAATTCTGGTCCAAGTGTTGTGTTGCCCCGAGAAATGTGTGTAGTCAGTGGTGTTCGGGTTGCGCCTGCGCCAAATATCTACTAGGGAGAACTGGTGACAAAGGTCCAAAAGAGCGCGCCGCACCCTGGGCTTGGAAGGAGCAGCCCCAGACGTGCTATCCAAATCAGCATCTAGCAATAAGTTAAAATCGCCGCCAAGAATGAGGCCCGCTGGTTCAAGCGTCGCAAGCTGGGCAGTCAGCGCATGAAAAAATTCCGGGGAATCAGTGTTAGGGGCATACACACATACCAGGATGACCGCATGACCCATCAACACCCCTCGTACTATGCAGAAGCGACCCTCCGGATCCCCCCAGAACAGCTGGCAGTGAAACGGGACTCTCTTGTGAATCAGCACCGCGGTGCCTCGGGCGTAATTGCTAAAATTGGAGAAGTATCTATGGGCGCCCCAGGAAGCTGCAAAGCGAGCGGGAACAGAGGTGTGTAAATGCGTTTCTTGTAGGAAGGCAATGTCGACCCTGTGTCGATTCAGATAGTGTAGTACCTGCTTGCATTTTCGTTGATTGTTCAGGCCTCTGACGTTCCAAGACATGAGAGAAAGGCCAAGGGGGGCTTCATGTAAGCCTATGTGTACCGTTGCTGCCATACCACTAGCAATGAGAGCAGGAAAGCAGAAGCGTCTCCGTGTATCCGCAAAGTTACAATCTGACCAGCCATGTCAAGAATATCAAAACTCCCCATCCCGTCCCCCCACCCCCCACCCAGCCACATCACGCGAACGTGAGGCAAACCCCAACCTGTGGAAGAAAAACGAAGCTTCAAATAGCAATACCAATGATATACAATTAAACAAAAAATAGGCATTGTAAGCCAAAAGTGCTCCCGGCGGTGTCAACCAAAGGGGAATGGCAACGACCCGCCGCCGACCCAGCACCACAGAAAAAGCAAGGACATAGCAAAGTGTCTCGAACTTCCCCATTGCAAACAGACAGAAAAAAAAGTCTAAAGCTGCGTTGCGGGCACTGACTCAGCCAGGCCCAGAGCCGGAGAATAGGTCTTGGCTAATCGCAGAACCACTGCGCGGAGGAGAGTGTCCATCCTCCTCGCCCCCCGAAGGGCCCCTGCGTGGTTTATATGTTCGGCAGAACTCCTGTACCGCAGTAGGATTGTCAAATATCCGCGGTCGGCCATCGATGTCAACCCTCAGCCCGGCCGGATACAGCATACCATACTTGAGGCCTAGGTTGCGGAGCGCCGCTTTCGCCCCAACATATTTACGCCTAGCCTCCTGTACCATGGCGGTAAAATCAGGGTAGAACGAGAGTCTCGAGCCCTGCCAGGTGATCTCGCCCTTCTCCCTGGCCAGCCGCAGGGCCGTGTCCCGGTCTCGGAAGTTCATGATCCGGGCGATCAGAGGGCGAGGCGGGAGCCCCGGGTTAGGCCGCGGCCCAAGTGAGCGGTGCGCCCTCTCTACCACAAAGCCTGGTGTAAAGGAGTCTCTCCCAAAAATGTCCGACAATAGTTGCTCCACAAAAACATCCAGCCTGCCGGTAGCCGTGGATTCCGGAACCCCAGTGATTCGGACGTTATTGCGCCGACTGCGCGCTTCCAAGTCCTCGTTCTTGATGGCCACTTCCTTTAGTATGCGCTCCAGCCGGTCTAAGCGCTTGGTGTCCTGCACTGCGCCATCTTCCACTGCAGATATTCGAGCCTCAGCCTCCCCCAAACGCTTATCGTGGGCCTGGATCTTCGCTCCCATCGTTTCTAACGTTTTGTTCAGGGCATCAAAGCGTCCATCGAGGGCCCTGAATCCAGCACGCATCTCTTGAAGCCAGTCGGGGGATGGAGCAACAGCCGCCGGGCCAGAGGACTGGCCCCCAGCAGGGTCCGGCATGTCCGGGCGATGGTCCGCCGGCTGATCGTGGAGCCTTTCAAAGGGCAGAGTCTTTTGCTTGGGGTCCTTTCGTCCCATGCCCCCACCCGGACAGACTGCTAGTCGCGGGTAGAGGGCCAAAAGGCGGCTTCAAGGCACTGTGATGACGACTCAGGAGGAGAAACGGCTCCGCCACTTCTTCGGCCCGCAGCGCGGGCGATGCAGCGGTCCCTCGCAGCCTCCGGCCACGTGGCACACCAGACCCGGGCACCAGCACCGGCCGCACCGCTACAAGGCGTCCTCTCCGCGCCAAAGACCAGGGGGCGCCTCTCTGGGGGTCCGAGTCTCGGACCAAGCAGCGCGGGCGGCCAGCGGGGCGGCAGCAGACGCGGCCAGGCGACTCAGGGCCGGGGAGAGGGAGCCTGGACGGCGCAGGCCGCGAACCCCAGGAGCAGCCGAGCAAGGTCCCAGGGAAGGGGGGCAGAGACGGCCCGGGCGCTAGGGTCAGCGCGGATCCCCCCCAGCCCACCCCCACCGCCAGTCAGCCGTGCCGTCGCCCCCCCAGATCCCCAGACCGCAACAGCGCGGGGAACCCGAGAGGGGTCAGCGAGGGAGGACGCGACCGCGGCGCCGGGCAACGGCCCAACGCCCGGACCGCTCCAGGCCAACGGTGGCGAAGGGGGCGAAGCGGACCCACACCAGACCGCGCCCCAGCGCTCAAATCCCCCCCCCCCAGTTCCCCCCCGGCCACCCGCATCACAATCGGCCGCCGCCGCCGCACTAACCTCCCCGGCCGCCGAGTCAGGCCGCCATCTTGGGCATCGGGTCCGCACGGCCCTGGCGTTCTTCGGTCGCTCCGGGCGCAGTCGGGGCCAGATCACCAATCCAGGTCGCTGCAGGAGAACAGGGGAGTCAGCGCAGGGTCCGGGCAGCCTTCGCCCGCATCAGGAGGTCGGGAAAGACAGGTTTGGCGCTGAGTCGGCCACGGAGCTTCAACACCGCGCGGCCATCTCAGCCCGCGGCTTGGCCACGCCCCCCTTTCTGCTCATTTCTCACCTTTATCTTGCCTCTTTCTGCACATTGCTGACCTTTATTCTGCCTCTTTCTGCTAGTTTCTGACCTTCATTTTCCCTCTTTCTCCTCTACCCCCTGGTCTTCGGGGGTAGCCTCAAGGCCCCCGCGGTCCCAGCTGGCTCCCGATTCCTTTGGGGGCTGTGCTTGCCCACGCAAGCAGGGAGCTGCTTGAAATAGCAGCTCCTTGCTCACGAGAAAATGTTTTCGTGCAGGAAAACAGATAAAAACTCCTCTTTCTGCAAGGGATAGCTATTTGACAGCTCTGGCTTGCAGAAAGCGATGTTATGTCAGCTCCCACCAAGCAAACGTAAACAGCTATGTCCCGAGGGTCAGCACCTCGGGAGATAGCTGGAGCCGGGTAGCAGGTCTCCAGGGCCATAAAAGACTCCACAAGAGGGGCCCAGTGGCCCCCCTCCATCGTACAATTTAGCTCCGGGGAGGTGGTGGTCCCCGGAGCCAGAGGTCCGCGATGGACCTCCTACAATAATTTAATTCAGCCCCGGAAAGGTGGCGTTCCCCAGGGCTTTGGGGGGGTCCATGCGGGCCTCCCTCATTGATTTTATGTTTCGCCCCTAGGAGGTGGCGGTCCCTGGGGTGCGGCCAGGCTTGTCCGCATATATATTTTGATAGTATTTTGATAGTGCCCGAGAAGGTGATGGTCCCCGGGGCTGTGGGGGGGTCAGGTATTCCCCCCACATTAATATACCTTGAATTGTCCCAGGGAGTGGGCTCACCTGCATATATATTTTGATAGTGTCCCGGGGAGGTGGCGGTTTCTGGGTCTGCGAGAGAGCCACGCGGGCCCCCTGCATTTATTTAAACATTTGCCCTGGGGGGGTAGCGGTCCCCGGGGAGTGCCGCTCAGGCACCCCCCACATATTTATATTTGCTGATGCCCCCAGAACCTGGCCCACCGGGGGGCTAAAGATTACAGAAGTGCAGATCCAGCACACCTCTGGCTAAAAATATTAAATAAATGCTTTTTTTGTCCTTGGGACTGCACCCCCGACATGAGGACTAGGGGTTCAGGATATTTGTACCTTGCGCCCTTCTCTTTTTTTAAAAATGTTTCTGGGATTCAGCTCAAGCCAAGTCCCATGATGGTTGCCAACGCTTCCTAGTTTGAAGTGTTGACTGCCAATCAGATTTGAGCATGGGGACTGTCAGATCCTCGGCAGATCCGTGTCCCTTTATATACAAATGTGAATTTTCTCTGTAGTCGTGTCTAAAATCTCTATGGGAATTAACATGGGGAAAACATGTTTTGGGCCCCCCCATTTTTATTGGCCCCGCTTGATGGATCCCCACAGAACTTTCAAGACAGCAGCTGAAGTGAGCGTTATACTAGTTTTAAAAATTTCATGAGGATTCGTCAAAGGACGCCAAAGTTATTGGCAAATTAAAAACCGCTATTCCTATGCATACTAGGTCCTAACTATAACTACCTACTGCGGACGTCAGTAGGTAATATATATGTATATATACGTATATATACATGTATATTACCTACTGGCGATCGCCAGTAGGTAGTTATAGTTAGGACCTATTATCCATAGGAAATCCGCAACATTCTATTTGGAATAACTTTGGCGCCGGTTGACGAATGTTTGCGAAATTTTCAAAACTGGTGGGGCGCTCCGGTCCGCTCCTATCCTGAAAGTCTCGGGGTGATTCATCAAGCGGGGGCCGAGAAAAAAGGGGGTCCCAAAACGTGTTTTCCCCATGCAATTTTCCATAGGGACCTTGGTTTAGAGTCGTGCCTTTTGGTTAAATGGTGTATATCGGTTCAGTAGTTCCTGAGAAAATTGAAATTGAAATCACATATATATCTATGGCCGCGGTGGATCCGCGTACCCTGCCGAGCACGAGCTGTATGCTAATTGGCTGTCAACACTCCAAGTTCAAAAACACAAGATAGGGTATAGATAAAACCACTCACACTACTCACAGACCTTTCTTTTACACATGCTCTCAATGCTAAGAATTAGGGCACTTATAAACTCCATGACGATTTAAATTAAATCATGTTCCACAATTTATTCATAAAAAACAAATACATATTATACATCAATGATTATAATCAATACGTTAAAAACAATTAAAAAGGAGAATCTATAGAGACAATAAACTATGTCTTTCTTGTGTTAATTAGGCCAAATATGTAGGCAGCTTAGACCATGGATAAAGATTGCCCTCTATTCAAAGGCGTCGACGCGTTTCGGTGGTACTTTCATAATACAACCACTTTCTTCAGGACATGAACATTCTTTCTCCTTCAAAGTAAAAAAACTCATACACAGAGATCTGTAGTGTCAGCCCTATATGGAAAACACAACAAGAAACATATCAATCAGACTTTAAAAATATATATTTATATATATAGTACACCTCAACGGTTCTGTGACGGACCCCCCAGCCCCGGGGACCACCTCCCACCGGGGCTTTGAAGATAGTGGGAGGGGGGGCGCGCGGCCCCCCTCCTGGAGCCTTGTGATGGCCCTGGGAACTGCCACCCTCCAGGGCTGGCTCCTGCAGTGTCCCGGGGTGCCCACCCCCGGAACACTGTAGTTTGCTATGGCAGGGCGGGAGCCTCGCGTTTCCCGCCCTGTCATAGCAAACCGCTTTGCTATTTGGAAGAGAGAGCAGGAAACCTGCTCTCTCTTCCAAATAGCAAAGCAAATTGCTTTTCCACAGGGGGAGCTGCATCTTAGCAGCTCCCCGTGTGGAAAAGCAATGCCGGCTCCTGCAGGAGGCGGGGAGCCGTCAGGACCGTGGGGGGATTGGGGACCCCCCACGGTCCCCAACGGATGGGGACCCTGGGCTCGCGCCCCACCTCCCAAAATATAAAAATAAAATAAAAAATAAAATAAAATAAAAAAAGGCTGGCCCTTTGGCAAGGCAGCCCCCCTCCAATATGAAAAATATTTTTAAAAAGGGCCATGCCCCGGGGGATGGGGTCCCCAGGGCCGATTATGGCCTCGGGAGAGGTGCCACGCGGTCCCCTTCCTGAATTTTCCATTAAAAAAAATTAATTAGGGGGGAGGCCCTGGGGTCCCCAGGGCCAAAAAATGAGAAAAAGAAGGGGGGCTATATAACCCCTTCTTAAAAAAAAAGACCGGCATCGCACCAGAGGGCACGCCCCCTTCTTGCAGCACTCTGCAAACGCGCCCCCTGGCGCGTTTGCAGATGGGGAATGAATTCCCTTAGAATACTGGGGGTCCCTGGGGGCAAACTATCCCACCAGAAACCTCCAGTATGCGCCAGGGGCTGCGTTGCAGAGAGGTGTTCTGAGGCCACGCCCCTTTTTACACCTCTCTGCAACGCAGCTCTGTGGAGGAGGTAGCTGGTGGGGTAGTTGCATACCAGGGACCCTCAGAATTCAAGGGGAGTTTATCCCGCAACTTTAAACGCGCCACGGGGCACGTTTGCACAGTGGTGAAGGGAGGGGGCGGTGCCTGAGGTGACATGTGTGCAAACACGCCCTGTGGCGCGTTTTAAGTTGAGGAATTAATACCGCTTCAATCCTGAGGGTCCCTGGGGGCCAACTAGCCCACCAGGTACCTCCAGTAAGCGCCACGGAGCTGTGTTGCAGAGTGTTGTAAAAAGGGGCGTGGCCTCTGAACGCCTCTCTGCAACGCAGCTCTCTGGTGCATACTGAAGGTACCTGGTGGGCTAGGTGGCCCCTAGGGACCCTCGGGATTGAGGAGGAATTAATTTTCCAACTTAAAACGCGCCACAGGGCGTGTTTGCAGACATGACACCTCAGGCCCCGCCCCCTTCCTTCACCATTGTGCAAACGCACCCTGTGGTGCGTTTTAAGTTGAGGAATTAATTCCTCTTCAATATTGAGGGTCCCTGGGGGCCAAGTAGCCCACCAGGTACCTCCAGTATGCGCGGGGGAGCTGCGTTGCAGAGAGGTGTTCAGAGGCCACGCCCCTTTTTACACCGCTCTACAAGACAGCTCGTGGCGCTTACTGGAGGTACCTGGTGGGCTAGTTGGCCCCTAGGGACCCTCAGGATTGAAGGGGACTTAATCTCCCAACTTAAAACAGACACGGGGCGCGCTTACACAGTGGTGAAGGGAGGGGATGGTGTAGGAAAGTGCCTCTATATATACTGGACCAAAGTAAAATCAGCCGAACTACGAATTCCGATTTACTCACCAGTTATCAGGAGAGACCTCAGTGCTGCATCTTTGAGCCCAGTACTGATCCTGAAAAGTAATTCTAACCGTACTTACCAGTAACTTGAATTTCCTTCCATAGGATATCATTGCCTGCTTTTTGCTGAAAAAGTTTCTAAGTGTCGATTTGTGAAACTTACAAATATTCTCTAAAAATCGTGCCAACGATAAAAACGTAATTACTTGCCTGTTTTAGATAGAGGTCCCAGTGCTGAACCTAGGAGTCCAGCACTGGATTGCAAAAGTAACGTGAACATACTTTACCTGCATATTTAATTTCATTCCATAGGATAACATTGGTAATTCCAACTGAAAAAAAATTTCAGAAAACAATATAAATATATTAAAATAAAAATATAAAACAAAAATTTCAGTTTCAATATTTAATTTTTTTTTTTTCCTATTTCTAGTAAAAATATATAATGTAATTTAAAAAATAAAATATGTGAAAATAAACAGTTAAAAAACTGTAGAAAATCAGTATTAAAAATACATATAACTATTATTACATTTAAAAATCATCATTTAAAAAAACCTTCAAAATTCACTGAAAAACCATAGGTTTCAGACATGTTATAGTTAGGAATTAGCATTTAAAAAACCTTAGAAATTCACTGAAAAAAACATAGGTTTCAGGGCTGTTATATTTAGCTGGACATTTCACTCGTACAAAACCATTGAAATTCCTCCGTTATAGTTAGTTCTGCTAACAATAACTTGCGCGCCTGCAATCCACTGCTGATGATGTCACATATTACATCATTCATGACATGGTCAGTGACATCACTGATGACATCACTGATAAGATCTCAAATGACATCACTGATGACATCACTGATGACATCATCCAGTGAATGTGGTTTAGTTTGTTATTTAAATATGTATTATAAATATAGCAATCTGCATTGAAGAATGAGTGGATATATAAATATCTGGATGGAGGATTTAGTAGCAGTGTGATTGACTGTTTACTTGACTAATTTATAGTGTCTCACTAAATATATTGGATAGTGACTAAACTGTGTGAATATCTGTATCACTTTGTCAGTTGTTGTGTAAACTGCGGCACCAGTTGGTTATTAGCTTCGTGAACGTCTATATTAGTTATTGATTAGTTAACTGAGTATTTGTATGGGAGAGTGAATGTGTGTGTGGTTCGGTGGGGGGGGTGACTGCCCAAAGATGTGTGAATAGTTGATTCAGTAGGTATTTGAGGTGAAGACCACATGTTATAACAGTTGTTTGGGTGAGTGAATATCTTTATGGATGTGGTGATGAGCAAATATATCTCTCAATGGTACATGCCCAACAAACTAGAAAAATAAAAGACAGTGAATGTGACAGTTGTTGTATATAAATAAGTATACATAAGACTCAGTGATTGTATGAGTGACTGTATGGATAACTGTATACTTGTAATAGTGATTTTATAACACACTATGGTGCCAATTCCGATCCGGTAAAAACCGGGTACGAACCGTCGGACGGAGCCTTTTCTCCGTCCGACTCGTACCCGGTGCGAAATCCATCCGAAAATGCAAGTACGATTCATACGGAAACACCATTTCCGTACGATTCGAACAAAACACCGACCGAACAGAAACTAAACACAATTCCGATCCTGAAAGGAGCCGACGTGACGTCGGTACGCATCCAGCCTACGTTTCACGAACCAGGAAGTACGATTCGAACCGACGTCATCCCGCACGGAAAATATTTACCGGCTGCCAAAAACTGCCGGGAAATCAGGACGACACACGCAAGGAGCAGCTGGACGCGACGAACAGACATGGACCCGAACCTACGTGCCATCCCTGCCCTCCTAGCAGTCCACCTGGCGTACAGGAACCGACGCAGACGCCGCAGAAGGTCAGCACAACAACCAGGGGCAAAGGGGGGGGCAGGGGCAGGACACACAACACCAACACATGGTACCAAATCACACATGGCCTGGACATACCTGACCATCAGGGCCTGGTCACTTCCAGGGGGTGGGGGCAAGGCCAGCAACGCAAGCGTCCGCCACAACGGAAGTGGATGGTCACGCGAACCGGTACGTACCCTACCCAGGCCGCAAGAGCGTGGGTACGGAACGTACCACGCGTCCCCCTACGTCACTCCAACAATAGCGGTACGGCCCGTACCCACGTCAGAAAGGCCTTGGTACAGCTCGTACCAGCATTGCTGGGGTCATGTAGGGGTACGCGTGGTACGACCCGTAGCCACGCCCCCAAGGCCTGTGTACGGTGCGGACCCCACGGCCCGCAACAATGGTGGGACGCACCGTACCCACACACCAAAGGCATGGGTACGGCCCGTACCCAGGCACGCAGAGCGTGGGCAGGGGTATGTACGGACCGTACCCCCACCCGTGGAAGTACGGCCCGTACCCCCACCCGTGCATGTACGCCCCGAACCCCCACTCGTGTATGTACGCCCCGAACCCCCACCCGTGTATGTACGCCCCGAACCGCCACCCGTGTATGTACGCACCCAAGCGCCACCCGTGTATGTACGCCCCGAACCCCCACCCCACCCTGGTATGTACGCCCCGAACCCCCACCCGTGTATGTACGCACCCAAGCGCCACCCGTGCATGTACGCCCCGAACCCCCACCCCACCCTGGTATGTACGCCCCGAACCCCCAGCCGTGTATGTACGCACCAAACCCCCACCCGTGTATGTACGCACCAAACCACCACACCAGCCGTGTATGTACGCACCAAACCCCCACCCCAGCCGTGTATGTACGCACCGAACCACCACCCGTGTATGTACGCACCGAACCACCACCCGTGTATGTACGCCCCCGAACCCCCACCCCAGCAGAGTATGTACGCCCCGAACCCCCACCCGTGTATGTACGGACCGAACCCCCACCCCAGCCGTGTATGTACGCACCAAACCACCACCCGTGTATGTACGCCCCCTAACCCCCCCCAGCCGTGTATGTACGCACCGAACCACCAGCCGTGTATGTACGCACCAAACCCCCACCCGTGTATGTACGCACCTAACACACACCCCAGCAGAGTATGTACGCCCCGAACCCCCACCCGTGTATGTACGGACCGAACCCCCACCCCAGCAGAGTATGTACGCCCCGAACCCCCACCCGTGTATGTACGGACCGAACCCCCACCCCAGCCGTGTATGTACGCACCAAACCACCACCCGTGTATGTACGCCCCCGAACCCCCCCCCAGCCGTGTATGTACGCACCGAACCACCAGCCGTGTATGTACGCACCAAACCCCCACCCCAGCCGTGTATGTACGCACCAAACCCCCACCCGTGTATGTACGCACCTAACACACACCCCAGCAGAGTATGTACGCCCCGAACCCCCACCCGTGTATGTACGGACCGAACCCCCACCCCAGCAGAGTATGTACGCCCCGAACCCCCACCCGTGTATGTACGGACCGAACCCCCACCCCAGCCGTGTATGTACGCACCAAACCACCACCCGTGTATGTACGCCCCCGAACCCCCCCCCAGCCGTGTATGTACGCACCGAACCACCAGCCGTGTATGTACGCACCAAACCCCCACCCCAGCCGTGTATGTACGCACCGAACCACCAGCCGTGTATGTACGCACCAAACCCCCACCCCAGCCGTGTATGTACGCACCGAACCACCACCCGTGTATGTACGGACCGAACCCCCACCCCAGCAGAGTATGTACGCCCCGAACCCCCACCCGTGTATGTACGGACCGAAACCCCACCCCACTCGTGTATGTACGCCCCGAACCCCCACCCGTGTATGTACGCCCCGAACCGCCACCCGTGTATGTACGCACCCAAGCGCCACCCGTGTATGTACGCCCCGAACCCCCACCCCACCCTGGTATGTACGCCCCGAACCCCCACCCGTGTATGTACGCCCCGAACCGCCACCCGTGTATGTACGCACCCAAGCGCCACCCGTGTATGTACGCCCCGAACCCCCACCCCACCCTGGTATGTACGCCCCGAACCCCCACCCGTGTATGTACGCACCCAAGCGCCACCCGTGCATGTACGCCCCGAACCCCCACCCCACCCTGGTATGTACGCCCCGAACCCCCAGCCGTGTATGTACGCACCAAACCCCCACCCGTGTATGTACGCACCAAACCACCACACCAGCCGTGTATGTACGCACCAAACCCCCACCCCAGCCGTGTATGTACGCACCGAACCACCACCCGTGTATGTACGCACCGAACCACCACCCGTGTATGTACGCCCCCGAACCCCCACCCCAGCAGAGTATGTACGCCCCGAACCCCCACCCGTGTATGTACGGACCGAACCCCCACCCCAGCCGTGTATGTACGCACCAAACCACCACCCGTGTATGTACGCCCCCTAACCCCCCCCAGCCGTGTATGTACGCACCGAACCACCAGCCGTGTATGTACGCACCAAACCCCCACCCGTGTATGTACGGACCGAAACCCCACCCCAGCCGTGTATGTACGCACCAAACCACCACCCGTGTATGTACGCACCAAACCACCACCCCAGCCGTGTATGTACGCACCAAACCACCACCCGTGTATGTACGCACCAAACGCCCACCCGTGTATGTACGCACCAAACCACCACACCAGCCGTGTATGTACGCACCAAACCCCCACCCCAGCCGTGTATGTACGCACCGAACCACCACCCGTGTATGTACGCACCGAACCCCCCCCCAGCCGTGTATGTACGCACCGAACCACCACCCGTGTATGTACGGACCGAACCCCCACCCCAGCAGAGTATGTACGCCCCGAACCCCCACCCGTGTATGTACGGACCGAACCCCCACCCCAGCCGTGTATGTACGCACCAAACCACCACCCGTGTATGTACGCACCAAACCACCACCCCAGCCGTGTATGTACGCACCAAACCACCACCCGTGTATGTACGCACCAAACGCCCACCCGTGTATGTACGCACCAAACCACCACACCAGCCGTGTATGTACGCACCAAACCCCCACCCCAGCCGTGTATGTACGCACCGAACCACCACCCGTGTATGTACGCACCGAACCCCCACCCCAGCAGAGTATGTACGCCCCGAACCCCCACCCGTGTATGTACGGACCGAACCCCCACCCGTGTATGTACGCACCAAACCCCCACCCGTGCATGTACGCACCGAACCTGCTATAAGAATGGGGTGTGCAAAACACCCCCAGCAGTGCCCAGACACAGGAGGGGTGGGTGCAGGGTCCTCCCAGCAGTGCCCAGACACAGGAGGGGTGGGTGCAGGGTCCTCCCAGCAGTGCCCAGACACAGGAGGGGTGTGTACCTATCACTCCCAGCAGTGCCCAGACACAGGAGGGGTGGGTGCAGGGTCCTCCCAGCAGTGCCCAGACACAGGAGGGGTGGGTGCAGGGTCCTCCCAGCAGTGCCCAGACACAGGAGGGGTGTGTGCCTATCACTCCCAGCAGTGCCCAGACACAGGAGGGGTGTGTACCTATCACTCCCAGCAGTGCCCAGACATCGGACAATATACCCCATCAACAAGTTCAGTGACCTACAAGGGTGATACCCCAGATGCAGGCGGAGCCATCGCTGAGCCAGCATGGCTATATTGAAAGGCAACCCTCACACATCCAGGAAATGTAGACACAGCACAGCACAGCATTTGGGAGACACCCTGCAGGAAAAATGGCCTGGGCCACAGAGGACGGAACACACCTTGGGACAATGTCACCATACAGTGAGAGCAAACATGACCAAATACCATTTGCAGAGACCTTTGTGATGGCACGCAGATGGCAGGGTACACCCCATGAGCAGCACACTCCAACATTTCACAGACCCCTAACACATTATCACCACCCCAACGCAGGGAGCACCAGCACCAACAGCAAGTCCAGGAAAGCATCAGTGTGCAAAACAAAAAGAAAAGGCTTTATTCAGCAGGAAAATATATCAGAGAAAATGTCCACTATGTACAAGGGCCATGGGCCAGCCCAGCAGCAATGTCCGGGGGGGGGGTACACATCGGGACGTGTGTCCCCTAGCTTGCCTGCACAGTTCACAAGTCCATTTCATCCACAGAAGAGGGGGCATCAGGGGGGAGGGTGGAAACAGGCACCGCAGGGACAGGAGGGGAAAGGGTAGGTGTTGTGGGTGCAGGGAGGGATGAATCTGCCACAGGGGGGGTGCCAGCGCCAAAGGTGGAGGACAGAATGGCGCTGCACACGTCGGCAAGTTCCCCCAGCGACTCCCCCGTACCCAATCCAACCACAGGCCCCAAGGAGGGGGGGGGGGCAAAGGGATGGGTCGCAGCGCCACTGGGGGAGGGTGTGGACAGGGTGGGGGACTCAACTCCCCTGGCCGGGTCCCGCCTCCACCGCTTGCGGGGTGGTGTCATCCTGGGGCTGGGGGGCACACTCGCAGTGGATGATGCTGTCACTGACTGTTGGCCAGGAGAGCTAAGGGGAGTGGATTTGGAGGGAGTGGGTTGTGTGGAATGCGGACTCCCACTGTGGCTGCGTGTTCTACGTTTCCCCCCCGACCCAGTGGGTGTGCCTTCCTCACCCTGTGTGTGCGTGACAGGAGGTGTGCGCTTCGACTTCCCTGGTGGTGTGGTGCCTGTGTCTGTTGGGGTGCGTGCACGCTGACGTCTGGATGTGCGTGGGACAGGCACGGGAGTGGGAATTGTGGATGGGGCAGGGGTAGGGGGTGTTACGCAGCGCTGCAGGAGATCCAGTGCTGCAGTCAGTGTGGAGTCTATGGACCTCAGCAACTGCCGTTGGTCAGACTGCGCAGCCGACATGCCCTCCATGTATGCCTCCATCTGGGTCAGCACCTGGGTGTGGGCATGGAGGACATTTAGCATCGCAGTCTGACCAACCTGCAACTGCCTCAGGATGTCCACAGACTCCGCACTCACCGCAGCAGTGGTGACAGGGGCAGGGGGTGCGGTGCCTGGCAGGAAGGAGACATGTGGGGACCGAGCACGGAGGGAAGGGCCACGAGCATGTGGGAGGCCGGTGATGGAACCTGAGGTGGCGGGGGGATGTGGAGGGCTGCCATCAGCTGGGGGGGCAGACTCCGCCACCTCTGGGAGCTCAGCCTCGGACCCGTCTGCGTCATAGTCTGTGTTGGCAGTCAACAGGTCCTCCGCCTCACTCCCTTCGGCCTCCGTGCCACTCCATGTGCCAGACAGGACAGCACTGCTGGTACTGGTGCTCAATCTCTCCTCCCGGTCCGTGCTAGTGTCTCCTTCCGTGTCCCCCGGCGATGCTGTGGGCAAGGTGAAGAGACAGGAGAAAATCAGACACCTGTACACTTATGTCACATGAGTCAATTATACATAGGTCACATTGCATAGCCTGAAAAGCAACAGGAGTAACACCTACAAAACAATGTACACATGTAGGCCATGGAACACACAGTTTTTCTACCCACCATGCCACTGAGACACAATGGAGATCATGACACAACAGCAAATCACTGCACCTGAAATTTTAGAGAGGAGTCAGCCTCTGGGGACAAATGTGCACAGCACCTGCACCACACTGCGTCGTCAAAAAGGGATGAGCATGAATCATATCCATTTACTCTTGCCGCATGCTGCAAAGGCAATACATGAAACCAGGCCACACATGACAGGGTCACTGCACCTTGAGCGTATGTCCAGTCAAACATCACACACAGGCTAAACCCAGCAAGGAGGATGAAGCTTCTGACATGTAGGCCTTGTACGCACAAACCACCCACACCTGAGACAATCTCATTGAGACGGAGAAAGTATGTACACCTCTTACTCTGGGATGGAAACACATGGCCTCCACTAATTCATGACTGTAAACACACAGCCCCTGGTGGCCATGTCCACACATCATTGACAGGCAAACATCATCAGATTGTCTCAACAACACACACAGGTAATGCCCACTGTGAGTATGCACAAGCAAAATGGGTCCCCCTGTACAGTGGACACATGTAGCAACCTGTAGGTCCTAACAGTTGAGCCCAGGGTACAATGCCACCCTACGCAACCCATGGCAAAGACACAGTGAATGGCCATATTGTTGGATGACGCACATGATACCTAGGAAGAGGTGCCCCAGGGCACAGTAGTGCCCACACTCCTCCATGGTCCAGGATGGACATGACTGCAAATTAAGCAACCGTCCCTGCACTTAGCAGGCCTCCCACTCAGGCACATCATGTCAGAGGGCACACAATTGGACATGCATGCTGGAAGGCTGTACATTTTGGAGACACACCCCTATGTCGTGATTCACAATCAGTGCCAAGTGACATGGACACCACAATGACTGAAATTGGCCATGGCACACGCAAGGTCCCCATACCTGTGGCACATCACCCCCACACATGATGCTGATAGCATAGGGCACCTGCATGAACTGCCTGCATAAATAACCTTGTGCAAGAGTGGCGACAGACCAGGGAACACATTGCAAGGAGGGGAAGGGAGGGAGTGAGAACAGCACTGTGCTACTTTGTGGAGAAGTTGACGCACTGCACAATCAAACCCTGGCAGTGTATCCATGCAACTGCACACTTACATTGGCTGGGGACACACAACTGACACACATGTACCTACCCCCTTCCTGCTGCTGCCTCTCCTGTAGGCGCCTGTCCATATCGGGGAAGACCACCGCCAGCACACGCTTCTGGATGTGGGTCAGACGACGGCGGCCACGGTTCTTACGGCTCTCAGGTGAGTCCCCCAGCAGGAGCCGTGCAATCCTCCTCGTCCAGCACCGGATGTCCTGCCAGCGTTTCCTCACCTGAGACAGGCTCCGCCTCCGACCCTCTGTACCCCTCACGGCACTGACGGCTTCCCTCCAGATCTCCCCCTTGGCAATGGCGCCTACCTGTGAGGATGCAAAAGAGAGAATACATTAATCCACATGAGCAAAGACACAGAGACACACATATAGAACAATCCTCATTATGAACAGGCCATGGTATGCATGCAACTAATTGCACCTTTGTCATAGGGACATTATCCACTGTGGAAGGCCAAATGCACTACGTGCCAGTGGAAGCACACGGGTGGCATGAGGGGTACCACACACTCACTGACCAGGGATCACACTGTGCCTCACAGGCTACACCAGGATTATGTACAGCACCTCACAGCAGTCACCTGCCCCAGCACACTGATGCTACCTCAGCAGAGTACACAGACACACACAGGTACAGGACAATCACATGGCATTGCCAACTGCGGGTACACACCTCACTCTGCCCATGTGCCAGTAGACGGGGGTGTCACAGGTGTGGGGCTGGCTCAGCACGGCATGCACACAGCACTGCTCCCTGCTCACATCCGATGGCCAGGCCATATCCATCCCTCATGCTGCTTGTGTGCAACACTCCCCATATGCACTCACCCACATGACAGGGGACTAACACACACACCAATGTGCAGGGGACGAACACGGCCTTTGGACACTCACAGCACAGGTACACTGAACAAACACACATCCATGGGTACTGACACCTGTCACACTGGGGGGAACACAGGATCACATCAGGACTGTGGAAACAACATCCCCAGGAGGAGTATGCAGGCAGAATGTGGCATGCACCTTGCATTCATTGTCACAGTAGGCACTATGCAAGTGAGGAGTGCACACAGGAAACACAGCATGCTCTGCATGGGTGACATGAGGCCTTCCACACCCTGGGACCCACTCCAAACAACAGTGCATGTCTGTCACACATGGACACAATGCCAGAAGTCACTGTCACACAAAAGGGGCACAGTCTAAGCTAGTGGAGTCTGCACTCACCTGAACCCTGGTCGACCATACAGGCTCTGGAACTGTGGGAGGATCACATCTATCAGGGCAAGGTTCTCCTCCTGGGTGAATGGCTGTGACCTCTCCACAGTCCTGGACATGGTGCCAGAGGAATCACTATCAGCAGCAGTGGTCAGGGATGAATGGATGTGCAGGCAAGTGCTCTCTCATGGGACCTGGCTGCCTTATATATGCCTGGCTGGCCTGTTCATGTATAGGAGTACAGATTGATTGGTCAGTCACATTAGCATCCTACGTTTCATCCAATCCCTTCAAACCTACCCCAGTGTGTGGCTTTGCATGGTTTCAGTTTTGATAATGATGTCAAGTCAACATCCACATTGCAACAATGTAGATTCTTTCAAACTGACTTCTGCTGTGCACCTGGTGCTCAAATTCAAAAATTTAACTCAGTCTCCATGGCAACCATCAGGCATTTAGGCCCTTATACTTGTCCCTCATGTGTCCCCTATGTGTTTTCATACATTTACACACAGGTACGGTGCGTTCCACGCCCTAGGGCACCCCACAAGCAGTGATACCGACCGTACATGCGCTTGTACGGTCCGGATCACAATATGGGCGCTGGCGTATGCGTACGCCACAGTAGTACGGACTGTACACGCGCTTGTACGGTCCGGATCACAATATGGGCGCTGGCGTATGCGTACGCCACAGTAGTACGGACTGTACACGCGCTTGTACGGTCCGGATCACAATATGGGCGCTGGCGTATGCGTACGCCACAGTAGTACGGACTGTACACGCGCTTGTACGGTCCGGATCACAATATGGGCGCTGGCGTATGCGTACGCCACAGTAGTACGGACCGTACAAGCGCGTGTACAGTCCGTACTACTGTGGCGTACGCATACGCCAGCGCCCATATTGTGATCCGGACCGTACAAGCGCGTGTACAGTCCGTACTACTGTGGCGTACGCATACGCCAGCGCCCATATTGTGATCCGGACCGTACAAGCGCGTGTACAGTCCGTACTACTGTGGCGTACGCATACGCCAGCGCACATATTGTGATCCGGACCGTACAAGCGCGTGTACAGTCCGTACTACTGTGGCGTACGCATACGCCAGCGGCAATATTGGCCCAGGGACCCTATACACGCGCTCCGAGCGTATGTACGGTGCGTATAACAACTGTCAGTGGTGACAGGCGGCACACAGACAGGAATGGAGCGGACAGGTATTGCCAAGGGTGGACACCAATGCATTGTCTGTGCAATACCACCTGTGTGTGACACAGGTGTGTCAGGATGTGATGTGGCACTTTACCCCTGAGGTGTGGGCAAAGCACATGTACGATGAGCTGTGTACACATGTCGTGTGTGATGGTGCGCATTGTACCACACATCCCCTGCACTCCTTTGACATGTGTGCATGTCGTACACACTAGTGGAGCCATGAGTCACTTGCATGTCCCAGTCACGGACACCCGCACCTGTCCCCTGATGCCAGGTACACGGAATATTACATATGACACGTGTATGGCTGCGTTGCATGCTGCAACCATGTCATGTGTGTGGCATGTCTTTCCATGATTTTGCTGTAGGTGTGTGATTCAATGTGTCAGCAGTTGCTGCTGCCAACATGTGTCTGTGTGTCGATGGGCATGGCACACTGTTCCGCACACCAGCCCACATATGTGATTTGCCATGAGGTGTGTATGTATCCAACTACACGGAGTATCAACACAAGTACATATCCACATGCTCCCTATGTATGTTCTGTCTCGACATGTACTCCTCAAAGGCAATGTGTGTGGCCTGTCCTATTCCTATGACATGTGACCAGTGCATATCGCATCCAACTACCTGTCTGTACCATACGCATACTACCTCTGCACATGTGTGGATGTCTGTGAATCCTGTGATGCGTGTGCATGTTCACTTACACTGGCCCACAGCTAGTCTCATGCCATGTCATCGTGATCTTGCCCCCCTCCGTTAGTGGCTGTCCCTTGGTAGGAGTGTAACCTGACTGGCGTTCGTGTCCAGGAACTGTGGCACAGACCTGACTCACAACGTGGCATATGTGTATTGGCTGTGTAACATGTGCTCAGTGCATTGACGATGTTGTTGTACAGTGCTCACTCTTAGGTGTTCCTTCCATTTCACTGCAGGGCTCCGCCTCTCCCTCGACGTATGCCAGACATTGCTGCCCTGCATGAACGGGACTGTATACGCCGCTACAGATTCAGCCAACGGTTGATTGATGAGTTGACTGGCCGGCTGGAAGCACAACTCCTCCCGCGCCACAGGTATCCAAGTGCACTGACACCCAAGTTGAAGGTGATGGCAGCCCTACATTTCCTTGCCACGGGTACGTTCCAACATACCATTGCTGATGTCGGGGGCATGTCCCAGACGATGTTCAGCCGTGTTCTGCATGATTTCTTAGAGGCCATGTTGGTTCACCTGGATGAGTACATTAAATTCCCAAATCGTGAGCAGTTGACAGATGTCAAGCGTGAGTTCTATGCCCTGGGAGGGATGCCCCATGTCATTGGGTCCATAGATGGGACACATGTTGCGTTGGTACCACCACAGGCACAGGAGGTGGTGTATAGGAATCGCAAACATTATCACTCCATTAATGCCCTTGTGGTGTGTCTGTCCAACATGGTGATTTCACATGTCTGTGTTCGCTTTCCAGGATCAGCACACGATGCCTTCATCATGAGGCGTAGCAGGGTGCCAGAAATGATGCTGCAGCTGCGGAACGAGCGAGCATGTATTGTTGGTGGGTAGACTCTGGCAGTTCTGTGTTTGGCGTCATCTTCCAATCTCACTGCCTGTGCTGACACACTTCTGTCCATGATGTTTCCTTGTAGGGGACGCTGGCTATCCCAACATGCCATGGCTGATGACGCCTGTCCGCAACCCCAGCACGGCTGCCGAGCACCTCTACAACAACGCACATGGGCGGACCAGGAGAGTCATTGAGAGGACGTTTGGACTTCTGAAGAGCCGATTCCGGTGCCTCCACAAGACCGGCGGAGCACTCCCATATGCCCCGGTGAAGGTGTGCAAGATCATCATCGTCTGCTGCATGCTGCACAACATGGCAGTGGAGGAAGCTGTTCCACTCATACTGGATCAAGATGACCAGGACCATCCACCCGTGGAGGATGAAGGGCTTGGTGACGGGGCAAGTGATGTGGAGGAGGAGGAGGCTGTGGAGGACATGCGGAGTCGGCTCATACGCAACTTCTTTGCTTAGTGGTGAGTTCCAGTGTCTGAGTGTGCACGCATTGGGCCGTGTGTGGCATGTGTTGCAATGTGTGTGTCCATCTGCATGTCTGCCAAGTGAGTCAGTGGTGTGTATTGAAGTGTCACTCAAGTGATGGCGCAATGGAAGGATGTTGTCTGAGGGTCATCATTGTCACCTGTCATGTTAACAACATGATACGTGTTAAGTACATGCTTGCGGATGTGCTCCTTTGTGCTGAATCCTTGTGTGTCTCTCTTCCACAGGTCCATGTGCATGCTGTCTGCTGGTGGCATTGTTGTGCTCCTGCTACTCCTCATGAACACAGCGACATGTGCTGATTCAGCGTCACATGCACGGGCAAGTGTTGAAATCTCCTCAGGGTAAGGGATGCCTCACGTCGTTTTGGGTGTGTGAATTGTTTGTAGTCTGTGTGCACTTCTCCGGTTCATGTGTGTTCCATTTGCATACATGGTGATCCTACATGGGGAACATGACATGGGGCAGGCTTCACCTGGAGCCATGCTCAGACTTGGTGACTGTCATGTGGCAGGGGATTGGGGATTGTGATGAGGCCATCATTGTGTGTAACACTGGCCTCGGAAACATACAGGTTGCACCGGGTTGACATGGTGTGTGATTGCCCCATCAGGGCCTCAATGGTGTATAGCGGCCTCTCCGTGGCAGCAGGGGGTGTTTAGCTGTTATCCGTCACTTGTGTGCCAGGTCAATGGGATGCCAGCATCTGTGTTGCAATGGGGGGTGCCAGTGTTGCTCCCACATGTACATCCACATGACCTGTGTATGTGTTGACAGAGTATCATTGTCATTCCAACACACATGACTAATAAATTTGTCCCTCTGTCTCCAAGGTGCCTCTTCCCTGTCAATGGTGCCCTGTTGCCACTGTGCGTGCCGCAGGTCTGGCATAGTTTTCATAGGTGGTGCATATGTGTCTATGTGTAGAGTGACAAGATGCTAGGGGTTTGTCAGGGAGTGGGAACTGTATTATGCACAAGATGCACAGTTCCATCCACCTCAAGGCAAGAGAGACCATCCCCCAGGGAAACTACAACATCTGTGTAGAATCCTACCCTGCAGTCTACGGACATGTGCCTCACGACTCCCATGGTACTTGTCCATATCCGGAGTGCATCTGCACAGCTCTGCTACTGCGTCGGGCAACCAGGCCACATCAACGTCCTAACGGGATGGGGGGAATGTTTCACAGCCAGCTGCAGGATGACCTTCTAGATCCACGCCCACACTCATGATGCAGCCCACAACCCCAACACAACCATGTGGCACAGTGATCCTAAACTGCATTCTGGCATCTCCATGCATCCAACCTTGGCCTAGCCACCATTCTCAACATCCGCCTGACGCAAGCATGCTGCACATTGTAGGGACACATGTCTAGACATACCTGGGAGCGGCAAGCCAGGTCACTCCACATGATCCCTGACCTCTGCGCATGACTGTTGCTCCCCTGAATGTGTCTGTAGCCACAGTTGTGCGGGAACCACTCAGCTGGTTGGGCCCAGCACAGGTGAGTTTGGTACTCCATGTCTGTATCAGATGAGACATTGGGACCCATGTGTGTCCTGGGCAAGACTGCGACCCCACGGTTTGGATGGTTGGAGTTAATTCTGAGATCAGGCATGCTTTGACTGTACGACACACACATGTATTGTAATAATGTAGAATCACGGCATCATCTTGTAAGTGTGATTAATTTATTTGTGGTGGGGTACGGGTTTGTGGGGATGACAAGAGGTGCACAGCGGGAGTGTAGAATCCAAAGTTCACTGGGGGAGTTGGTATCCTTGTCGTAGCAAAATGTCAGAGTCCATGCCACAGTCTTCGTCAACATAGGTCAGACAGTGACCAGCAAGTCCATGTGGCAGACAATGTCATGTGCTGCTATTGGGCCAGAGGGCCAGGTGCCAGGCCAGGTGACCTGGGAGATGGTGATGTTCTGCTGACTCTCACAGTCTTTTTCGTGGACGACCCACCTTCCTGCGGGGACCCTCGGAAGCAGTCCGTGACGATGTCTGTGACGCTCCGTCGGATGAATCCTCCTCCTCCTGATCCCTCCCTGTGTCTGGTAATGGCCTTCGCCTGGTGCCACAGGGAGGGTTGCCCATGTTGTCGGCAATCCGACGGAGTACACCGGTCATTTGGGTTTGCACCGCCACGAGCTCAGCCTGTCTATCCTCCATCCTTCCTTGGTGTTGCAGTTGACAGGCATGTTGCTGGGACTGCAGGGTCTTCATCTCCTGGAGGGTCCCCTTGATGTCATTGAGGGTGGACGCAATCTGGTCCATGCCCCTGGTGTCACGCCGGTATGTATCCAGGATGTTGCTGACCTGGGACACTACCGGGTCCTGAGCTGCCTGGTCAGGTTCGCGCCTCCGCCGTCCTCCACTCCCGCCACCCCTGCCCACGTGCACCTGGCCTGCCGTTGTGGGTGCATCGGGTCTCCGGGACCCCTGAGGGATGGCATCTGCGTTGCCGCCTGCCTCCTCCTGGGTGCCCGGAGGACCGTGTCCCTCCTGGGCAGACTGGCTGGGTGGTCGTGTGCGGGCAGGGCTCCTGGACGTCTCCTGGGATGTGGCAGGAATGGGGGTGGTGGTTGGCACAGTTGTACCTGACGCAGGTGCTGCAGGTGGTTGGACACCAGAGGGGCCAGGTTGGTCTGGGTCATCCACGGAGTGGTGAGAGTCATCGCTGGCGGTGGGGTCATCATCCCGCGGAGCCTGGTCCTGTGTGACTTCCCCCCCAGTGTTGGGGGGTGTTCGTCGACGTTGACCTGTGTGTGAGAGAGACAATGTTGACAGTGTCACATGTGGCATCCATGTTGCATGCATTTCTGATTTGGCACTCTTCCTCTGGGTAGTTGGATCTGTCCTGCATTCCTCTCACAGTGCACTTGTGCATGGCTATGTCCCTTGGCCACAGCTGTCAGGGCTTTACGCATGTGTGAGACACAATCTTAGTTGATGCATCTATTTGGGTACACAGTCAGCAGTGTGGTGTGCGGGCGTAGCGAGCCATGCAGAGGCGCCTTACGTGTTGCACTGTACGTGGCCAAATGGTGTTTTGGCAAGGCAATTTGATGTTGCAGGTAGGGGACTGAAGCATTTGTGACAGGGTTCTTACCGACACGGTGGGTGGGTATACTGGGTGTGTGGTTAGGTCTGTGCCTGCAGCACGGATGGACTCGTGCACAGATTGACACATGGACCGGTCTTCATCTACGGAAGGGGGGGTTGAGGCACTGCCAGACCTGGTCTGCATGCACACAGTCCACCGGCTGACGAGTGGACATGGCCACACCACCCAAGGGTGATTTAGTCTCCCTGTGTCTCCCTTCCTCCCTCCCTCTGTCACCCTCCTCCCTCCCTCTGTCGGTCTCCCTCTGTCACCCTACTCCCTCCCTCTGTCTGTCTCCCTGTGTCCCCCCTCTGTCTCCTTCCCTCTCATTCCCCCTCTCCCTCCCTCTCTTTGTCACTCTCTGTCACCTCAGGCCAGCTTCCTGGGCACACACAGTTAGCCGGTCTTTGAATGGCCATTGGCTTGTTCATGTGAGTTAGTCCCTGTTCTCCGGGCACCCATTGGGCAGTGTGTCTGAGTGTAGGCTGCTGCTGTGGCGGTGTGTGCTGAGACTCTATCAGAGCGATGCATCTTCATTGTCTGCTGTTATGTGCAAATTGTGCCTTCAGACCCATGGCATCCTGCATGGCAGCCATCATTTGCAGGCAAGACAGTACTGTGTGGGTACACACAGTTTGTATGGCTGTGCCCTGGGCCATATGGGCTGAGGGCATTGTTGTGTGCTTGTGAGTTGCTCAATGTTAGTTTTGCTGCCCCCACTCCCAGCATCGACCACATCCTGTGTTGTGTTGGTGTATTGTGTGGCCTGTGACTTGGCATGGCCCTGATTGATGCATGGGGCATGGAGGTGCCAGTGGCATGTGTGTGTTTGTGGAGTGTTGTTGTGTCCGGTGGTGGCTTGGGGGGGGTGGCATGCATGATTGATTGTGTATGGCATCCCCCCCATGTGAGGTGAGTTGTTTGTGTACTCACCAGGGTCTGGGAGTCCTGGCAGTCCGTGTAGTCCCTCCACCGCCAGCGTGGACATCACCTTCTCCTCCCAGGGATGGTATTGTACCGGTCTGGGGGGCGGCCCTCCTCCAGTGATGTTCCCCTGGTTGTGATTGTCAGTCATCTTCCTCTTGACCGTCCTCCGCAGATCGTACCACCTGGATTGGCACTCGTGCCTGGTCCTTCTGGTTGTCCCAACAGCATTCACAGAATCGACGATCCTCTGCCACATGGCGGTTTTTTCGGATATGCTGGTCTGTCTGACCAATGTCCCAAAGAGCTGTGGCTCGACTCTGAGGATTTCGTCGACAAGGATCTCCAGCTCCTCCTTTGTGAACTTTGGATTCTTGGTGGTGGACATGGCGTGGGGTGTGGTTGTGGGGGTGTGGGTGTGGATGGCTGTGGGTGTGTGGGTGTGGTAGTGGAGGTGTGTGTGTGAATGTGATGAGGGGGTGTTTGTGTAGGTGGTTGTGTGAAGGTATGCAAGTGTGAGGTTCAAGTATGGTGGTGTGGGTCGTCTGTGGGCTCTGGCAGCAGTGGGTCTGTTGCAAAGGCTCATGGTTTGTGTGTGTGGTCCATTTTTATTGGTCCATTTGTGGGTGTGGCTGTGTTTGAAATTTGTGTGGGTGTGTTATGAGGAGTGATTGAGTTTTGGGCCTCTGTTTGGCAGTTTGGCAGTTGCAGGTGAGTGTATGTGATGTTTGTGGGGTTGTTGGGCCTGTTTGGTGGTGTGGGGAAACTCTACTTGACTCTCCTTGTGTAAATATGGTTTGTCCGGGTTCAGTACGTGTTTTTTTGGCGTCAGTACGGTCCGTACATGCACTGGTGGGGGTGCGGTCCGTACATTCCCTGGTGGGGTGGTGGTTCGGTGCGTACATACACGGCTGGGGTGGGGGTTTGGTGCGTACATACACGGCTGGTGGTTCGGTGCGTACATACACGGCTGGGGGGGGTTCGGGGGCGTACATACACGGCTGGTGGTTCGGTGCGTACATACACGGCTGGGGGGGGTTCGGGGGCGTACATACACGGCTGGTGGTTCGGTGCGTACATACACGGCTGGTGGTTCGGTGCGTACATACACGGCTGGGGGGGGGTTCGGGGGCGTACATACACGGGTGGGTGTTTGGTGCGTACATACACGGCTGGTGGTTCGGTGCGTACATACACGGCTGGGGGGGGGTTCGGGGGCGTACATACACGGGTGGGTGTTTGGTGCGTACATACACGGCTGGTGGTTCGGTGCGTACATACACGGCTGGGGGGGGGTTCGGGGGCGTACATACACGGCTGGTGGTTCGGTGCGTACATACACGGCTGGGGGGGGGGTTCGGGGGCGTACATACATGGGTGGGTGTTTGGTGCGTACATACACGGCTGGGGGGGGGTTCGGGGGCGTACATACACGGCTGGTGGTTCGGTGCGTACATACACGGCTGGGGGGGGTTCGGGGGCGTACATACACGGGTGGGTGTTTGGTGCGTACATACACGGCTGGTGGTTCGGTGCGTACATACACGGCTGGGGTGGGGGTTTGGTGCGTACATACACGGCTGGTGGTTCGGTGCGTACATACACGGCTGGGGGGGGTTCGGGGGCGTACATACACGGCTGGTGGTTCGGTGCGTACATACACGGCTGGGGGGGGGTTCGGGGGCGTACATACACGGGTGGGTGTTTGGTGCGTACATACACGGCTGGTGGTTCGGTGCGTACATACACGGCTGGGGGGGGGTTCGGGGGCGTACATACACGGCTGGTGGTTCGGTGCGTACATACACGGCTGGGGGGGGGGTTCGGGGGCGTACATACATGGGTGGGTGTTTGGTGCGTACATACACGGCTGGTGGTTCGGTGCGTACATACACGGCTGGGGTGGGGGTTTGGTGCGTACATACACGGCTGGTGGTTCGGTGCGTACATACACGGCTGGGGGGGGTTCGGGGGCGTACATACACGGCTGGTGGTTCGGTGCGTACATACACGGCTGGTGGTTCGGTGCGTACATACACGGCTGGGGGGGGGTTCGGGGGCGTACATACACGGGTGGGTGTTTGGTGCGTACATACACGGCTGGTGGTTCGGTGCGTACATACACGGCTGGGGGGGGGTTCGGGGGCGTACATACACGGGTGGGTGTTTGGTGCGTACATACACGGCTGGTGGTTCGGTGCGTACATACACGGCTGGGGGGGGGTTCGGGGGCGTACATACACGGCTGGTGGTTCGGTGCGTACATACACGGCTGGGGGGGGGGTTCGGGGGCGTACATACATGGGTGGGTGTTTGGTGCGTACATACACGGCTGGTGGTTCGGTGCGTACATACACGGCTGGGGTGGGGGTTTGGTGCGTACATACACGGCTGGTGGTTCGGTGCGTACATACACGGCTGGGGGGGGGTTCGGGGGCGTACATACACGGCTGGTGGTTCGGTGCGTACATACACGGCTGGGGGGGGGTTCGGGGGCGTACATACACGGGTGGGTGTTTGGTGCGTACATACACGGCTGGTGGTTCGGTGCGTACATACACGGCTGGGGGGGGTTCGGGGGCGTACATACACGGGTGGGTGTTTGGTGCGTACATACACGGCTGGTGGTTCGGTCCGTACATACACGGCTGGGGGGGGTTCGGGGGCGTACATACACGGCTGGTGGTTCGGTGCGTACATACAGGGCTGGGGGGGGGGTTTGGTGCGTACATACACGGCTGGTGGTTCGGTGCGTACATACACGGGTGGGGGTTCGGGGCGTACATACGCGGGCGGGGGGTGGTGGGGTGTTCGGCGCGTATGCGGGCACATGTCTCCATGGTTGCTATGGGAGTTCGGTTCGGACGGTGTTTTTTGCGTACGGTTGTGAAATGGGGAGGACGGGAGGGATCGTACTTGCGCAGTCGGACTTTATTTTTCCGCACGGTGGGTTTCTCGCCCGGGGACGTGTCGGTGACTTTTCCCGACCCGAGGACGTGTGGGGAAATCTTCCCAATGCGATTCGTATGGACTTTTTTCCGTTCGAATCGTACTTGGCAGTTTGTACGCTACTTTGACGATTCGGACGGAAAAAAATCCGGATACGAGTCGGACGGGGAATTTTTTTACCGGATCGGAATTGGCACCTAAGTATGAGTTACTATCTATATGAATAAATGAAGTGGTGTTTGTATAAGTGTGTAGCTGAGTAAATGTAAGTATGATCCATTGTTTGCATAAGTGACTAGGATGACTGCATAAGTGAATAGGATGTGTGCTGGTGTGTAATGTCGATATAGGTGTATAAGTATATTTGATAGTGTTCTATTGATCATTCACAGCATGTATGAGTGAATCTATAGGTAAGTGATTAGATGTATGTGTAGATCTAGGAATCACTGAGTGGGTTTTTAGAAACTTGTATTGGTGTGTCGATGGATTCAAATATGGTACTCTGTATTTTACAGTGAGTGATGAAAGGTTATACTACTGTATGATGAGGTGTATCTGATTGTCAAGTAGAAGATGTCATCAGTGATGTCATTTGAGATGTCATCAGTGATGTCATCAGTGATGTCACGGACCATGTCTCGAATGATGTAATATGTGACATCATCAGCAGTGGATTGCGGGCGTGCAAGTTATAGTTAGCAGAACTAACTATAACGAAGTTGTTGGACTTGGCCCTTTTTGCAAGGTCATCCCTGAACTTTATGCCTTCCTCCTGTATTCTGTCTGACCTGTTTTTGTTGGTTTTATGACTCTGGGCACTTTACCACTGCTGATCAGTGCTAGAGTGCGTATGCTCTCCCTATTGTAAATTATTGTACAAACTAGTGATTCCATGATTGGTTGGTTTGGTTTACCTGTCAGGCCCTAGTACAGTGCACCAGGAATGCCCAGGGCTTGTAAATCCAAATGCTGCTGGTGGGCTTGCAGCCCTGGTTGTGCCACCCACAGAAGCAGCCTGTAAAAGTGTGTCTAAGGCCTGCCATTGAAGAGCCTGCGTGCAGTCTGGTACTGTCATGCTGACTGGGCAAGTGCACCCACTTGCCAGTCCCTAAACCTTCCCTTTTCTTCATATCAGAAACCCCTATGGTAGGCCCAAGGGCAGGGTGCATTGTAAGTATAAGGTAGGACATGCCCTGGTGTGTGTGGCATGTCCTAATAGTGAATTACAGCCATTTTCGTTTTTCACTATTGCAAGGCTACCTGTTCTCCTTAGGCCAGAATGGGCAGTTTGATTATTACATCATATAATCTTAACTGACTCAGGGAACACGGTAGAAATTCGAATTTAGTATGCCTGAACTCAGAATGATAAAATACATCTTTTAGTGAAGTTGGTTTTAACATTCTGTGTTTAAAAATACCACTTTTAGAAAGTAGGTATTTTCTTTTCTAAGCATTCAAACCTGCCTCTGCTAGGCTGTGTATTCCCTGTCTGGAATTTGAGTGACAGGGCTGGGGAATTCCAGGAGACAGGGTGAGGTCTCCCAGTGGTGAATAGAGAGATCTGCATCTAGATGGGTGGGAGGAGTTGCACCTGGGACCTGAATAGGGCTGTGCATTCCCTCCACAATGCTGGCTCCACCTCCTGTGGTGCGTCTGATGTCTCTGCCCTGCACTCTGCCCTGCACTCTGAAAGGAAAGAAGGAGTCAGGTAAACAAAGAGCTCCAGGACTGACCAGAACTGGTTTGAACACGGCAAAGGCCCCTCTGCCTTCAGAGGACAAAGGATTTTGGGGTATAAGTATTGTTACCCTGATCCCAAGAATTTAGATCACTTTGGGAAACAAGAAGAAACTCTGCTGGGGAGAGGAACCAAGAAGAAACTGAGGAGAGACTATCCCTGAAACTGGGGGATTGGCCTGCAGGGGTTGCCTACTGCTAAAGAGAGGAGAAAGGAACTTTGTGTGTACTTTTGCTCAACTTGTGAAGGATCTCCAAGGGCTTGGAAAAGAGCTTGCCTCCTGCTGAAGACTCAGGAACAACAGACTTCACCCCCCATCTCCCCAGAGTTCTTTGGAAGTGCCTGCTGCTGTTGTTGGGCCTTCTGAGGGACTGCGTGTCGCAAGGAGCTGGAAGCGCGACTCAAGAAGGAGAAGCGTGCCGCCATCGGAGCTGTTGTCGTCGCATCGCGTAAAGTGTGTCGCCGCTGCAGCTGTCGCATTGAGCGGAAGCATCTCGCATCATCCAGGAAGTGTCTCGCAACGCAGAAGAAGCGTGTCGCCATCGCAGCCATCGTAGTTGTCGCATTGCACCGCAAGAAAAGCGCCTCGCATCCACGGGAAGCGTGCCGCCGTCAGAGCTGTTGTCGTCGCATTGCGTAAAGGGGTGTCGCCGCTGCAGCATCGCATCGAGCGGAAGTGTCTCGCAACGTCGGAGAAGAGTGCAGCTGCCAAGGCCGCTGTCGTTGCATCGCGTAAAGTGTGTCGCCGCTGCAGCTGAAGCATCTAATCGAGTCTTCTCGCAACATCGGAGAAGCGTGCCGCATCTGGAAGATCTTCACGTCTTTATTTCTTTGCGCCAACATCTTCAACGCATCAACATCATTGCAACACTTTCGTTGCTCTGCGTGTCGCATCTAAAAAAGTACATTGGCTTAAAGTGTCAAATTTAAGAACTAAAGAGAACTAAGCAGAATTCTACCATCTAAAGTAACTGTATAGTGTATTTTTGTCGTTTAATGGTCTTGTGGTAAATCTATATAAAGAATACTTATTTTTTACATAAAACCTGTGTGGTGTCCATCTGTAGTGTTGTCACTTGATGTGTTCACAAATGCTTTACACACTGCCTCTGAGATAAGCCTGTCTGCTTGTGCCAAGCTACCAAGGGTGTAAGCAGGGGTTATTTTAGGGGTTTACCCCCTTACCCTGACTAGAGGTGAGGGTCCCTATTTGTCACAAGTGCATACCTGTGCCAACTAGAGACCCCCAAGTCTACCAGGAGGAATTTCAATGGTTTTGTACGAGTGAAATGTCCAGCAAACTATAACAGCCCTGAAACCTATGGTTTTTTCAGTGAATTGCTATGGATTTTTAAATGCTAATTCCTAACTATAACGTCTGAAACCTATGTTTTTTTCAGTGAATATATATATACATATATATATATATATACACACATACATATATATGTATATATATATATATATATACATATATATACATATATATATATTTAAATGTTTTTCACTGAAAAAACAAAGGTTAGAAGGACGTTATAGTTACTCTGACATTTCACTCATACAAAACCAGCCATTATTGTTAGCTGAGCTAACTGTAATGCACTGCTTATGACCTCGTATATTACATCACTCATGACATGGTCAGTGACATCACACCACAGACTTCCTCAGGGCTTTTTTTATATACTCACTATAGCTGCTATTTAACTTGAACTTTGCTGGTCAACTTGGAACACTGTGTAATATTAGCCCTGAGGAAGTCTGTGGCTCACACCACAAAGAGACGAAATACGTGTTGGCGGCTAGGACTGTTCTTGGAGAAGTTTTAAAGAAATAAAAGAAGATTAAAAAGACCTCTCGGTGTTGATTTACTAAGAACTTTGATTGATTGTGAAATATGCTCAGGATATATCTCTTTTTTCTTGTCTAAACTGTGTAGAATTTCTATACCTTCTGGTATATGGTGGGTGGCCATTACCATATCCTTGGAGCTACCTAAATTTTGAATTTTGATTAACTCACAACTCTGCGCAATTGACACCCAGCCACCCGTTCTGTGTAGTATTATTAATACTATATGTAATCCACGAAATACCACCTTCTCTGACTACTTAATAATGTGAGAGTAGTCAATAACTAAATACATCGAGGAACCTTCTTGACAGTCGGTTATTCTTCAAGTACATAAAAACGATGTCAAATGTAGTCCGCTTATATACGTTGGAAACATGCCCATAGCTTTAACTATAAATACATTGCATAATACCCACTTAAGTGGTTGATAATTGGTATTAAGGATCATAATTCCAAACTTTGAACCCACTAAATGTGGGTTAGTTATACTAAGTTGGCACACTTATTTATCGTGATTTGTATAAACTATGTGCTTCATATATCATGTAATTGCTGGGCTGTTATGACTAGCTAAGATTATAGCAACTATCTAGTTATGTAATTTAGCATTATCTTTGAAGTATGGGTTGCACAATAAAGTTGATAGAATAAGCAAAAACAACCTGTATTTAACACACACAGTATTTTGTAAACTCAGAGATTGCTAGACACACAATCTGTATGATCCAATGTGAACCTATATAAATGAGCCACATATATGAACAAATAACTTGCCTTTTTTTCCATAATGAATGAATAAAATGTATATATAGATGTATAGAAAATGATACTGTAATTTTTCAATGTAAATAAATTATAATTGTGCAAATATGTAAATAGTATACATATATAATTTTTATTATTGTAGATTATTGCATACTGTACCAAAAGTGTGTTTCAAAAAACAACTGAAGATGACGAATGTTGAAAGTGGACATACACTTTGAAACGGATGTATGACGATACATCGCGGACATTAACATCGCGTGCGTTAAGCACGCCGCTAATACATCGCGGTAACCAGCACATCGCGTTTTTTTACTCCGTGTGCCTTTGCAACGCGAGTGCGTTGCAGCCTATAGCCAAGTACGAAACATCGCTAACGTTTAGATTGGCCGCGGTTACATCGCACGTCATAACATCGCGTCCCTGCCGCCCCCCCTGTGTGTGGAGTATGCTCGGGTACATGTAGGCCCGCATCAGCACACCTAATTAATGCGCAATACGCGCCACAAATCACCTGTTCTGCAAGAGAGCTTTTTATTTTTTCTTGTAAATAATGCAGTGTAATGCAGTGTGTGCACATCTAAGTGCTAACCTGTTCTGGTCAGCGTGTGTGTAAAAATACGCGCCATCAATCACCTGTTCTGGAAGAACTCTATTTTTAATGCATTGTGGGCCATGTGCATCACGTGTTCTGGAAGAGCTCTTTTTACTTGTAAGTAATGCTGAAATACGCGATGTACATGTAGGGCCCCATCCGCACATCTAACTAATCCGTTGTTAGGTGCTGTTCTGCGTTGCCTGGCATCTTTGTAAATCTGGCCCAGGGACTGTTCCAGCCTTTGAGAAGCTTCCTGACCAGTGCACCAGATGCATGACCGCACTAGTCCCTGTCATAGAAATATTGTGCATCTGTGAGGCACCTCTAGTGCCACTTGCATCTACTGCAACATACATGTCGATGAGAAGGGTCCCAGGTGCATAGAGGAATGCACACTGATGCTGTAGTAATCTTAGCGGCTGGGTTCAAATAGATTTGGGAGGTGTAGTCTGCTGAGTATTGTACCTTGGACTGCATACTGTCACCTTATGGCCATTGTGGCTAATCGTATCACTGTGCCAGTGTTTTCTGCACTTAAGGTGATGATCTTGATCAGGGCCGGCTTTAGTGCTGGTGGCGCCCTGTGCGACAATGTTTGTCATCCATACTGGTAGGCAGTATAGTTTGAAACTGCTTGGTGTGAAGAAGCATGTATACTTTGCAGTGTGTATGCAGTTCTAGGATTAAAATTGATAGATCACTATCCTATATTAGGACTTTAAGTTATAAATGGCACGTAACAAAAGGATGTCTCTTTTGAAAGCAGTAACCTGCTGATCTGTTTACATCATCCGCACGCTGTAATGTACTTGCACTAACTTCACCTAAAAGTCCAAATCTCAACTATACAAGATGCAGATCTCTCTTCTACGAGTTATCTTGACATGTATGTGAGGCCTGATGATGCGCCCCCAGGAAGCCAGCACGCGGTGCGGTGGCACCGGTCGCACCGCCCTAAAGCCGGCCCTGATCTTGATGCCATTTAATATTTTCCCAACAAAGGTAACAGTGACCAAGTTTCCATAACCACACCCTCTCAGATGCATAGAATTAGTTATACAGCAGCACTCCTACCAATCATTCGTGTGTAAATCAGTGTATAGGAAATGTTACATAAGCCAAAAGACTAAAAGAGTCACATGTCATCCATACTGGTAGGCAGTATAGTTTGAAACTGCTTGGTGTGAAGAAGCATGTATAGTTTGCAGTCAAAACCTCAACTATACAAGATGCAGATCTCTCTTCGACGAGTTCTCTTGACATGTATGTGAGGCCTGGTAATTGCCTGGGAAACAAACGCTGCAGCAGGTGCTTCAAAAGCATAATAAACTTTCTAACACGCCCATTATTATCTTGATGCCATTTGCATAATAAACTTTCAAACACGGGCATTTAATATTTTTCCAACAAAGGTGATGATGCGCCCCCAGGAAGCCAGCACGCGGTGCGGTGGCACCGGTCGCACCGCCCTAAAGCCAGCCCTGATCTTGATGCCATTTAATATTTTCCCAACAAAGGTGATGATCTTGATGGCATTTAGTTGGTGACACAGTGACCAACTCAACGTGACACTAAAGTTCCATTTCATAATCTTTTTAAAGTAAAGCATTATCTTTTTCATGTTTTCCCAACAAAGGTGATGATCTTGATGCCACTTTCTAAGACGCCCATTATGAGCATAATAAACTTTCTAAGACGCCCATTATGAGCATAATAAACTTTCTAAGACGCCCATTATGAGCATAATAAACTTTCTAACACGCCCATTATGATCTTGATGCCATTTGTTAATATTTAGCACGCGGTGCGGTGGCACTAAAGTTCCATTTAATAATCATTTGTAACAAGTAAAGCATTATCTTGATATCGCGATGTTAAATACTGTGCGGTGGTACTAAAGTTAGATGAACGCGTTGTTAAGGCTCACGCGATGTTAAAACCGCGTTTAAAACGTCCACGAAGCAAATGTCCCCGCGATCTAAAACCGTGCAATGTAAAGACGGCCGCGATGTAAAAGCCGCGTTGCGATGGCAGCGCGTGAAGAAGCAGTCGTTGTAATGGGTGTTTCCCCTTTGAAACTAGCATTGAGGTATGTGACTACATAAATATACTAATGTGATTGTATATTGGTGACTATGACCCCTTATTTATGTACGGACACTTTACATGTACAAACATATCTTTCTTCCTCCCCCTGTATGGATGCCATAATGAAATGGTGTAATATAGCTAACTCCTAAATAGGATGTTTTTGTGTAAGTTTTAGAAAATTGTATCTTTACGTGTCTGCTGTTGTATTTATGTGTATATATCTGCAATTGAATGTTAAAAAAAGATGTATTTGTATATATTTTTTATAGTCTTGAAGAAGTCCCCATAGGGACGAAACATGTCGCCTATTGGTTATTGGATTCTTGATTTTGGATTTTATCATCTTTTCTCAATAAAGGACAATGTTTGAAAGAAAAAAGAACTACCACGTTTGAGAATTTCTTCAGATCATCAATTGTGACTTTTGTCTAAACTGGCTTAGAATGAATATATGATCTTTGTGTGAGGAATTCCTTTGTTGTTCATGTGATTTTGGGTTTCCAAATAGAGAGTATAGAGGGTTCTACTCTCTGGTCTTCCTGCACCATTATTACTTTCCCGGACTTTGTTTGGACAGGTGCGGCTGTTTGCTTTACCTCAACCCCCTGATTTGTTAATCTGTATATATACCAAGATGTATTGGTGAATCAGTGGGTGTATGAGTGACTGTATGGATGACTCAGTGGTTGCGTGACTGACTGTATAAGTGAGTGAATATGTGTCTCAGTTAATGTACGGGTGAGTGATTGGTTCTGTGTATTTGTGTATCTATCTGGCAGTTGATGTCTAAGTGGGTGTATGAGTGTGTTAGTGGGTACATGAATGGCTATATGGGTGATTGATTGAATGTCTGACTACGTCTATGGTTGTCTGGTTGTCTGTGTTTGTGGATGAGGAGGTGTGTGACTGCCTGTCTCTGACTGTTGCGTGTGTGAGAAGTTGTATGGGTGAGTGAGTGTCTGTAGGGCTGTGTTGGTGATTGAGTGCTTGTGTCAGTATAAGTGAGTGTATGCGTGAGTGAGTGAATGTGAGAGTGGCTATATAGATGAGTGCATGCTTCTGTTAGTGACTGTATAGCTTAATGAGTATGTGTTACTAATTGTATAAGTAAGTGGGTGGTTGTGTAACTGTTTGGGTGAGTAAGTGGCTGTATGATTGACTATATGGGTGACTCACTCAGTGTGTGAGTGCCTATATGGCTGTAGATATGGGAGTGGATATGTCAATGGCTGTATTAGTGAGTGAGTGGGTCAATGAGTGGCAGTATGGGTGAGCAAGTGGATGTGTGTATAGCTCAATGAATCAGTGAGAGGGTGTGTAAGTACTGGTATGGCTCTGTGAATGGGTTTGTGAATGGTTGTGTGGGAGTGGCAGTGGCAGAATTAAAGATTCTACATGGGTGTGAGTGGGTGCGTCTGAGCTGCTGTGGATTATGTCATCAGTGATGTCATCAGTGATGTCATTTGAGATGCCATCAGTGATGTCACTGACCATGTCATGAGTGATTTAATATGTGAGGTCATAAGCAGTGCATTGCAGAGGCGCAAGTTATTTAATTGCTGAATTTCTCTGGTTTTGTACAAGTGACATGTCAGACTAACTACAACATTTGTTGTCTTCCATGAATTTCTAAGGTTTTTTAATTGCTAATTTCTAACTAAAACATCCCTGAAACCTGTGGTCTTTTTCAGTAAATTTCTAAGGCTTTTTAAATGCTGATTTCTAGCTATAATGTCCCTTAGACCTGTGTTTTTTTAGTGAATTTCTAAGTTTTTTTAACTAGCAGTCATGTTTGCAGAGTGGTGGAGAAAGAGGTCTGGGCCTCCGACCTGCTCTCAGGAATTCCAATGTGTAGGACTTACAGGAGGTACCAGGAGGGCTTCTTGGCCCTCAAGGTCCCTCTGGAGTAATGTGGACTTTATCTGCCAACCAGTAGTGTGCCAGGAGGCGCATTGGCAGGAGTGGTGGACAAAGGGGGCTTGGTCTCCGAAGACCTCTTAGCAATTCTACTGCGTGGGACTTACTGGAGGTCACAGGAGGGGTAGTTTGCCCCCAAGGACATCCTTGGGGGCCAACTACCCCTCCTATTACTTCCAGTAAGTCCCACACAGCAGGATTGCTGAATTCTGATAGCAGGCCATGCCCCCTTTGTCCACCACTCTGCAACCACACTTCCTGGTGCGCTCTTGGTTGGGAGATGAAGTCCCATTCACTGCTGGGAGTCCTTAGGGGCTAACTAGCCTTCCTGTTGTCTCCAGTAAGCCCCACACAATGGGATTGCTGAGAGGTGGTCGCTGGCCACGCCCCCTTTCTCCACCACTCTGCAAACACGCCTCCTGGCGCGCTGTTGGTTGGGACATGATGTTCTCTTGCCTCTTGATGGTCCCTAGGGGCCAACTAGCCTCCCTGTTACCTCCAGTAAGCACCACACAGCTAGATTGCTGAGAGGTAGTCAGAGTCCACGCTCCCTGGCACACTGCTGCTTGGGGGATGAAGTCCACTTTAGTCTTTAGTGCTGGGGTCCTCATCGCCCCATCAGCAGTGCGCCTAAAGGTGCGTTTGCAGAGTGGTATAAAAAGGGGCGTGGGCTCTGACAACCTCTCAGCATTCCCACTGTGTGGGGAGCCCCCCATGCATGTTTCACAATGCAGCCTTTGGGAGGTGGCGGTCCCCAGGGCTGAGGGGGGCATGCGGTCCCCCGCATTTAAGATAATTAGCCCTGGGGAGGTGGCTGTTCCCGGGGCTGTGTGTTATATATAAAACATTATAAATAAAACCAAAATTAGCGTTTACCATAGAAGGACATAACTGATGAGAAAAAAGTCTAACTAAAAGTAAACTAAACAAGAAAATCAAACTGAAAAAAACCTTAACCATTAAAATCAGACAATAAAATCAACAATATAAAAGGCACTCTAATTTTATTAACTAAATACTTCGAAAGCGTCAAAGGCTGCAGTAGGAGGAATCTCTGCCGGAATTTCTGAACAGACCCTTAGGGAAGAAATATATAGAACTCAACAACTGCCGAACCAAGGGGCTGATTACGTTTGCGGAAGGATCGCCACCGCCAGCCATTCGGTGGTGGTCCTTCCACCATCTGACCGCGATTTTCCCCCCGCCACATTACGTTGGCGGAGGGAATCGCTTTCGGACCGCGGCAGACGCAAAGATCGTCTGCCACGGAACTGCCACATGCAATCGATCCTATTGCCTGGCGGACGGTCCACATTGTGTAAAATGTCCGCCGAATTACAATGCAAGAGTACAGCCAGCCTTTCTGTGGCAGGTAAACCGCCATTTAAAGGCTGGTGGGGATTGGTTTTGGGGGCCTGTTGCGGGCCCCACTTGTGTTGGTGGAGGTATGGGTGCACTGGGGGGAAACCCATGGTACCCCCCTACATTTCACTGCACCAAGTGGCAGGCACCATGTGGTGCCTGTCACGTAGTGCAGTGAAGTGCACAACATGCACTTTTAACATTGCGGCAGGTGCTGCTATCAGCAGCACCTGCCGCAATGTTAAAATGCAAGATGCGACATGCCATGGTGGCAGTCGCATCCTAATTTGGTGTGCAGAACTGCCGCATGTATTGTGGACGGTCCCGGTCACCACCACGATGGCGGACGGACACTAGTCCATCCGCCAGCATAATGAGCCCCTATGTGTGTAAAATTTATATTTAAACTCAAACTTTTTTGTAAATAAAATGTTACATGGAAAATAGCAAATAATTAACAAATCCCTCTACAACTTCTATCTCTTTATATGTCATCCTAAAGGAAAACACTACAACTGCGAAAAGTGATAACCTGCCAGAAAAAAACACATATCACAAACAAGCAAAAAGATATATCAAAGTAAGTATAAATTCTTAAAAATAGAAGCTCACCCAATAGAGTGTAAGAATAAACCTAACAACCCCATCCTCTACAAACTACCAACAAATAAACATTTTAAATGAAACTAATACTTTTTTCTTCAAACAGAAAAGAAAATGCCCCACAGAAAAGATGTAAAACAGTGTGAAACATCTAAAAAGAACGTACATGTAACTATAAAAAATGGAAGTAGTTGCATAATGTTATATGTAAAGAACAAATGTATAAACTTAAGAAAATTGTGTTTATTTATTCTATTACACTACTTTCAGATACAATGTGAGAGACAACTAAATATATAATATCCCAGAAAGGATAGCAGTTACTAAGTCACATGTGCTACCTACAACCAAGAAAGTGCATCAACAGAAAATGTGAATTGGAAATGCACCAAATATTTTTCAAATGCATGCTGTAGGCGGGCCACTACAAAAGATGATGCAATTAATGTAAGAGAACACAACCACTTCCCAAATGTGACAGGAAAAGAAAGGAGGTATTGCAGTATATAAGAGAGGCATGTGCTAACTCCCAGGAACCAACAACCAAAATTCTAAAAGATATATTGCCTAGAGTACCATAACACATCAAAGGCCAATTATCACCTATACCCACTTTTAAAAGTGTAAGTGCATAAACTTAAAAAGGCCACCAGTGATACTCCTACTGCCCCTAGAAAATACAAAGACATAGAAATACTTGAACATTTAAAAATGACAATAAGGGTCAATTACGATGCGGTTCGCAACCGACTGGCTTTTGGTGGCGTTCCGTCAGACATCCAGAGTATCAGTCCCAGTCGGAGCAATTTGGGTTATGGGAAAGACCGCTGCCTCAGAAAGGCTCAAGGAGCCCGTCGGCACGGCAGTCGGAGCCTAATCCCTACAATGGAGGCAATGCCTACGGAGGGAGCACCATAGGGATTAGGATGTGGCCCGCCGTCATGAAAAGGTTGACAGAAAGGGACTTTGGGGACCCCCATCAGGGCCTTCGTACCCCGTGGGCTTCTGCTATGTGCCCAGGAGGCCAAATGTAGTTTCCCCCCAAACATCCATGCACTATGTGCCAGGCACCACATGGTACCTGGCACATTCAGTGCATAGATGTATTCAAAATGCTTTTTACCATTACGGCTTGTGCAGCGGATCTTTTCCTGAGCCGCTGCACAAGCCACAATAGTAATAGGCATTTTACGACCGGGTACACAGCGGTCGTATCGTAATTCGACTGTCGGGACCGCCGCCTCCTTGTCAGGCAGTCTTGTGCCCGAAAAAATGTCCGACCAACATTGTGATGAGGCCCATAATGAGGATCCTTTCCTTTTATGTGGGAATTTAAACAATGAAAAACTAATCCTAATATTCTCTACAGAAGATAACTCAATAAAACTAAGCCATTGTCAAACCTAGATGATAGATGGAACCTTCAAAATGTGTCCCAAACCATTTACCGATACCTCTTATATATATTCTCTAATACCAAATAAACAAAGCAGCAATTTCTACAAAACCTTAAACCACATTAAACATAAAGCAAATTACTACTACGACAGAAAATAACCATAGACTTTGAACAACCCATGCTTCAAACTAGTTTCAAAATGAACCCCAACACAACCATACTAGAATGTTACTACCATTTCAATCAAAGCATGTGGAGACACTTCCAACAATCTGAACTATGTAGAATATGCTACAAACAGCCAATTTACCTTTGAAATAAAAAAGATGAGAGCAATAGTCAAAGTCCCTGTCATGGAGGTAGCTAACCACTACAATTTACTAATAGAAAGACCATTCTACCAACATAGCGAAAACAAACTAAGCCCCGTAATGGATTATTTCGAAGACACTTAGGTTGGCAGACTGTATCTCTCCAGATACGGATCCAACTCAAATTCCAAATACCATGGTGGAATGTCTATAACAGCACCTTGACACAGGAAGCCTAAACAAACAACACAGTGGAAGGATGGCACAATACCTTCCAATTCACACTAGGCAGAACCCTACCTACACTTCATAAATCTTTAGAAGTATTACAAAAAGAGCAAAACTACCAACAACTACGATTGGAGCAATCTGTTACCCAAATTGCTCCTAAACTTAGCAAACAAACCTAAAGAATGTACAACATGCTACAATTTAAAGTCAAACTCTTCATAAACAACAAGGGATTAGATTACCTAAAAATAATAGCTAAAAGCTTATTATAAAATAAAGAGAAACCTACAAAAGTGCTACAAATTGTCACAATATGTAAACCAACATCACAAATATTATTATATAAATAATAAACATAATATTGTATTACACGTCTAAACATTAAATAAAACTCCAATATTAAATAACACAGAGATAATAAAATAATACATGAATTATTACATGAAAAATATAAACCTCATCAACCAAAAAGCTCAAAGAACAAAATCAATCCATCGTGTAAAATAAATACAACACATAAACCACACATTTCCAAATGACAATCACATTATATTTACACAAACAATACAATATAATATTTCCCACCAGAAACAAATAAAATAAATATGACTTACCGTTCTGTAGCTGCAGATCTTCCTCTGTATCCATGTAGTCAAAAATAGTAATTCACCAAAAACAGGAAACTGCCCCTAAAAAATGCAAAACTAAAACAAATCCAATAGAGATCCCTTGAAGCAATCCAAAGTATCTAGGAACTATAAAAAAAACAAAAGTGTTTTAAAAAATAAACACTCCTGTAAACCCCAAAAAAATGAAGTGAAAGTTAAACTTTTTGGTATATTATAAACCAAAAGTGACTTTCTTAAAGAAAAGATAAGTCTCAATATCCATAAGACACTTTTGTGGACAAAAACATGTAAAGTAAACAAGAAAACCCAACCTCAAATCACATTACATTCCCAAAACACACATAGATTACACTTAATCATCATAAAATAAGCAACATAACACAATATAAAATAACATAATGATAAATTACCAAAATAGTGTACGAAAACCCAAAGCTACACACTAGTGAAAAACACTACTAATACAACAAAATGTAAAAAACGCCCACAAACAATACTATAACTAACCTCTAGACTTCCCCCCTACAACCACATACTCTCAAAAACCTTTAAAGATCTTTTTAAAGGACTTACCAGTTCTGATGAACAGCAGCACTGTACCGCGAGCTGGATCCCTGAAAATGGACTAAAAATGACAGAAATAGACTACAAAATAAAAGATATCAGTAAAAAAATGGCTGCTAAATGTAACAACAAAAAAGACTCCCTATAGAAATGAATAGGACATCATTTAAAAATGTTTAATAAATGTATTACAAAAATGTGAAAAATGATTCAACATCTAAAACATGTCACAAAATGTTCTAAAAACTGTTAAAAAGTGATAAAGTATAAATTAAAGAATCGTATAACATATTTACATGTATTTAATATATATTGAAAAAACTTATGTGAAAATGATGTTGGAAATATGTATATGAAACAATTTAGGAAATGTTAAATGTATTTTACAAACAATGGAAAAAGTGGAAAATATACAACATACAATACTATTTGAATATGATTTATATTTTTTATGTAATAAAAATATATTAAAATGTTTTGTCTATTTATAAAAGTTTATTTTTAAGTTGAAATATAATTGTTTAAAAATCTAAAAATATACATTAAATACTCTTTGAAAACATAAATACTGTTAGACCTGTCAGCCCTTTGGGTGGTCCCTCCTCATCATTATTTATTTTGTCCCACTTTTGCCTCAAACCCTGTTAGTATTTTTCCTTTTTTTGGGAACCACCAGACTTTTTAGTATTGATGCAGATTCAGGGAGCCATTTTATCTACCCCTGGAACTTCTGTCTGAGGGCCTGAAGCACAAAATGGTGGCCACCCATTGTCACCTGTGACATCACTGGAACCTACTAGAACCTTCTGCAACATTCTGGAACCCTGTGACAGTTGGAGGCGGTTTGGAATGTTGGGAAGCTAAGTCAGAAGTTGACAGTTGGAGTTGGCAGTTGGCACCTGACTGGTGAAGAGAGAGGAGCAGAAACCTGAAGGAGGAAGGAGTGAGGCAGCAGGGGTGGAAACTTGTGCCTGGAGTGGGGTCCATAAACCCACCCTTGATGCTAGTCCCTACTGACTGAGCCCAGACTGGAGCCCTGTGTGGGAGAAAGCAAGAAAAACCATCTTAAGGACCTGGACAGCAGGAACAGGCCTTAAAAGTAAAGAACAGCAAGTTCCTGACCTGGTTACTGGTAACTTCCTGAAATCCGACGTCGAGAAGCCTGGAGACCTGGAGCCCGAGGTGGAGAAGCGGCGCTGACTGGAAAGCAGACATCGTACCCGGAGCCGCCAGAGGTCGAGAGAGGGCGCCGACGGAGGTCGTGGAGAGTACCAGAGGTCGTGGAGGAAAACACCTGAGGTCGAGTGTGCGGCGTCGACGGGGGAGTGAAGTCCGCCCTCCGGAGTCGCCGGAGACCGAGGTGAAGCGTGCCGGAGGTCGGGAGTGGAGATCGCACTCCGGAGTCGCCGGAACCTGAAGAGAATCGTGCCGGAGGTCGGGAGTGGAGGTCGCACTCCGGAGTCGCCGGAACCCGAGGAAAGGAGCACCGGAGGTCGGGAGTGGAGATCGCACTCCGGAGCCGACGGAAGTCGACATCGAGCCAAGACAGCCCAACGTCATCGAACCGGAGGTCGACATCGAACCGGAGCCGCCTGAAGTCGACATCGAGCCAAGACTGCCCGACGTCATTGAACCGGAGATCGACATCGAGCCGAGGCCGCCGACATCGAGCCGAGGCCGCCGACATCGAACCGGAACCGCCTCCCGGCGTCGTCAAGAACTGACATTGCGCCGAGGCCGCCGACATCGAACCGGAACCGCCTCACGGCGTCGACACGACTACAGCGGCGTCGGAGCTTCATAAAAAGGGCAGTAAGTGGAATAGAGGGCGCCTAAGGCCCTGTGAAGCCCTAAGAGACTATCCTAGGGGCTAGAGAGGTGCTGGAACCAGCTTGATAGTGCCAGGGGTGAGCTGAGACTAATACAGAGGGGTTGTGTAGTGTGGGAGAGCCAGATCTCTAGATTCCCCCTTGATCTACCTCAGTTTAGGCCTCGGCCTTGTCCAAGCCAGGGAGTATACCCCTTAGGCCTACCAAATCTCTACAAGCTGGGATTGGGTCAAATCATCCCATAGTACCTCAGGAATGTGAACTGATTTTCAAGTGTCACTGTTGGCTTTTATTATTTATTGAGAGCACTGTATTTATTGTATTCATCCTATTTATTGCCTCACAGTATTTATTGTTTCACAGTATTTATTGTCGCACAATATTTATTGTCGTACAGTATTTATTGCCTCATAATATTTAATTGCCTGTTATGTAATGCACTTATATTTATGCCTTGATTATTTATGATCTACCTTATTTATTGAATCATTAAGAAAGTATTTATTTGACGTACCCTCCCACAGGAAACGCCTTGTGTACTGTGTTTGTATTATTATTTATTTAATCAGCAACTAAGAGAAAAGAAGATAAAGAGATATATTTTCAGTATAATTTTTAAGGTGTAGTGTCGTTTTTGGAACGGATGAACGCATGGTTATTGTGAGGGTGTGTCGTATGCTTAACACGGTGCCTTCCTTACTGCTCGAGCCAAGCTACCACAGTGTGTCTGGGAGAACACCACCACCCTTCCGGTGTGGGAGTGTGTTTTTCTAACATAATTGGTGTTCAGCGGTGGGATTGAGCTGTGCCTACGTACACTCGACAATAACTGTGGGTAGTCCATAGGCCTACACCGGGAGTTTTCTCAAAGCGGCCTTCCAAATTGTGAGTTTTTGTTTTTCCAAATTTACTCTGGTGGTGGGAGGAGGTATTATATAAGGTACCCCCCTGCATAGCTTCTGTAAAAACCTGTCCTCTGACCTGAGTGGGCAAGATGGAGTTTGTATTGGAGAATTTAGAGATGTACACCGTGGCCCAACTCAGGGAGTTTTGTCCGCGGGAGGGGGTGTATTGTCCCCCAGGAGCAAAGAAGGGTGCACTCCAAACCAGCTTGAGGGCTTGGGGGGAGGCACGACGAGAAAGCAAGGCTGAGGAAGAGGACAGGGATAGAGAGCCCGACAGTGAGGGAGCTGGTTTGTACCAACCTGAGGTGGGGAACCTGCCAGAGGGGCCCAGGACACTTTCCAGGAAGGGCAGCAGTGCCTCTAGCGGTGGCTTGTCTGAAGTGGAGTTAACGGACCGGAGAGAGAAAAGACAGCTCACATGGGACTTAGCAAGGCTGGAGAAAGAGAAGGAGGAACAGAGGATGGCTCACGAGTTAAGGCTGAAAGAGATAGATCTTCAGATCCTAAGAGTTAGGGCCCACCCTGTTCCTAATGGTGGCAGCGAAGAAAGCGAGTTCACCAGGGAACCCAAACCCTACTTGCCAAAGGACATAGTAGCTAGCTATGGGGCGGGTGACGATATCGCCAAGTGGCTAGCGGCCTATGAGGTCTCGTTAAGGGCCCATGGGGTTCCAGAGAGGTACTGGGGAGGGGGATTGTACAAGTACATGCCTCCAGCTGGTAGGGATGCATTATTGGCCCTAGAGCAGGATGAGCAGACCCACTACCCCACCATGAAAGTGGCGCTTATAAGAAAGTTTGGACTAACACCCGAAAAGTATAGACAGAAGTTCCGGGGTAGTCACAAACTGGGCACACAGAATTGGGTGGACTTCCTGGACTATGCGAAGAAGGCACTAGAGGGTTGGATACAGGGCAGTGAAGTGAGGAACTACGAGGGGTTGTTTGATTTAGTACAGAAGGAACACCTGTTCGAAAAATGTTTCCCTTAACTGCGTCAACACCTGGTGGATAGCAAGCTGACCAATCCCCGGAAGCTTGCTGAGGAGGCGGACATTTGGGCTAGTACCCGGGTGTCCACAAGGGGGACTGGAGGGGATACTCAAAAGGCCGGCCAGGGCGCCCCCCAGAAGAAAGAGGGAGGGGAAAAGAAAAAGGAGTTCTCCAAAGGCCCCCAAAATAATTTCCAAGGTAAGGGAACAGGATTCCCCCCTAGGGCTAACCCACCCAGAAACCCTAATCCTGGCCAGAGTCAGCAGCCAAGGGTTGTCCATTGCTACGAGTGCGGTGGCGTCGGACACTATAAGGGATATGCGAAGTGCCCGAAAAGACCACCCCCTCCCATTGGAGGAAAGGCCCCCGGAGAAGCTAGTGTAGTGCTCGGGGAGGAGATGCCCTTAACTAAGGGAAGGGAGTGGGCGGGTGTCACTTTAGTGTCCCTGGGAGAACGGGAGATGGTTCCTAAGATCCAGGTGCCCGCAAATACCGTAAAGTATGGGCAGTGGGTCACCATCAACGGCCAAAGAGGGGAGGCTCTGAGAGACACAGAAGCCAGTATGACTATGGTACGTAGCCAACTGGTGTCTCCAGAGCAGGTAATTCCCGATGTACTCCACCCAGCCGCGATGGCTGACGGCAGAACAGGCCACTATCCGGTGGCCGAGGTTCCCTTTGAATGGGGGGGGGTTGCAGGTTCACTTCGAGTTGCCGTAAGCCCTGCCGTGCCAGTCGATTGTCTGCTGGGGAATGACATGGAGCACAATGCTTGGAAGGAGGTGGAATACCGGACTCATGCCGAGATGCTGGGTACACCTGACTGGGCCTGTGTCAGCACAAGGTCCGCGACTGCCCGGAGAGGGAGTTCGTTTCGGCTGGAGCCTGGAACAAAGGCCCAGCCAGCTGCCAGTCAAGGGAAGAACCGAGGACAGGAGGAGCCTGCCCCGGCGTCCGACCCCGTAGGACGGATAGGCCACCGGAGGTGGTGGACCAGGAGTCCGCGGTGGGGGATGTTACCAAACTGGAGGACCTACCCATCCCGGCCGAGTGGCACATGGAGGGAGGCCCGTCCAGGGAGGAATTCTGCCAGGGCCAGAGGGAGTGCCCTACCCTTGAGGGACTGAGGCGACAGGCCGAAGCCCAGGCAGCAGGGAACGTTGAAGGGAACTACAGTGTTTACTGGGAGGATGGCCTCCTCTACAGTGAACCCAAGGCACCCCTACATGGATCGTCACGAGCCTTGGTAGTCCCTCAACGTTCTCGAGCCTTCCTTCTGGAGTTGGCTCACGAGATCCCCTTGGCAGGACACCTGGGGCAAGACAAGACCTTCGCCCGTCTTGTCCCACACTTTTATTGGCCTCAAATGAAAGTGTCGTCCGACACCTACTGCCGGACATGTGTGTCTTGCCAAGCCAGTGGGAGAACGGGGGTGAAGCTGAAAGCTCCCCTGGAACCACTTCCTGTCGTTAGCACCCCCTTTGAAAGGGTGGGCATCGACATTGTGGGTCCGCTAGATCCGCCTACGTCAGCTGGTCACAGGTTTATCCTGGTTCTGGTGGATCATGCCACACGGTACCCAGAGGCAATACCTGTGAGGACCATAACAGCACCTGTTGTGGCTAGGGCCCTGATGGGAATCTTTACCCGAGTGGGTTTTCCCAAGGAAGTTGTGTCCGACAGGGGGACCAACTTCATGTCAGCGTACATGCGGGCGATGTGGAAGGAGTGTGGAGTGACATACCGGTTCACCACTCCTTACCACCCCCAGACCAATGGTCTGGTGGAGAGGTTCAACAAAACCTTGAAGGGCATGATCAGAAGTCTGCCTGAAAGCCTGCGGAGGAAATGGGACGTCCTCCTACCCTGTCTACTCTTTTCTTACAGGGAAGTGCCACAGAAGGGAGTGGGCTTCAGCCCCTTCGAGCTTTTGTATGGGCACCCTGTACGTGGACCTCTCAACCTGGTGAGAGACGGATGGGAAAGAACTCCCAGGAAGCTTCCCCAGGACGTGGTGAGCTACATGCTGGCCTTCCGGAGCCAAATGGCTAAGTTGTGGAAGCAAGCTTCTGACAACTTGGAAGCCAGCCAAGCAGTGATGAAGGCGTGGTATGACCACAATGCTCACCCGGTGGAGTTGGAGCCTGGCCAGAAGGTGTGGGTGATCGAACCAGGAGAGCTTAGCGCCCTCCAGGATCGCTGGTCAGGACCCTTTGAGGTATTGGAGAAGAAGGGTAAGGCTACCTATTTGGTGGACCTTAAAACCCCTCGTCAGCCCCTACGGGTGCTGCACGCCAACCGCCTCAAACCCCACCACGAGGGGCCCGAAGTCATCTTGATGATGGTGACTGACGGAGGAGAGGACGTGGAAAGCGAGCCTCTCCCCGATTTGTTTGCGTCTCAAGAGAAGGATGGGTCGGTGGAGGGAGTGATTCTCTCCCCATCTCTAACTCCTGAACAGCAGGAGGACTGCCGCCAGGTCCTGGGACAGTACTCTTCGTTGTTCTCCCTTGTTCCGGGTAGGACTCACCTGTGCGTCCATGATGTGGACACAGGAGACAGCCCACCTGTGAAGTCCAAGATCTACCGGATGTCAGACAAGGTGAAGGCCAGCATTCACGGTGAAGTCACTAAGATGCTGGAGCTAGGAGTGATCGAACCTTCTAGCAGCCCCTGGTCCAGTCCGGTGGTACTAGTACCAAAAGCTGCACCACCGGGTGCCCAACCGGAACTGAGGTTCTGTGTGGACTACCGGGGACTGAATTCAGTAACCAAAACTGATGCTCATCCGATCCCCAGGGCGGATGAATTGATTGACCGGCTGGGAGCTGCCCAATATCTAAGTACCTTTGACCTTACTTCAGGGTACTGGCAGATCTCTTTGACTGATGGAGCAAGGGAAAGGTCAGCCTTCTCCACGCCCAATGGCCACTACCAGTTCTGTGTGATGCCCTTTGGGCTCAAGAACGCACCTGCCACGTTTCAGCGCCTGGTAAACCAGATCCTCACCGGAATGGAGAGTTTCTCTGCTGCTTATCTGGATGACATAGCCGTCTTCAGTAACAGCTGGGAGGATCACTTGCGTCACCTGCAAGCTGTTCTCCAGGCCCTGAGACAAGCTGGATTAACGATCAAGGCCAGCAAGTGCCAGATCGGGCAGGGGTCGGTAGTGTACCTTGGACACTTGGTGGGTAGGGGAGCGGTGCAACCCCTCCAGGCGAAGATCGAGGCCATCATGGCCTGGGAACCCCCCAAGACTCAGACTGAGGTCCGAGCATTTTTGGGCCTCACCGGATACTACCGCCGCTTCGTGAAGGGGTACGGTACCATTGTAGCCCCCCTCACGGAGCTCACGTCCAAGAAACAACCTCGACGGGTAGTCTGGACGGAGGCTTGTCAGCAGGCCTTTGTGAGACTGAAGAAAGCCATGTGCGAGGCCCCGGTCTTAAGGGCCCCAGACTTTTCCAAGGAGTTCATTGTCCAGACGGATGCATCAGAACATGGCATTGGGGCAGTATTATCGCAACTCAATGAAGAGGGTCTGGATCAACCCGTGGTCTTCCTATCCCGGAGACTACTTCCCAGGGAACAGAAGTGGAGTGCAATAGAGCGTGAAGCCTTTGCAGTGGTATGGGCTCTGAAGAAGTTGCGGCCATACCTGTTTGGCTCACACTTCCTGGTTCAGACCGACCACAGACCCCTTCGTTGGCTGATGCAGATGAAGGGGGAGAACCCCAAGTTGTTGAGGTGGTCTGTTTCCCTACAGGGAATGGACTTTCAGGTGGAACATCGGCCTGGAGTGGACCACGCCAATGCAGACGGTCTCTCAAGGTATTTCCGCCTTAGTGATGAGAACTCCCAAGGGGTTGGGTAGCTCTCCCCACTTTCAGCTGGGGGGGACGCGTGTTAGACCTGTCAGCCCTTTGGGTGGTCCCTCCTCATCATTATTTATTTTGTCCCACTTTTACCTCAAACCCTGTTAGTATTTTTCCTTTTTTGGGAACCACCAGACTTTTTAGTATTGATGCAGATTCAGGGAGCCATTTTATCTACCCCTGGAACTTCTGTCTGAGGGCCTGAAGCACAAAATGGTGGCCACCCATTGTCACCTGTGACATCACTGGAACCTACTAGAACCTTCTGCAACATTCTAGAACGCTGTGACAGTTGGAGGCGGTTTGGAATGTTGGGAAGCTAAGTCAGAAGTTGACAGTTGGAGTTGGCAGTTGGCACCTGACTGGTGAAGAGAGAGGAGCAGAAACCTGAAGGAGGAAGGAGTGAAGCAGCAGGGGTGGAAACTTGTGCCTGGATCGGGGTCCATAAACCCACCCTTGATGCTAGTCCCTACTGACTGAGCCCAGCCTGGAGCCCTGTGTGGGAGAAAGCAAGAAAAACCATCTTAAGGACCTGGACAGCAGGAACAGGCCTTAAAAGTAAAGAACAGCAAGTTCCTGACCTGGTTACTGGTAACTTCCTGAAATCCGACGTCGAGAAGCCTGGAGACCTGGAGCCCGAGGTGGAGAAGCGGCGCTGACTGGAAAGCAGACGTCGTACCCGGAGCCGCCAGAGGTCGAGAGAGGGCACCGACGGAGGTCGTGGAGAGTACCAGAGGTCGTGGAGGAAAACACCTGAGGTCGAGTGTGCGGCGTCGACGGGGGAGTGAAGTCCGCTATCCGGAGTCGCCGGAGACCGAGGTGAAGCGTGCCGGAGGTCGGGAGTGGAGATCGCACTCCGGAGTCGCCGGAACCTGAAGAGAATCGTGCCGGAGGTCGGGAGTGGAGGTCGCACTCCGGAGTCGCCGGAACCCGAGGAAAGGAGCACCGGAGGTCGGGAGTGGAGATCGCACTCCGGAGCCGACGGAAGTCGACATCGAGCCAAGACAGCCCGACGTCATCGAACCGGAGGTCGACATCGAACCGGAGCCGCCCGAAGTCGACATCGAGCCAAGACTGCCCGACGTCATTGAACCGGAGATCGACATCGAGCCGAGGCCGCCGACATCGAACTGGAACCGCCTCCCGGCGTCGTCAAGAACTGACATTGCGCCGAGGCCGCCGACATCGAACCGGAACCGCCTCACGGCGTCGACACGACTCCAGCGGCGTCGGAGCTTCATAAAAAGGGCAGTAAGTGGAATAGAGGGCGCCTAAGGCCCTGTGAAGCTCTAAGAGACTATCCTAGGGGCTAGAGAGGTGCTGGAACCAGCTTGATAGTGCCAGGGGTGAGCTGAGACTAATACAGAGGGGTTGTGTAGTGTGGGAGAGCCAGATCTCTAGATTCCCCCTTGATCTACCTCAGTTTAGGCCTCGGCCTTGTCCAAGCCAGGGAGTATACCCCTTAGGCCATCCAAATCTCTACAAGCTGGGATTGGGTCAAATCATCCTATAGTACCTCAGGAATGTGAACTGATTTTCAAGTGTCACTGTTGGCTTTTATCATTTATTGAGAGCACTGTATTTATTGTATTCATCCTATTTATTGCCTCACAGTATTTATTGTTTCACAGTATTTATTGTCGCACAATATTTATTGTCGTACAGTATTTATTGCCTCATAATATTTAATTGCCTGTTATGTAATGCACTTATATTTATGCCTTGATTATTTATGATCTACCTTATTTATTGAATCATTAAGAAAGTATTTATTTGACGTACCCTCCCACAGGAAACGCCTTGTGTACTGTGTTTGTATTATTATTTATTTAATCAGCAACTAAGAGAAAAGAAGATAAAGAGATATATTTTCAGTATAATTTTTAAGGTGTAGTGTCGTTTTTGGAACGGATGAACGCATGGTTATTGTGAGGGTGTGTCGTATGCTTAACACGGTGCCTTCCTTACCGCTCGAGCCAAGCTACCACAGTGTGTCTGGGAGAACACCACCACCCTTCCGGTGTGGGAGTGTGTTTTTCTAACAAATACCATTTGAAAAATGTTCCATTTCTTTATTCTATTAAAATGTTTGACAAATATTCTTTATTACAAACATACAGCATTTTTTTTATTATGGGCCACATCACAAGGCCGGGGGGACTGCCACCGACAGGCCGTCAGTGGCAGGCACACCAACAGACAGCCCTTTGGGCCGACCGCCGTATTAGGAAGCAGGCAGTCGGACCCTTGTCTTTCGGGGGACAGACCGCCGCCTTCGCCAGGATATAATGATCACAACGGGCAGCGGTCGGAATTGTAATCCTAAATGGAGGTGGTGCCTGCTCAGGCACCACTGTCAGGATCACTGTAGGAAAGTAGCATCTGCTTTCATGGTCACCCCCACTTTATGCTGGTGTCATTATGTTTTTCTGACTAGTCTGACTGGGATCATGCTAATCAGGACCCCAGTCTCTGTGCTTGTTCTCCAAATTGGACAAGGTACATTCCAGATTGGCTGATGGTGTACCCTGAAAAGTCCCTAGTATATGGTACTAAGGTACTCAGGGCATAGGTACACCAGGGTTCTCCCATGGGCTGAACCATGTATTATGCCACCCATAAGAGACCACTCAAATTGTGACTCCAGTCCTGCTATTGCAGCCTGTGTGAGCTGGTGCTAGCACCACTTACGACAGATATAGGTTTCCCTATATCTGAGGTCACTGCACTTAAAACCTATAAGTCCCCCCTAAGGCAGGCCTTTCAATCCTGAAGGCAGGGTGCTGGGTCCTAAGTGGGAGAGTGCCCCTTCATGAGCAGGGCACCCCTATAACCTTCGCAGTCCATTCTCTTGGGTTTTAAGTGCATCAGCCATTATGACATATAGAGTGGCCATGCGTCATTACGCTATGACCATCTCTAAACTGGCTGTAACAAACCCTGTCATGTTTGGTATCAAACATGATGGAATCATACCCCCACACTGTAAACGGTGTGGGTGAGAGGTATGATTCCTTGCACTGTAAAGCTCCTCTGGGAGGCCCTTAGTGCTCCCGGTACCAGTCTTCCAGAAACGGACAGCAAGCTAGGACTGCTACCGACCAAAGACATTTTTCTGCCCTCCTGCTGTCGAGCCAAGCTTGAGCAGGGGAAGGCAGAACAATAGATATCCTGTCACATGGAGGTGTGACCACCTCCCAGACAGGTTTTAGTGAATTAGGGCAGGGTGGGGGCACTTGCCAGCACCACTGAGACTGTTTGAAGGGCACATTTGGTGCTCTCCTTGCATACTCCAGTTCCAACCATTTCAGGGAGCCTTTGGCTCCCACTCTGGTGTGAAACTGGACTAAGGACTTGGGAGTATCCCCCCCACGGTCCAGCCCCTCCTCTGGGAGGGACCCCTGAATCGTCCCAACCCTCTCCTGAGGGTACTTAAGGGCTGTGGGTGGGTCCCCAAAATCATCGTGGGGCAAGATTCAAATCAGATACCACTTCAACTTCGACCATCTGGACACTCTGGACTTCGCTTTGGGAACTGAGACTGCCCTGGGGAAGATTCCTGCTGCTCCTGGTCTTATCGTCCTGCTGGTCTTCTGCAACGTCTGTGCCCAAGCTCCATGCAGGTTCTTCACCAGTCCTGTGGACATCTAAGACACCTGAAGGAATCTCCCTTGGAGTGAAGGAGTCACTCCCCTGCATCTGCAGGAACCCCAATGCAGCTGACCAGTCTGCTGATCCTGGGCTCCCATGGACTCCTAAAGGCTCAGAAACACAGGTGGTAGTTCTGCAACTCCCTCAAGGCCTGCACTGTCTTGATACCGAGTTTGAGGCAAGTGTCCCTCGTCAGAACCGTTGGAAAAGAACCCCTGTAACCTCGTTGACTTGCCGTTGTCAAGCCTTGTTGACTCTCTCCTCCAGAGATCTTTAGGCTCCAAGAAGCTCCAACCTCAAGCAACTCCAGCAGCCAAGATCTTTGCCCTCACCGCTTCCTCTGCACCGTGGGCCTTCTTCATTTTTTTTTTTTTTTTTGGAAAAACCTTTATTGCACATAAAAACTCAATAGAAACATGGGCCTACAACCACCAGGGCCGGCCGCTAATATATACATGTTCAACAACATCAAGGAAGCAATGGGCCCCCTGGGGCTCAGCCGAATTGACAAAGTACCGAGTGCACCTCAGAAGTTATCCGGATACATACATTTTAGAAATACAAACAAAAAAGGAAAAATAAAATAACACCAAAAGACAAGGCGGAAACCATCGAAAAAGAGGCGTCTAACCACGGCTGGGGGACCACACAGTTCCAACTCCACCCTCGGGTGGTCAATGAGGATGATCAAGGGGGAGGTGGGGGCGACGGGAGAGCCACAACCATCTACAGGTGAAATGCAATAGTCCGGGAACCTCAGGATCAGGGGGACAAGGCAGCATCAGATGAGTCCACGAGGGGGGGGGGTGCAGATGTTCCCACGGTATGTGTTCCACTGGCCCCAAATTCTACCCCACGCCCCCGGCTTACCCCGGGCCACATACACAGTCTTCTCTCTGCACATGCACCAGTCCATGTTCTCCTTCCATACTGACACGGTGGGAGGCCGCCGGGAACCCCAAAGCTGTGCGATGTCCCTCTTAGCAACCATGTTCCCAAGGGCCGCCCACCGAGTCTGAGCCGCATTATAATCGTTAGGCTCCCACACGTTCAGCACACATCGGCGAACCTCAGGCGACCCCAGTGACACATTCCATGACAGCATGCACCCGGCGCCAATACTCCGCAACCTTACGGCACTCCCAGAGAACATGGAGAAAAGTGGCGCTGAGCCCACAGCCGCGCCTACAGAGCCCGTCTTCAGAGAAACCCATCAGAACTAAACGAGGGCCCGTCACGTAGACACGGTGGAGAATTTTAAGCTGGACAAGACGGAGACGCGCGGGTATGGCCACCTCCTTAGGGGAGGACAGCGCCGACTGCCAGTCCTCGTCGTCCAGTTCCACCCCATCCCCGATCCACGCCTCCCGCAGACGCACGAGGAGATCCGCCCGAATGTTTATTCGTTTTTTATAGATAAGGGAAATAGTACTGTCGGGCAAGTGACCGTCGAGTATGCGGTCCTCGAGTGGCGAAGACACAGGGACTGCAGTCCCGGCCCCGATGGTCGAGAGCAAAGCGTGGCGAACCTGAACGTACCGAAAGAACTCCCTCTCACTCAATTCGTACTCACTCTGCAGCGCAGCGAAGGATTTAACCGCACCCTTCACCCAAAGGTCACCTACTCTGCTGATGCCAATCGTGTCCCAACGCTCGAATCCCTTCGTCGTCCAGAGGCTTCCCAATCTTTCAGACGCAAACAAGGCGGTCGCGCCCGTCAAGCGATCATTCCAACCCATGGCCACATTCGCAGCCTTCCACAAGCGTACTGCAATCTTAGTGGGACCGGTTAAGGTCCTCCCAGCCGATCGAGAGTAAAGCGCTCTGTTAAAGTTGCCGCCAGGCAACAAAAATCTATCCATTTCGAAGGCCGGATTCGGACCAGGTGAGTACGTTGCATGGTTAATAGCAGATAGCTGGGAAGCCCAATAGTACCTCCTGATGTCCGGGAGCGCAATGCCCCCGTCGTACCAGGGGAGAGTCAGTTTTGCAAGAGCAATACGTGCACGACCGCCCCAAACAAGTCTCCTTTGTAAGCTCTCTACTTCCCGGAAGTAGGCCGCCGGAATAATATCAAAGGAGTTCTGAAGTGCGTAAAGAAATCGGGGAAGAGACATCATTTTAAAAAGTGCAGCACGACCGAGGGGAGACAAGGGAAGCTTACGCCAACGAGCCACGTCTAACCTCAATCTCCGAAGTGGAGAGAGGAGATTATGCTCGTAGCGGACAGAAGGATCCAATGAGACGTACACCCCCAGGTACGTAAAGCCGGAGCTGGACGCCTTAATGGGAAAACGAGAAGGCAAGAGAGGAAAGCCACCGGATATAGCATAGACACAGGATTTGGACCAGTTAATGATCAAACCAGAGTTCTTGCCGAAGGAAGTGAGGATGTCAAAGAGCACATTGAGTGACTTACGTGGTGAGGTGAGGTACAAGAGAATGTCGTCCGCGTACAACGAAACACGATCCTCGAAGCCAGGGGCCCACTGGATCCCTCTTATCGACGGTTCCCAACGGAGCCAAGCAGCGAGCGGTTCCAAAGCTAACGCGAAGAGCAGGGGAGACAAAGGACACCCCTGCCTAGTGCCCCTCCCAAGAACGAAGGGCCGGGAAACCCTCCCATTAACGACCACCTGTGCCAGCGGGGCAGCGCATAAGAGTTTAACCCAGTTAATAAATCCCGCCCCGAAGCCAAACTTTGCCACGGCGGCCCAAAGATACGGCCATTCTATCGTATCAAAGGCCATCGTGGCGTCCAAGGAAACCAAGATGGCCGGCTCTGAAAGATATTCCGCCCTTGCAAGTACGCCATGTAGGCGCCGCAAGTTAAGGGCCGTATTCCGGTGCGGGATAAAACCGGATTGGTCCGGATGCACCAGATCGCAAATAACAGTAAGCAGGCGGTTCGCAAGAACCTTGGCAAGGATTTTCGGCTCTGCGTTCAGCAGAGAAATAGGCCTATACGAGGCGCAACGGTCCCGAGGCTTACCGTCCTTGGGAATCACGACTATAGTGGCCAGGCGTTGGTCATCAGGGAGAGAGCCGAGTTCAAGCGACTCCGAGAACATACGACGGAGAAATGGCGCAAGCTTATCTGGTTGCAGTTTATAGAGTTCAATCAGGAGTCCGTTGGGGCCCATAGCCCTGCCTGAGCGAAGGGAACGAATCGCGGTGGCAATCTCGTCAACCGAAAGTGGGGCATCCATCTGCTCACGCTCCTCCACCGACAAGCAGGGCAAGGCAATATCCTTCAACAAGTGACGAGAGTCAGCCTCATCTCTAGTAGACACCGGGGAGTACACAGCACAGAAGTAGTCCGCAAAACACTCCACAATCTCACCAGGGTCAGTCACACTCACTCCCTCCGACGTCTGAAGCACGGGGACCACTCGATTCACTCTCTCCTTCTTATCAAGCCAAGCAATCAATTTACCCGCCTTATCCCCGGCATCATACAGTCTACCCTGCTGTTCCCTATACATTGTCCGAGCAGCATCCGTAACAAGGGACTTATTTTCGAACTGCTTCAGGCTGAGGGCATGAAGCCCGTCCTGAGTGACACCCGTCTCCAAGGCAGCCTCCAACCCCGATATCTCAGCCTCCAACGCAGCCACCTCCCCGTTCTTAGCTTTCTTGGCCTCCACGATCAGGGATAGGGCGTGTCCTCGGAGGACCGTTTTGAAGGCCTCCCACAGGGACACTGAGGACAAGACGGACCCCTCATTCTCCAGAAAATACTGATCAAGCGACTTAATGAGACCCTTGCGAATCTTGGGGTCACGCAAGTACCAGGGGTTAATGGGGGCGATCCGCCCGGCGGATCGCATCCCTGTATCGAAGAGGAGCCACAATGGGGAATGATCGGAAATGCCCCGGGCCAGGTGCTTAACCTCCCGGACCCGGGTGGTCTGGGCCGCGGGCATTAGAAAATAATCTAGTCTGGAGAGACTCCCGTGGGCCCCGGAGTGGAATGTGTACTGACTCTGTGTCGGATGCATCAACCTCCAGCAGTCCACCAGACCGAAAGTGTCCAAGAACCCGCCGAACCACGCCTGGGCGGCAGAGAGGGCCCTGGGGGGGTAACGATCTAACTCGCTAGAAATCACGGAATTAAAATCCCCACCCACAATCAGGAGACTATCAGGAAGTTCAAGTAACATACGACCCACATCAGAGAAAGTGGAGGTCTGGAGGCCCGGGGGAACATAGACCGAAACTAATGAAAGAGTTTGCCCCTCCCACCGCCCAGTCAAAGACGCATAGCGCCCTCTATCATCAAGAGTAACTTTGTCAATCTCAAGCGGGAGGGAAGAGCGCAGCAAGATGCCCACCCCTCTGGAGCCAGTGGTGAAGCCAGAGTGTGCGACCAGTCGGTAGCCCCCCCTGTTCATAGCATGACATACATTTCCCACCAAGTGCGTCTCTTGAAGAAATACCACATCAGGGGCCAATCGACGCAAATATTGCAACACAACCCCACGTTTGATACGGTCCCCCAATCCGTTGACGTTCCAAGACATCTGTTTCAACCCGTCCCCCCCCATCCCAACACAAGAAGCTGGAGTCCCCGGGCACGCAGCCAGACACCTGAAACTGAAAGAAAACAATAACACCGCCTTGAAAAGAAAAAACACACAACCCATCCACCACTGTCACCCTCCCACCCCCACACCATTGCCACCCCCCCCACCCTGCACCCCTGCGGGCTATACAGCCCCCCCAACTTGCAGTGTGCCTGTCGCCCTAACAATCCCATGCTACAAAAAGACCCTAGAGGAGGAAAGGGACCCGTCCCCGCCCGCACCCAGACGAAACATTAATAGACAATATATACAATTGAAGTAGAACCTGGCTGAGCACAGAAGGAAATGTCAAAGTGGAGGACCAAGAATTATTCCCGCAGAGGCCCACCGCCCTCGGCACCGCCAGTACGCCCAGTTCGGTCTCCCGGTTCCGGCAGGGAATCCAACCAGTCACTCACTGTGTCGGGGCTTTCAAAAAAGAGAGTCCGATCTCCATTTTCCACACGAAGCCTGGCAGGGAAAAGCATAGAGTATTTGATGTCCAGATCTCGAAGACGGCGCTTCACCCCCTGAAAGCTCATTCTCTGTTTCTGAACGAGTTGGGTGAAGTCCGGGAAGAGGTTGACGGAGGAATTCTCATATTTAACTGGGCCGTGCACCCTCGAGGCCTGCAAGATCGCATCCCGGTCTCTGTAATGAAAAAGTTTTGCAATGATAGGCCTCGGGGGAGCGCCTGGTCGAGGCCTACCGCCCGGGACCCGATGGGCACGCTCCACGGCGAAGAACTTGCTCAGGCCTGAAGGAGCAAGATGATTGAGGATGAGATCCTCGACCATAAGGTCCACCGGACGATTGTTGGAAGTCTCCGGTACACCTATGACACGGATATTATTGCGTCGTGCCCGACCTTCGAAATCCTCCAGCCGCCGGGACATCGCGTCGTTTGCAGACTTTAGATCGCCAAGAGTTGCCTGGAGGTCTGAGACATCGGTGACAAGAGTGGATGTCCTCAAGTCCAGCGATTGAACCCTCTCGTTAGTCTTAGAGAGATCCGCCCGGATTAACGTAACATCAATGGCGACCGTGTCAATTTTACGGGCCAGAGCCTCGTACTGCTGGGCGATGGTCTCCCTTATGCCGTTGATGGCGCCCATAACGTCCTGCAGCGACAATTCCGTGGGGACGGACGGACCCCCACCGGAGTCCTCCATGACGGCACCCGCCGGCCCGGGGGTCCCTTTACCCTGGGTATAGCGATCCATGATGTTACTCTGGACTGGCCCTCCACGCAGTGATGTCTTGGTCTTCCGTTTCTCGGGATCCCCCTTGCCCCCCATGTTGGGCGATGCTCACCGATAGCAAGGGGGCACCAGCAGATCAGACGCAGACTGTCCGAGAGCCCGTTCGGGAGAGTTGAGAAAAAGGCACAAATCAGTCCAGTACCAAGGCCGGAGGACGCCCCAGCCGTGCAAAGTAGCTCCTCGATCAGGACATGCAGAAGTGCAAAAGCGAAACTGAAAGTGGGGGCGCGGTCATTGGCAAGGCTCCGATGCCGCTGTTGTTCAACTACTCCCCGGCCCCACGGTTCACCAAAGCACCGGGCACAGCTTCCAGGTGGGCCTCCAAAATGCAAGACGCTGTATTTCAGGTTTCCCCGGTCCGATTTTCGTTCTGAGAAGAGTTATGGATTCAGCCAAGGTTCATCTTCCAGAATCCGTCCACAAATCCAGGATAATGTCAGGATAAGTTGCGAGGAGCGGCAAGGGTCCGGGGAGCCCTGTGCTCACGCGACCATCTTGGATGCGCGCGAAGCTCCTCCCGCCTTCTTCATTTTTGAGCTGCTCGAGGTCCTATTGCGACTCCTGTGCCTCTAGCCCGTGGGCCCTCTTGAGGGTCTTCTTTGGCTCTAGTGGGCTCCCCTGCTTGCTTGGGGCCTGCTCTGACTTACTTACTTGCCGTGGGTCACGTGGCCCTTGCTGGTCCCGACACTGGACCTTTTTCATCGACTACGTTGTTTGCCGCTGCCAAGGCTTGTTGGTGTCCCTGCCGGACACTGACCCCCTGGCTCTCGACATCCAATGTGTGTCGCTTGAAAATGGCTCCTGGTCTTCCACAGTATCGCCTGGTCGACACAGATGCAACTTGAAGGGTACTGTCAACTATCCTGCATCTACCGACATCGGTGGGCATTTGTCTTACTTGCCTCCTGGTCACTCCTGAGTGGCATAGACTCTGTCCCCTTTGCTTGCAGGTTCTTCTCACCTTCAATTCATCTTTGGGTTCCACTGGATTCCTTTGTCTTCTTCTCCAGCAGCATTTTTCCTGAACTCCTCCATTGTGATCTACGGCGGTTTCCGATGTTATTTGACACCTATGCACCCGGCTTCCCTGTTGTAGATATCCTGGTTCCTGGGGTATCAGTGGGTGGGATAACTCTCCAACCTTCCATCTTCCAAGGGGTGTCTTCAGAGTCCACTGTGAAGGGTCCTTTTTCTTTAAAACTGCAACCACTACTTACCTATTGACTAACGTTGAACAGGCGGTCGTGTTCCCACTCTGCACACGGCCTCCGTGGGGTTCCTAGATACCCACCTTGGGTCGTTCCTTGGGTCCCCGGCTCTTCTACATCTTGTGGTTCCACTCTTGTTTTGAGTCATGGTTCGCATTCCACTATTTTAGTATATGGCTTGGTCTCCCCCATGGAGACCACTGTGTATTTGTGCTACTTACGTGCTCTATTTCTTAAGTAATGTGTGAATTGTGTTGGTATCTCCAGGTAGGAGATAATACAATGTGTTAGCGAGTGTTTGTAATAAAATACATATTTTTATAACTACACTGTGTGATTATTTTTCACTTAACCTACACCATAATATTAAGTACTTTTAAAACAAGCTGCTTCACTTCTTCTGGACTAAGCCTGAAGGCTGTCCTCCACAGCTACCACTTAGAGAGCTTTCTAAGGTTGTCTGAGACCACTAAAATCCCCATAAGGGTTGTCTGGATTAGTGCAGGGCTCTACACTTACATAAGTGAGCACCATATACTAAGCCAGCCTCTCACAATCATGATGTCAGTTTCCCACTGACTTTTCATGGCGGTCCAACTGCCATGAAAAGGCTGTTCAAAAGGGACTTTAGGGGCCCCAAGCAGTGCCGCCGCCCACGTGAACCAATGCTAAGTGGTCAGGGAGGCACATGTGGTGCCCTCCCAAACATCCATGCACCGTGTGCCAAGCACCACTTGGTTCCTGGCACACTGTGCATGTATGTTTTAAAAATGCGTTTTTCTACTGTGGCTTGTGCTGTGGCCCTTTTCTTGGTCAGCAGCACAAGCCACAGTAGAAAAAGGCAGTTTACGACGCCTACACTGCGGTCTGATCAAAATGTCCAACTGCCATCGTAATAAGCCCCTATATTTCTAAACACCAACAATACTAATTAAATAACGTAAACTACTTCTACTACATACAAATGCAATTTATGGTTCAAATATCTTTATTGTATTTAACATAAAACTAGCAACACAGATAGCTATACAATGCTCTGAGAGCAAATGGTATTGCAATATTAATAACAGTAAATACAATCCCCCCCCCCCCACCAAAACATCAAAATGCAATAGGCTTGATATCACAGCCTGTGAGAATTCTTTGTTCAATTGGACTCACCTTGTGTCACCGGGGGCGGCGGAGGGTGATATCGGTTAGCCTTAGTACACATAAATATTTGGGACAAGTAAGCTCCTTCAATTAAGGAGAGAGTAGCATTATAAATGGGTGCCACATTTTCCCGGATGTATGACATTACAACGCGTGTTATTCCAACGCGTGCAGTTACATCGCATGCGTTACAACGCATGCGATGTTACAACGCTATGCCATTACAACGCAAGTCTTTACATCGACTTGCGCTAGATGGCGTGTTAACATTAGAAAAGTGTAATTTACTATTCCAACTCCAGTCCACTTAACAGTAGGGAAGGTGTTGGGATAGTAAACTACACTATTTGTGATGTTAGCACGCCATCTAGCGCGTCGATGTAAAGACTTGCGTTGTAATGGCATAGCGTTGTAACATCGCATGCGTTGTAACGAATGCGATGTAAAAGCTGTGCGTGGTAAAAACCGCGTTGTAATGGCTGTTCCCCCATTTTCCCAATTGAGGCAGATTGTGCTTGTAAGAGAGATAGAGATCTTTTCCACCCCCAAGATATGCCATAAGCGGTGAAGCCACCCCTGATACTTTGGAACACATCCTGTCCCCCAGTGGGTTAATATGTTTTGGAGGGAGGCTCCTAGTGCCAACCCTATCTGCCTCTCTCTACGGGATTTCAATTGAAAGGTAAGCAGGTTGGGCAGGCCCAAAAGAATGTAGGAAGGGAATCTGGGAAGTTCTGTGTTCAAGTGCTTATCAATGTCATCGATGATCTTAGTCCAGTATCCCTCCAGTTTAGGGCAATTACATAATAAGTGTATTAATGTGCCTGGAGGCCCGCAACCCCTACATTAATCTGGTTTTTGTTCTGGGTTCCCTCTGTAAAGGCGCACTGGTGTTAGATACCAGTATGTAGTTATCTTCACTGCAGTTTCTATACTGGCTGCATTGTGAGCTTTGTGTTGTGCTATGAAATACACTTTGCACCTCTCCTTCAGTTTCAAGGGTCTCCCTAATTCGGTCTCCCACCCCTTCTGGCATGCAGTTTGCGGTAGCGTAACAAAATGGTGTAATGTGTAGAGCTGCCCAAGATCGTTGTCAACGGGAAGGGGTATGACTTCAAGTCTCTACTCTGACCCACCTGCTCCCAAACTTCCATTGTAGCTCTAGTAATTGGGGATATATAAATACTTTTCTGCCATTGTGGTGTCCTCAAGAAGGGGATTTTCCACAAATGGTGGCCCGCAATGGCTCTATCTTGAAATAGCCAGTGCTTTTCAGATTCCTCCTTATTCCACTCCACCAGATATCGCGACTGTGCCAATCGATACTATTGTAGTAGATTTGGAATATCCAGGTCTCCATTGGCAACAGACTGATAGCACTGCTCTCTTTGTATGTGAGGGTGACCATCGGCCCAAACAAATCAATTCATTTTGCTTGAATTGTCCCTGGGGGTGGTGTCACTGGGAGGGTCTGGAATAGAAACAAAATCTTCGGTAGGGCAGTCATCTTAAGGGCACCAAGTGAGGGCTCCCTTTAAATGTCAAAGTAGGGATCGATAATTCAAAGCGTTTGTCTCTTTTATCGTAGCTGCTAATTGAACCCCCAAATACGGAATGGAGTCAGGCTCCCACTGTAACAGATATTGCATTGCCAGTTGTGCCACCATTGTCGAAGACGCTGAAAGATTAAGAGCTTGGGATTTACCAATAGTAAATCGGAACCGTGCTGAATCTAGAGGTTGACCAGCATAGAGATTTCTATAAAAGTCCAGAAAAGACGACAGTATTAAACTGTCTTCAACTATCTCTGAACCATCCGGTGCCTGCAAGGAGTATACGGTCGCCACTTGCCTTTGCATATGTAATCTGTTAGCCAACAGTCAACCGCATTTGTCCCCCTTCTGTAAAATGAATGCCGGAGGCATAGTGCCACATGTTTAGCGTTATCGATGTTGAGGCCTGCAAACTGAATGCAGGCCGCCTCAAATTGGCGCCAAACCCTCGGAGCCCCTGTGCGTTGATGGATGCGTTCCAGTTCTTTTACACATTGAGAGAGATGGTCTCGCTTTTCCTTACAAATTTTAATATCTGCAGCCGGGATAGCTATAAATTCCCCTCAAATTACTGTTTTCAGGGCTCCCCGAAGTGTTGTGATGGCAACATCAGGAGTATCATTAAATTCCATAAATTTTGCCATGGCTTTATTCAGTTGGGTCACTACTTCAGGTCTCTGTAAGAGTGCTTCCTATACTATAGTCTCGACGTTCATGTAGATCAAGTGACTGGGGGGTGTGCCATAGTGAGGGACATAGCAAAGTGATCCAAAAGTGAGCATGGCTCTATCTCCAATGCTGTGGACAGGTAGAGCAGGTCTTTTGTCCCTAGAAAATAATCAAGACGGGCGTAAGTTTTATGGACAAGGGAATAAAAAGTGTAGTCCTGTGTGGGAGGGTTGTGTTCTTGCCAGATGTCTCACAATCCCATCTCCTGTAGCCATTCTTTGCCCTTTTTTATTAAGGCTCCAGTATTTTCATAGCGCTGTGCTGATCTGTCTAACTCATCATCAAAGACTAGATTGAAACCCCCACCGCCCCAAAATACCAACCTATCTGCTGTAGATAACACATCTGTTATTGCCTTGCGTAAGAAACTGTGTAAGCAAGTAGTCTGCCTTTTATTTCAGCAGCCCTGTCGCCCACTTTGCCCCGGAAGGACCTGGATACCAAAATAGCTACACCAACCGTTTTAGAGGGAGCAGAAGAGAATAACTGATGGGGGAAGGTGCGGGATTGAAGTCTACGCCAATCTCTGGTGAGCAGGTGCATCTCCTGAAGGAGGCAGGTATCTGCCCCCGACTGCTCAAGATATGACAAAATGGCTCAACGGTTGACAAGACTTTTGAGGCCCTTCACAGTCAACGTTGGGGCTTTCAACGTATCATGAGTCATATGTGCTAGATGTTGGCAGTAGCTGTGTTGGAGTGTGGATGTGATACAAGTCCCGCAAGTGACCCCCTGGGATAGCATGGAACCCCTTCAGAAAAAATAATGTTTAAATGGGATATCCCGTAAGTTGAGTACATTTCCCCTAGAACATTAACATGGAAAAACAGAAATAGAAAAACATTTTCATGGAGTCCAATGCTACGAGGAAAGACCTGAAATCTCTTTGGAAGAAGAAAATTAAGGGTTGAAGTGTGGCTAAGGTCCTGGACCTCTCCTCCCCCACCCACCCCTGCCACTTCTGCAATGAAGGCAATCGTTTGACGCCCAGGAGCTTCATGTTTTGTTGAGTGTATCTGGGTCCCGAGCTAATGAATCCAGTACTGCTTTCCGCTCCATCGCGATGGTCTCAGGATCAGGTTTTATCCAACCAGGTGGTGGGTTCCATCAACGCCATTGGAGACGCTGGCAGGGATTTTGTTCACTAGGTCTAAACTGCTGGTCTCCTGATGCTGGATCATCAAGGCAGAGTAGTTGACGTGCCCCTGTGAGTGACCACAGCTGATGTATAGTCCATTTGGAAGATAAGCCAGAATGGATGGACCCAAGAGTGAGAAACTCCCATGCAGTGTAGATGGGAGGTCACAGAGCATAGGTCCCACCATTTCTGTAGTTAATGCTGCTAAGGCTTGATATAACGCAGGTGTAGGCCCTTAAAATGTACTGACGACTTCTCAAAAGCTTTGCGTAAAATTATTTCTTTCAGTTGAAAATCATGGATGCAGACCAGTATGTCAGCTGGGGGGAGGAGGGGCAACTCAGACCTCAGAAGGCCCACCCTATGTACTCGGTCCAATATTATCTCCATGTCATGCAGGGCTTCCAGAATATGAAGACATAGGGGCTCTCTACGATGGTGGAAGGACTGCCATCGCCGGGTCGGCGGTGAGGTCACCCGGCCCTGCGGACCGTAATTCACCCACCGCCAGATTACGATGGCGGTGGGATCCAGACAGCTACCGTGGTGGAGGCAAAGCCTGTCCGCCACGCAACCGCCACAGGCAATTGTTACGATTGCCCGGCAGAGCGGTCTGCATCCATGAAATGGTGGCGGTGCCGAGCAAGCACCGTCCACCTAATTAGGATGATGTCTCCAGCCAGCCTTTCCGCGGAGGTGCAACCGCTGTTGAAAGGCATGTGGAGTTTGGTTTTGGGGGCCCGTTGCGGGTCCCCCTTGTGTAAGTATCCCCCTACATTTCACTGCACCAAGTGGCAGGCACAGTGTAGTGCCTGCCACGTAGTGCAGTGAAATGCCCAACATGCTCTTTTTGACATGGCGGCGGTGCTGCTGTCACCAGCCACGGCCGCAATGTTAAAGGTGTGGATTCCGACCACCGTGGTGGCAATTCCCTCATAATTGGGTATGCGGGACAGCCGCATGCATGGCGGACGGTCCCGGTTTACACCACCATGGCAGACAGAGCTAGTCCGTCCGCCATCGTAATGAGCCCCATAGTTCTTTAAGAACAAAAAAGGGTACAAAGTTCCTCTGGTACGTAGAAGAGTTGGTTCAGAAAGAAAATGCCATCAAAAACGGCCTAGTGGTAACTTGGGGAATTCCCTTAGTTTGAACTAGAGCTCTCACACACCCAGCAAGCTGGGTGTCATGCTTCATCATATGAGCTCTGCCCCTCGTCAAGGCGGCGCTGCAATCCTTGACGGGCACCCGAACCGGGGCTCTTTATCGGGGATCTTCTGTTCCTGCCGGTTGGTGCATGGGGGTAAGGGGGCCTGAAATGTGTAGATGTGTGAAGTAGTGAGGTTAAAAAGGGTCAGTTAGTCCTTGTCAATAATTTATTCGGAAGGTAAACTACCCGGTTAAAAAAGGTGTAGAGTGGCTGATGTACTAGAAAAAGTGTCTAATCATGAAGCTCTACTCTATAGATCGACATGTTTCGTGCCTCGTGTGTCAGGAGGATCTTGGCACTTCTTCAGGATCATGAGCGACTATCTACACTACGTGGAGATGTGTGTGCTACCTACCACGTCTTCAGGTGCATTGCCTGCGGACACGGGTGAGAAAAAATAATAATAATATTCCGGATGACACTCTGAACAGTTCTCTTCTAATTAACAACAAGGGTAATCAAAAAGTTGAAAACCACAGAGTTAAGGTTTGTAAATATAAGCATATAACAATTTCTTAATCATATTACCAGTTGGTGTATATTGACACCCAATGTATAGTGCAAAGGAAGAGTATGCAATAGAAATATTGAGGTTCAAAAACAAATAAAATACTCATGGACAAGGGATTGTAGCTGCGGACTCACCTAGTGGGCTGCTAGAATTTGCTAGCAACAGTCCTGGCGGTGACTAGAGGACACCGATTGGGTCCTGTGGGAATGGGCATATATTTACAAACCTTAACTCTGATCCTGAAGAAGTGCCAAGATCCTCCTGACACACGAGGCACGAAACATGTCGATCTATAGAGTAGAGCTTCATGATTAGACACTTTTTCTAGTACATCAGCCACTCTACACCTTTTTTAACCGGGTAGTTTACCTTCCGAATAAATTATTGACAAGGACTAACTGACCCTTTTTAACCTCACTACTTCACACATCTACACATTTCAGGCCCCCTTACCCCCATGCACCAACCGGCAGGAACAGAAGATCCCCGATAAAGAGCCCCGGTTCGGGTGCCCGTCAAGGATTGCAGCGCCGCCTTGACGAGGGGCAGAGCTCATATGATGAAGCATGACACCCAGCTTGCTGGGTGTGTGAGAGCTCTAGTTCAAACTAAGGGAATTCCCCAAGTTACCACTAGGCCGTTTTTGATGGCATTTTCTTTCTGAACCAACTCTTCTACGTACCAGAGGAACTTTGTACCCTTTTTTGTTCTTGATTACTGGGGCTTGTACACTGGACCTCATTAAAGAAGCCCATCTGCCTTGTCCCTCTCCTTGCATTACTATACTACCCCATAGTTCTTTAACATAAATGATTAGGTCTGATCCTTCCACATTTGTGATACCCCCCTGATGCGAATGTTATTGCGCCTCAACATATTTTCTAAATCCTCTGTTTGGGCTTGCAGGGCTATCTGTTGCTCTTGAAGGCATATGACCTCTTATTGTAGTTGTTCTATTTCCTCGTCGCTGGCTGTTTCATAATCTTCAATGGTCGAAACACGCTCTCATTAGCTTCCACATCTTGACACACCTCTCTGAGAACAGTAGATAGATCTTGTTTGATTACATGCAGATCTTCTCTCAAGGATGCAAACAGATCTTCAAGAAAAGGCATGTGTTATTTGGCTATCTGGATCATTGCTGTCCTGGGCCTCTCCCAGTTTTGGGGCCAATGGACGCTCCACAACTGGAGTTCCAGTAGATTTAGTTAGCATATCTTTCAAAGTGCGATCTTTCTTTGCCTGAGCTGTCATAGATAGGAGGGTTCGGGTATGGCATAACATGCAAGCTGATATTTATCTGTCGCTACCCGATTGTCGGGTATCAAATATCAAGGCTATGGATGGGACTAGGGGCCCCAGAAAGATGAAGATATTGTTTTAAAATTTGGGCAATCAATGATGATAAAGTCCTCACCCCTTGTGGAGGTTGTGGGCAGTCACAGCAAAGGGAGTCAGAGACCAAGGGATCAGCAATGAAAACTATCCTGATGGTATTGCTTTAGTTATTGAGTCATGTATACCACTGCAGTGAAGGAGGAGCTCCAGACATTGCAATACCCCCACAGTGTCTCAATAAGTGCAAGACAAGCCAACATGAATGTTTCAGAGGTGCTGCTCTCTCCAAGTATCATGAACTGGCAGTGGTAGTTGGTCCTATCTATGAGCAGAATGGCAATGATACGTGCACCTGTAATGGGCACCTTAAGTGCCTCGTTCCCCCACGTGCGCTCTGCTGAAAACAGTCAAGAGGGGGCCTGGAAGTAGCTTGAGAGGCAGGGGCCAACACAGTTTCATCAGCGAGAGCAGTCACCGGCATAGGGGTACAAGCCACACAGAACATGCTTCTCATCATGGAGGTAGGTGCTCCTAGCATTCCAGTCACTGCACCACTCTCCTCTGGTCTGCCCGACCTAGTCCATACAAGCAAGCCCCACTGGTCTGCTATCAGCCCTAGGGTTCACCACTACAGCACGGCTGCAGCAGGAGGGTTGTGGTGGCCACCTACCGGGTCAGCCTTGCTCCTCTGTTCGTCTTGCCTGGTAGACAAGGTGGGAGGCAGCCGAGCACTGGGAAAAGTGTAACGCCGCCAGGCAGATGGGGCCCAGCTGCCTACCCTCAGCCCAGACCAGCGGCTGCAACGCCTCTGCTCTCAGCCTCCCTATGCGATGACCTCTGCACAGCTCCAATTGGCCCACAGCGCCTGTTCACGCCGGCCGGGGGCTCCCCGGTCTTCTAGCCTCGACGGGGACCTCCGCAGGTCATCTTCACTGGGCAGACAAGGCAGCTAGGCAGCCCTGGTCAGGATCAGGGGTGGAGAGGCTGCGAGACCCGTTTCACCGCTCCGCCATTTTGGCCACGTCCCCCACAAATACAATTTTAAAAAAGGATTTCTCACTAAAACTATAAAATTAAATAATCACCCTCCAAAGTAAAACATTTTTAAAAACTATTGGAAACTAAGGAGCCCATTAGTTTGCCATAGGAAACGGCTCTGACCCTTGGTCAGAGCCGTTCCTACTGCATCTTAATCGTCTGTTTGGATTTGTTTCCGACTGACCCATTTTCAGGGAGTCAGTCGGAAAGGACTCCAAACCGGATTTCCAATTGGCTTCCGATGGGCTTGGAGAGCCCGGCTGCCATTTGGAAAGCCTCCAGTAATCCCTCGGGAGGCTCTTTCTGTCTGTGGGATTACAATGTCGGATTCTGACAGCCTTTCTGTGCCGGCCTTTCCGACACAGAAAGGCTGTCGTAAGTAGACTTTGGGGGCCCCCAGCAGGGCCCCCATGGGTGCACGGCCTCCAGCTGGAGTTCGATGAGGCACCTATGGTGCCCCCCTGTTGATCCCTGCAACCCTGGAGGTGCCTGCCACGGGGTGCAGGGATGAACTGCCCCTCGTTTCTTTACACTGAGAGCATGCATTTGGGTTGAAATTAATGCTCCTATTGTAAAGAATAGGATTGTGACCGAACAGCGTTCGGTTGCATCCGAATTGCTGGTTTTGGGACCTCCGACAGGAGGTCGGTCAGTCACATAACTGAATCGATGTTGGACGGACTCCGGTCTGTCCGACATCGAAACCGGACCCTTAATGGATGACATTTACTATCCCCACTCCAATTTAAACCAATTTGGGGAAGGTGCTGGGCACTAAAAGGTTGACATTTACTATTCCCATTGCAATATAAACACATTTGAGGACGATGGACACTATAGGGGTGACATTCACTATTTCCACTCCAATCTACACAAATGTAGGGGAGAAGTTGGACTCGAAAAGGGTGACATTTGCTACTCCCACTCCAATCTAAACTAATTTTGTGAAGGTGTTGGACACTAAAGGGGTGACATTTACTATTTCCATTGCAATCTAAAACATTATATACAAGGTGCTACACACTAAGAATATTATATACACATCCATTACTCCATACTCAAACATAATGTTTTATCTATAAAAGAAATTACAATTTACTTTAAACACACTCTAACCAAAAACACAAACCTATATATTCATAATTAAACATTAGCATATAAAAATATGTTTTATCACTATGAATAATTGATATAAATATATTTTAAATAGTTACTACCAGTCCTAAATGTTGTACTATAAAATAAAAATAAAATCATAATCCAAAATTAATCATCATACAATTAAAAATAACATATAAAACCAATTTTTAAAATAAATGTTTTACAAAAACATTTTTACAATTTCATTATTATTTTCAATATAAAAAAGTACAAATATTTTCATATTGGTAAAAAAAGAATTTTAACAAAAAAATTATAAAATTAACAATTCTAATTAAAATTTTGTAACTATATTAAATTTAATTTTAATATATTTTAATGTTCACTTTTTTATTGAATATTTACTTCAGTATTTACAATAAAATAATGTTAAAGGAATTGTAATCTAGTTATTATATTGACTAAATTTACATTCTTATTTATAAAAATTAATAATGTAAAAAATGAATTTAAATGTTTTACAATATCATTTGCATATCATTAACATAACTAACAGTAAATATAGGTTGAACTATCCACTCTTTAAAAATCTCCCCACCCTTATCTCCTAAAAGCCCAATATCCTGCTGCTAAAAGAATTATAAATCTGTTAGTTTAAGACATTAATACGCTAAAAACACAAATTTCAACAATTTCATAATTAATAAATTATCTTACTAAAACACAAATAACAATAATAAACATATAGAATCAAACACACTACGATAAATTACATACAAAGTAATACAAACAATATTACATACAACAATATTTTCTACATTGATAGATTTACAAAAAACTTAAAACAATATTTTTACCTTTGATATTCCTGTTGACGATATTTTTGACAACCCAATATTCTTGACACAATATTTTTGTATCACAATATTGTTTATTCAATATTGTTTTCAAACTCCCAAAGGACAGAGCAATGTGCTACCCATCTGCAAGAAGTTCTATGCAGGCTTGTCAGGGTATGAGGTACTTTACAAATGCAACTACAATATAATACAGATAGAGCACCTGTACCTATGGTTGAATCTGAGTTTATGAAACCTTTAGAGTAGTGTGAGTATGAGAAACGTAACATGTTTGGTGAAAGTCAAACAAGTTCTGTTTAAAATTTTGAGCATATTGGTCAAGCCAGTAAAGAGCTATTCCAGAAAAACTAGGCTAAAAATTTGACATGAAGACAGAATTTGTCACACTATGTCCTTTTTGAAGTTGGGTGTAGATTTGTTCAGTATTTTGGGAGGAAGATAATATCATGTAAAAAAACCTAAATATCAATCCATATGTGAAAGGTTTAAGTTTATGTGTATTTGCAGTATGTGGTCTCCTGTGTTAAATCAGGTTTATTTATAGCTAAAGCTTAACTACGCAATGAATTAAGTTAAAGGATCCCGAGCTCATTAAAGATTAATGTTTCTTGGTGAGAATTATCTTAGAAGCACCCATACGTCAACAAAGATGAATTTCCACGGAATTAATGTCTATTGACAACTCCACGCTCTTACTATGAATGGGCCTAGTCACTAAGGATGGTAAAAGTACCTTAGCACAGTCTTGGGGTCTATGGCTGGCAAGTAGGATGGAACTGGCAAGCCAACATCAATGGTTTCGTTGATTGTTGGATAGGCTCCTCCTATACTGGAATAGACCCCTTAACCAGTTGTTGAAAAACTGCTCATTTAAAGCAAGTTTAGCACTCTCCCTTGACATTCTAGAAATACGTTTCTGAATAATATGTTCTTCTTTATTTATTTATTATATTTTCTTAACATGCTCTAATACCACAGCAGTTATCATCTTACTCATGGCAAATAAATGCAGGTATTTCTCAGACTATTTTTGTGTGCCTAATGCAGCATCTGCCAGCAAGCTTTCTCGAGGCATGTTCAAAAATTTAAATAATGTCTCCGATTGAAGTTACTTTGTCTATTCCACCAGCTATTTGGATTTGAAGTGCAGGAGAAGATGACAGTATGCGGGCTATGAATAATTTAGGGCCAGATGTACGTAGATTGGAGTAGCTAAAAGTGATCATAAGTTGCACACTGACTTTGAGCAAATTAAAAGGTATTTTGTGAACCCACCTATGTACTAGTAAGCTGGTTCACCAAATACCGAATTGCAGTTTGTCACAGTTCAACCTACCTCAAGAATATAAAAGAAGTAGGTCTACTATGAATCACTGCAAGGAAAGCACAAAAGAATGTAACAATATACTTGAATGTTAACAAAATATATAAAATGATGGAAAATTACAATGCCCACCCATGTACACACAATAATGAAAACAACAAACTGGGCAAGATAAAAACAGTTGTTACAAAAGCAAAAAACAACTCTAATCCACATCCTCTCCCTTTCCACACATAACTACACCACACCTAACCAACCAAACCCCTTATGCCACGAACATGCCAGTTGGCCAGACTGAAATGAACGTGAACACCCAGGGAACCAAACCCCAACGGTGCAGTAGAGATCTCACCACAGCAAGACAAATACACTAACGTGAGATCATCCCACAAGCTATCAAAAGAGGAAGAAAAGAGAGAACAAGCAAGTCAACAATTCTCAAACCCCAACGCCAACACTAGCGGTGATACCTCATTCATCCACCAACCGCCCAAAGACAGTGGACACGAGTGACTAACACCCAGTCAACTCAAACACTTCAACAACAGGGTGATTTACTCAAATCAACCCATACCCACAAAAAGTGGGAGAGCAGAGCGGCTTAGCACCTTAAAGACTTCACACACACCACCAACAGTGAGGGATTCATGTGTTTCCACCCACCAACCACACAAATGCAGTTGACGCGAGTGACTAACACCCAGTCAACTCGAACACTACAACAAGAGGGTGATTTACTCAAATCAAACCATACCCACAAAAATAGTGGGAGAACTGAGAGTCTTAGCACCTTAAAGCCTTCTCACACACTCACCACCAACAGTAAGGGATTCACTTACCCCCACAAGCAGACCAAGGTGGCAACCCAGAGTGACTAAACACCAAAACGTCAACTCAAACATCATACCAACAGTGGGTGAATGAACTAAATCCTCCCACAACCACACAAATGTGGTAACCCAGAGAGACTATACGCCCAAAGGTAACTCTGAGTGACTTTAGACCTAAAAGTCAACTCACACACAACAGTCATGTTGCGCAGAATGCCGGCGGTCCAGCTTCAATCACTGCAGTCCACTCCTTACAAGTCAAAGAAGACAAACAAAGTTCTGGCATGCCCGGGTTTGGGCCGACCGATGTTGAGGTCACTGGTGGGGCTCAGGGCTGCCAGTCAGTTGTTACACATGTTGCGCTTTGTTTCTAAAGGAGATTCTTCGCCGAGAAGTTCCCTCAGTCTTGAAGTTACAGTGGGTTATATTTCAGTTAGACATATCTTTCATCCAGTTCTCACACGCAGGTCCTTTTTCTTGAATCGTTGACAAAAATGCTGTAAAAAAATGAGGATCCATCTTCCAGGGTAGCTTAAGTAGTATTTATAAGGATAGTAAGATCAATCAATCAATCAAATCATTTGTAAAGCACACTACTTACCCGTGAGGGTTTAAAGGTGCTGAGGGGGGTGGGGGTGCTGTTACTACTGGTCGAAGAGCCAGGTCTTGAGTCGATTTCTGAAGGTCAGCAGGTCTTCGGTTTGTCGTAGGTTGAGGGGGAGGGTGTTCCAGGTCTTGGCGGCACGGTGGGAGAAGGACCTGCCTCCGGATGTGGTTCTGCGGATGCGCGGGACCATTGCCAGGGCGTGGTCAGCGGAGTGGAGTTTCCTGTTGGGTACGTGGAAGGAGAGTCGACTGTTGAGATAGGCTGAGCCGGTTTTGTGGAGTGCCTTGTGTGTGTGCACCAGGAGCTTGAAGGAGATTCTTCTGTCGACGGGGAGCCAGTGCAGGTTCCTCAGGTTTGGGGTGATGTGGTCGCGGTGTGGGACGTCGAGGATTAGGCATGCAGATGTGTTCTGGATTCTTTGCAGTCTGTTGATGAGCTTGGATGAGGCTCCGGCATAGAAGGCGTTTCCGTAGTCGAGTCTGCTGCTGACTAGGGCCTGGGTGACTGTTTTCCTTGTGTTTGTCGGGATCTATCTGTAGATCTTGCAGAGCATGCGGAGGGTGTTGAAGCAGGTGGAGGAGACTGCATTGACTTGTTTGGTCATGGTGAGTTTTGAGTCGAGGATGACTCCCATGTTGCTTGTGTGGTTGGTAGGGGCCGGGGGTGTCCCCAGTGATGCGGGCCACCAGGAGTCGTCCCATGCTGAGGGGTTGGGCCTGAGGGTGAGGATCTCCGTCTTGTCTGAGTTCAGCTTACGACGGCTTTCCTTCATCCAGTCGGCGACGACCTTCATTCCCTGGTGGAGGTTGGATTTGGCGGTGAGAGGGTCCTTGGTGAGGGAGAGGCTCAGCTGCGTGTCGCCGGCGTAGGAGATTATGTTAAGGTCGTGCTGTCGGGCGATGCGTGCTAGTGGTACCATGTAGACGTTAAACAGTGTGGGGCTGAGGGAGGATCCCTGTGGGACGCCGCAGATGATCTCGGGGGCTTCGGAACGGAACGGGTGGAGGCGGACTTTCTGAGTTCTGCCGGTGAGGAAGGAGGTGGTCCAGTCCAAGGCCTTGTCACGGATCCCTGCGTCGTGGAGGCGCGTGCGTAGTGTGCGGTGGCAGACGGTGCCGAAGGCGGCGGAGAGATCCAGGAGGATGAGGGCCGCCGTCTCGCCGTTGTCTAGACGCTGTTGGGGGTGTGACTCGCCTCTGCTTCCGCCATCTTGGGGGTAAATCCTAACTGCGGTCCAGTCTTCGGCCCCTCCCTCGCACTACAGCATAAAATCTCCACTTCCCTCCCACTCCACTGACTACGAGCGCTGTGTGAAGTGTGTCCTGAGGCGGAAAGCCGGGACTGTATGCTGTCTGTAAGAATTGTTACTGTTGCGTTTTTAAACTCACTATAAATACTTTTGGGCACTTAGACTGTTTTTTAACCCTAATCCATTGGGAGTTACCGCTGTTTCATACTGCCATTTGGTGCTTACCTGCTTAGGCGTCTTGCCCCTTAGCAGCTGGGTAGACGCTGTTGGGGGTGTGACTCGCCTCTGCTTCCGCCATCTTGGGGGTAAATCCTAACTGCGGTCCAGTCTTCGGCCCCTCCCTCGCACTACAGCATAAAATCTCCACTTCCCTCCCACTCCGCTGACTACGAGCGCTGTGTGAAGTGTGTCCTGAGGCGGAAAGCCGGGACTGTATGCTGTCTGTAAGAATTGTTACTGTTGCGTTTTTAAACTCACTATAAATACTTTTGGGCACTTAGACTGTTTTTTAACCCTAATCCATTGGGAGTTACCGCTGTTTCATACTGCCATTTGGTGCTTACCTGCTTAGGCGTCTTGCTCCTTAGCAGCTGGGTAGACGCTGTTGGGGGTGTGACTCGCCTCTGCTTCCGCCATCTTGGGGGTAAATCCTAACTGCGGTCCAGTCTTCGGCCCCTCCCTCGCACTACAGCATAAAATCTCCACTTCCCTCCCACTCCACTGACTACGAGCGCTGTGTGAAGTGTGTCCTGAGGCGGAAAGCCGGGACTGTATGCTGTCTGTAAGAATTGTTACTGTTGCGTTTTTAAACTCACTATAAATACTTTTGGGCACTTAGACTGTTTTTTAACCCTAATCCATTGGGAGTTACCGCTGTTTCATACTGCCATTTGGTGCTTACCTGCTTAGGCGTCTTGCTCCTTAGCAGCTGGGTAGACGCTGTTGGGGGTGTGACTCGCCTCTGCTTCCGCCATCTTGGGGGTAAATCCTAACTGCGGTCCAGTCTTCGGCCCCTCCCTCGCACTACAGCATAAAATCTCCACTTCCCTCCCACTCCGCTGACTACAAGCGCTGTGTGAAGTGTGTCCTGAGGCGGAAAGCCGGGACTGTATGCTGTCTGTAAGAATTGTTACTGTTGCGTTTTTAAACTCACTATAAATACTTTTGGGCACTTAGACTGTTTTTTAACCCTAATCCATTGGGAGTTACCGCTGTTTCATACTGCAATTTGGTGCTTACCTGCTTAGGCGTCTTGCTCCTTAGCAGCTGGGTAGACGCTGTTGGGGGTGTGACTCGCCTCTGCTTCCGCCATCTTGGGGGTAAATCCTAACTGCGGTCCAGTCTTCGGCCCCTCCCTCGCACTACAGCATAAAATCTCCACTTCCCTCCCACTCCGCTGACTACGAGCGCTGTGTGAAGTGTGTCCTGAGGCGGAAAGCCGGGACTGTATGCTGTCTGTAAGAATTGTTACTGTTGCGTTTTTAAACTCACTATAAATACTTTTGGGCACTTAGACTGTTTTTTAACCCTAATCCATTGGGAGTTACCGCTGTTTCATACTGCCATTTGGTGCTTACCTGCTTAGGCGTCTTGCTCCTTAGCAGCTGGGTAGACGCTGTTGGGGGTGTGACTCGCCTCTGCTTCCGCCATCTTGGGGGTAAATCCTAACTGCGGTCCAGTCTTCGGCCCCTCCCTCGCACTACAGCATAAAATCTCCACTTCCCTCCCACTCCGCTGACTACGAGCGCTGTGTGAAGTGTGTCCTGAGGCGGAAAGCCGGGACTGTATGCTGTCTGTAAGAATTGTTACTGTTGCGTTTTTAAACTCACTATAAATACTTTTGGGCACTTAGACTGTTTTTTAACCCTAATCCATTGGGAGTTACCGCTGTTTCATACTGCCATTTGGTGCTTACCTGCTTAGGCGTCTTGCTCCTTAGCAGCTGGGTAGACGCTGTTGGGGGTGTGACTCGCCTCTGCTTCCGCCATCTTGGGGGTAAATCCTAACTGCGGTCCAGTCTTCGGCCCCTCCCTCGCACTACAGCATAAAATCTCCACTTCCCTCCCACTCCGCTGACTACGAGCGCTGTGTGAAGTGTGTCCTGAGGCGGAAAGCCGGGACTGTATGCTGTCTGTAAGAATTGTTACTGTTGCGTTTTTAAACTCACTATAAATACTTTTGGGCACTTAGACTGTTTTTTAACCCTAATCCATTGGGAGTTACCGCTGTTTCATACTGCCATTTGGTGCTTACCTGCTTAGGCGTCTTGCTCCTTAGCAGCTGGGTAGACGCTGTTGGGGGTGTGACTCGCCTCTGCTTCCGCCATCTTGGGGGTAAATCCTAACTGCGGTCCAGTCTTCGGCCCCTCCCTCGCACTACAGCATAAAATGACTCCCCTCTACAGGGAGCGCAGCGGACGTGCGCAGCGGGCGCGCCGGCGGCGCGCCGAAGGCGCGCCAAAGGCAAGCCCGTCTGCGCCCGTCCGCGCCAGACCCGCGCTTAGCGCCAGAGATCCTGGCTTTTTTAACTCTACCCACCCACTCCAATACTCTAACACCCAACTGTTAGAATTGAATCAGTTTCGCTGCACTCGGATGCACACGATTAATGTAGTCGACCTCCCTTCCTCATTTAGCTGTGACTCCTGTGAACGACTAAGGCTTAACAACCCCCCGCCTCGATCTCGTAATCTTGTCTGTTCTGATACCTACACCTGCCCACAACCCAAAATTAACGGCTACGGTGGAACCAGCTGCCCAACGAGCCGGAATAGCTCTTTAAAGTGTATTCTGTTGAACACCAGATCAATGCCAAAACACAAGCATGAAATTTCTACTCTCATCACTGATCATACTATAGACCTGATGTTTCTAACAGAAACATGGGCATCTGAAATCTCAGGACCAGACTGGAATGATGCAGTTCCGGAAGGATACCTGGTAGAGTTCCTAAATAGGTCAGGACAAGTGGGAGGTGGCATTGGGATTATTTATAAATCCCATTTAAAAGTTTTTTCACTATCAGAACCGGGTTTAGAAGCAGAAGCCATGAGCTTCAAAATCAAAAACAACAACTGCCTAATTTTCACAGGCCTCCTTGTGTATCGCCCCCCCGGATTGAGAGCACCATTCACTACGGCATTGCTCACTTTTCTTGAATCCACATCGGATTCTGCTTCGTACACAATCTTGGGTGATTTTAACTTTCATTTAGAAGCAAATAATGACTCCGACTCAGCCACCTTAATAGACAACTTTCATAGTTTTGGCATGAATCAGTTAATATCTGGCCCCACCCACACGGCGGGCCATACTCTTGATGGCATTTTTACCAACAATAGCCTTATTAATGTCACCTCGATTTTAGCAGTCCCTTGGTCGGATCACAGTGCCATCTTTTTTAACTTACTTCAAAATAACCTGAATAATCATCGAAGAGGATGCTCACTACCTGAAAAAACCCACCCATGGAATAAACTTGAACCCATCAGCCTAGCTGACACACTTTCGAATAATCCCCCCCCCCCTTGGTTCTGGTAACACTAATAAGGGAGCAATTGAATTTCAAAACTGGATTAGTCAGGCAGTTAATCTGCTGGCGCCTGCTGAAATAAAAAAAGCACGTAGGCGATCAGCAACTGCACTGTGGTATTCCGCAGAGGTGAAACATATAAAAATGAAATGTCGACGACTTGAGCGGTTGTGGCGTTCGGATTATAGTATCCTAAACAAATCCGTATACACAAAAGCCCTACAAGAGTACAAGTCAGCAATAATTCAGGCCAAGTCAGTATATTTCACTAACAAAATCCAGACAGCCTCTAATACCACCAGAGAGCTATTTAAGACGGTTACGCATTTGACCAAGAGCCCCCGTGATACTGTTTTTAATCCTGACCAGAACTTCGTTACCAATATTGCAACCTTCTTCCAGCAAAAGGTGCAGAAAGTATACGATGATCTGAGCTCATCTGCGCTGATTATACCCAATGACCACACAAACACTGTCCATCTGACAGAACCCACTTATCCTTGCTTTCCACTGCTAGAGGAAACCAGGGTGGCAGAGTTAATTGCACAGATGAAGTCAGGATCCCCATTAGATCCATGCCCGCCACGCATTCTACACCTGATTCCACAGACGGTGGCAGCTGTTCTGACCCCTCTCCTAAATAACATCATCTCGTCTGGTGATTTCCCCAAATGCTGGAAAAAAGCATGTATTCGTCCGATCCTCAAGAAGGATTCATTAGATCCAACGGTACTTAAGAATTACCGGCCAATATCTTGCCTGCCCCTGCCAGCCAAAATTCTTGAAAAAGCTATGAATCAAGAAATGATGAAATATGTTGACCAAAATAAGCTCTTAGATCCCTCTCAACATGGATTTCGTCCCTTCCACTCAACAGAGACCGCTCTAATCATGGCCACAGAAAACATTCGAATGAAGATGGACGAGGGCAGTAGAACAGCCCTAATCCTATTGGATCTTACAGCGGCATTTGATACCGTCAACCATTCAATCCTACTAAACAGACTAAAAACCTTAGGATTTACTGGAAAGGCTCTTGCTCTGCTAACTTCCTTTTTGGACTCCAGAATCCAACAGGTATTTTGGGAAAATCTACGATCTGATGAATTCTCCCTTCCTGGCGGGGTCCCTCAGGGCTCGGCATTATCGCCCACCCTTTTTAACCTATATGTCACTCCTTTAGCTGCCCTTATTCAATCTCATGGCCTACAATTAGTGTCCTACGCCGACGACACTCAAATTGTAGTGTCAGTATCCCAGACCATCGAAGCCACGGCAGAACGATTTAAAAACTGCCTTCTGGATGTGAAAAATTGGATGAGCTGTAACTTCCTAAAACTAAACGCGGATAAAACCGAGATTATCGAATTTGGGCAAAAACCACCTGTCTGGAGCAGCCTATGGTGGCCTCAGGAGGCAGGCGCCTGCCCGAATCCAGTTGACAAAGTTAGAAACCTCGGTTTCCTGGTTGATAAAGATCTCTCTTGTAAAGCGCAGATCAACCAGATTACCTCAACCTGCTTTTACACCATCAAGATTCTTAGAAAAATTTTACCCTATATCCCTATAACTTTAAAAAAGACTGTAATGGGCGCACTGATAATGTCCCGAGTAGATTACTGTAATGCACTCTACTTGGGCACAGGGGAAAAACAAATTAACAAACTCCAGGCTATTCAAAACGCCGCCGCTAGGGTTCTGCTCAACCTGCCCTACCGTCATCCAACGTCAAAAGCCATCAGGGAACTTCATTGGCTCCCAGTTAGAGCCAGAATACAATTCAAGGCTCTCTGCCTGGTACATAAATCCTTATATGGTACAGGATCAGATGACTTGTCCAAACTTCTTCCTCGCTATGTACCATCGCGTACGCTAAGATCAGCCAATCATGATCTGATATGCCATCCAAAAATTAGAAGAGCGCGGTGGGGTGGCAGGTCCTTTTCGCACCAGGCCTCTAGATTATGGAATTCTCTGCCCTCTCACCTGCGCTCACAAAAATCCAAACAATGTTTCAGAAAAGCATTAAAGACCTGGCTCTTTTCTTCCAATTGAGATCCGCTTCCACCGATCTCAATGTCTCTATAGCGCCAAGACGCCTCGGCATTCGTGCGCTCTATAAATATTTCAGTATTCAGTATTCAGTAGGATCCTGATGTCGTCTGTGGCGGCGATGAGGGCGGTCTCGGTGCTGTGATTGCTGCGGAATCCTGATTGGGAGGGGACCAGGATGTTGTTGTCTTCGAGGTGACGGGAGAGCTGGATGTTAACTATCTTCTCGATGACCTTTGCTGGGAACGGAAGCAGGGAGATGGGCCGGAAGTTATTGAGGTCGCTCGGATCCGCCTTGGGTTTCTTCAGTAGGGCGTTGATCTCTGTGTGCTTCAGTTCTCAGGGAAGGTAGCGGTCTCGAAGGAGAGGTTGATGATGTTGCGCAGGTGGGGTGCGATGGACCTGCCGGCTTTGTTGAAGATGTGGTGTGGGAGAGGGTCGGACGGGGATCCAGAGTGGATTGTGTTCATGGTCTTGATTGTGTCCTCGATGCTCACGTTGGCCCAGGTTGTCAGGGAGTCGTGGTTGGTGGGGTGCTGTGGGTCTGGGGTGTCGAGGCCTGTAGGGGTCGTCCGGGGGTTGAAGCTGCCATGGATGTCGGTGATCTTGCAGTGAAAGAAGGTGGCGAGGGAGTCGCACAGGGCTTGCGATGGCGGGATGTCGTTGGCGCTGGAGCTGGGGTTGGAGAGTTCCTTCACGATGTTGAAGAGCTCCTTGCTGTTGTGTGCGTTGTTGTCAAGGCGGTCTGAGAAGGAGGTCCTTTTGGCGTTCCTGATGAGGTGGTGGTGGTTGCGGATGGCGTCTTTGTGGGCAGGGCAGCTGTCCGGCGTCTTGTCGCTGTGCCATATGTTCTCCAATTTCCGGCAGGTGCGCTTTGAAGCGAGGAGTTCCGGGGTGAACCAGCTGGCTCTTTTGCTGGTGTCTCTGTTGGTGGGCTTTTTCAGCGGGGCTAGGGTGTTGGCGCAGTCGTTCATCCAGCGTCCGAGGGCGAGTGCACCATCGTCGGGGTTGGTGGGGTTGGTCGGTGGGTTGAGTGCGAGGCTTGTCTGTAGTTGTTCTTCAGTGACTTTGCCCCAGCAGCGGCGGGGGATCTGTAGGGTGCGGTGGTGTGTGAGGGGTTTTCGGAAGGAGAAGTGGATGCAGTGGTGGTCTGTCCAGGTGAGTTCGGAGGAGTGGCTGAATACGACGTGGGGCCTTGAGGAGAAGATGACATCAAGCGTGTGACCGGCGATGTGGGTCGGTGTAGTGACGAGCTGTTTTAGTCCGAGGTTGGCGAGGTTGGCGATCAGGGTGGAGGAGTTGTTGTCGTTGTTGTTCTCCAGATGATAGTTTAGGTCTCCGAGGAGGATGTAGTCGGTGGAGGTCAGCGGGTGCGTGCTGATGAGGTCGGCGATGGAGTCGCAGAATTGTGGCCGGGGTCCTGGCGGTCTGTAGGCGAGGGTGCCTCTTAGAGTGGTCTTGGGGTCCGTGTGGATCTGGAAGTGCATGTGTTCGGCGGTGCAGAGAGTGTCGTTGGTGTTTGTTGAGACCCTGGTGTTTTTGTGGACGATGGCGATTCCTCCTTCCGCTCTGTTGGTGCGGTCTCTGCGGGTGATCTTGTACCCGTCGGGGATGGATATGGCGATGTCTGGAGAGGAGGCTTTGTTCATCCAGGTCTCGGTCAGGAAGGCGACGTCCGGGGATGCGGTGTCGAGTAGGTCCCAGAGCTCGACGGCGAGTTTGTGTGCGGAGCAGGGTGTTGATCAGGATGCATCTGAGCTGGTTAGGATCCATCGTTGCGGGTGTCTCGGCGCCTTTGAGGCAGGAGAAGCTGCAGTTCCGGCAGGCGAAGGGACCGTGGGTGCGCTTCGGGGCGGCCTTGCAGCAGGTGTGGGTTCTTCCTGGGTTGAGAGCGACAAGGGTGTTGGCATTGTAGCGGAGGCGGTCTTCCTGGCTGATGCGGGTGGCAGGGGTTCTGGCGCTGGGCGCGGTACAGGCGTGGACGGGCGCAGACGGGCTTGCCTTCGGCGCGCCAGCGGCGCCCCCGCTGCGTGGCCGCACAGCAGCCGCCATATATGGGGAGGTGGGGATGGAGGAGCAGCTGGGAGGCGTGTGTCAGGTGCAGCGAATGGGCGTGGAGGGGGCGGGGCCGCAGGGGAAGCGGGGACGGGGGAAGGAGACAGGCATGGGGCACGGAATCAAGAAAAGGGGGCACAGAATCAAAGAGGGGGCACAGAAGTCAGCAAAAGGGGCACAGAATCAAAGAGGGGCACAGAAGTCAGCAAGGGGTACAGAATCAAAAGGGGGCACAGAAGTTAGCAAGGGGTACAGAATCAAAAGGGGGCACAGAAGCAAAGCGGCGAACGGGGGCCAGGGGGGCACAGAAGAGGAGCGGGCAGACAGTTACAGGCACGATAGAGCGGATACGAACCTAAGGCCACCACTGGCCACCAGGGATGAGGCGCAGGTGGAAGCCTGCGGGTGGTGGAGGGCTTCGACTTCAATGGCGGCAGTAGTCGACAGCGGGGGTGCAGGCGGAGCTGCAGCGGGGGTGGAGCGACCTACCAGGTAAGGTCAAGGGTCGCTCTCCTCACCGCGCAGCGGACGCCATATATCAAGAGTAAAAGTACCTAGAGTCCCACCAGGAGCAGCCTTCCTGCTGCTCAGCCCATACACCAACTGCCAACCTCACTCATCCAACATTCCACAGCATCATGTCGCTCCAACATTCCACACCACATTCACACTGGCTGAGCAGCAAGTACAACAGTTCACTAGGTTTGGAGTGTGAGACTCTCCCACTCTGGCTCAGAGGGTGTGGCAGTCTTGAAACTAACACAATTGCCTCCCTGACCCGATGTTATCAGTTGCAGGACCGGTACCCAGTAAAGATTTGCCTGGTTTGCCTGCGAGCGTGAAGCAGGCTAAAAACAACCCCGTTCTCTGCTCGAACAGGGAACGGTCCCAAAAAGTAGATATCGCGAGAAAGCTGAGAAGCTCAGGCCTTCAGTGATGCTGCATCTGGCCTGCAAAGCGCCCGTTAAATATATGTGTGTAATGTTTTTGGCATAGGCATCTTGTATCTATTAAAGTCGCACGAGGGATGCAGTTAGAGTGCCTGAGAAGTCCCAGCTGTCTGGAAAGACTGTTGTGCCCCATACCTCGCTCTCCTGGATTGTAAAGATGAGGGTCCCATGTCCATCTTGTAAGCCGATAGCTGCATGTTGACTCTGGATGAAAGGCCATGCCCCCTGCCCACTTTTCAAGCATACAACAAGTCGAAACAGTCCTGACAGAACACATGTGTTGCTGCTGGTAAGTTCATCTTGTAAGTTAATGGGTGTATGTTAACTCTCACTGGAAACACATGCCCGCCCTTTCTTAAGCATACTACCATGCTATCACATTCCTGACAACACATTTGTTGCTCTTTGCAGGTCTCAGGGAAGTCACGCTCTCTTTTGACTAATATGAGTTAATCCAGTACACTCAGTCTGTATATCTTGTGCTGTGGTCAGATACATTTGTTTTTCATACAGTAAAAGGGCGTGAGATCAGGAGAGTCAATGAGTCTCTTTGAATCGGTAGTGCATCACATTTTCCTGCTGCCTGTGTTCACTTTATAACCCCAGCTGCGGGCATGTAACATTGGTCTGTGTTTGCTTGCTGGTACGTTCCCATGAGAACGGTGTTTTTGGCTCGTGTTTGCAATGGGGTCAGGAAGTCTGAAGTGAAGTACTTTTTAATAGGCGGTTAATTGTCAAGTACAGAGTTGTAAAGTCTAGCATGTCGATTGCCGATCAATGTAAATATGCACTGTTGTCAACTTACATTCACTGTGGTTCACATGTTAGAGGAAACCTGTTATGTTTCTGTGTGTGTGAGAGAGAGACAGTGTAAGAGAGAGAAGCTTGCTCTGCTGCTGCCCAGTCAGTGACTGTTCTTTCTCTGTGTGGAAGAGGTGTGCACTGATGGTGTCTCCACAGTGGCTATTCTGAGCTGAAAGTTTGCACTGCTCTTGTCTCTGCTGGGCCACTTCTGTGTGTGTGTGTGTGTGTACACCATCAAGTCTGTACTGCTATTGTCTTTGCTGTGCCTGTTCTGTATGTGTAAGGGAAGCATGGACTGCTGTGTGTCTCTGCTGTGCTTGTTCTATGTGCATGTATGTATGGGTATATGTGTGTGTGTGTTTGTGGAAGGGAATTGTGCACTGCTCTAATGTCCTCTTCACATTTTCTTTGTGTAAGGAAAGTCTGACATGCCATTGTCTCTGCTGTGCCTGTTCCTTGTGTGTAGGGGAAACATATACTGATGTCTTTGATTCGCTGGTTGTATGTGCGTGCGCGTGTGTGTGTGTATGAGGAAGTTTGTAACTACTTTTTTTCTCTGCTGTACGTTTTATGTGTGTAAGGGTAGTTTACATTGCCGTTATTTTTGTGGTGCCTCTGGTGTGTGTTAGTAGGGAGTCTCATCACTGTTACCTCTGCTGTGTCTGTTCTGTGTACGGTTGTGTAAGGGCGGCGTGCGCTTCGGTTGTCTCTGCTGTGGGCTTCTGTCTGTGCTGTGCCTGCTCTTTGTGTGTGGGGAAGGTTGCACTGCTGCTTTATTTGCACTGCCTGTTTTGTGTGCCTCGTGCACTGCTTCTGTAGGTAAACATACCTGTCCCGAAGAGTGCACCCTCAAAGGCACCTGCTGCGGGAGAGGTTTGATTGTGAATAAGTTTGCATGCAACAGGGCGCTGCACTGATGACAATGTTTATATGTTTGAAGAAATGAATGTCTCTAAAACGCAAGAGCGAAGAACGTAGACCCGTAAAGCAGAGTTGAATGTTGCCTGGAAGTGGATTCCAATGTCCAACTAATACAAGCGTTGGCATAGCCAATAGGTCTCGCCTTTGGGACCTTATAAGTGTTTAGTCATGCAACAGTTGCATAACTAAATACTTATAAGGTCCCAAAAGCGAGACCTATTGGCTATGCAAAGCGGCCGCGAAAGTGATCATGATCAAACATCAGAGCGGCCGCGCGGCCGCGAAACCGAAAGTAATCGAAGTAAAGCGCGGCGCGCGCGCCCACACACATGTACTGTGGCTCTAGGATGGCCTGGTAGCACTTTTTGGAGCCCTCTCAATAAGTCTCGCCAGACCAGCACATGCGCTGGGTCAGGCGAGACCTAAAAACCGACTAATGTAGAGGTGAGTTTTCTGGCCCAGCTTACCTGAGTAATACCCTATCTTGACTGCGAGAAGGGGGTTTGTTATGATTCTTTCTTATTCAAGGTGCGTCAGGTTTGAACAGGGTATGGCTTCTTAGAACGAAGATTCGAAGTTTTTGAGATATGCATTTAGCATGTTCAGATGGACTGCCTTATACATGATACATGCATTTTTTAGGTAGTTTGGAGTTTGAGAGGAAGCCATGCCAGGGATCCTACGACAAGTGTGATACCCTCAACACCTTTATTAAGAAGTGCTAGTCAAGATTTAGGGAGCCGGGTCAGAAGAGGCATGCTACAGTTGACATGTAAGATAACTATGGCTTGATTTCCACCTTGAGGTCTAGGAGGGAAGGATTGAGATTTGTGAACAATTTTAGCTGGAATCATTTACAACTTAAAGTTGAAAAACATAAATAAAATGGTAAAAATAAAAACAGGCCCAAAATTATTCCTGAGTGGAGCTGCCCATCTACCATCATCTTCTATTTCTTTATTTTAACAAACACACTGGTAGTAGTGTTACTTTATTTGATTTGGTTTAAATCATAAAAAGAGTGGCTTAACCGCTAAAACACATAAAATGCATAAGCAAAGTACAAATTAATTAATAATTCTCGTTTAAAATGTATGCTAAAAACGTTTTATTTTTTTTATTTTTTAAACACAGAGTACAGTTGGTTCCTTTGGACTTGTAATAGTGAGTCTAGCTATAAGATATATAGTTCTTATGCAGGCTTCGGACTAATTGTCTCGACTTTTTCACTTTACATGCTTTGCCAGTTCAAGTTCTCTGTCTCTCTTTTCTAGTTCGTTTGCAGCTACACTCAAGAACTTCAATGCTTTGCATGCCAATTGTACAGTCGACCCTCCTAAACATTTTATTACGGCAGATCTGCAAGTCCTTATCTGTTCTTTTTTCATTGAGGGCCGCAAAAGTTCTATCTGTTTGGATAGTAGTGTCGGACAAATACAAAGTAAGTGGAGCAGTGATTCGTCTCCTTGTACGTAAAGGCAGCAGTCCGTTGAGGGCCTGTTCCGTTTCCATTTTGGGATTAGATCTTTGGTTGAGTATACTCCCAGTCTCATTAAGATCAGTTGCTGCTTCATTCGATTTGAAAAATGTTCCGAGAGGTATGATTGTGGCTTTAACATTTTGTATGTTGGCAACACAATCCATGCATTGATTTTCATCGTCAATGAGGCTTCGTCCTGTTCATGAGATATTTGATTGGTTGTTTTGTTGACTATTTGTTTAACCTCCGGATATGATGGTATTGTGTGCCAGGCTTCCTCTAACTTTAAGTCCTCAATCGATTGCTTTAAGAATGAATAAACTGAATTACTCAATCTGGATTGCCTTTCGACCTCCAGCCAGCAATAATGTGCCAGAGACTCTTCCTCTGCTGCCCGCATTCTCCAATAATATTTAACCAGCGCTCCTTGTCTTGACATGATCTGTTTTTTTAGCCCTAATTCTAGTCTGATCCGGGCTTGAGAAATATGAAGCGGAATTTTAAATAGATTTTTAAAGAGACTGGTTTGGACGATGTTCAGAGTTATTGCATCCTTTGTGTTTAGGAGTTCTGAACCGTAAGTAAGTGAAGGTAAACATTTTGCTGCCACGACCTTTAATAAGTAGGTTGTCGGACAGTCACTACGTTTTTTTTGCAAGGTTTTAAATGCAAATAATAGCTGTTTGGCTTTTGTTTTCCGCTGTTCTTGGTATTGCTTGTAATTAAGGTGGCGATCCAAAATTACTCCCAGATATTTATATGTTCCCTCCTGGTCCAAGCAGTTGCCTTTGATCGTCCAAGTGAATTTTGATTTTTTTTTGTGTGGGCTCGAAAAACACATGACCTTTGTTTTTAAAGTTTATGTGTAGTTGGTTTGAACCTGTGTATTCTACTAGATTGTTTATCAAACTTTGGAAGCCACGAGGCGTTTGGGATAGCAGCACAATGTCATCGGCATATTGCAGACTTGCTATTCTCACATTCCCCAGTTTTGGGGATCACCTGATGTCGAACGTAAGTTTTTATCTAGGTCAGCTGTATATATATTAAATAAACAGGGGGCTGGAACGCACCCCTGTTTTAAACCATTCATGATGGTAATTTTGTCTGTTAAGGTTCGACCGTCTCCAATTTTTATTTGAACCCATGTTTTTGAGAAGTGATTAACTATTGCATTCAGTAAGTTTGTGGGGACTCCCCAGGATTCCATTTTTTCCCACAAGGCTGGTCTGGGGACCTTGTCGAAGGCTGACTTGAGATCCAAAAAACATGCGTACAGAACTTTTGAGTTGGCAATAGATTGATTGGCCAAAAGCGGAACGGCGGATATGTTTGTTAAAGTGCCCATTCAGGCTCGGAAGCCTGTCTGTGTGTTGGGGATCAATTTAATGCTGTCTACCCAATCCTCTAGGTCTTTCAGCAAGTTTGCAGCATAGATTTTTGCCTCAACATCGATAAGGGCTACTAGCCTATAATTTGAGGGATTTGCACGAGCCCCTGATTTAAATATTGCATGTAATAAGCTTCCTCGCCAAGAATCTGGGATCATGTGAGATTCCAAAATGTGAGCAAACAGTATTGCTAGATGGTTAGACCAAAATTATGAATCTTTTTTAATTAGTGCATTGGGCAAGCCATTTGGTCCTGGCGCCCCATCAGATCTCTGTTTTTTTATGACGTTCAGTACCTGTTTTTGTGTGATCTGAATATTGATGATTGATTGCTCTGACCCTGGCATTTCAATAGGGCCTCGCTGAGATTTACCTTCCATTTGTTTGACTTGTGGGTTACTGTGATGTTTCAAGTTCAGTCTACAAGTCAGTCATGAAATCTAGGGGCTGAGAGGTTGAATTTGGTGTCTGAGCCATCCTCTGCTCCCTACTTGGCGTATCACTAGAGGTTGGACCGTGTTGCCTTCTGCGTTTCGTTTTCGGAGGTAACTCTGAAGGCTTTCTGGGGATTATATGTGGCATCTATGTGAGCTCTCCATGCATGCTCGGTTATATCGGAGTTGTAATGCCGATTTTTTCCATTTGATAAGACATTAATTTGGGCCCAAAACTCCTTGGAATTTTGTTGTCGGCTGACATGAATCATTTTTATCCAAAACTGCTCATTATATGTACATTTTGCTGCCCGAATCTATTTTTTTAGGTCGCTTTTCATTTGTTTAATTGTGGTCAGGGCCTCCCGAGAGAGTTGTTGTCCATAAGTTCGCATTTGTCTGGGAGCTTTATTTAGTTGTCTTTTTTTTATCCTTAGAGCGTGAGTGTACCATTCTGACCCGCTAATCCTGACAGCTTTTTGATTTCTAGAACTGTGTGAAAACTTTCTGTTCAAGCTGTCGATTAAAGTCTCCCTGGCCTCTATCCCTAATGGTTTTGCATCTGTGGCGGCCAATAAAGCAGAGGAAAGCTCCATGATTTAGTCTATGGTATTATCGTTCCATGTTAGTCGGTTTAATTTGTGCAATTGAGTGAATTGTGTTAGGGCACTGATTGGCCGGGACTTTTCTCTGAAGTTAATTAATGTAAAAGATTGGGGATAGTGATCACTATCTACTCTTTCTATTATTTGAAAATTCGTGATGAAGGGAAATAAGTCTGGGTCTACTAGGGTAAAGTCAATGGTTGCTCCTGATTTTGCCGTCACTCTTGTGAAAGCTGCCGGGCTGTCTTGTGGGCCTCAACCATTTAGGGTATTCAACGATTGATTGTCCAATAGTGCAGTGCATTTCTTACCCGAGATATCACATCTGGTTGTGTTGTAATTCCTGACACTTATACCAGTTGGCAAAACAATTTCTTGGGTTTGCATCAAGTTCATGTTGAAATCCCCAGACAATATCATGTTGGCGTGTGGGTATATTAGGTTTAAGGTTTTAATAGCAGCTACCAATTGTTGGATATCTCTCCCCCTATGCTTGTTAAGCTGGGTACATGTAGATGTTCAAAATTAACAATGTGCAGGTGATGGAGACTGCTAGTTTAACACATTCCATCCAACTCGAGTCTAAGTCGATATTTTCTTCTTCCCATAAAATATCTGTAGAGATGTATATTGATAGGCCGCCTTTGGCTCTTCCGTATGCTGACTCCTTTTTAGCTGGATTTAAGTGTTCTTTGTAACCAACAATTGGGGTATGTGTTATCTGCCAAGTTTCTTGTAATAACAGTACATCGTACTGTAGGATGAAGTCAGCAAAATCGATTTCCTCTATTCTTTAGGCTAGGACATTCACGTTCCAGGAACAGATTTTACTGTCCTGCAATGCGTTTGGGTTTTTATGGATTTTTGTTCATGCTTCTCCTTGTTGTGTGTTTATGGGTCTCCAATGCTGGTTGTCCTCTTTATTAGCTATTTCTGGGTGTGAGATTGTAACTGTGATTTGTCTTATGAATTGGGCATCATCCTTTGTTTGGTCCAAATTCTCTGGGCCTTTTGCTCCTTTTAATACACCCTCTGTACAATGGGGATGTTGTAGGGGGCTCGGGTAACGAGGAGGTTCCAGCTTTTTTAGTTCTATACCCCATGCCGCAAATGCCTCCTTGTGCCTCAAGATCTGTTCAATGACTGAGTAGTTTGTCCAAGTTGCTGTTGTTATTTCGGCCCCTATTTGGTTGGGGTTAGGTTTAAATTCGATTCTTTCCAGGTCACTGGATGTGATGTGTCTCAGGGCCTCGCCGATTTTTCCCGCCGTTTTTCGCTTTTCCCCGCCTACCCTCCCGCCGCCCACCTCCCAGCTGACCCCTCCTCCCCCAGCTACCCCATATATGGCGGCCGCTGCGAGGCCGCGCAGCGGACGTGCGCAGTGGGCGCGCCGCTGTTGCGCCGAAGGCGCGCCTAAGGCAAGCCCGTCTGCGCCCGTCCGCGCCCGGACCGCGCCCAGCGCCCGAACCCCTGGCCCCCGCAACCCTTGCCTGACCTACGTCTCCGCCACCCTCGCCAACCTCAACCCCGGCCGCACGCCGGGCTGCTACCGCGCCACCCCGAAACGAACCCACGGACCCTTCACCTGCAGCAACTGCCGCTTCACCTGCCAACGGACTCACACCGCTCCCGTCAAGAACGACTCCCCCGGAAGCAATCTCCACTGCATCCTGGTCAACACCCGATCCGTCCACAGGCACGCCATCGAACTGTGGAACCTCATCAACTCAACGAACCCTGACATCGCCTTCCTCACCGAGACCTGGATGAACCCCTCCTCGGCACCCGACATCGCCATAGCCATCCCCGACGGCTACAAAAGCATCCGGAAAGACCGCACCAACCGCACCGGAGGAGGCATCGCCATCGCACACAAAAGCTCCATCCGCATCTCGACCCACACCGACGACTCACTCCCCGACGCCGAACATCTCCACTTCACGATCCACAGCGACCCCAAGACCACCCTCAGAGGCACCCTCATGTACAGACCACCAGGACCTCGCACCAAGTTCAGCGAAGACATCGCAGACCTCGTCAACCCTCACGCACTCTCATCCACCGACTACATCCTCCAAGGAGACCTCAACTTTCACCTGGAGAACCTCACCGACAACAACTCCACCGCCCTACTGGACAACCTCGCCAACCTGGGACTGAAACAGCTAGTCAACACCCCCACCCACTACGCCGGACACACGCTCGACCCCATCTTCTCCTCCAGCAAACACATCACCTTCAGCCACACCACCGAACTCACCTGGTCGGACCACAGCTGTGTCCACTTCAGCTTCAAGAAGACCACCATGCACCACCACACCCAGCAACCACCAAGAAGACACTGGAATCGTATCACCACTGAACAGCTCGCATCAACCCTCTCCCAGAACCAACCCACCAACACCACCGACCCCAACGAGGCCGCCAACAACCTCACTAGCTGGATCTCCGACTGCGCCAACCTCCTGGCCCCCCTGAAGACTCAAGCCAACACCAACAACCACAAGAAAAACTCCTGGTTCACCCCCGACCTCAAGGACTCCAAGAAAGAATGCCGCGCCCGCGAGAAGAAGTGGCGCCTCAACCAGACCGAGGAGAACATGTCAGCTCTCAAGGACGCCACCCGCCAACACCTCCAACACCTCCGCGCCGCACGAAAAACAGCCTACCGGAACAGACTTGACAACAACGCCCACAACAGCAAGGAACTATTTGGCATCGTCAAAGAGCTCTCCAACCCGGACTCAGAAAACAACCCCATCCCTCCCTCACAAGACCTCTGCGACTCCCTCGCAACCTTCTTCCACCACAAGATCACTGATATATACAACAGCTTCACGACCACCAACGCGAACCCCCCCCCCCGGAACCCGCCACCGACATCACCACCATCCTCACCTGGAGCCCAACCACCACCGAGGAGACCACCCGCGTCATGAACTCGATCCACTCCGGATCCCCATCGGACCCCTGCCCGCACCACATCTACAACAAGGCCGACAACATCATCGCACCGCACCTCCGAGATGTCATCAACGCCTCCCTCACCACCGCCACTTTCCCGGAGAGCTGGAAACACGCAGAGCTCAACGCCCTCTTGAAGAAACCCACAGCAGACCCCACCGAACTCAAAAACTTCCGTCCCATCTCTCTCCTACCGTTCCCCGCCAAAGTGATTGAGAAAATCGTCAACGCTCAACTCACCAGCGCCCTGGACACCAACGACTCCCTCGACCCCACACAGTTCGGTTTCAGGGCCAACCACAGCACCGAAACCGCCCTCATCGCAGCCACGGACGACATCAGAGCCCTGACCGACAAGGGAGAAACCGTGGCCCTCATACTCCTGGACCTCTCTGCAGCCTTCGACACGGTCTGCCACCGCACCCTGATACGCCGCCTCAGCAACGCCGGCATCAGAGGCAAGGTCCTGAAATGGATCGTCTCCTTCCTCTCCGGAAGGACTCAGAGAGTCCGCCTGCCCCCCTTCAGATCCACAGCCACGGAGATCATCTGCGGCGTACCTCAAGGATCCTCCCTCAGCCCCACTCTCTTCAACGTCTACATGACCCCCCTGGCGAACATCGCACGCAAACACGGACTCGACCTCATATCTTTTGCCGACGACACCCAGCTCATCTTATCCCTCACCGACAACCCCACCTCAGCAAGGACCAGACTACATGACGGCATGAAGGAAGTAGCGAACTGGATGACAGACAGCCGGCTGAAACTGAACACAGATAAGACGGAGGTCCTCATCCTCGGCCCTACTTCCACCGCATGGGACGACTCCTGGTGGCCCCCCGCCCTAGGCAGCACTCCCCAACCCAGAGACCACGCACGCAACCTCGGCTTCATCCTGGACTCATCCCTCTCCATGACCAGACAGGTTAACTCGGTGACCTCGGCATGCTTCAACACCCTCCGCATGCTCCGCAAAATCTTCCGCTGGATCCCCACCGACACCAGGAAGACCGTCACCCACGCCCTCGTCACCAGCCGCTTGGACTACGGGAACACTCTGTACGCCGGCATCACCACCAAGCTGCAGAGGAAACTTCAGCGGATCCAGAACGCTGCCGCACGACTCATCCTGGACATACCCCGCCACCACCACATCTCCGGACACCTGAAGAGACTCCATTGGCTCCCAGTCAACAAGAGGATCACCTTCAGACTCCTCACCCATGCACACAAAGCCCTTCACAACCTCGGACCCAAACTCATCAACAACCGCGTCTCCTTCTACACTCCTCCACGCACTCTACGCTCTACCGGACAGGCCCTGGCAGCCGTACCCCGCATCCGCAAAGCCACCGCCGGAGGAAGATCCTTCTCTTTCCTGGCAGCGAAGACCTGGAACTCTCTGCCGAGCCACCTTCGCGCCATACCTGATCACCTCTCCTTCAGAAGACAGCTCAAGACCTGGCTCTTCGAGCACTGCCCCCCCCCCCCCCCACCACCAGCGCCTTGAGACCCTTTATGGGTGAGTAGCGCGCTTTATAAATGCGAATGATTGATTGATTGATTGAGGGCTGGTAGAGATTTGAATAGCCTTATTATTGCGCTTCGATTCAGTATATCGTGGGTTCTTCTCGATTTATAATGTGGGACCAATTCTATTTGGACTTGAGTGATGAGCAATTGTGTTTTGTTGTGGTCAATCGGGGTCCCTTCTGATACTTCTATTCGATCTTGGTGATGTATTTCAACGTGATGGACATGTTTGACTTGGTCTTGTTGTATGTTTTCAATGGACTCTCTGAAACTCTGGGGCTGTAAATTGGTTTTGATTTCATTATTGGGATTTTGCACCTGGGTGGCTCCTTTCCCACTAAGTGCTACCTGCTGCATATCCATTTTGCTTGTCTTTATCTTTGAGTTCTGTGAAATTTGAATTGTATCTGGTTTTACGGCTTCTTTACTTTTAGCGTTGCTTTGTTCCTTCTTAGCTGAGGATTTGAATATATCGTATATTTTACTTGTTGACAAATGTTCCTTTTTTTCGCGTCAAAGTTTCTTGAGGCAGCGGCCTCTTTTATTGCTGGGTTGTTATGATCCGGCGCACTGACTATATCTCTATTACTTTCATCACTTTTATCTTGTCTTTTCTGGGTGGATGTCAATAATGATTGTGGAGTGACTTTATTTAGTTTACTTTTCCTTGCATTCCTCAAGCGTTTTCGTTCCCGTTTTGAGAGGGGTGTTTTCAAGCTTTTTTATTCCTTACTTTCTGCAACTTCCTTCGGCATGACAGATCCATTTATAAAAAGGAATTGAAAGCTAATAATGCAGCCATACGGAAAGCAAAAAAAGACTACTTTTCACGGCAAATATTAGAACATAAACATTCCTTTAAAGAACTTTTCAAAATTGTTAGAGAACTCTGTACCCCCCTAGCCTTATAACAAACCTGTCACCTTCACAGGAGGGATGCAATAAAATCAGCAATTTCTTCTTTGACAAAATAGATAAAATTTATTCATCCTTCTCCAGCAATGACCAGAAAACGACAGAGCATCATATTGATGCAGAGTCTTGGCGTTGTATGTGGCTGTGCCTTTTGTTTGTGTGTTTTGGAGACCTGCAGGCGGTGCGTGGGTGCGCACTTTGTGCAGGTGGTCCTTGCCGGCGGGAAGCAAGGCTGGCGGTAAAAGAGGCGCAGATATTGCCGGCCTTGCTTCTCGTGGGCGGGGGCTGTGGGTGCAGAGGGCTTGTTTGCGCACCTCTTGCAGGTTTTCAAGGCAGGTGGATGAAGGGCATTGTCGTTTATGACGCGGGTGGCTCGGGCTCTCGCGGGGGCGGGACCTGTTGCATTGCAAATGCTTGTTGCTTCTTGTCGTCATGTGCAGCACTAGCAACATAGTGGCCCAGACCTTCAAGCTCAGAAACACCAATATCAAAGTTGAGGTTCTTGCTTCTAGAGGTTGAGAACAGCTCTAGAAATGGAGAAACTAATACTGCGTGTGCACACAGCTTGCAGAACAACACTAAAGAAAATAGATTCCAATGAAAGACAAATATGTTATATGTTAAGGACTCCTAAAACACCCACGAATTACTATGTTTTATTGCATACCCCTTCTGATAGACTGCATCATGAAAGAAACCCTAATTCAGCAGAGGAGTGTCTTTCTCCCATCCTCATTATGTTAAGTGGAGCACTGTTCTCATTAAAAGACTGAAGCTAAAAAAAAAAAAAAAAAAAAAAAATTGATGCAGAGTCTTCATTGGCCAGCTGTCCTGTCTTTGGCCCTTTTTCTGAGGAAGAAGTAATCAAAGTTATGTCAGAAATTAAATCGGGCTCCCCACTGGACCCATGCCCACACCACATTTTCTTACAATTAATTCCTTTAATTGGTCCAATAGTGACACAAGTATTAAACCAGTCACTAGACCAAGCGGAATTCCCAGCTATCTGGAAAACAGCAGTAGTGACTCCCTTATTAAAAAAAGCGGGTGCGGACATAAACAATCCAGCCAATTACCGGCCCATCTCGCAGTTGCCATATTTTTCAAAAGTGTTGGAGAAACTAGTGAATAAACAGCTATCAAATTTTTGGAAAATAATAACTTGCTTGATGTTTCGCAGACAGGCTTTAGGTCTAACAACAGTACTGAGACAACTCTCCTAGCAGTACTGGACGACATCAGAAATCAGGTTGATGTGGGTAAAACGGTGGCCCTGATATTGTTAGATTGATCAGAGGCTTTTGATACCGTATCCCATAACCTTTTATCACGAATGTTAGCCGCAAAAGGAATACAGGGAAAAGCCCTGACTTGGTTGAACTCTTTTCTATCCGACAGATCGCAATCTCTCCGACTAGGCAGCTATACTTCCACACCTCGAAAGATCAAATACGGTGTACCACAGGGGGCATCATTAAGCCCAACACTATTTAATGTTTATGTATCATCGTTAGCCACTATTGGGAAGAAGTGGGGCGTCAACATCTGCTCATACGCAGATGATACGCAACTAATGATTGCCCTAAATGGTGAAGAAGACTCCAAAAATAGACTGCTCAACTGCCTCACCAAATTATCTAGTTGGATGCATAAACATTGCCTGAAATTAAATGCAGATAAATCGGAGATTCTATTGTTCGGCGGTTCCCAACAGCTTTGGGATGACACTTGGTGGCCCAACAGTCTTGGTACACCCCCCAAACCAACTCAGACGGCGAGGAATTTGGGAGTCCACATTGACAATGCATTGTCAATGAAAAACCACGTAACAACTATTTGTGGTAAAGGCTTCGCGCTACTGAAAATGCTACGAAGAGTGTTTCCCTGGATTCCTTTGGAATGTAGAAAGATCTTAGTCCAGTCACTATTAATTAGTAGACTTGATTACGGGAATTCCCTATTCGTTGGCATGGTGGATTATCTATTTTCAAAGTTACAACTTGTTCAGAATGCGGCAGCAAAAGCCGTATGTAACAAAAGAAAATATGACTCCGCTCCAAGCTGTTTGAGAGCCTTACACTGGCTGCCAATGAGAGAAAGAGCCTCTTTCAAAATGCTGTGCATCACCCACAGAGTACTGCATGATACTGGCCCGACTATCCTAAAAAATAGAATCAACTTCTATGTACCAAATAGAAATCTTAGATCCCAATTCACCGCAAGAGCGGTAACCACACGAATAAAGAAGGTTAGGACGGGTGTCCGTGCCTTCTCACATTTAGCTGCAAACTTGTGGAATAATTTACCGACAGATTTAAGACTTACCGACGGCTACCTTACTTTTAGAAAAAAACAAAACCACGTTGTTCCCTAACACTCATTAAAATTATCATTGACCTGTGTCATCTCTCTGTACATTGTTTAATTTTAGCGCCATGATATTCTTTTGGGATGAATGTTAGCGCTTTAGAAATACTTTTACCTTTTACCTTACCTTCGGTAAGTTACTCTGATTAAGAATTGGTGATGAGCCTTCTAGATGCGCCTGTTCCTCTAGTCGTTCAGACTCTTTCTCGCCGTCAAGTGAGTTTCTGCATTCACCTTCTTGAGAGTTAGTTTCCTCTTTTAACAGTTTGGTATTAATGTTGGAGTTATCCCCATTAATTCTGTCTGCTTCCTTGGGGTCTCTTTCCGTAGGTGTTATGGATTTGAAATGTGTTTCCCTAACTGCCCCCAACAGCTCTCACATTATGGTTGGGACAGTTACAAGCTTATTGATTATTTGATAGCAATGTCACGTATGATATGTGATGTCCTGCGCTTGTTGTACCTTTGTTATCATAGCGTTTAAGTCGTGCAATTTTTGGTCTATTCCCTGCACATATAAAGCTAATACATTTAATAGCTCAACTTGAGTATCCAGCTTGTCGGCATGGTAGGTCATAGCTGATCCAATCGTTTTCATAGTGCCTAGTAGCTGATCCCAAAATGGTCCTGTTGATGGGCCGTCTTGTTGTTCCGTAAAGGTTTGTCCTTCTTGTTTCTTAATGCTTCGTCGTTGTGCGGCTAAATTTTGTGCTTCTAAGTGGCTGACTGGGCTGAGTTGTTCGGCCTCATGTGAGGCTTTGGATGGGGGTCCATTTCTCTTTTGTTGAGATGGCACCTGCTTCAACTGATGTGCGATTTGAATTTGATTTGCTTGATTGGTGATTTCAGATTAATGGAGAGTTGTTCTTGTACATAGGTTGTTTGACCCCCAGACTGGTCAAAAGGTTGATCAAGAAGTTGTGGGTCTGCCGATGTGTTTGGTAATGCGCAGGAGCTATCGATGCTATCCTGCCAGAGCACCAGGTTATCCTCCGGGCTCTGCACTTCACTGCACTGCTGGGCGGTTTGTTGGGCTGTTTGTTGTTGCTGGTGTTGTTGCCTTAGTTTACTTGATTGAGCCTGACAAGTCCATTGTTTGGACGTGGACTTCCAGTTTAATCCCGGGTTGTTATGGACTACAGCCTGGACGGACTGTTGATGGGATCCGTGATGAATGATTAGTGGGCTCAGACAGCCCTGTATGGGACTGACACGGCTTGCATCTTCTGTTGCGGAAAGCTTAAAGTCCATTTGTTCTATGCCATCCTTATTTGCTGTTTTGCTAGCACTATCCTTGTGTATCTCATTGCCCGCACTGCTCCCCTTGTGCTTGTACTTTTTGGCTTATTTTGCCTCCTTTGCTTCCTTGACTGCTTTGTGAGCCTTTGGCTTCCCCGGGGATAAACTGCGAGATACTTTTAAGAAGTCTGTAATGAGAGCCCACTTGCTGGTTTTAGTTTTGATGGGGGAGCAAGTGGCGATAGTGAGGGTGTGGTTGTCTTCTTGGATATTATCTGTTTCTGTTTTGCTCTCCCTATCTTTTACTTGGTCATGGTCTGGTTCCGAATCCAATTCCTGTTCCTGCTCCATACCCCATAGCTTACTGCAATTTCCCATTTCTGTTTGATCCTCTCCCTCCTCTTTGGGTTTCTGTTGCTGGTCGCCTGGTGCCCCCTTAACTTTCCCTGTTTTGATGGTGGGTTATTAGCGCAGATTTTATTCTGTTTTTTTTTTATTCCCCTAGGCAGTGCGACTTGCTTAGCGTAATTGCCTTGCTCTATCGAGTTGCTTTGTAGGTTTACTTGTTGCCTCCTAAGCACCTCTGAGTCCTGGGGCGAGGTGTTCTTGTGGTGTTTTTTATTTTTTTCTAGTATTACTTGTTACTGTTTACTTTAGATACTTGGGTACTTCCAAACGCTCCCAGTTATATTCTTTTGTGCACTCCCAGGGTACCCTAAAACCGTTTTGCTTTGATTTGACTTTTTACTTTTTACTTGACTTTTTACTTGCTTACTTTCTGAGTAGATCAAAGTAGAGCAGCAAGAGTTGCAGAGCTGCAGAGGAGTGGGGGCAAGAGTAGAGGAATAGCTGGAATAGCTGGAGCGAAAGTGAAGGTGAAAGCGGAGGCAAGCGGGGCAAGCGGGGCAAACGGGGCGAGGTGGGGGCTGATCGTGCCTCCACCTCTACCCTGGGCTCACACTCACTGCGGGCACCTACTATGGCGGCCGTGCTTGCCACTTACCGCTGACACCCCCCACGAAGCACTTCTGTCCTTTGCCTCCATCCTCCCGACTTCCTCCCGTCTTCCCGGCTTCCCAGCTGCCTCAGCTGCGCGATGCTGCCGCTCCCGCTCTCTTGGAACCGCAGAGCAACGGGGAGACGCTGCGGCATTTTGCAGCAACAGGGCACCAGATATGGCAGGTATGGCGAGGCGGTCTCCCGGTCTCCTGTGCTCCCGCACTCGACGGAACAGCTTTCCGGGCCCCGCTGTCGAGATCTGCGAGGGCAGGGAGAAGGAGCGGGAGGCTGCGAGGTGAGGCAAGGCGGCTGGGGGTGGCGGCTGGCGTCTACCGTTTTCCTCACTGCACTCACTCACAAAGCAGAGCACCTTAGTACGGAGTAGCAACTCCTGTGGCGTGTGAGAGCACAAGGAATGCGGTAGTGAAAATAGGAGCACACTGGAAACTGCCCTGCAAAGAAGTAACTGTTGGGGTGTGAGCATCTGCAACATGATGTGGAAAATGTGTATAATTGAAATAAATTTGTAGTATCCTTTGTCCCATTTCCCTGTATGTCTGAGCTGGTGTCTAGAATGCTGAGAGTGACAGAATATCGGTGCATAGTCTGCTGTGGAAGCCAGGAGAGAGATACAGTACATTTGAAGGGAGGATATAGCTCTGATGAGACCTGCTGTTGCTGTAACCTAACTGCTTAACATGGAATAAAGAACTTTCCTCTTACCTGAGTGGCTCTAGACTCTCCTATGAAGAGCCTGCCCTCTGACTTCAACATTTTGGCAAAAAGTTGTTAAGGACCTGCATGAAAATACAACAAGCCTATTGTGCTAGTTAGGGGCAACTTCTGGTAGAGGAGAAGGCGTTTGTGTGAAGGTAGAGGAGAAGGCGTTTGTGTGAAGGTAGAGGAGAAGGTGTTTGTGTGAAGGAAGATGCCCATTAACTATGGACAACTAGTCTGGGGCCCTCAAATCCACCCACAAGTGGTGTCGGCTCAGACTGCCGGACAGGAGGTGCCTATTGAGGTTGGTGACAAAGTTTGGCACGGGCATGAGCCAGTAGATGGGTGTTATAAACGGAGGTGATGCGTCCCACTCCATAGTCCGAAGCTTAAGGCAAAGCTATGGAGACAGTGTTATAAGGACAGCACTGAGGAGATAGTGCTGTGGAGAAAGTGCCTTGGAGATAGTGGGAGGAGACAGGAAACCCCTTTTACAGTAAGCATAGCTCTGAACTGACCCATGGAGCTTCAGGCAGTAATAAATTCAATGTAGATGGTGACATGGGAAAAGCGTTGGTGAGTGTGTTATGTTATGTTATGCATTTATTAAGCGCACAGTTACTCAGGAGTGTCCCGGCGCGAGTCTATAAAGGTAATATATTCATCTTCAGACAAAAAGATAGGTTTTCAGTTTTTTCCTAAAAACCACTAGGTCCTGGATGGTGCGCATGGTCAACGGGAGAGAGTTCCAGGCAGTAGCTGCCTTCAATGTAAAAGAACCACCCCCGATCCTCTGTCGCTTAAAACGGGGAACTTGAGCAAGATACAGAGCTGCGGAGCGCAATGCCCGCCCAGGTACATAAAAAGAGATCCGCCTTTGTAGATAGAGGGGCCCGCTTCCATAAACTGCCCGATGGGCCAGGATCAGTAGCTTAAATTTCACTCTAGCAGCTACTGGTAACCAATGGAATAAACGGAGCTGGCTCTGTACACTGTCCCTAGATGACAGCCCCGATAGCAGTCTGGCAGCAGTATTCTGGACCACCTGTAATTTCTTTAACAGATAGCCCGGAATGCCAGAGAAGAGGGCATTAGCATAATCAAACCGGGACATAATCAGTGCACATGTAATTGTTTGTCTCGTTGCTATTGGTAGAAGGGGGAAAAAGCTTCTAAACGATTTAAGCAAACCAAAGCAGCCACCAACCAACTTCTTAATGTGTACTTCAAAGGAAAGACGTTCATCGAACCAAACCCCAAGGTTCTTTGCCGATTTCCCGGAGGAAATTGGACAAGGGTACTCAGGTGGCCAGAGCTTCTCTTGGAAATTCGGAGGAAACATGCCAAATTGCAGAACCTCCGATTTCCCCAGTGTGCAGTCTGATTTCTTATTCAAGATGGCTGTGGTGCAAGGTAGTCCATACCTTTGGAGGGTTCTCTGTGTCTAGTTGGTGTTAGTGTACTTTGGCAGTCACACATTGCTTATTTTGAATTTAAGCATCATGTGTTGAGCTCATGCATTACTCACAATCCGATCTTTGCTCTGTCGAGGGGAACCAGCTCTGCTGGCATTGCTGAAGGGGCGTGTGCCGCATAACCAACAAGAAACCTGGTGAACTCATGAGACCTGACTGGGTTTGAGGTGAACAGCAAATGGTCTCTAAAAGCGCTGGTTAAAGGCATTCTGCATATTTTATGGCCCCTAGTGCCCAGTTACCATAGGAGATAGCCCGGCTCCTGCTAGAGCTATGATCAAGGCTATGGACAGAGGTCTTGAGGGAGGGTAGTTAGTTGTTGTTTGATTGGAGCAGGTGTGTAAACATTGAACAAAGACTACCCAATGCCTCAAGGTGAAATTAGAAAGAGAAGTTAGACTATACCCATGGACACTGTGAGATAGAAATCAGAGTGTGTTGTTTGACTTATACTATGCCGTGAAGTGAGAGGAAGTCAGAACATTGCCTGTCTGGCAGTTGTCGAATTGCATTGTTAAAATATGATATTCAGTTAATTAATCATCTGGGTTATTCATTGAGTTTTTACTTTACAGACTACATGCCACTGTGAAGTTTATTAGGTTGGATGACATTTCGGTTGGCGAGTCATGTGTGTTGACATGTGCCATATGCACCTTATTGGTAATGCTTATATTCAGTTTCTAGGTTAATGTGTTAATTGATTTATGTTGTTTGCGATTTGCACCTTATTTTGTGGGTTGTAGAATGTTTAGTACTGCAAGACAGGCTGTGAAAATTAAATTACGAACTTCACTATTCCTGCGCCGTTAATTCCATTCACCTTTCACGCCATCATCGTTTCAACTAGATTCAATTGCATGATTACTTTAGACCAAAGAATCTGGTCACTCGCACTATTTTTGTTGCACACTATCATTTTAGCATAAATACTCCGCCCATTTAAACGTTACAAATAACTATTTAGATATTGCTTAAGCATGCGAGCACCACTATAGTTTTTATCATGAATTCCTCACGTTACCGCTTAAAAGCAACCTTCGAGACATCATCTGATTATTTCTATTTAATCACGTTGTTACACTACTAAACTCCTTCAAACTTTTTCAACTATTCTAAATGTTTACTTAAAACTTTATTTAACCTCAAACATAGAACATAATGAGTTGAATTATGAAAACGCATTGAATGTATGTATAAAGACCTATATTTCGTTTACACAGAATGAATGACAATTCCTCATGTTATTATTTCAATCCTAGGACTATCCCTGATGAAGGGTTTTTCCACATAACCCGAAATGCATTGGATAAATATTAGTCCATATATCATGAGTTACCAAATGAATGAATGAACTCAATATGGAGTATGAAGAATAAAAACAACACAGAACTTGATGTTTAAATCTGTTTATTTTTGATCATACAAATTGATTTAAAAAAAATACCGCAAAGTAGTGCCCAAGGGGGACACAACCCATGAAGGAAGTGCTTCTCATTAATCAGTTACATGGACGTCACGAATGAAGACGCCACCCCTGGAGCACACATAACATCTACAAATCCAAGACAAATTTATGAACCAGGTTGTAGCGCGTATCTCTACCCCATCAAAATTAAATTAAGGACATGCAATTTGTTTTGAGTTATGTATGAGCATTTTCTTTTGCCTATATACAGAGTCTAGTTAGCAGTTTAGGGAAGAGGGTGTAGAACCCATCTGCATTTTGTTGCGTAGATATGTGCTGGTTGTGCATGTCCAAATGTCACAGATGTGGGGAGTAGTACCTTGTCGCGAGAGATACAAGTGTAGTATACCTATATGTGTGTTGGTGCGAACTGGGGAAAGAGCAGAACCCTGTAGCTGAATGTGGTGTTCAGGGAGTATACCATGGTGTACACAATTGAGGTAGATAATTACTCTGTGTGGAAGTTGCATGGCGCAAGTACTACATGATGTGCCAAGTTGTGAGAGGTCAAATGGAGAATTACCCCATAAAGTGAAAATGTGGGTATGTGTAGTACCTTGCCATGAGACTTTGTATACAGGCGTACAACTTAGTGTGCTAAGTTGGGGAAGAGTAGTACCCTATTGTGAGAAGTTGCCTTTGTATGTGCCCCAAGGTGTACTTTATGTTAGAAGAGAAGTATCATGTCTCAAGATGCTGTAAGGGGAAATATCCAAAAGAGTGAAAATGTGGGAGAGGGCAGTACCCTTTCATGTTGTGGGTGATAACCACAAGTTTTGCATGAGTGTGCTCTGTGACCACTCGTCATTCAGAAGAAATGGGAAGATTTGACAGATGTGTGGTAGAAGAGGAAGAGTGAATTTGTTTTTGATTAGGTCCAGTGTGTTGCAGGTGAGTACTTTTAAAAATGCTGACATGGTGAGGTGTCAGTGGTTGAATTGCTGGAATGCTTTAGTCTTTGATTGTTCTGTTTTATCAATGATTTCTCAGTGTGCATCTACAGGAGACTGTCATCATTGTGTTTGCAAATGTCCTGACTTTCTCGTTCAGTTTCCCGTGGGCACAGTACTTGGCACAGATTAAGTGATTTTTTCATCCTGGAACTTGGTCATATTGGTTTGGCCAGTTAATGTGTCCTGATGTGGGTCCTGTTGGCATGCTGTGCTGCATTGTGTCTGTGCGTGTGTGGTGCAGGCCTTTATCCTGTGGGAATGTGTGGGTTGCTTGTGGAAGACGGAGAAGGTGTGAGAGTTTGTTGTGCTATGTAGCTTTGTAAAGTGAGGTGAATGTCTGAGGACACTGCATATGAGTATAATTGTGAAGACAGGTTTTGTGTGAAGTATGTTCAAGGCAATTTGGAGATGAGGTGATGTCTAAACTTTCTGTTTGTGTCTTATTTTGTCCCTTAAATGTGCAGACTTAAGGTTAACAGGCAACCCTTTGCCAAAAAAAGCCTGTGGGTTCTGTGCCCTGGCTGTCACATGACTGGGCATCCTTTATGCATGTCCTGCACACATAAATATTATGAGGCGTCATTGTGAGTTTGCAGACATGTGATAGTAGGCCCTCATAACCAAGGATGTTACAAGTGGTGCACCTCTTTGACCTTTGTGCAATGGCTGTCACAACCTAGTTGTTGTCTCGTTTCATTGTTTGACATGAGATGTGGGGATTCTCATGCCTTTACCTATCAAAGAGTTTTTGTGACTGCTGTTTGTTGCCTGTGTGTCTGCTAGGGTGAGTTTTAACAGGTTGTTGTTGGGTGAATATGTAAGCTAGACATGTCAGAAATGAGGTGTGTGTTATCCTGTGTGTCCCCACTCCCACTATGAAAGAGCTGGTGTCTGGAAAGCTGAGAGGGAATTATTTATTAGAATGTGGGTGTGTAGGTAAGTGGTCTACAGTGGAAGCAAGGAGATAGGGACAGATGGAGGCAGGATGGGGCCCTGACAGGATCTCCCTGCGGTTGTTGTAACCTAATGGCCTTAGCATTGAATAACCACCTTACCTCCTACCAGAGTGAGTTCAGACTCTTGTATGAGGACTCTGCACTCTGACTTCAAAACTTTATAAACTTTTTCTTTTTGACAAGAGCTCACACTAACTGTCCTAACCCACACTCATCTCCTCAGTCAAAGTCCTATAGAACAAATACCTATCCCGCCTCCAGTTTTACCTTTCTTGCAAGGATACGATGGTTGAGTTCAGCCTTAAACCAACACTCCTACCTTCCTTCCACTTTCCTGGGAGGGAGGTATGGTTTATCATCATTTCATCCGGTAGCCCTATGTTTGACAAGAATAATGGGTTGTCGGATTGATCATCATAGCTCGACCTCTGAAGCCTGTCTCAATTATTCCATCATGGTAAGTATGAAAATGGCAGACATTGCAGCCTTATGAGTAATCCCCATTAGACACAGAGTCGTGTCGCCCTTACTGTATATTATCCTAATGAGATCATACCAAAACTTTTGATTATATGAAAACAACCGCAGGCAGCAGTCCTGCAGTGACTGATTACCTTTAAGCTGAATTACTTGCATACAGCAGCTGTTCCACGGCAGTGATGCCATTTCCTGTTGGGTTATTCACCGGGAGGCCTGGTGATGTCACAGTGTCACGTGGTGTATAACTCTCCAATAGACTCGCTAGTGTGAGGTGTTGTTTGGATCCAGTGATGCCTTTCAGCAGCTGGGCTACCACACTGTCCTGCCAACATGGAGAGCGCTTTATTGCTGGTGAGTATCCAACCGCGCGCTCCTAATGTCATGTTCTATAGCCCTGCGGTGGTAATGGCGCAGTACTTGGTTCATCTTTTCCTGTCAACAGCTACTCAAAATGTCTCGTGCGAGTATCAGACTGCTTTCTGTCTGGATTAAGGGACACGTTTGAAATTATCAGGCCAAATTAACAGAAAAACTCGCCTGGAAATGTTGGTCTTGAGTTAGAAAAAATACGTACATCTGCCCTTTCACCATTTAACACAGAAAAAGCTTCTCGCTTACAGCCAAAGAACTATAGACGTTTTAAAGCATTGGAAAAGTGAGCAATTGCCCAGGGCCCCCACCTTTCAAGGGGTCCGCTTGAGTATCTCTCTCTATGCCAAGTAGCATCTTAAAGATTTGAGGGAAACTGGAAAGCGTGATCCTCGGTTTTTTAAAGTACATTTTTTGGCATCACACGGGCTTCAATTAGTAGAAAATGGTCAGTAAAATTATAAAGGGGCGGGGGGAGGGGCAAAACATGTCTGGCTCAGGGTCCCAAAAATCCTTAAGGGGTCTCTGCTTGCCTGGAAGCCACGAATTGTGCCTGGGTCCAGAACAGCATCACTGCTCACAACATTTTTCTACCGGTTAGGAGGCCTGAAAAGAATAGCTGCTAAAATCAAATGGAGACCTTGTTTCTAATCGCTTATTCTACAAACACACATTTTCTACGTAGCTGAGGCACGTTACGACTCCTGTTCAATAATTTTTGCAAGTCACTATTCTTAGAATCTGTGATATTTTAAAGTTTAAATTGGCTGATTAAAACTTGTGAAAGTATGGTGGTAGTGAAAGCAATTCATAGCTACTCCTGCAACCTGTCTCACATTCTCAAACTGCAACCTAGTAATAGGAATATTTCTTTATAGTAAACGTTTTTATATTAGTAATAAAAAAAAACTTTTACAGAAAATAACTAAGATAAATTGTACAAATGTAAATTCCAGGAACTGGCCCTTGTTTAACAGAAGGTTTTTGCATATTAATGACAGTTACTGGTAGAAAATGAAACACACTACAATGATGTAACTCCCAACATTTCAACAACTCATGTTAAGAAGCTTTATAGGACAAACTGATTAAAATGTAATTGCTCATTAGAGGCTCATTGACAGCAGAATTAAACTGCTTATTTGACGGTTCTACCTCCAGCATGGTTAAACTTCACCCGTAGGTAATTTAAGTTTTTGTTGGTACACTGATTTGTGTCAACAAAAAGATTTGTTGATACAGTAATTTGTAGAAGAATAAGTGCGGGTGCCCAAAGCTCTGCTGAGAAGCCCTTGGCCAGCCCTGGGTCACTGAATACCGGCTGCTTAGTCTGGAATCCACCTCATGTGTCCTTAATCCGAGGCCAAACACACCCTGTCTCTTTATTTCACTCTTTGAGGGTCCTGCTTTCTCTCTTTGTGACGGATTTTCCGTCTTTCTCTTCCTGCTTCTTTCTCCTTTGTGAGTTTTTCCCTCTCTTGCTTGTGGAAATGTCGGATCAGGAAAAATAAGTGCCGGTCCCCAAAAATGAGTGCCGTGGGCTCCACCAGCAATCACCTGCTCAAATTAAGCACTGGGTGCAAGGAATGACAAAGACATAATAGGTGCTCTGTTTACTATGCTCTTCACATAACCAACACAGTCTTTTCTTTTTAGTGAGAGAATCACATCCGTATATGATTTGTTGTATGGGCAAGTACAGTAATAAGAACCTCAAAAGTTTCCTTTTGACTTTAGCCGCTAGATTAGACCCAATATATTGTTGTCTAGTATCCCCAAATATATTTATTGTGTATTCAGTACATTTTGTAGATTTAAGTACTCACACATCATGTGTTTAAGAAGATTGCTTGGCTTGACACTTTAGAAAAGTTTTTATCTCAGAAATTAAAGTACTTTTTAGATCATTTCGTGTTGTTATGCGAAGCCTAGAAAAGCATGAGTTAAGGGTTGCAAAAATATAAACAAACTGGGTTTTAAAGTGTCATAGTGATTTCAATTCTCAAACTGGTAATACCTTACTAAGTGGCAGGACCAGAATCTGCCTTTATGGCTGAAGATTTACACTTTTGCTCTGATAGTATAATATTAGGGGTGGACGGAACTCGTGCAGTTTCACACCACGGAATTCCACAGAGTCACATAAAAGCTCCATGAGATTCCTCGGACTTCTGCAAGCAGACAGAATTCGGCACGTTGCGCTGCTCGCGCTCATTTTTGGCACCAGGAGTTTACGAGTGGCACCACAAAGCGTGCCAGAGGGTGCTGCTTCTTTCTGCCACTCGAGTAGATTTCCTACTCGAGAGGAAGATTTCTCAATGTGAGCGTTTGCAACCTACCGTGACCGCCTGCGTTGAGAAGATCTCGCGGGGTGGTGTTCGAGGGCCCAAACATCGCACAAGGGGACGCAAATTCTCACTCGCACTCACCAACATAACGTTGGCGATCTGCACGCAAGAAAAAACACCACCACGTGGATGTTGGCAGAGTTTTGCCAGAACTCTGCATTACAAGTGTAACTTGGAGTGGGCAAAACTCTGCTAACTCTGCTGGTGGAGCAGAGTTTATCGCCTAATCCTATATGAAATATAGCTAATGCATCACTTGGCCATTCTTTACTCTGTTGAGGGTTCACACACTCTACAGTTTCTCTTTTTCAACCACTTTACTATATCGGAACCTACGTTTTTTCATGCTTGGCCACTACCTAATGTCTTTCTCTCAAAATATTGTCTTTTGTTATTCTCCGTTCCCCACTTCCTATGCTTGAGTAGCTTATGTTGTAAAGCACTGGAATTAAGCAAGCCCTTAGTGCCAGCAGCCATTTGCTTCAGTGGACCAGCATATCCTTAGCATCTGATATCTGAGCAACAGTCATTCACTGCAAGCTTGAATTCAGTGTTCTGCCATCAGTCTAGGGCCTTTGCAGACCATCTGGTGTACTTGCAGAGCTTGGATGACCATATTCCATTGAGAATACCAGATTTCATAATCCAGAAGCAGTGTCAAGAGGTTAAATCAGGGGCCAGGGAACTGTCTAATGTGTCAGCCGCTCTTTCTGTCGCCGAGACAGCCAGGTATCCTACCCCTTTCAGTTTGGCGGTTTGCTTACTGACCTTAAACCAGTTGTACATGTACATCTGGGGAGGGTGAAATTACTTGGGCACAAAACCATTTTTCCTAAGGAACCTAACAATTTTTTTCCACGAGATCTAGCTGTCAAGGTCCAGGGAATGTGTATCTAGAGTTTGGGTCAATTGGATATGGAGACTAAATCCTTAGGTGCTCCATTTAGTCAAGTGGCTCACCCCATCTGGGCCTAAAGGTTCAGAGGTGCTCTAGCACCCTGAATTCTAGCTTGCCTCTCCTTCCTGGGTGTGGTGCTGCTGACTCAGTGCACAGAGAGGTTAAGCACCCCTACCTCCTTCTGCATGAGTTTGGGGGCCCACTCTCAGTCTCTGGCAACAACATAAGGGCTGCACTGGGATCTGCAGCCTACTATTCTGGGCACCATTGTTTACATTCCCAGGCTGAAAACACAGGTCAGACTTGTTATTACTCATCCGCTGTGGTGGACCGTGGACTCCAGATTCTGCTTGGTGCAAGAGTCTAATGAGAAGTATAAGTTGTTGATTCCATTTGTAAAACTCCTCATCACAAGAACTCAGGTGTGATCTCACTTCCTAAAATATACTTGAAACTTAAGTAGCAATAGGCACCAGTTCCTTCAGAATCTTCTTCTGTCGACCACCATGAGAACTCTAAGTGGGAGATAGATCTGACTCTGGAGAAGCACTGAACCTAGGAATCCGTGGCACAAAGTGCACCAGTGGCACCTTCCAACGTTGTCCAAATGTAGCGTCCCCTGTTTGGGTCCGTCCCCCCTAGCACTGCGCTTCCCCTTCCTCCTGGGGTTGTTCAATAATCACATTTTCAACATAAATTCAGGCTGAAAATATTTCTTATCATTAGGCGATATTTATTTGTTATCTGCCTTCTTTAGTTTAAATTCATCAACATCACTTTGTTTCAACAGTGATCTATGTGTCAGACTGTACTGTTAGATACAATCCTCAATTCCTCCTCCATCCCGATGCATTTCGGGCAAAGAGCCCTACGTTAGGGGATATCAGTTCTAGAAAAATACATATAAAACAAGAAATGAGAAAATCATCCCATCAAAAAATCCACAGTCAACCGACACCCCTGGGAGCAGTGACTATTCAATGAATCTGCCATGCTGACATGCTTTAAAACCACCTAATAATACTGGTGTCTAAAAAACATAGGTGAAATAATCCTGACCATCTCACCACGGTAGACTTATTGAACGCCGTCGACGCTTAAAACGTGGCCTAAATAAGAGAGGACACAAGAACACAATTGTAATATTGTGTATTGGTATATTTGTTGTTTTGTTATGTTATTTCTCTGCCACTGTTTGTTCAGTTTACACTTGTCAGTGTTCACACTTTCATCATTGTTTGTGTAACTGTATGAGCGCCATCAACATTTTGTTCTTTTTTTGTTTAATTGAACCTACATTAAATATTATCCTTTGAGATAATTGTGGTACATGGTTATTGTGAAATTTAGTCAGCACTGGTTTTTCTCTTTCTTTTGCTCAATTTCCTTCTGTCTATATTTTCTTGTAGTTTGTTATTTTAGCTCACGAACCGCTGTTTGGAATACAGTACATATTGCCCCAGGTTCCTGTTCTAGGGTTGCCCTTGTTGTTTGTAAATGGGAAAGGATTCAACATTATTTCGTCTGGTGGTCCTACTGATGACTGCCTCTCTGTCCATTGTGTTGCCAATGCTGTCCCAGTACAGGGTCCGGGAAGTGCCTCAGACAGCCGCCTCCAGTGGTGCAGGAGAGCCAGTATTGTGTGATTCTGAATCGGCCCCTAACGTTTGCTTTGAACACCACTCTCGGGTCTGTAGCGGTCGCAGTAATAGAAGTACAAACCTTGGAAGTACTGCTGTGTACAAAACTTATTTATGAAATATTTCATGCAGATATGTGTGCTAAAATTCTTAGCAAAATAATTAATACTAAGTGAAAATCTTTGTCAAAGGGACTTTATGGTTCTCTAAGATCACATATGAACGGTCAATTCTCTACAAATACGTCAGTTAAAGTGATATAATGTTTTTGATGCTAAAATGTATAAAATCACTGATATTTGCCAGTTATTGAAATATGATGCCACACATGGAATGTTTATGACCTCGAACCTGATACCACAAAAGAATAAAAAAATTATCTTGATGTCAACACTGATGATATGACATTTCACACCTCCAAATAAGGGCATCATTATGCTGGATGGTCGGACTGCCGCCTGCCATCACGGGGACCACCCGACAGGCAGGCGGCGGTCCGATCGCCCAATTACAATTTGACCACCATGGTGGGGGTCGGAAAAGTGCTCTCTAAAACTGCGTCTTGAACTGCGAGCCAGGGAAAGGGCCGCAGCACAAGCCACAGTGCACTTAGTGCTCATCCATGCACCGTGTGCCATGCGTGTGAGCACTACATGTATCCCCGGGGCAACATTGCAGTGGACTACGAGGGACAGGGGCCCTTTTTGGGACCCCCAAAGTCCCTTACCGACAGCCTTTTCATGGTGGAGGGACCACCGTGAAAGGGCTGTGGGAAATGCACATCGTAATCCTGACAGCAGTGCCTGCCTCGGCATGACTGCCATTCTAGGAATACGAGTCCGACTGCTGCCCCGATGGGATCGTAGATCCTGTCGGACAAGGCGGTCTTCCCTCCGATGGTTTCTGTCTGACCACCTGCATCATAATACGGTGGTTGGACTGATGGACTGTCTGTCAGTAGGACAGCCACCAACAGCCTGTTGGTGGCGGTCCCACCGACATCATAATCATAAGTAATTGACAATGGCGACCAAATACATAGAGCCATATGTACGAAAGTTTGGCATAGCAAGTACCTAATTGCGATTTCCTGTGAATCGCATTTAGGAATCCGCTATTTCAAATGTATGAAACTCTTTTGGGTTTCAATTGCGATTCCTAGTGTGTAGCAAATAGTCCTACCTGATGATTATTAATGGTGTAGGCCGAAGTTTGCGACCCATTGGGAATCATTAAATTCACAGGGATGGTAGCCTGCTGAGGTCAGCAGTCCACCATGTCGCCTGTGATTGCTTTTAAATAAAGCAATTTTTTTTTATGCAGCCCGTTTTCCTGAAAGGAAAATGGGATGTGTTTTAACAGCAAAAATGAAAAGTTTTGTTTTCATTTCATAAAAGTAGGCAGTGGTTAGTGGGACCATTGCTTGCTCTTGAAAAATTCTTTTACAAACATGCACAAAGTGGGACGGGTCCCTTGGGGACCCCTTGCCATTTGCGAACGGGTTACCACCAAATTGAAATTGGTGGAAAAATGCGAATGTTGGGCAACCACAACACCCTAATCCTAATACCAAATCGTAAACCCAAATTGCAATTTAGATACAGGTTACCAAATCGCTATTTGGGTTTGGTACATGTCATCTCATGTAATGTGTTTGCAAACTGTCTCAAAGGGACGGCGTACATGTGGCCCCTAGGTGCTTAATGAACCCCTATGCACTGCACACACATGCAATAGCCAAAACCAAGGACCTGTGCATGTCATACAGAGCAAGCCCTCGCTTTGCATGCACTGCTCACAGGAATTGTTTGCGTGAACGTCATGTCTTCTGTGCGCTCTATACAGATGTGTCCTCTGGTATTGTAGTGACGGTGATGAGGCAAAAACTACAGAAGCCAAAAGTGGATCCTAGACCTCTTTTTACGTTCTGTTGGTGCTGTGCATTTATGACCTCTGAGACCAGTGGCGTAAGAAGAAGGGGTTGGGGGGTGCCGTCCGCCTCAGGCAGCAAGAGTTTTGGGGGCGTCGGCCTTCCTCCCCCACCTCCTCTTACCTGCGGCATCGCTAGCCAGTGGCGTCACTAGGGGGGTGCGGACCGCACCGGGTGACACCATCACATGGGGTGACACCCGGCACCGTGACACCATCGGGGTACTGGGGGCGTGCTTTCGAATTGGAGCTCAGCCACTGACTTCCTTTAGGCTGCCGCCTGGAGGGGGGAAAGTGATTCACCAATCCAAACTCTAGCAGAGTGGTGGGGGGTTTCAAAGGATGAAGACATGCCCACCCACGTGAGAAGAGGCCACCGTAACAATCCCCTGCGCGGCTGCGCCGGCCTCACCGCGCCCAGAGCACAACAATGCGCGCGCTTAGAACACCTTCCTGTACCCTGAAACCGCACATAGCGCCAGGTTGCCTGCTTAAGTCCATAACTACTCGCTCCTGTCTCACAGGTAAGTGAAGATTACTTACTGCCAGTGAAAGCCATCAGCTTCCCCACCCACAGCAAGTAAACACCGCAGCCAATTGTCGAACCATTCGAGCTCCCCTTCCGCCCGTGCTCCTCCCTCCCCCCCGGACAGTGCCTGTACGTCAAAGCCTCACCCTACCTCGGAGAAGAGGCATAGGAATACCTCAAATATTCGAGGAAAGGAGAATTTACTATTAGTGGGTAATTTGCACACAAAAGAAAAAAAAGTGCCGGGGCTCGCTTCAGGAGGCAGCTTGCGCCAGCGCATTTCTCCTGTTAGCGCCGCCTAATGTAGAACCAATTACTAACCATGAAAGGGTTGGGGGGGGGGGGTTGACCTAATGGTCAGAGCTGCCGACTTCGCAGCTGGAGAGCCGGGTTGAGTCTAACCACATTGGACCCAATTACGAGTTGGTCGATAAAATGAGGGGGTAATGCTGGGCTCATTTACTGTCCACTACAAGTAGGAGGAATAACAGACCAGACCCAGTATTACTGGGATATTTACCACTTCCACTGCCCCACCCCTCCAATTTCAGATCGTTTCACTCGCCTCAGAAAGTAAGACAGAGTGGTAGCAAACTGGCCAGATTGATTTTATTCACACCCAAACACATTAGCGCCACTTTTACAGTTTGCCAGTGAAGCGCTATTTTTGTTGTCTTGGCTTTGTTTTCCCTGGGCTTGGATCTAGTGCACCAATCCTGGAGGTACTGCAATGTGAGGATTGAAAAACAAAATTTGTACTGCTGCTCTGTATCTAGGGATGTTGTCTTTTTTTACCATACTGCTTTCGTTTTGTAAGGATATAAGCAATGGCCATTGAAATGGGCCCATTCAGGGCCCTGTTGTCATGTCCTTAACTCTTCAGGCAAAAGCACTCGCTGATTTCTGAACAGTGAGTGTAAAAGCGTTAAGGTAACCATATTGTTCCTGCTTACATTTCACATGGTTTGCAAAATTTTGTATTCCCTATGATTGTTTGCTTTTTACAGGATGCTGTTACTTTTTTTTGTAGGCCACATATTGCTCTTGCCCAGTGCGTAATTTAAATTGAGCCGCATCCAGGTGTTTATTGCTGGCAACAATTGGGTTGTAGTTGAAGGCAGTCTGAGTTTTTCTCAGTGGGGCAGTATGGTGTTCAGTGGGGGAGAGGATGTGGCACTATGGCCAGAGCTGCTGAATTTGGAACTGGGGACCCAGGTTCAGACTTAATAACCAGTCCACCAGACCACTCTCCTGAGAGAGCACTATCTCATGCTAGACCTTAGAAGGCTTCGCAAGACATTAGAATCCCTGGTGTCGTAGCACCAGCAGGTGGACCCTAGCATGACAAGTGTAGGTTAATCTACAAGGCTTGTCCACCACTATTCATACTGAAGTTCACCTCCAGTCTTGTGGGCAGGCCTATGAAGAAGTACACCGTAGAACAACAGTGACCCTGTCACTGAGATCACAGGACCCTTGAGAAGGGTCAGCTCTAGGGCAGTGCAACCGGTGTGACCACACCAGGTGCTGACTTTAGGTGGAGGCATCATTTTTGCAAGTATATTATGGTTTTAAAAGCGCTTGCTGCCTCCTTCCTGGCCTCCAGTAATTTACGGTAACAATAAAAATGTCATGATGACTGGTGATTAATGTTCTTCCTATGGAGAGATCGGAATATTGTCTAATGGAAGATTTGACTCATGGAAAGGTAGCTCAGTGGGTTAATGTACCTGCTGCAAAGAACATGTACCATGCAGATCACAAAGTGTACATAATATAAATAAGCCAGTGGGCTACTGCTTTTGTCAGAGAGACCCTATTGTTACTTGCAGTTTATAAGTTAAAATCCTAACATAGAACAGTGAGCTATTAACTGTCATCTACTCCGCAGCAACACAAGTCACATTTTTTTATTAACTTTTGATACGGTTGAGCTACAAACAATGTATTAGTTTAAATGGTCAGATCATGCTGCAGATCTTGCATTATGAGGCAAATATGGCAGAGCCATTATTATTTAGAAAACATTTGCAAACTAGGATTTTTAGCCATTCATGTTTGAACTGCTGTTTTGGAAAAGGGAGAAATGCTGATGACAGAAACTCCATGGCTCGGAGACAAATGGCTTGGGCTTCTACATTTTATCGTATTTGGGGACATTCTGTGATTAGAAGCATATCCCACTTTGTGAATACATTTTACTGTCAATAACTCATTATAACCTTAAATAATCATGTGTATCCATTGGTTGATAAAACTGGGCAGTGAAACCAAACAAATACAAAAAAATGGGATGTTTGCGCATTCTGGCCACGCCTCTGGCTCTGCCCACTGATCCAATCCTTGGGTTATTCCCGCCCTCTGATTCTCCGCCCACAGTTCCCCTACTTTTTTTCCCCCACTTCGACCACTGATATATTGTGTTTCTGGATAGTGAGAACACCACACCAGTAAAAAGTACCATACCTATGATATTATAAATTCCAATAAACTGTTGACCAGCAGGTAGCCCACTGTAGAACCTGATTAATGAGTCATTATTACACTGTAGTTAACAGGCACATTTTGTAAATATAGGACCTACATTTACAAACGTTGCTAAGGATTCTGTATGGTCCCGTTATTTGCCAACTGTGTCCACTGGCGGACTCGGAGCGGAGGAGGTCCATGCGGTAAGTCGTGAGGGGGTGACACCATGAGTTACCCGCACCGGGTGACACCAACCCTAGTGATGCCACTGTCGCTAGCACCTCCCGTCACCCCACCCCCTTACATCCGGACGTGGGGCGACTTCCGCAGGGACCGCCTCAGGCGACAACTGATCTATCTATGCCACTGGGGTAACACGAGCAGTGACAAGGGTAAGAAAGGCTAAAATGTACGGATAGCAGTTAATACCCACGGATATCTGTCCATTAAATACTCTCACCCCTTTTTTATGCACTTCTTAAATAGTAAAAAAAAAAGATTCCAGATTTTGTTTTCTTATCATTTTTGTATATACTCACATACATTCCAACATTTGGAAGGAGGAAAGAGGACGATTTAAAAAAATAAATTCTGTGTATTTATTCTCCCCATACACTTGCTTTGAAGTGGGATCAGATTTTCGCAGCTGAAAGTTAAAATAAAATATTTTTTGCTAAAATGCTTGGGAGTCTCCCGTCTGAACCAGAGTGTTGCCTTTTATGCATTCACCTCCATACATACAATGTATAACAATGGCTACCCGACTCTCCTTAGGCCCAATTTCTCCTTGCCCGCTGCAGAACTCGCCATCTCAGCACAACGCACAGAATGCCTTCTGTTTTCACATCAGCTGCACGGCGCAGTGCATTAGACTGAAAGGGTAACGAGACTCCCGAGTCCGATCATTACGCTAGGTGATGCTATTATGTACCTGATCCAGGGATTTCATAAATTATTTTTATGGTTCCAGGAACACCCAAGGTCAAGCAGGGAAAGTCTTCATTCAAGTGCTTACCTACCTGGACCAAAATGACGCTCAGAAGAAAGAGATGTTTTATATTTTTCAAAGTGAACTTCTTTTGAAAACACTGGCCCCAAACTTCAAAGAGTTTTTTTAATGGAAACTATTCGAGAATTTGCAGATATCCTGCGTCTATTTGCAAGTGACCACCCCTCCCCCCAAAAAGTAAAGAAAGTATTTAAAATACAACATTTTTGTCTACACCCATAAAACACGAGGATAATACAAAAATAAGATTTGTCATTTTCAGCATGGTTTTGTTAAATTTTTATTTTCTTCTTTTTGTACAAATCTTAAGTCCCAATCTCTACACTCTGCTGGTTGTCCACCATTTGCTAATTGTGCACCGACTGGTTTAAGAAGAGAGCTTCGTTTTGCGATGTGACTGATCTACTTACTAGTCAGTCACATGCAAAAGGTATTTTCTCATGATCATCGAAGAATTAGGAGACATTTCGTGCCTACCACAAATGTAGGGATGGAGACCCCAAGGATTCCTTCTAAGTGAACTTTTTTTAAACCACCCATATCGCTTGAAGGGACACAGGCTACTTTAAAGGAAAAAAAAACGCTTTACTTCATCAGCAGCAACATGCAGTGGTCCCAAAGTCTGCTCTCTCCTAGACTGCTAGTCACTGTTCCCTACAGAGAAGCTGTCCCAGGAGGACAGCTATTCCTGTGCAAGTCAGGTATCTCCCCAACTGGGGTAGTGGTAAGAGATAAATGGTTTGTGACTGCAGCTGTAGTCTTCATTAATTGATGCAGTTCATTGCAACTCCAATACTGGAGGGTCGCGTCCTCTTTTATGCCCCCCCTTCCTGCGATGGGGAAGCATTCGCAAAAGTTACCTTGTCAACCTGAAATATTTCTCTGACTTACAAAGTAACTTCTGTATATTGCGATATAGCTTTATGCGGTTGCGTAGCCTGTGATTTGGCCAATCGCTGAATTTGTGAACACATAAACATTTGTAGACTGTACAGGAAACAGAGAACAGTTAAGGCACATATACAAATCCGACTCGGATCAAGGTTGTGGCACATAGTCATTGGAATAGGTATGAGGAAATGGGAGGACCGGGTTAGCAGAGAGCAATTGCATTTAATAACTGTGGATGAGGTGCTCTGTGAAGAGGTGAGTACTTAGGGCCTTATTATGACTTTGGGGGTCTCGGAGACTCAGAGACTGCCAAAGCCATTAAGACCGCCCGCCAGAGTACAACCAGGGCCGGACTGGCTACCGGGCGTTTTGGCATGCTGCTGAGCAGGGGGCTGATTTCGTTGATGGGGACCTGCGTGTAATGAACAAAATTCGTTTTGCTTTGTTTATTTCGAAGCACACGCAGGTCTCCATCAACGAAATTAGCCCCCACCGCAGTGACATCAGGCCCCAGCTCGGCAGCATGCCAAAATGCCCAGTAGCGAGTCCGGCCCTGAGTACAACATACTTTTACTCTGGCGGCTGGTTCTTTGGCAATCCCACTGCGGTGCCTTTGAAAAAGGCTCCGCAATGGGAGCATCAAAGGCAGTTCCTGCAGGGCATGGACTATCGAGTCCATGCTGTGAGAAGTTGGCCTGATATATGATGTCACTAGTTCTAGTGTACACCCTGTATCAGTCCAAACAACCCTTATGGTGATTGGTTGTAAAGTCAACCTTATAGACCAGCTATCCTAGTGTTAGCATGGACAAGAGCAGTCTTAGGCTGTTGCCAGCTGTTATACCATTTGCAACCCCTTGAATACCAAATGAAAGGACACCACAACAGATATATTATAAAAATAGAATGTATTTATTCTAGTCAAGACACCCTCAGCACTCTTTATGAGATTCGAGGTAAGTACAACACAGTCTTATTTAATCATACATAAGTCACACAGGTAAGTAATACAGTTAGGCCCTAGGGGCCACACAAACCATATACTAAGTAGGTGGTATAAGAACCACTGTCACAAACACAGGATAGGCCTAGGCCTAGGGAATCGCTGGGGCTACACTATCCTATCAATTGCTAGGCAGTGGGAGGCCCACGGGATTCAGGTGCAGAGTGGAAACACTCACGCGTAATGCGTTAAAGTCGATAGAAATAGTAGTTTTTAGACATTAAGAGTTTTAGGACACTTCGGAAGGAACTAGGAGTTAGAGACTTGGAAACTAGACACTTGGATAGTCAATACCCTTGTGAGCACCGGAGTACTCAAGTTACCTAGCCCACGGGCTGCGGGTGCATAGGTGTGAACTTGCGTCGGGTTTCGTCGTCGACTCCTATGGATGCCTGAAGAAAGTTGCTGACAGGCAGTCAGTGAAGAGTGTCCGGTGGATTCCAAGGATGGAATCAGGAAGGAGGATACCTGCAAGCAGAGGGGACAGAGTCTAGGTTACCAGCCAGGAGCCGGGAAGGAACCAGGAAGGAACCAGGTGATGTCGTGAAGATGCAGGTGAAGAGGTGAAGCTTGTCGCAGCAGCCACGGGTACCAGGAGGCGTCGAGGGCAACCAGAACCAGGAGGCGAGCTGTCCCACGAAGGCTCTTGCTGTTGGCGGCGTCGATGTCGAGTTAGGACCCAACAAGCCTTGGCAAGCGCAACCCACGCAGGATGGAGGACTTGCTTCTGTCGCGGATCAGGAAGGTCTGGGGTGCTTCCCTTTCACAGGGGAGCGGGTGCCAGTCTGGAGGAGCCAGACCAGCAAAGGCAAAATTGAAGGTTCGTCGTCACAGAGGTCGCTAGCCAACGGGCCAGCAACCGGACAACACGTCGAGCAACTCAGGTACAGAAGGGCCCCACGCAGAACACTTGAAGTGTGGGGAGCTGATCTTCTTTGCAGATGGTGCTCGGGATTGGGGCTTCTCAATTCCCCAAGCACAGCCTTGAGGAAGCCTCAGAAGTTGCGCTAGTCAGTTACTAGCCACTTTTCCCAAGTAGCCGGTCCCACGTCCCTCGTTGCCTCCACGGGTCTCAGCTTTGCTGTAGATGTGGATCTGGTTCAGAGGTGTCTGGAAGTCATGGCGCTGGTCAGTCTCTGCAGTCGTCCCTCGTAGGATCAGTCGCAAAGCAAGCAGCGGTCACTGGATGGTGCCTGGTTGCCCAGGGTGGTCACTCCTTGGCCACAAGGGAGATTCTTCAGTCTTCTTCCGTAGTAGAATGTCGAAGGTCCAGAGTTTCTGTTCAAGATGCAGGTTCAGGATAATCTAATGTCCTAGGGACTCAGCTCCCACTCTTATACTAATCTGGGGGGCTGGGTTACCTGCTAGATCCCTCCTATGGGTGGGACCAGGGAGGGGGGTGGTTACACCCCCTTCCCTTTGTCCAGTTTCGCGCCAGGACTGGGGCTGGAGTGCCCCAGCACCGGTTTGAACTGGACTATGCATGGGACACCTTGTGTGCCCCAGGCAGTGTCTCGTTTCATTCATCCCTCCCTTCCCCAATACACTAAGGCCTGTCTAGGGTGGTGCTAGCACCTCCCAAGACAGGAAACCTATTGTCCAAGCCTCCCTCGCTGGAAGGTCTCCCAGCAGCAGGAGGTCAGACTCGTGTCTGTGGCAGCAGCGTCCATTTTGTGACGCTGGGGCTCTGGTTAACTTTAACCGGGTAGTAGGTCTTCAACATGTCTTCTCCCTCTAGAAGGGAGGAATACTATCCTCACCGCCAGAAATAGTGTGGGGGTAGTATTCCAAAGTGTTAGACACCTTACACGACATGTTTTGATAACGCCAAACCATAGTTACCATAACCGCGAGGATTACAAGGCACTTTAAGAGTATATGGTAGGCGATATCATAGAACAGCTATAAGGACATGGTTCCGAAAGCTGCAGACAGGCTCAGCTCATGCTAGAGCACCAGCTCACATGTTACCAAGCACTCTGCCTTCAGGATTGTTAAGGCCTGCCATAGGAGTGAGTGATAGGTTACCCATGTGTCTATATATACGGTAGGTATAGGAATACTACACCTAAGCAAGGGGTGATTACATGACCTTGCCCCAGCTGAGTGATCAGCCAGTTGTGTCATAATGGAAGGCCAGCCAGGGGTGGCATAATACATGCTGCAGCCCCTGGTAGGCCTAGGGTACACCTATGCCCTGGGTACCTAAGGTACACTGTACAGGGTCCATAAAGGTGATCCTTACCAATTGGGTTATGCACCTAAAGTGCATAGTGAATTTAGAGAGAGAACAGCTGGGCTGTGGGTCTGATTAGCAGGCCCACAGCCACATCTAAGTCGAAAACCAGTGAAGCAAAAGCAAAGAGTGGGGGTGAACATAGAAAGCAGACCCTACTCTCCTACACAACCCCCCCCCCCCCAACTTAGGGACATTAAACTAACCTTGACCAGTTGAGTCTTCATGTTCTAAGTGGAAATATCTGGAGAGTCCATCTGCATTGGCATGGTCAGTCCCAGGTCTATGTCCTACTGTGAAGTCCATCCCCTGTAGGGAAATGGACCACCTAAGAAGTTTGGGATTGTCACCCTTCATCTGATTTAGCCACAAGAGGGGCTTATGGTCTGTCTGAATCTTGAAGTGAGTGCCAAACAGGTATGGCCTCAGCTTCTTCAGGGCCCAAACCACAGCAAAGGCCTCCCTTTCAATAAATGACCAACGTTTCTCTCTAGGGGTCAGCCTTCTACTAATAAAAGCAATGGGCTGGTCTTGACCATCTACATTCAGTTGTGAAAGAACAGCTCGCACACCCAACTCAGAAGCATCTGTCTGGACAATGAACTCTTTGGAGTAGTCTGGACTTTTCAGAATAGGTGCAGTGCACATGGCCTGCTTCAGGTCATCAAATGCTTTCTGACAACTTACTGTCCACTGAACTTTCTTTGGCATCTTCTTAGAGGTCAGGTCATTAAGTGGTGTCACAATGGACCCATAGTTCTTAACAAACTTTCTGTAGTACCCAGTCAGGCCCAAGAACGCTCTGACCTGAGTCTGGGTAATTGGAGGAGTCCAGCTCTTTATGGTCTGGATCTTGCTCTCCAGTGGTTGAACCTGACCCCCACCTACTAGGTGGCCCAGGTACACAACCTTGCTCTGCCCTACCTGGCACTTAGTGGCCTTGATAGTGAGGCCTACCTTTTGCAGGGCCTCTAAAACATTCCTCAGGTGGACCAGGTGATCCTCCCAGGTGGAGCTAAAGACAGCAATATCATCAAGATCAGCTGCACAGTAGTCATCCAGACCTGTAAGGACTTGATTCACCAACCTTTGGAAAGTGGCCGGTGCATTCTTCAAACCAAAGGGCATTACCACAAATTGATAATGTCCTCCTGGGGTCGAGAAAGCAGTTTTGGCCTTTGCATTCTCAGCTAGTCTGATTTGCCAGTAGCCTGCTGTCAGGTCAAATGTACTCAAAAACTTGTCAGCTGCCAATCTGTCAATGAGCTCATCTGCCCTCGGTATTGGGTGGGCATCTGTCCTAGTGACAGCATTGTGACCTCTGTAATCCACGCAAAACCTCATCTCTCTTGGGTGTGAGGTTTTGGCACAAGAACTACAGGACTAGCCCAAGGGCTCTCTGAAGGTTCAATGACTCCCAGCTCCAACATCTTTTGTACCTCAATCTTTATGCAGTCCCTGACATGGTCAGGTTGCCTGTAGATTTTACTCTTCACAGGCAGACTGTCACCAGTGTCCACCTCATGGGTGCACCAGTTTGTCTGACTTGGGGTCAGAGAGAACATATGTCTGTAGGCCTGCAGAACTTGTCTGCAGTCCTGTTGCTAATGGTCAGTGAGGCTGTCAGAAAAGACCACACCATCAACTGAACCATCATCAGGGTTCTGAGTCAGCAGGTCTGGGAGAGGGACACTCTCTTCCTCCTGCCCCTCATCTGTAGCCATGAGTAAGCCCATGTCTGCCCTGTCAACATATGCCTTTAACCTGTTGACATGAAGCACCCTGTGGGGGCTTCTGGGAGTCCCAAGGTCTACCAAGTAGGTGACTTCTCCCTTCTGTTCAACAATAGTGTGGGGTCCAGACCATTTGTCCTGGAGTGCTTCTAGGGCCACTGGCTCCAACACCCACACTTTCTGTCCTGGCTGGTACACAGTCAGCACAGCCTTTTGGTCATGCCAAGCTTTTTGGAGTTCTTGGCTTGCCTCAAGGTTTTTAGAAGCCTTCTTCATACACTCTGCCATCCTGGAGCGGAGGCCAAGTACATAATCCACTATGTCCAGTTTGGGTTGTCTGAGAGGTCTCTCCCATCCTTCCCTTACTAAACATAGGGGTGCCCTTACAGGATGCCCAAACAAAAGCTCAAAAGGGCTGTAGCCAACCCCTTTTGTGGGACCTCTCTGTAAGCAAACAGAAGGCAGGGTAAAAGGATGTCCCATCTTCGCCTAAGCTTGTCTGGTAAACCTTTTATCATCCCTTTTAGGGTCTTGTTGAATCTCTCCACAAGCCCATTGCACTGTGGGTGATAGGGTGTAGTGAATTTGTAGTTCACACCACACTCCTTCCACATTGCAGTCAAATATCCTGACATGAAGTTGGCACCACTGTCAGAAATAACCTCCTTTGGAAAGCCCACTCTGGAGAATACTCCAAGTAGGGCCCTTGCCACAACAGGAGCTGTTGTGGTCCTTAGGGGTATAGCTTCTGGATACCTGGTGGCATGGTCCACTATTACCAGTATGAATCTGTGCCCAGATGCTGTTTGGGGGTCCATTGGTCCTACAATGTCTATCCCCACTCTCTCAAAGGGGACCCCCACCACAGGTAGTGGTGTGAGGGTGGCCCTTGTGGTGCCACCTGATTTGCCACTGGCTTGGCAGGTGACACAGGAGCGACAAAACTCCTTGGTATCTTCTGACATGTGAGGCCAGTGAAAGTGAGGGACAAGTCTGTCCCAGGTCTTATTCTGGCCTAAGTGTCCTGCAAGGGGAATATCATGGGCCAAGGTAAGAAGGAAGCCTCTGAAACTCAATGGTATGACCAACCTCCTGGATGCACCAGGCTCGGGGTCTCTAGCCTCTGAGTACAGTAGCCCTTCATCCCAATACACTCTATGGGTACCTTGAGCATTCCCTGCAGCCTCAGCAGCAGCCTGCTGTCTGAGGGGTTCAAGAGAAGGACAGTCTAATTGTGCCTGCCTCAGATCTGCCCTTGAAGGCCCCCCTGTCCCAAGAAACTCAACCTGGTCAGGTTCCAGTTCTTCTAGGACAGTTCCTTCAGGGCTCTCAGAATCATCCTCCTGTGAGGGCTGACTCTCTACCTGAGGCAGGGGGGAAGGCACAGCCTTAACCCTACTGCTCTTTCTCTTGGGTTGTGTCTGGTCCATTGTCCCAGGATCCAGCACTTGTTCAGTGTTGCACTTTTTGGCCTGTGACCTGGTCACAGCAAGGACATGTGCATCTATTCCCAGCATTTCTGCATGGGTCCTATACTCCACTGCAGCCCACATTGAAGTTTCAAGGTCATTTCCCAACAGACATTCTACAGGGAGATCTGAACTCACCACAACTTTCTTGAGGCCAGTTACCCCTCCCCAGGAGAAGTTAACAATTGCCACACTATGGGAGGTAGTGGCATTGCTAGCGTTGGTCACTAGGTAGTTCTCACCTAGCATGATCTGTTCAGGGTCCACAAAGGCAGGTGTCACCATTGTGACACTAGCACCTGTGTCCCTGTAGGCCTGAGCCATTCTTTGGTTGATCAAAGGAGTCTGTCTGTACTTGCCCAGGTTACTGGGACCCACAGTAGAGGACAAAGCTATGTCCCCATCACAGATCAGAACAGCCTGAGTGGGTATTCTGACTAGGCCAGAATCCACTTCAGTTCCCAGGGTTAACCCTATTACACCCTTTTGCTGGGAACCACCACTTACAGCTGGACTAGGGGGTACAGTTGCCTTAGGGGCAATGGTGGTTGGGGGCTTGTCCTTTTTGGTGCACTCACTAAACCAATGTGAATTAGATTTACAATAGTTACACCAAGGTTTATTTTGGCCATCTTTATTTTTATCCTTTTTGGGACCACCCTCCCCCTGAGCCTTTTGGGGGCCTGGTGAAGACTTCTGGTCTTTTGATTTCTGCTCATTACCCTTCTGGTCTGCCTTTTTCTGGTCACCGCCCTGGTTCTGGTTTTTCTGCTTAACTCTAGTCCTGACCCACCTATCTGCCGTTCTTCCCCAATTCCTGGGGAGAAGTTAGGTCAGAGTCAATCAAGTGTTGATGCAGCAGCTGGTTTTGACAGATGTTAAGTATTTGTTCTCTCATGATCAAATTATACAATCCTGTATAGTCCTTAACCTTACTACCCAATAACCAGCCTTCCAAAGCCTCAGTGGCACAATCTACAAAGTCAGTCCAGGCCTGAGTCTGTGTCTTCTGGGTATCCCTGAACAACAACCTGTATTGTTCAGTGGTTAGGCCAAACCCATCAATCAGAGCACTCTTCAGGAGAGTGTAATTGTCAGCATCCTCACCACTAACTGTGAGGAGCTTGTCTCTACCTTTCTCAGAGAAGGAGAGCCACAAGATAGCTGCCCACTGACTTTGGGGTACCTGCTGTACTTTGCAAGCTCTCTCCAAAGCAGTCATCCATTTGTGGATGTCATCCCCACACTTGTAGGGAGGAACAATCTTGCTCAGGTTTCTATTATCATAGGCCCTGTCTCTATCCTTAGGGATAGTGCTGCCACCAGTGGGTCCTAGCCCACTTAACTTTTGCTCTCTGGCCAGAGCAAGTCTCTCTTTGGCAAGGGCAAGTTCTTCCCTTTCAATCCTCAGATTGACTTCCCTCATTCTGGCCTGATGCTCTTTTCTCTGTGGAGAAGTCATTCTCCTGTGAGAAGAGGCATTGGAGCTATTAGAGACATGGGAGTGGATAGATTCCCTTGAAGGGGATCTTCCTCTCCTGCTTCTCTGGTTAAGTCCACTTGAGGGTCTGAATGTCAGTCAGACTCCCATGTAGGCTTAAGTTAGCCTGGCTAAGTCTCCTAACTGGTACCTGGCTGTCTACCTCATCTTCTGAAGTCCCTGCTGACTCTTCTTGATCAGTATTGTGAGGGGAATCTTCTGCAGAGGGCAGGCCCTCATTGGTACCTAAGGCACCATCCTGGGAGGCTCTCTGAGCATCATACTCTTCTAAGATCTCCACTAGATAAATGAGGGTAGGGTTTGAACCCTTTCTGGAGGTACACAATTGTCTCATCTCGTGAAAAGTTAGGGTATCATATCTAGAGAGTATCTTTCTAGGATATCCCTCTCCTGAGAGAGAATCAACTTGATCTCCTCTCAGAGACATGATCTAGTGAGGGTGTGGTGTGTGCACCTACCTACACTAGTTGTACCTACTAAAACCTCTCTAGTAGTTGTAGTCAGGGTGTGCTAGGCCCTTCAACCTACAACAACTAAGTTCAGTAGAACTTAAGTATTTATAAGCTATGTTATATGTACCTTACAAATATCTTTGTGATCTTTCAATTTGATATCTCAAGATTGCAATGGTATGACAACAGCAAGCTCAGATCCCAACCGCTGCTCACCAATGTGAGAAGTTGGCCTGATATATGATGTCACTAGTTCTAGTGTACACCCTGTATCAGTCCAAACAACCCTTATGGTGATTGGTTGTAAAGTCAACCTTATAGACCAGCTATCCTTGTGGTAGCATGGACAAGAGCAGTCTTAGGCTAAACTCTGTATGGCATGTGAAGCCAGCTGTTATACCATTTGCAACCCCTTGAATACCAAATGAAAGGACACCACAACAGATATATTATAAAAATAGAATGTATTTATTCTAGTCAAAACACCCTCAGCACTCTTTATGAGATTCGAGGTAAGTACGACACAGTCTTATTTAAGCATACATAAGTCACACAGGTAAGTAATACAGTTAGGCCCTAGGGGCCACACAAACCATATACTAAGTAAGTGGTATAAGAACCACTGTCACGAACACAGGATAGGCCTAGGCCTAGGGAATCGCTGGGGCTACACTATCCTATCAGTTGCTAGGCAGTGGGAGGCCCACGGGATTCAGGTGCAGAGTGGAAACACTCACGCGTAATGCGTTAAAGTCGATAGAAATAGTAGTATTTAGACATTAAGAGTTTTAGGACACTTCGGAAGGAACTAGGAGTTAGAGACTTGGAAACTAGACACTTGGATAGTCAATACCCTTGTGAGCACCGGAGTACTCAAGTTACCTAGCCCACGGGCTGCGGGTGCATAGGTGTGAACTTGCGTCGGGTTTCGTCGTCGACTCCTATGGATGCCTGAAGAAAGTTGCTGACAGGCAGTCAGTGAAGAGTGTCCGGTGGATTCCAAGGATGGAATCAGGAAGGAGGATACCTGCAAGCAGAGGGGACAGAGTCTAGGTTACCAGCCAGGAGCCGGGAAGGAACCAGGAAGGAACCAGGTGATGTCGTGAAGATGCAGGTGAAGAGGTGAAGCTTGTCGCAGCAGCCACGGGTACCAGGAGGCGTCGAGGGCAACCAGAACCAGGAGGCGAGCTGTCCCACGAAGGCTCTTGCTGTTGGCGGCGTCGATGTCGAGTTAGGACCCAACAAGCCTTGGCAAGCGCAACCCACGCAGGATGGAGGACTTGCTTCTGTCGCAGACCAGGAAGGTCTGGGGTGCTTCCGTTTCACAGGGGAGCAGGTGCCAGTCTGGAGGAGCCAGACCAGCAAAGGCAAAATTGAAGGTTCTTCGTCACAGAGGTCGCTAGCCAACGGGCCAGCAACCGGACAGCACGTCGAGTAACTCAGGTACAGAAGGGCCCCACGCAGAACACTTGAAGTGTGGGGAGCTGATCTTCTTTGCAGATGGTGCTCGGGATTGGGGCTTCTCAATTCCCCAAGCACAGCCTTGAGGAAGCCTCAGAAGTTGCGCTAGTCAGTTACTAGCCACTTTTCCCAAGTAGCCGGTCCCACGTCCCTCGTTGCCTCCACGGGTCTCAGCTTTGCTGTAGATGTGGATCTGGTTCAGAGGTGTCTGGAAGTCACGGCGCTGGTCAGTCTCTGCAGTCGTCCCTCGTAGGATCAGTCGCAAAGCAAGCAGCGGTCGCTGGATGGTGCCTGGTTGCCCAGGGTGGTCACTCCTTGGCCACAAGGGAGATTCTTCAGTCTTCTTCCGTAGTAGAATGTCGAAGGTCCAGAGGTTCTGTTCAAGATGCAGGTTCAGGATAATCTAAAGTCCTAGGGACTCAGCTCCCACTCTTATACTAATCTGGGGGGCTGGGTTACCTGCTAGATCCCTCCTATGGGTGGGACCAGGGAGGGGGGTGGTTACACCCCCTTCCCTTTGTCCAGTTTCGCGCCAGGACTGGGGCTGGAGTGCCCCAGCACCGGTTTGAACTGGACTATGCATGGGACACCTTGTGTGCCCCAGGCAGTGTCTCGTTTCATTCATCCCTCCCTGCCCCAATACACTAAGTCCTGTCTAGGGTGGTGCTAGCACCTCCCAAGACAGGAAACCTATTGTCCAAGCCTCCCTCGCTGGAAGGTCTCCCAGCAGCAGGAGGTCAGACTCGTGTCTGTGGCAGCAGCGTCCATATTGTGACGCTGGGGCTCTGGTTAACTTTAACCGGGTAGTAGGTCTTCAACATGTCTTCTCCCTCTAGAAGGGAGGAATACTATCCTCACCGCCAGAAATAGTGTGGGGGTAGTATTCCAAAGTGTTAGACACCTTACACGACATGTTTTGATAAAGCCAAACCATAGTTACCATAACCGCGAGGATTACAAGGCACTTTAAGAGTATATGGTAGGCGATATCATAGAACAGCTATAAGGACATGGTTCCGAAAGCTGCAGACAGGCTCAGCTCATGCTAGAGCACCATCTCACATGTTACCAAGCACTCTGTCTTCAGGATTGTTAAGGCCTGCCATAGGAGTGACTGATAGGTTACCCATGTGTCTGTATATACGGTAGGTATAGGAATACTACACCTAAGCAAGGGGTGATTACACGACCTTGCCCCAGCTGAGTGATCAGCCAGTTGTGTCATAATGGAAGGCCAGCCAGGGGTGGCATAATACATGCTGCAGCCCCTGGTAGGCCTAAGGTACACCTATGCCCTGGGTACCTAAGGTACACTGTACAGGGTCCAAAAAGGTGATCCATACCAATTGGGTTATGCACCTAAAGTACATAGTGAATTTAGAGAGAGAAAAGCTGGGCTGTGGGTCTGATTAGCAGGCCCACAGCCACATCTAAGTCGAAAACCAGTGAAGCAAAAGCAAAAAGTGGGGGTGAACATAGAAAGCAGACCCTACTCTCCTACACATGCCTTGCAAGAACTGGGGGTTCAGGCACACAGGGGGGCACAACATGTGCCCCTTGCATGCACCTCATGACACAGAGGCCCTTTGTTACCTCACCACCTCAGTTTTCATTGCAGTCGCACCGCCATGAAAAGATTGATGGTGAGGAATCTCCTAATATGCTTGGCGGTGCCCCAGTGGCACTGCCAGCATATAAGTGTCCTCAGGCGACTGCCAGAGATCGTGGATCCCTGGTGGCAGCAGCAATCCTGTGGTGGTCCAACCACCACAGTCCTAATGCGGTAGGCAAACCTCTAGTCTGGCGGTCCACGGACAGCCACCACGGGTTCGGCGGTCCATTGGACCGCCAAACTCGTAATAAGGGCCTACGACATTTTTGGAATTGCAGAAGTGATAACTCTAATGGAAATCCGACTTGATTAATTGGACATGGTTTCCAGAGGACTCAGTACGACATGCGTTTTTGGACATTGGACCATATTTTCCTACTGAAAAACCAGAGAGACTTTAATGAAAAATAAACAACCAACGGAAACTAATAGTCACCATCAAAATAATTCCAAGATGCAACTGGAATCACGTGGAATCATTTACATATCTTTAAAGCAGATGTTAAAAAACATCAGGCCGTAATTGGTTCCAGTAGAAACCTCTTGTAATTGGTCAATTGGGATTTCCATATGGGCAATTTCTCACTCTGTAGCAGGTACCCCACAATGTCAGCTAATGCTTAACTGACAGTTTCTATTGCGGTTGTTAAAGTCCCTTAAATCTTTAGGTATCATTCTTTGTGCTTCCTTATGCATATACTCATTAAAGAGAAGACTCACAGGAACAAAGTGCACTGGACCTTTGCTTCAAAGAAATTATACAGAGATAAAAACTAGTAGGAGAGAGCTTAAAGGGCGCGATCCTTGTACAACGAGCTCCTCGTTGTACAATTGAAGTTGCGGGCCCTGGCCCAGATATCTGAGGGGGTGCAGTGGACCGTGTTACTGATTGAGAAAATCCTGACTTTTTCCTCAGCAAGAAAAGACAAACGGAACTTGGCTACCAGCCCGCTCTTCCAAGATCTCATCCAAGGCTTTTGTCGGGCTTGCCACCAGTTCTAGGGCCCAGCATCCACAAAGGAGTTTGTAGGAGATTGCCTAATGTCCAGACTCACACACATGGTTTGTGGGCCTACACTTGTGACAGGGCATCTTCACCCAGTTACTGTACATCTCAGGAAGTTGTGGGGCTGTGTACCAGGCAGTCTGGGTAATCTAATCAAGGGATTCCACCAAAGGGGTAACCCATCAGTGCCTCATGATAGGCCTTGTGCTCATTGCACTGGGGCTACCCCAGCCTCCTGTTTCCACTGTGAGGGGACGCCTTCCAGCTGAAGCCCTGTCCTGAGGTACTTCCCGAGCTGAGCACAATACCACCCTCCTCCAAATCATCCTTCCCCCTCGAACTCTAGCAACTATCTTACACTCTTCCAAAGCATTCTGATCCAGACAGGTTTAAGTCAGTTCCATACATTCATCTGGCCAATCACAGAGCCACTCTTAGCACGCTAATAGCCGGGGCAAGCTGAGAAATCTTAGGTGGCCCTGGGCGGATTTCCCTAGAGTGACCTATGTCCCTCTGGTGGCTTATACTGGATGTCTATCAGATGTCCATGCCCTCTGTGAACTTTAGTTGTGCAGAGGTGTCAGTGAAGAGCCATATTTTGTTTACAATGTAAATGGGAGGGTGGAGCTGTGAAACAAATGTATTTCTAAAAGCATTTTTGCTTTAAGGGATGATAAGGATACATTTGAATACCTACAGTGAAGCTTCTCTAAACCAGGAGAGGAGCAGCCCAAAAGCTATTGATGCTGTCTGGCCCATCTGGTAATCACCAGATTGAGTGAATGCTCAATCCACACCTTCTGTGCCAGTCCCTGCCAAGGTAGACGATTATTTAACCTTGCTGCCACCAGGGTAAGCCTCCTGGGGCAATGAGTGCACTTCCACCCAAGGGGATAAACTGAAGCACACACAGAGCAAATTCACCCTCCTAAGAATTCCAGGCACACAAAAGGCCTGCTCGGACCACTCAGCCACCTATTCATTTTGTAGGAGGGAGGCCCATGCAGGGCCTATGATGTGGAACATGAGTAGGCCAGCAAAGGAAGGACTGCCATGTCGTCTAATCAGCGGAGATGATGTAAATGTTATACCCCTTTGTTCTTTATGAACCACGCTTTGCCCTTGTGGCGAGGTACATGCTATAAAAATAAGCCTTATACATAAATTAAAAAATAAATAGATATAAATCAAAAACAGCAAGATCTTTTACTTGCCTCATGGTCGTTAAGAAGGTAGCCCTCCTGTTCTGTTCCTCAGCACTGGAGATAGTATAAAGGCGCGCAATCAACGCCATCCCTTTCCAGATGATTCATAAAGCCAGATTTCACCATTAAAGCGTCCATCAGCTGTGCAGGAATTCTGCCCCTCCCGGAGATTTTCCATTGTTTGTAAATTGTTGTGTAGGAAAATGCCCCACAAGTTTTCGTTTCGCTATAATTTTGTGGTTTTTGCTTAAATTAGCATTTCCTCTCTCGGCTTTTCTATCCCTCCAAGCTTACCCCTAAATGATCCAGGCGTAAGAGCATAGCATCCAGGTGTTATTGGTGACGTAAGCATGGGAAGATGCACCAATATCCCTAATGTTGACAGTGGATGTGTGGTGAGGGACAGAAGAACGACTCTGAAAGAACCACATTTCATAAAGACATAAAGGAAATATATTTTAAATGTATCTACTTTTCTTACACTGTGCAAATGGATCCTCTGAAAAGCAGAGTCCCTGCATAGGTATGTGTACGTGCCATTATATAGGGCAGACTTACCTAGAGAGCAATGCAGGTACCTACATTGCAGTGGGGTAGTCACCAAGAAGCGGCCAGGAGAAGCATGTATATGAGTAGAGAAGGAGGTGAAGGGAAGCAGAGATTCCTGTGTAGGGGTTTAGAGGCTTCTAGAGCTAATAAGGCTGTTGTTGACGAGTGAGGAGGACCTCTTTCAAGAGCAGAGCCTCTGTTTTGTGATATGCATGGGGGGTGGTGCAAGCCTGATATGTGCAGAACAATTGTTCCAGATATCAGGGCCCAGATTTACTAAGCCTTTGCATTGTCTTTGCATCGTCTTTGCATCATACGAAGCGATGAAGTTCAACACAAAAACTCAAGTAAGATTTATAAATCCGTGCAAGGGGCTATTTGCGCAGTCTTACGTGACTTATATAAGAAATATAATGCGATGCAGTGGCATGCGCTGCTTTGCATTACTTTTAGCAGTGATGTGCATTCCCTGGGTGGAGCATGGGCGCTCCTGTGCATCCACCCCTGGATTCTGATGCAATTCTAGATCTAATAAAATCGGTAAATTCAGAATTACACCAACATGATATTCCACCCCAACCATGGTGTTACTTGGGGAAATATGTTTATTTACTGCCTCTTTGTGTTTCTACTCAAGTAGTTTACCCTCAGGGTCAGAATTCCATGTCTCCAGCCAGACCTTGCTTAGCCCCACTTCTGCCTGATGCAAATATGACCTAATGGGAGCCTGGAGGCTGTATCTACTAAACACCAACCTCCTTCTACCAGCTTCTCATCATGCTATTTGACCGGCTGTGGATACTCTGAATGATGGACACCAGATGCTAGCTAACAGTAACAGCACCTCTTCTCCTTGCTCTTGGCACATCAGTGCAATACCCCTAATTAACACTTCATGTGGGGTTGGGAGTAGAGTTAACAACGAAACAACCGAGCTCAATGTGGGGAACATGAGAATCTTTCACTAGCCATCAATATTAGTGGATGCAATCTAGGCTGATTTCAAGAGATTTAACATGTAGAATCTCACATAGATGGCATAAGACTGTGCTGGCTCCAGTCTGCAACAAGGTTGCAACACCAGCATGGTGTGCAGGGTGCTTGCCCCCTGCTGGTTAGACGGCTAATGTATTGCAGAAGGGGTACATGACCCAGTTTCCATTTCTCCTGAGAAGGCTTGTGTGGTTAGAGGCCAGCCACTGAGAACAAAATGCTGTAGAGCTTAGAGGATCAGGTCAGAGTAGGATAAATCAGTGAGAGTTGTGAAGCATGATATGCTTCTAGTTGCAAAGTGTAAAGAAAAGGTGCATAATAATACACTTTTAAAATGACTTGCTGCTGGTGAAGCATAACACTGTTAAAATGTAGCATGGTGTAGGCATGGGGCGTGCGTCGTAGTCCAAGGGAGTTGGTGGTCAGAGGTGGAAGTTAATGAGTGGAAGAGCTAGTGCCCCAGTGAAGAAGGCTCCCCACCAACCTCCCTCCAATTGCTGATATGCTTACCTTCGTATAACTATCGCAAAGTCCCCCACATGAAATAAGTAGGAGCACATATGTAGTGGCAGGAACACAATCACCTGGCCTCCACCCAAGAAGGAATAGACGTGGCTGGCAGGAGTGTCTGGAGGATTCATTAGTACAGTAGAGACATTTTACCAACCCCACTAAGCCTCCGCAGAATTTTGTCAGTTCCACCCTCCATGTCCTAATTATAACCACCTCACCTCCAAAACCGTGCAAGAGCACAGGAAGAGATAACTTCCCAGAACTGACAGAATCATCAACAGAACTTCAACATATGTTGAAAGCCCTTCTATCATAGAACTATGATCTTTGGTCTTCCCTCTTACCGGAAGATATGCCCGTAATGCACTCAACCTTTCTGGAATTTGTTTGAACTGACCAGTTTTGATTGAAAGAATGTAAATTAGTCATCATCCATTCATTACACACCACTCTTTCAGTTTCACGTTACTTAGCTTTTGCTGAGCAACAAACATGCCCAACCGCTCTCTCCCTTCATACTGAGTCTAGCAACTAATTTCTACTGTCAACCCCGCGGAGCAAAGCACTTTCAACCAACATTTCCTCATTTGTATGTGTGATCGTCATGGAACAAGACTGTAGAAGAGTTAGCATACTATATATTTCTTCCTGGCTTCTTGATTTCACACTATTTTCTACAAATTGCCACTAAAACTACTGTTGCAAAAAAGGAATACATTTCAAATTCAACCTTCACACTCCTACTGGGCCCATATGGGTAGGATTTTTACTCAGATTCAATACTTCACCTCAGAGTCGATGGTCCTCTGATGGACCTTTTTATGTCATAGTGAGGGGGGAGAAATCAGGTCGTCCATTCGTCGGCCATCCTTTGAGGAGCACTTATTGGTCAGGTACAAATATATCACTCTCAAAACCATGCTGTAGAAATAGAGTATTGCCGTTGGTAGACCCAACCATGTAAAGAAGTTTAGTTTGACAAGAGTCATAGAACCCAAGTGCTCTGCTGCAGCTACACGGAACAAGAGCAAACAAAAGAACCTGATGTTCTGGAAATAATCCATGACTCTCTCTAAAATGCACTTAAAATTAGCACAGTTTTTGAAAAAAAAACATTAAACACAGTAAAATTTAGACCAATTTTGATTAGTTGGTTATTCTATTAAAGATTCAAAATCAATGCAGATAAGTAACATTTTAAGAAGCTCAGTCATAAATCTAACAGTTTGAAATATAAAACCACACATCTAGTCAAATAAATCTATCCCTACATAAAAGAATCCGTAAAGACGATGGCTTAAAATCAATAATGTCAATGACAGGAGGTTGATTCACAAAGTTTCTCTCATCATAGGCAAGGGGATTCAGTTAGAGTCCATTAAGGGAAAACATCCAAGGGAATGGACAAGGGGGAAGGAGCATAAATCAGGAAAGTTCAAGTCTGCTTTCTCACCAAACTGCTCCAAATCATCCAACAGGAACGTTCATCAGCCAGGGCAAAAAGCAAGGGGCATAAAAGTAAGTCCAGCAGGCAGGCTGGAGGCAAGGAAAGTGGAAAGGGAGGTAGTCTGAGCTTAAGCTTAACCTCCTCCTCCTATGCAATGCAGTTTAAATAGTTCATATGTGTCATTATAAACATCAATGGTCGGCCTACAATGGTCTGATTGTCATGTGATCATTCTTCTCTTCTCCAGGTACCAATTGATACTCCAGCATATTTTCCCATGCACTTCACAAGAAACAACTGTCTATTCCATCCTCACAGGTTAGTCAACAAAGAGGTTAATTACTTTGTTGCTCTCCATGGATGTAGTCCAAAGGTTGAGTTCCCAATATTCATGCACAAAGGGGTGTAAGAAAGTCTTTTGTTGCCCAAAAGAATGTTGCATGAACAAGAAAAAATAAAGCAACATTTAAGAAACGTATCAAAGTCCATTGCACAAGGCTATGAAATAATGCAGCCTAAGGAGAAAAGACACCTCAAGCGCAGGGCCCTAAAGTTAGCATTTCTTATTTAGTCAAATAAAACACACATCATATATAGGCCTTTTATGAAGTTGTCAGTGATTTTCACACAGAAATGTTCAACTATAACTGTGGCCTACTACCACAATTTCAAAAAGTAGCAACATGTAATCTATTTCTAAAAATCATTAAAATAAAATCTTTCTATTAAAAAATGATCTTTATAATGTTAGGCACTTATACTGAAAGCTAATAATGTAATTATTTTGCTCACACCCATGATGAATTAATACTTTAAATGCTAGTCTATGGGAAGATTTCTTATATAAACCCCTGATTTGGGGGATGAGCCAGAGGACTTTCCAATGCCACTAGGGATTCTGTCTGTTGCTCTATCGATTTTGCTGCCCACTTGGGATCTAGAAGTTTTTAATTTGTACATTATTCTGTAATGCCCTATTTTAAGAACCTTCATGGCATTGACTCCATGCTTTTTGAATTAATGATGTCTCTACAGCACTTTGATTTTTTGTAATAAACCTTTTAGATGTTATTCCCGAACTAGAGGTCAATTATTGAGTAAGTAATTTCTCAATTGACTATATTTAATATATTGTTGGGTGCCTTTACTCTGGGACACATTGTCTCAGGAAACTGAGGTTTAACACGGTCTCCGATTCATCAACCTGTGTGCGAATTATTGATGTAAATATTTTGGGGTGTACAAATGTAGGGGTTACCCGTGCCCTCAGCTGCCTAAGAACCATAGGACCCTGTTGTTGCCTTCTAATTCAACTACACTTTGTAGGACAGTCTTCATGTGGAGATTTGTGCACCACTGCCTCTTTTTTTTCAATCCCATTTCTTTCTCTGTTTACCCATGATCCAACTCACGTCCCCGAGTATTATTTTGCATTACGTCTGCCCAGTGAAATTCTAAATTGTTATTGTGTTCCCACTTTACAATAAATCTGCAAAATTACCTCTGTATACATTTTAAGAGAAACAGATCCCTCCTACAACCACGTAAGTTTGTTTTCAAGTTCCCTGTAAGCCTGCCTCATATGTGGTCTGCCCACTGAAGAGAAAGAGGCAAAGTCAGGAGAGAGGATGAATACATTGTTAAGATCTTGGACAACATCTAGGTCAACCAGAAGAAAGTCATAGTAAAAGATCAAGTGTTTCACAAGCTTCTCATAATAAATCTTCCTGAAATAGGTTGGCAGGCAATAGTCATTATCAAGGGGTCAAAATGACACCAAAATACATTTACTCCTACTTTACTAATCCTTACCATTACAGCAGTCCTTGATAATACCATTCCGTCTGTGTGATACAAAAGAGGTAACGCAGAAAACATTTCACACAGTTAAGCTTGCAATGCTGCTCTCCGTTTTGCACTTGTGTTATATGTTAAGGAAGGATGAAGCCATTTCACTGAAAGAGGGAAAGAGCAGTGGATGTTCAGGAGTGAAGGTGAACAGCTCAGGGCCCTAATGGATCCTGGCAGCCTGTCAATGGAGTGAGATGCAGCACAGTGTCAAAGCAGCATAAGGCCCATGGGCGGATAGCAGTGTGGAGTGCTGGGGGAAGAGCGCGTGGTCCAGGGCTAGTGACCTAGGCCTAGGCGGAGCTTGCGGTGTTCTGCAAGCTGCAGAGTGCATTAGGTTGCGCCTTTCATATTGATTTTTAGTGCTGGGAGTTTGTCCCACACTGGAAAATCAGTGTGAACGGCACCATGCGCAGTGCAAGAGGGCGCTACTTCTTTCTGCAGCTCGAGTAGATGTTCTACTTGAGCTGTTTCTCAACGTGAGCAGTAGGGGCCATCCGTAACCGCTCGCGTTGAGAAATCTTGCCAGGACGTGGTCTGGAGTAGGATTTTCCTCCGCAGAGTTTTTCGGAACTCCACACGCTACGCGGAGCATGGAGTGGGAAAAACTCCACAAACTCCACGAGCGGAAAGGAATTTCACGCCCAGGCCTAGGCAAGTCACGACACAAGTTCAATGTGAATGCAGTATAGGCTCTGGAAAAACTCTGGAAGAGTATCGTAGTTTACATTTTGGAGCGCTGAAAGACGAAGACTTGCAGGGGATGGACGGAAGGAGCAGAGCAGGGACAGTGCAGAGTCTGTGGGTGGGAAGCAGGCGTGAGCCATGGGATGCATAATCTGAGTGCAGCATTACAGGGTAGTGGGGACAATGGAGGGCCCTGCGAGTGGAGACGACCCTGTGTTGGTGAAGAATCTGCTTACCAGGCAGCAACAATGCAATGTCCCTTACTCGCAGAAAAGGTACACTATTGTAGCAGCACTGTAAGGTTCTTTGCCTTATAGAAAATGTACAGCTCGACTAGCAAAAGTGGAAGCTTCCCTCCCTGACAGAAGAGAGACAGATTGGGCTGCACAGGCTTCACTTCCTTCACAGGACAGGTATAGATTAGTGGCAGTGTTGAGACCTTTTTTCCACCAACATTGATCACATTCACCTGGTCAGGGTGAGAAAGTAAAGCCAGGCAGGGTTAGGAAAGAAGTGGAACAGTCAGTGAGCGAGAAGCGGACTGAGACAAGGCAGCACACCATGGGCACTCAATGGCGAAAGCTGCAAAGAGAACACAAAAGATGAAACTCTGTGGAAATGAAAGAAGTCTCGTAGACAGGGTCTGTAGTTGTAGTTTATTTCTTGGTTGTATCCTTACAGGTTCTTTTGTAAGTCTTAATGTAAACCCCACCAGGAGCAGCCTCCTGGCCACTCAGCCCATCTTCCACAACTGCCACCCTTCCAAGTCCCAACATTCCCAACATTCTACATGACATCAAATAGCTAGGGAGAACAGCAGGGCAAGGGAAATGCACTACATTAAAAGCAGATCACTACATATCTCCCCCTTTAAATATTAATAAAATGAATTAGCACACAATTCTATAAATGCAGTAAAAGAAGATAAACATCTAGAAAGAAATATACTGTAAATATAATAATAAGTAAGTATAATCAAATAACAAGAAATATAGAATTCTATGTAAAGGGGGAATCCTCCTCCCTAAACAAATGGCAGGACCAGGGAATATTAGATGCCCTCTACTGCATATACACTTCACCTACTGGACAGGGGGAATCCTCCTCCCTACACATATCGACCACTACCGAACACAATGTAAAGGGGAAATCCTCCTTCCTAAACAAATGGCAGGGCCAGGGAATATTAGATGCCCTCTACTGCATACACACTTCACCTACTGGACAAGGGGAATCCTCCTCCCTACACTGACTATTGCGCATAACCAATTAAAATAAGAATGTTATGTGACAACTAGAGGTAACCATCAAACAGCTAAATAAAATATAAAAGGGTAGCCAGATTGTAACACTATTGCTAGGCACAAATGAAAACCGTTTAGGGAATCAGTGTAAAGGGTGTGCACTACCCTCACTGTAGATTACAAAATAGAGTGTGTGAAGACCAGCTCCAACACACAAAGACCCACACAAAACCAATCAAAGCCTAGTACCCTAAAAATATCTAGATGGGGAACCTCAACAAATAACTATCTCGCTTAATGAATTAAACTTGAGCAAATTCACGAGTTAAGAAAATTGAATTACACTATAGAATTCAATCCAGTCCATGGCGTGACAGGGAAACCCTCAATCAGTCATTTCATTAAATGGCAACACATAAAATGGTGGCATTACACATATAAACACGACCAATAACCTAATAAGCAACAGGATAGTAAGGCATTTTACAGTAGAGAAAACATACATTTGAAAATAATTGATAATTGACTCTGGTGAGTGACTAGTATTAGAAAAACACCGTTGAAAACTTGCATCAGCCAAATTACTGATGGAGGACAGTTCCACCTACACACTGTTGAACAGTACCAGTCATATTTTCATTTTTCCTCCACATTGTAGTTCGTATTCGTTAAAACGACAAGAAGCATTGTAGAAACTTATCTTTACTGCTGGCATTACCAGTCAATCATATTGACAGCAGCTTGAAGAGAAACCTTGGCACAACAATCCAACACTGCACTCATGAAAAGAACTGGTCCGATAAGACTTCCAAATATGTTTTGCCCGTTTTTTCATACTCCAATTTCTTGAAATACCGTTGTGAAACAAGAAGAAGAAGAAGACAAATAAATCCTCTCACAAAAAGAGCACGTAAACTCTGCTCTCGCGGTGACGTTCAAGTCAGCGAAAGGCTTCAATTAACTTTATTTAAACCGCCAGCATAGGAAGCAGACGTGGTTGGCAAAACACATGGTTGGCAAATTGAACATCTGCAATTGTCCCCCACAAGATGGCGGCACGTTCGGCACGCATTACCGTATGGCTCTCGGCACGTTGAATCAGCAAACGTCCTTCAGAAGCAAGACATTCAGCGCGAGCAACCAAGCCAGGTAAGTGACGCGCGCCCAATTGGGAATTTAAACAGCAGAATGACGGTTTTGAGACTCTGTTTGCCCTAATTTAAAATGTTCCAAAATTGCCGCAAAAGGAAGAACTAACACGAAGTTGCACAGACACCGATCACCGATCTTCATTTGCAGCCACGAGCATCCAGTTATTTTCGTGTTAAGCGCCTCACAACACAGGCTCAAACACTGCGCCAGCACTACAACATGGCATACAACAGCATAGCGTCTCTTAAAATAATTGCTTAACCATAACGGTATCGCTTCTCACAGATGCTTTATGCTTCTTATGATTAAAATTCCAGAAACGCTGATCCTTTGATACGTAACACAACATCCGCAGCGATTCTCTTTCGTGGCAACCAGAACACAAGCGCAATTATCGTTTGCCTCGGGGATGCTCACCAGCCAACACCGAGGTCAATGATTGCAAATCATGCAATAAAGTTATGAACACCGAGATCGATGTTTGCCCCCGATGCTTCTTAAGTGTCATCACACACTGAGGCACGTTGCAGGCTAATGGAACAACCAAGGTTAGCGTATCTCCAAACTTTAGGTTTTGAAACATACTTCACAACGGTGCTACATCTCACAGTCACACATCACATGTGTTATAGCTTTCCAATATAACAGATGGTTCGTAGCTTCACGTTGTTACACTTTAAAGGTGAAGATCTCTCATCTCATAACGCCAGTTGTCATCATTTTACTTTTGAGTTGGATCTTGCCCCCTACGTTATTTAATTAACACTGGCTCTTGACCTTGATCTTCACAGCTGAATGTGGCACTCTAAAGTCTTTAGGCTCACTCTCAGTTGCCTCACGAATTATTCACAGCTTGCCACAATTCATATTTAAATCGGTAAAACGCCATAATTTCTCTGCACATTAAATGAATCTGGCAACTTTAGTTTCTTGGGCGACCGATCTTGGGGTCACTGGTGGGGCAGGTGCCAGATAATTTTAATATTCAAAAATTCAAAATTAGTACCTTAGATGCAGATTCAAAATTTTTCACCTTTTCACGCGTAAATTCTTCTCCAATCGTCGCCAATGTGGAAATGAAAGAAGTCTCGTAGACAGGGTCTGTAGTTGTAGTTTATTTCTTGGTTGTATCCTTACAGGTTCTTTTGTAAGTCTTAATGTAAACCCCACCAGGAGCAGCCTCTTGGCCACTCAATCCATCTTCCACAACTGCCACCCTTCCAAGTCCCAACATTCCCAACATTCTACATGACATCACATAGCTAGGGAGAACAGCAGGGCAAGGGAAATGCACTACATTAAAAGCAGAAACTACAAACTCCTGGTCTTGCAATCTTCCATCCCTGGCAACGTATGCTATTTATCACTTCTGTAGGGCAGAGACATGTTCAGGTAGGATATTGTTCTTGTTGGCCAGCATTGCTCTGGGCACCATGTGCATGTAGCCATTCTTGTTTAGGTGACTAGAGGACCGATCTCATTGTTGCCCTACTTTGCCGGTTATCCATCCTCGTCGCCAATATTTAAAGAACTTGAACACTATTTCTTAAGTTGAAAGAGTTCTTTATTCATAAATGTAGCGACTGCCTTGATGCCACAAAAGTTGTTCAGTCAGAATCTCTAACACCAACTCTCAACTGACATTCCAGCTGTCAACGGAATGTTGGTAAGTACCAAGTCTCAGCTAGTAGAAGGGGGGCAGAGGGATATATAGGTAATATAAGGACTAGGAGGAAAGGTGTTAACAATATATTGAATGCTGGTTTAAGCACTGCAACAGGGTGACAGCAGTTTTGTGGAGACAGTGGGGGGAAGCTTTCCCCAGCAGGTGACCCTCAGTTGAGTGGCCTCTTTCCAGGAGGCAGAGGAGATCTCTGCTTTACGTCACTGGTTTCTAGTGGTGGTTAACAAATGGATGTGCTTCCTGCGTGGTGCATTCAGTGATTACTTCTAAGTTTGGCAACTGGAGTGATGAGGGTAAATGCTGGTGACATTTTGTGGCTGTTCAATGCACAATTTAGCTGTTAATTTCTCGATCAGGTGTGATCTGCATCCCAGCTACAGGCTGATTGCTTCCAAAGTAGGGTCTGGTGCCCCCATGGGCCAGGACATACTTTCACCCCAAGGCTGGAGTTACAACCATGCATAGACATGAAGGTTTCACTGGTCAAGGTCACCGTGTCACTCTCCGAGCCATGCCCACTCATTCTGGAGCACGGACATGGAGTCAGTGTACATCAGGACACCCTGGAACAGTCTGGTGGGATCTGGGTAGCATCGATACTGAAGCCTTGGTGCAGCAGTTCTGGGGCATCCACTGGATTCCAGAGCTCAGTCGCACCACCTTGAACCCCACCCAGATGCAGGTGGTGCTGATGGGCAGTAGAACAGAGGAAGACTAGTTGCTGAAGGGGGAAAGGAAGAGAAAAAGGTGGCACGTGTCAAGGAATAAAACACGGGGGCCGAAGGGGCTATAAGCAGGGTGGCAGGGAGGCAAGAACAGAGTACCATCGACTGCAGCTGTTCCTGCACTATGTTCTGGCGTCTGTGTGCACAGCGGCAGCTTCTGCGCTATGGCGGAGGAGCGTCTTCCCACTGAGTTCAAAGGAAAAATAAAACGATAACGTTACATTATTATCATTTTCTTTTTTGTACGGAGCCAGGTTAGGGGTGGGACGAGGCTTGGTTGGCCTCACAGGGAGAAGGAGTGGTTGCTGCGCCATAAGTGCGCATGATGGTTTGGCCAGTCGTCTTGGGCCGGGCAAACCGTCATTGCAAGGCTAGGTGGAAAACATGCACAGGCTTCCACTCCCTGTCTGAGCGCTGAACCAGGGCTGAACCAGGGCTCTCAGACCAATCACCATGCTGCTGTCACGCTGGTGACAGCAGTGTCATGATTGGCTAGGGGATTCTGGGAACCTGTGTTCTTCCTGGAGACTACAGAAGAGGATGAAGGAGAGGCCGCGACCGGCAGGTAAGTGAGCTTTTCTTTTCTTTATTTTTTTTAATTTCCCCTAACCCCCACCCCACCACTACATTTCCCTAGCAACTGCTCATGTGTGTGGCGCCAGATACACTAACAGTAATTCCCCTTAACCCCCACGCCACCACTACATTTCCCTAGCGACTGCTCATGTGTGTGGCGCCAGATACACTAACAGTGACGCCATTGTCCGCAGCAGTTTCGCCACTTAGAGCATTAAACGATGACCAACACACCTTGGCAGGCTGGAGTGAGCCAGTTGCTTAAAGTAGATGGCACCACACTTCGTCGCACTGAAAGAACGTTTAACATCCAACTTCCCCCGCAGTGCAGGGATACCTGATGGTTCGTGTCGAGTGATGTGATTAATCTGCAAGCTGCTTTCTGTCAGGTATTGCATGTCTTGGAAGGTGCAGTCCAGCAGTTTCAGACTGGTAGCACCACGATGGAAAAAAGGCTTCCAAGTGTTTTTGAATGCTGTCCCATTGAATGTTCTTCCTGTACTCTCCCTTCCACACTCTAAGCGTGATCCCCAGTTGCAATTGTATTTGTCTTCCAGAAGCACAGTGCGCCATATGCAATAACAAGCTGAGCCCCAAAACACTGGACTCGTAGTATGAAACTACATCTCTGTGCCCCTCACCCATCCATGTGGGCACCAGTACCAGGGCCAAGGCAAAGCTCTTTTATCATATTAAGCAAAGTGGCATTCAGCTCACCCCCAACAGCGATGCTCTATGCTGACGTGTTTAAAAAATCCTCTCAACAGGCCTTAGATAAAATGCTAGAGGGCAGAAATATGTGGTGTTCTTGTCTGGAAGTGGCACCCTGCGCATTACCCAAGATGTGGAACTGCCGTACACTCCAACAATAGCCCCTCACACTAAACCATTCATGTTCTGCGACTCCTCTGAGGTCTTGGTCGAAAGTGAGCCAGGAGTGATGTTTATGTATCCCTGCGCCCCATAATTCATCGCTCCCCTACCCCTGGGTAGTCAGTCCGCACAGCGGTTCATGGCCTTTAAATCTCTCTGAGACTGTTAGTGCAAGCTGTGCTTGGCTCCATCCAGTGGAAAGAAACACAAGACGTTGAATGGGACTGAATACTTTATTTCAAACCTTTTATTCAAATAGGGACAGCCTTTCCAGATTTTCCAAAATGTATCTGGAACTTTAAATCGTGCACTACTGCAGGAATAAGGCTGCATCCTGAAGAGCTCCGTTTCCCCTACAAACGTCTGTTGGTCTTTGTGACAAATCGCTTTTAATTCAAAATGATGGACACGGACGTCAGCAGTGTCCAGGTGTTGTGGCCGATTTGTTCTTAGATACCCCTGGCCTCAGGGGTCACGAAGGCAAGGGCAGCAACAACAAGCATTAGCAAAGCCAAAAGGTTTCGCCTATATGAGATACATTGTCTTTGTTAATGTTTTTTTTAGACATGTAGCACAGCAGCACGAGCTGCTGTGCTCCATTGCTTAAAGTCAAGAAAGTGATGGCGCTATGACGCAGCCACGTGGCCAGCGTTCACCACGTCATAACGATTTTTTCCCCCATTACTATAAGCCATGTTGCACTTTCATGTGGCCAGCATTGACCATGTCATAGTGCTTTGTTTTTTAAACCATGTTACTCTGCAGCCAGTGCTGTTGTGCAATATGTTAAAATAGAGCGCAACGGGGGACAAGCCACACAAAGGAGGTGTGAGGGAGGCGCTACTGAGCAACAACAATGGACAGCTGGGGGGACAGCAACACAAGAGGGGGAGGAGGGCAGGAACAGCACCACCAGGAGAGGGAAAAGAAACTTGAGAGGCACCTGGAGGAGGGTGGGCGCACCAACCATGGACAGTGGTAGGAGTGTGTCGGGGACAGGCTACACGAAGGGGGGAGCAGCAACGCAATGGACAGCAGGAGGTGGGCGGGGGGGGGGGGGTTAAGCATCAAGAGGAAGGAGTGGAAGACAAAATGCAGACATGTACTCTTCGAGAGTGCATGTCCAGAAGTAAAAAGAAAGTACCGGCAGGAGCATGGCGGGACGGAGTCACACTCAGGAAAGACATAAAAAATAAAAAAGTGCAGAGGAGCTTATTTAGATTGATGTTCCCCAATTTTGACGATCTTGACAGCGATTTGCTACAAGAATGGGAAGACAACCTTTTTAATAGTTTGGCAATAACGATGAACATCTTACTGAAACATGCCAACAGGAAGGCTGCAACACTAAGAAAGGATATACAGAAATTGGAGAAAGAGATAATTGAACTGAATCTTAACTTAGGCAACTGAAAAAAAGCTATCATCCGAAAAGAGGAAATGCAAAAACATCAAAATGGGAAAATGCGCAAAATAGCATGGGATGACCAAGATTACAATGGGGGTCGTGTATACACGTTTGTGAAGAAATTTGATCAAGCAGTTAATCTGCAGAAGCAGGCTCAACAGGAAGATTTAGTGAGACTCACTAGTGAAGGTAGCAGTTCGGATGTCTCTTCGATATCTAAGGCTACACCAGGAACATCCACACCGACTTTTAATCCTCGTGGTTTGTCTACCCTGCATATGGCAAACAAGGAGAGGTGGCAAGTGGGGGAAAACAAGAAAACATAGAAACAAACAATGGGGTCAGAACAATACAACAAACAAAGAATTAGCAGTAGCTGGCAAGAACACTGGTAAAGGCATTATCTATGACTCGGTTAACCTGATTGTGAATCTGCCCGATTATACTTTGAGGGGTGTGGAAATCAGTCTGTTGAATAAGGGCTTGGGCTTTTGCCCTACAAGCTACTATGATTTTGCTATTACTCAAAAAGATCTGTTTAAGGTTGTAAGAACTTAAACGTTTTTTTGCTCTACATCCCCCAAAAATATATGATGTAAATAAAAGTTTTGCTATGTCAGACATGACCATCTCAGATATGAAGGATATTTATTGTGTTCTGTCTTTTGATGATGAGTCTAGTTTGAACATACCAGATCTAAGCTCTAATAGGAACCTAAGACCTAAGTCAAAGTTCACCCCTCAAAATTAATAATTTGAAGGAATTGAGCTCTTTACCAAGAGAGTTATTAGTGACCTACACAATCTAGAGGACAGAATTGGTTCGAACCAACTTTCCAACAAATAGAGTTAACAATCTTACTAAAAAGGAATCTTGGGCATTGCAAAATCTGAGGTCTAATAAAATGATAATGATTTGTGAAGCTGACAAAGGGGGGCAATGCTGTCATTATGAACCACTCCTAGTACCATCAGGAGGTAACCTGACAACTTAACAACAAAGATTGCTATAAAATGCTGGGAATAAATCAGATCACGTCTATCATGTCTATGATTAACAACAAATTAGCACACTGGCATGAGATCTGCTTGCTTACAGAATTGGAATTTAAATATTTAAACGTGGATTCACCTAGGTACCCACGTTGGTATGTGCTCCCAACAATACATAAGGAAGCGGCATTCCCTCCAGGTCGGCCAATCATCTCAGGTATAGGCTGTCCTACAGAACACATCTCTGAGTTTGTGGATTTTTTTAAAAAACCTTTTGTCTGCAATTTGCTCTCCTTTATTTGGTATACTACGGATATATGGAGTACGTTTGAGGGTGTCCAATGGAATCCCGAAAGGATGGGGTTTGTAACTCTTGAGTTTGTATACGTGTATCAAGAAAGAACTTGGTTTGAGAGCCTTTGAATTTTTTCTATCAACCAGATGTGCCAACCTATACGAATATTCCCAAATACTATTAGAGATGTCAGATCTAATTCTAAGGAATAACTTCTTCCTATATGACGGGCAGTGGTTTCAACAACTGCAAGTAACGGCAATGGGATCCAGGTTTTGCCCCTCTTATGCCAACCTTTTCATGGGCTTGTTTGAGAGGGGGCATGCCTGGTTGAACAGAGCTGCAGAATGAACTGAGTATGTCCATTTCTTGGGTCGTTGAATAGACGATGTTGTAGTGATTTGGACAGGGTCTCAGACACAACTGGAGGGTTAGTTTGCGTATCCTAATGACAATGCTTGGAATGTAAGATTTACTATAAATTGTTACCCGATCAGTTTCCATTTCTTGGATGTCACATTCTATATTTCCAACAGTCAAATACAAAGCACACTTTTTTGCAAATCAGCTGCCTGACATAAAATCTGTTGGCAAGTAGTGCCCATTTCTCAAGGAGTAATAAAGCCATTCCCTATGGCAGAATGTTGCGATGTAGGATAAATTGTAGCAAAGAAGACGAATGTACACGTTATCTAGAATTAATGACACATAGGATGATACAGAGGGAATATGATACCGAGCACTTGAGGGGTACAGAGGAGAGTGGCTTACATCAAAAGGAAAATATTCTTGACAACTAAGAATAGAATAGACAAAAAAAAGCTCATCTAGTGCCATATGTAGGTCCCTAAATACCGGTCGGTAACGGCCAAAAATCGGTAAATATCCCGTTACCGACCGGTATTTAGGCAATTGAGATGTAGGTGGCTGGATTTCAGGATTCGGTAATTTACCGAATCGGAATTTTAAGAAATCGGTAAAATACCGATTCGGTAAATTACAGAATCCTGAAATCCTATGTAGGGGGCACTCAAGTGAGGGCATTTTTGGTTTCTGGATTCGTTATTTACCACCAACTACAAGTTGATGGTAAATAACGAATACCTTTTAAAAAGCAATTTTGTGCTTATTGAAAAGTGCCATGTGGCAGACATACATGCCCTTAGGGCATGTATGTGCGCCACATGTGCACACATGCACGATTCAGGGGTGCAACAGGGTGTCAATGTGACACCCTGCCACCCATGAATATGCTCCCCCTATTACCGATTCGGTATTTACCGAATCGGTAATAGTGAATGGCTTCCCATTCATTCCTATGGGCCTCCAGGCCCATAGGAATGAATTGGAAGGGATGCATTATTACCGATTCGGTAAATACCGAATCAGTAATACCGAATATTACCGATTCGGGAATAATTACCGAATGTTTACCCATATTCTATTTACCGATTCATAAATACCAAATCGGTAAAATTCGGTATTTATGAATCGGTAAATAGAAATTATCTACATATGGCCCTTAGTGTTTATTACAGCCTACAACTCATCGAGCAATCAGATATGGCGAATTCTGAACAAACATTGGAACTTCTGTCAAGTGTGGTAGGTTTGGAAACTGCCAAAAGCAACAAATCAATGGTTAATTATAGAAGAGGGCGGACCATCAAGGACATTGTTAGTCCAAGTTATACGCCCCCTTGTAAAAAGAGGACCAGCTTGAGTTGGCTACCAGAGCAACCAAACAGGTTTTTTACATGTGCAACTTGCAGTATGTGCCAATTTGGAAGGAAAAAAACAACAATGTTCAAATACAACACAGCAATTGAATACAAAATCAAGACATCTCTAAACTGTTGCACGATATTTGTTGTATATGTGATCATTTGCACCTGTAGTAAAGTCTATATAGGAAGTACTAGTAGAGAACTAAGATTCAGGATAGTAGAAAACATCAGGGCCAATCGAAATAAGGATTGCTCCTATGCATTCTCATCACATACATATGATAGGGACACTACCCAGCCTTTCAGTTTCATGGGATTTATGCTGTAACAATGGATGCCCGTGGTGGGGCAACGCGAAGCAAAATGTATATTACGTTTACGTACGGTAGAACTGGGATTAAACAAGGAACATGAATTCCATTATTTCCTCTGAGCACTTGGTATGTTGCAAATATATGGTATAAATGGTACACTTTGATAGTTATTACATCTGTCCACAATATTTTGCTTATAATGTGTTAATCTTGTATCTTTTTCCGGATGGCTCTTTTATTTTCTCACTTGGCTCGCAATGATGGACTATGCCTTGGGGATGTATGGAGCTCTAGTAATGTTAGGGGAGTACATGGACAGTGGATCTCTTCATTTTTAATTCTGAGACTGTGGGTCAGATCTACAAGTGAGTGCCGCAGCGTGGCAACGCAAGCCCTTTGGCTGCGTCACGCTGCGGGCACCTTCCTGCACAAAAACAATCACTTCAGGCATTTTCCTCTTTCAATACGTGCTGCAGAATGCAACACCCTTTGAAACAGGAAAAAACGAGGAGAAATGAAAACATTTTTCCTCGTTGCGCCTCGCTACGCCTCCCCTGGGGAGGCGTAGCATTGACATACATTTCCAGATTTACGATTCCTCGTAAATCTGGAAATGTGTCCCGCTCCATGGGTGTTTTTAATTTATTTTTATTTATTTATTTGAGTTTTATATAGCGCTGGCTAGACCAGGAGGTATCAGCGCGCTTTACATAAGGAAACAGCGAGTTACAGGTTACCACATATTCACGTAAATTACAGAATGATTACATAGTTGAGACAGGTGTTACTAACGAACATAAAACCAAGACCCAAAAAGACCAACGAGAGCTGGAAGTCCACTGGGAGGAGACAGCAGCAGGGAAAACAACAAGACAAATGTCAGAAGTCCGGAAGGGTAGGTGATGGCCATAGCGGTTTGCAGTAGCCAATCTCCCCTATAGCTGTCGGTGCAGCTCGACCGGGAATCGACCATGTGGTTCGGTCTCCACCGGGATAAAGTAGAGACCATGAAGTGACCGAAGGTCTTGCGTCCAGAAATGGGCGAGTGGAGATAACCAGGATGGGAGAATAGGAAAGAGTATGTAGCTTGGCAGCCATCTTACAGTCAGGCAGTTGAGTCTGTTTGACCCTGAGACTCTACAGCTGGGCTTGCCTCTAGTTCAGTGGTTTGTATTGCTCAGTTATGCCAATTAGCCAGATGGGACGGGACGGGACTACCTCGACTAATGGGACATCTCCCCACTCCGGTGGAAATACCTTGGTGGGCGGCTTTTTAGGGACATCTTCCCTCTCTGGTGGAAGTACCTTGGGGGGCGCCATTTTAGGGTCAGGCTCAAAAAGTAATTGCCAAGGTTTCTAGGGGATTCATTTTAGCGCCAATCAGTCTTCTGAGCCTACAATTGGGATTACATCTGGCAGTTTGCCGCTTAGCGATGCCCCAGCGAGTTTGAACTAAAGGGGCTAGGGTGCTCCCTACAGCCTTTTCTGTAGTGAAGGTCGGCTTCCAAAGGTGTTGAACCACCCCCAGCCCCGCTTGGTGTTGCTAGGTGTTGGCGTGGAACACCCACAGCAACACCCATGAAACGCCCCTTCCAAACAAAGTGGTAAGTGTGAAGTGGCCATCTTTACAAGGAGAGGAAAAGTCACGCAGGTTGGCTTTTCCCCTCCTTGTAAATATGGAGAAGTGAACTGCGCCTCCAGTACGTCACAAACAGTGACATACTGGTAGAGCAGGGGGCTTGTAAATCTGCCCCTAAATTTCTTGATTTAAATGGACCTGCCCCTTATTTTTCAATGAATGCCAGGGGGCCTTTTTACTCTGTGACATTCACTACTCGAGTCACTCAGGGATGACGGATTGTTTGCCAATATGATCAAATTGGCTTGGATTGATTAATAAATATAACAGAGCTTATATGTGGTTATGTATGATTTAGTTTGGACGCAGTCTTTATTATATTATGGAACAGACGTATCATTTATTTAAAGATGTCTGACAGTGCATCAGTACATTACTAGTCACTTTTTGTTGGACCTTTACATATAGAACAGTGTGGCCCTTTTACCTAATACATACACACATTGGCTTGGACTTGGCCAGTGAATATTGGACGCTTGCTTTGAATTTGTTTTGGTGGGTTTGTTTCGAGAAAAAAGACCAATAGTATATTAATATGTTTGACATTGCCTACGGAAAGATGGACACCACAATTTTTCTGTCCAGTACAGGTCGCTTAAAGAATGTCAGCGCAACCCATTTCTGAACTCTTCTACAAAATGTAGATACAATATGGCGGGTTTTAGGATCTTGGCATAAAATTCGGCTTGTGTGGCTCGTTTGGGCTTGTTTTAAGAACAAGAACACTAGCATGTTATTATTGTTTGGTATTGGCCACATAAAGATGGCCGTCATAAGTCGGTAATGTCGTACGTCCTGTATAAAGATGGCTGATGGTAGCCCATGTGCCAGTTCTCCTATAGAATATGAACATATAGTGGCGTGATCCTTAGGATCTGGATACTAATTAACATTGGACTCTTGGTTTGGAGATTACGTTGCCAAAAACATATATTTTTTTAATTAGGAACAAAACAATAGTCCTATAGTGACCATTAGTAATATGTGTAGTTATAAAGACTTCAAGGTGGCCATTGCAAATTTTAGTGATATGTGACGTGGGTACCCAGGTAAAATCGATCAAAGTTAATCTTAAGGGGTATTTAAATGCAGGTTGCAAATGGAACTCTGTTTGATTACTGATGGTGTGCGCTGCGTAAAACGCGGGTCCTCACACGAGACTCATGCCTGTGGGTGGTGGTGATATCTGTACAGGCCAGTATGCTGGTTTGTCGGATACCTCAGAAATAGAGGCCAAATGGGGCTGGGGCTATGCTACTGATACCGAGAAGAATTTGGAACATTCACTAATTTGGGTGCTAGGCTGTTAATGTGTTGCCATTTCTTCTGTTCCTCAAGACGTGACTGCAGTCTGTGGGGGGAGCAGTCGCCCTGCTCACTGTGTATTGCAGTTATGTGGCCGTTTTTGAGAAATGCCGAGAGTACATTGAGTAGGGTGCACTAAGGGCACATTGCTCTTGTATTTTTATGGCCTACACTATCAGAGCTACTCAAAGTTTGATGTATTGCTATAGTCAGGTAATGCTAACCATGGGGGTTGTGATGTAAAATAACAATGTCTTCTTTTGGCGCGAAGGCCTACAAGGCAGCAAGGCGCTATACGTTTGTGAGAGCCTTTACACCCCAGTCTTTGTGAGGACAGGCTTGAGAAACAATGTAACGTGCTCTAATGTTTACTGGCTGTTAAGCTGCAGGGCTTGTGCACACTATCTGGCCATGTGGTTTCGAGATGAGGCGTGTTTATTGATCGATGGGTATCCGCTGTGTGCCAACCTTAAGCCTATTTCGACGTTCATATCCAAGGTTAGACTGTTCTGTGTGAAGTGAGTTTGACAATGAAAACTGTTTATTCTTTTTTAATTAGTGAGACTGCTGAAAATTCTAAATATGTTGTGTGCAGCCAGAAAGAGAAACAAGTAATCTTATTTCTTTTATTGCTTTTAGGGACTCGAGACTTTATTAGAAATTTGAAACCTGATTTGAAACTTGATGTTCTTCCTACTTATAAAACGAAGATTTAATTTTAGATTTTAATTACCTGGGTTAGAATAGACGTTGTTTGGTAAGTCGTTTTGAAGTCGTTGGTGTAGTAGTAATATTTGGATATAAGGCATTTGTTGTTTTGGTTCCCAAAGACTGTGATTGAGGTACCAGCACCATGGGTTTGAACAACTGGAATATTATTTATTATTTCTGATGCATCTTTTAGATTTTGTGATTGCGAGGTACTTTTTATCTTTTGTGTTTATATGGTATATATTTTCCTTTTTTGAAGGGATACGTTTTTGAGAAACACAGGGAAGTGTCTAGCCATCCCCAAATCCATCACTTGGGCTCTACAGCAGTTTTCTGAATTTTCTGGTAAGCAAGGTGTAATGAGTTATCGAATTTTCTAGGGCTTTTTTAGAGTATAGTATTTTATAAATACTTTCTCTTCTGATGGTTGGTGGGGGTAGTAAACTCCGGAATACGGTGGAACGGAACCAGGTAAATAAATAAATAAATAAAACAATTTACATTGCGTGCGCTGCATCACTGAGTTGGTGTTGCAGCGCGCGCAATGTAAATTGTTTTATTTATTTATTTATTTACCTAATTCTGTTCCGCCATATGCCGGAGTTTACTTACCCTCACCCTGCCCCTCCCCCGCCCCGCCTCACCGCCCCGCAGCACTCCCTCGGCGAGCCGCCACTGTGTGGGAGGCACATGTGTGGGAGGCACATGGATATCAATTAGGGGTTGCAGTTATGACCTCTAGGCAACTTGGTGGAACCCTTGGTACCCGGCTTCTGACTCCTGGCTCCAATTTGCCTTTATCATGAAAGTAGTGAGTTTGCTGATTTCCTTAAAGTGATATGCATTACGCTGGCTTTTTGAAAAAATAAAATAGTTGCATGGGATGGACTGGGACAGGGAGGACCGCAGCCTTGCCAGCAGGAAGAAAGTGGCGCCATGGAATGCACTTACGAGTGCGCATGTGCCTGCCCAAGCGTGGCGGACGTCGGACCCTCTTCTGTTCGGTGCGCACTTTAAATATTTCTGCCAGTGAAGACGAGGATGTCTCCAGTCACCCTAGTCCTGCATTTGTTATTTGAACACTATGAAAACTGGAGCACAGTGGCGACCCTGGCATGGCATGTGTGTGTACTATCCTGATTTTGCAGCATTACTCATGCACCCAGTCTCAGAGGTCGGTGCTGTGCTGCCCTGCTAATGCTCACAAAGGTAGGTCATCCCTGCTTCATCATAGTAAATTAGAACCCCATTCCCATGTATTCCTGCTGTAAGAAATTCCCATAAAGTCAACTTCGCATTAAATACAGAGCTGGTTTTAAATGCTGTTGATTTAATGTTGATTTGTTTTACATGGACGTGGGATATGTGCTCAGGTCTCATGTTGCAAGTTACACGATCGTTATGACAATTGCCAAAGGAAAGTGGTGTTGAATGCGCATTTGGGCATTATGGGGGCAGGTCACTGATGAGTGACTTGAGTGTTCGGAAGAACATACATAAATATTTTTAATTAGTAATGCACAGTTCCTTCATCCTCGGGTACACATTAGCATGCTTTCGATACACAAAAACAGCCCCTTTCACGTAAAGGCTTGCCTGCCTCTGTTCAGAATCAGAGATCATGCAAAGCCTAGTGCATGGAGCCTGGGAGTTAAAGTAAAGAAGCTGTTGCAATGTATGGCACCCCTTTCTACAATGTCTGGTTCCTGTTAGCAGGGCTTTCAGCAGAACAGCTTTCAGATGGGTCTCCATGAAGCCCTATTTTGATAGCCTCTTCAAAGGCATTGCTTGACGGGTTTCTCTACAGTAACTTTAAGGTAATTAATATCCAGATGCAGTTCCTGTTCACTTTTCATGTTTTACTTCACCTTTCATTCCCTAAATGTATTTGCTTTTTTCAGCTGCTATGTTTCCGTCATTTTTAAAACAATCAAATACATTTAGGGAATGCAAGATGAAGTAAAAATGAAAAGTTATCGGTAACTGCATCTCAACATTGATTTCCTTAAAGTCAATGCAGAGAAATCAGGTAAGCAGTGCTTTTGCCTGTGAGTTAAGTAGGTAGGTCAGGGCATGGGAACCTTTATTCCATTTGTCAGAGAGGAACTAGGAGTGTCTTAGGGTGCCAGCCCCCCCCCCCCCCCCCACAGGCTGGTGAATCCTACCAAGCTAGATCTGCAACCAGCCTTCCTAAGAACACTTCTAGACTTGCAAAAGGATACCAAGTGGACTAAAGCTGCTGCACTTAGCATCTGTGATTTGTGAGAAGGACATGAGGGCATTGGGCCCCATTCCACATGAAATCCAGTTGCAGAAAGATTTCCAAGGATCATAGGCTGATTCCCCTGGGTGGCTCCAAGAACATAAAAAAGCTGAAGAGGACATGTGAAGAATCCAAACAAACTAGTGGGAACTGGAACTAGACTGGACATAGCTATTTATCTCTGCCTGAGACCCTAAGAGTCTCTTAGTACACATTGAAGACCCCAGGGGGCCTTAGAAGTGTCCTACTGTGGTTGTAAGGGCACCAAAAGAAATTTTGGAACTTGTTCAAAACATTTGCTCCAGAGCTTTACGGGGCTGACAGTGCAAAGTATCCAACCGTCAGTTCCACAGTGTCGGATTGAATTTCAGGTTTGTCCTGCACGAAGAAGAGTTTTTACTCAGGAATAAAACATCAACGTCCATTCCCAGATTAGGACTTAAAAACTTTTTTTTAACTCCCCACTACCACACCCGAATACGGCCAATCTACTCTGAGGAATGTGAGGATGAGGCGATTCGCTGGAATTCAAACTTGTAGTTGGAGATGGAATGCAGATTTCTGCAGCAAACATAAAACTCAATGAGCTATATTGTCAACAGTGCATTCAAGACAAGCGACTCTCTAGACAGTATCTTCTCACCTTGAAGCACCAACTACATGACCAAATCCCCCAGTGATCGCTGAATTCAATACCCTATGCAGCCTCACCACATCAGCTAGTCACATGTATGGATATGAAAACCGAAATTCCAAACAATGTTTGTCCCCTCTTGATTTGTGCCAGCCAAGCAGTCCAGTACTGTATCATATCTTCCTCAAGACATTGAAATAGCATCTGTTCAATAGCTACTCATTGCAGCAGCCTACAGCCTACTCGTAAGAGTATAGACTACACATTGCAGTGCTGTCCACTTTCTCTTCATTTAGTGCTAGCCAAGCAACTACTTATTCTTTAGTCTCTTATTATGGAGACCTATTTGCATCATTACTGCAGTTATTCATAGCAGAATACAGTATCTAGTCCGTGGCCATGTATACAGGATTTACCAGTCATCCATGTACTGCCATTCTCCTTTGGTTCCTGATAGTCATGCAATACTTTGACATCTAGTCAGTTGCTTCTTGTCAAGATAGATGAGTAGCAAAGGCACTGTCACTTGTCACTCTACCCAGAAATGTATCTAGAGACATGCAAACTGCATCTCCCATGCTGCCAAGCATTAGAGACCTCAACTTGATTTCCTACCAATCAAGCAAAACGTGCTGTCTACCAAGTATTTTCTTTCTCTTGTAGACTGCCGAGCATACGTATACCAACTCTTCTTTGTAGCTGCTAATAACCTATGTAGATATATATAAACCATATATGCTACGCTATCAGCCACTATCTTGATTTCATACTCTTGAAGTATTAAATTACCCTTGGGTCAGTATCTTCAGAGCAGGATGCCTAATCATGATCAGAACCACAGCTGTTCATGCCAGTAGACAACACTCCATCTGGGGACATTTGAACTCTTGCCCTCTTTGTTTCCTTCTAACCAGGCAACATTTACTGCCCATTCAGTGCCATCTTCTTTCGAAGGAAGCCAGGCAGCGGCATCATAAAAAGCTATGTCTGTCAAACTCTTGATTTCCAGCCAATAAAGTACTACTTGACAGCACTATTCTTTTCTCACCATCCATACAGTATCAATATGGCAGTCAGAGTCTTCCATGTGAGTAACATCTGCCTTTCCATCTATTAGACAACCCTTATCTCTTAAGTCAACTGAATCTGGTGCCCACCTTTTCTTAAACCTTTAAAATACTACCAGTACAGTAATGGAGAACAAGCATACTAACAACTGACACGTATTGTATCAGTGATGTGCACTCTTATCTGTAGAAGAAATTATTGAAGGTGCAATGTCTACCCACCTGTGATAAGCAAGTAAACTTATGTTGCGTATTACATGCTCATTGACGTCCATTATTCAACACATATTGGATATTGGTGATTTCAACTTGGCCTCCATGTTTTTCATTGTTGTACACTATTTAAAATAATCTAAAGCTATGTTACATTATCTTAAATGTGATCTGGAGATAGTGGCTGACACTGACAATGTATATGGAAGCATTTTCAACAGGATTTGAATGAAGTATATTTGTGTGAAGAGTATTTAATCTTTAGTTGCTGGAGATTTCCAGCCTCTTTGTGTAGTGCAACCAAACAAAGGTTATGCGTTAGATGCCAATGAATTAAGAAACAGTGTCATGTCACATCCTCTGTCTGACAACTTAGGGCCCGAAGGTAACATGATGTGACTTCCTGTGATGCCATCAGGTCTAACGTCTTGTGATGTCATTCCTGTGACATCATTGAAGGGGGTCAAAGGGCATGTGATATCACTTCCGCTACCCCAGGCATTTTGGTGAATCGACATTCATGAGGAGGCACTGGGCAAGCAGAAGCAAGGAACCAAGAGTGATATGAAGCCAACCAATGGTGGGCTGCTGTGCATAAAGCGCTATGACGCGGCCAGCATTGACTGAGTAATAGCACAGTTTTTTTAAAGCATATTGCACAGTCGTCGCACCGCAGGGCAATATCTTATAAAAAGTATGGGGGCAAAACACAAGGGCGGAGCATGGGAGTAGGGAGGGAGCAGCAACAACGGACAGCGGTGGAGGGAAAGCGACAAGAGGGAGACACAGGAGAGATGGGTGGGAGCAGCAACAGGAGCGGGGAAAGCAACACAAGAAAGGGGCGGGGAAGCATGCTCGGAGCACCAACCACAGACAGTGGGAGAAGCATAGGAGTGACAAACAACATGAAGGAGGTGCAGGGGAGGAGGGGTGGAACAGCAACACTAGGGGCAGAGGGAGGAGGGCTGTGGGGCAAGCAACATGAGGAAGATGCAAGAGATGGACTGCAGACTTGCACTCTACGGAAATGCATGTCCAAAAGTAAAGCTAAAAATAATTGCAGGAGCATGCAGTTAGTGGAAGGACAATGGCTACAGACAGGAAGCTGTACTTGGTCCATGTTCCTTACAAGGACCAACAATGAAGAGCCTGTTGGAAACAGGAAAGAGCAGAAGGCACTGACCATTCAGAAGCAAGGAAACAAGAGTGACATGGAAGTCAACAAATTTTAATTGCAATAGTATTTATTAACGCGTACTACCCCTGACGAGGAGTTTAAACACTTTATGGTGAGTAGCACGCTACACTGGAACCCAACATTAGAGGTTAATCTAGTAGTTATTGTTGGTTACTGTGATGAGTAATGTACTCCCAAGAAAATAAAAGTGCATGCATTTACTCCAGTTACTTTGTGATAGGTTTGAATAATTCCAGGTAGATGTGATCATTAGTGTGGACTGTGTGGTTTCAGGTAAATAGTTTGTGAAATAGATAGGCTGAGTTGGATTAGGTAATGTTAAGTTGCAGGCGTAGGACTTTAAAGAGGAGAGGTTCTGATCTATGAAATGAGGTATCAGTCAATTGCAGAATTTCAATAAAAAGTACTAAGACAGACATGCATGAGACTGAGAGGAGGCTATACTGAGAAATAGAAGGCATGCAGATGATGAAATGTAAGGAGAGGGTCACTCTGAAGAAAGAAAGGAGAGCAATCAAGTGGAAGTAAGTCAAGTTCAATTTTTCATGCAAGGTTTTAGGACTATAGTGGGAGAAGGACTCTCTGAGATAGCAAGCTATCAGAGGATGTAATCTGTAGAAAGAAACAACATTATACATAGTGCTCCATATCAGGGGCAGGCAGCTTAATCATGCAAGTCCGAGTGCAAACACAATTTAAACATTAAGAGCCCAAGCCTGCTGCGTGACAAGCCTAGGGCAGCCCTTTTAAATGAATGAATGAATGAATGAATACAGACTTATATAGCGCATGGCTACCCGAAGGCATCCCAGCGCTTTCTGGGACATCTTATCACTCGCCACTACTCACGGAAAGAGAAAAGTCTTCAGCTGCCTCCTGAATCCGAGATAATCATGCTCAAGACGAATATGGTCTGGAAGCTGGTTCCAGATATTGGCGGCATTGTAAGGGAAACGACGACCTCCCGTCCGTGACCGTTTAATCAGAGGAACTACAAGAAGTCGTTTATTACTAGATCTAAGAGTTCTATTGGTGCAATATAATTGCACCATAGACTGAATTATAGGAGGGCCATTACCCCCAAGCGACTTATGGATAATACACATAGCCTTAAACCTGATTCTCTCCAGAACAGGGAGCCAATGCAGCTGACTAAGAGCTAACTTAGCAGAGCTGCGCTTCGGGACGTTCATTAAGAGGCGGGCCGCACAGTTCTGAACAGTCTGTAGAATCTTTGTAGTTCCTTGCGGCGCACCCAAGTAATCTGCATTCGTATAGTCCAGCCGTGATAAAACAAGAGCTTGGACCAGCATACGCCTGGCTTCAAATGGAAGAAGCGGAAGAATCTTCCTTATCAATCTAAGAAGGCCATCACAATTGGCAGCAACTTTACGTGCTTGTACTGTAAAATTGAGGTTACAATCAAACCATACGCCCAGACTCTTAATCTGCATCTTGGGGACAGGAGAAGGGCCAAGACCGCTGGGCCACATGGGATCTAAATTTGCGGGGGGCGCATGGCCCAGGATCATAATTTCTGTCTTGGCGCCGTTCAGTTTGAGAAAGGACAACTCCATCCACTCAAAGACCTTCTCAAGACAGGCGGTCAAAGTTGGTTTCACTCTATCTTGCTGACTGAGGTACACCACCAACTGGGTGTCATCAGCATACATGACAGTGTGGATCCCCAGGGGGCCACCACCTCCGGTCCTGGGGGACTCCACAATGCAAAGGAATCTGATTAGAGAGAGCCTCCTCATCAAAGACCGCAAATTATCTGTCAGCCAAAAAGGACGGTAACCATTTAAGGGCAATCCCTGCTACCTCCCTAAGTCTTTGAATCATAATTTGATGAATAACCGTGTCAAAGGCTGCGCTGAGATCTAATAAAATTATTGCAGCACAGCCTCCATTGTCCAGGATCTTTTTGACTCTTCGACTACGGCAAGAAGGGCGGTCTCAGTGACCTGATGACGCCTGAACCCGGTCTGGGTACAGTGGAGGCAATCATTTTCCTCAAATATCGTTTGGAGTATCCCAACCTTGAAACAGGGTGTGTGCGATGCCCAAGGGAAGTTGGCACAGAAAAAAGAAAGGTCTTATTAAAAGATCTTTCCTCATTATTCTGTAATGAAAGTTTTTTTACTCACTTAGTAAAAATGTGTTATTTGGGACTGTCTGAGAGTATCTTGCCAATGCAAGTCAGATTTATCGCCTCTTTTGCCACCTAATCCATCCAAGTGTATGTTGTGTGCGCCTTTATGTATGTGGTCCATGTACTATGAGCATGCTAAGTATACGTGAAGCAGAGTGATGGAGGCCTTTGCGTTCCATTTTAGAAGTTCCGTGACTGCTCCAGTGCAAAATATGGGAGGATGTGGTTTTCCCAGACAGTGGAAGTGTATCATGAGAGATGCATGAGGGAGACATAGAGAGTTATGTGAGGACAAATGTGACAAAGCTCCTATAAAAATTCAATTAGGCCCTTCCTGTAGCACTGACACTTGGTAGATGGTGGGGTGACGGGAGCTGCAGTCTCTGTTCTTCAGAGTTAGAAGGGTCTTTTATTTAAAACCATCCTTCTGTCTCTTTCTTGATCACTGTCTTTGTGGTTGTTCATAGCTAGGTGCAGATAGCTCACTCCTCTTTGTGCCTCTGTTGTAGGTGCTCCAGGCTGCAGACTAACCTGCTGTGATGTGAGGAGCATCACCCACACAAAGGCAGTGTCTACAGAATTGCATAGAGAGGCACTTGATAGGGGCGTGACTAACGCTCAATGGGAATGGCCGCTTTGTTTGAGAGCTCAGCGCTTAAGCATTCTATAACCATTGTATACGCTTGTTATTAGGGGCAGTAAATTAAAAGAATCAATATGCCCAACCGCTGGGCTCCCCGAGTTTACCAAAGAATGTAGACAAGACGCCTGCATGGACGCTCAGAAGCCTCTTTCTCTGCCAGCCTGACCTAATGCGAGGACAGTGGAAGGAATCAAGATGGCGCTGGTGACTGGGGAGCTTCTGAATTACTGGCTGACGCACAACTAGCCTTGCTACAATGAACACAGCAATGTACATGTGCTGACTACATGCTAACTCTTTTGAACCTCTGCCAGCTCCGCTTTCTCTGTGCTGCCAGTCTGCCATGCGGTGGTGTGATATAGGGAGCTCACTTGTTGACAGCCCATGTGAGGAGTGCTGATTTCTCTCTTCGTAGCACAACTTGTTTCCTGTGGCCTCCACACGGTCTGCATATCTTGTGGGCGTACCTGTTTCCTCACAAGCAATTTGGTCAGGTGCGTAACGGGTTTAAAGTATTCCCGAAGTTTCTGTCCTGTGGCTTTAGCTCCGACTACTACCTACCTAATGGAGTGGTCCCCCAGGTTTTCTTTTGCGCCTCTTGAACCTCTTGCGCTTCAGGTGTTTCTATGGAATCAAGTGGCCCTACACCACCTAATTTGGCGGCTACTGTGCATACCCCCACTTCAAAATGTGCTTTGCACAACTTACCTGCCTCATACAGGGTTCCGCATTCATTGCCCTCTGTGCTATGCTACCTACTCATATTTTCTACCTCACAGGTCGTGCCTTCATGCTCGTCCGCCGCGATCAACCTTAAGAGCAGTTTTTCATTCTAACTACAGCACATAGGAATTTACAACCAAACGCTCTCTTCCTGATAAAGGTGCGATTATCTCCTTCTCTCATCACATACCTTGGTGAACCAAGCCATGGCAGATACAAAATAGAAGGACCACGGGGGAAGCATAAATGAACCAAGGAACTGAGGGGCATATTTACAAGGAAATGCGGAACTTCATCAAATTTGACAGCGCCGCACTCTGACATTTTCATAACACAGGGATGCGCTGTATTCACAAGAATACAGTGCACTCCTGTGTTTTCCCAAGCGCTGGTGCTGAATTTAGCTGCATAGCAGCAAATCAGGCACCCCACCCTTGCACCATAGTGCAAGGGTACCTGTGTTGCAGAGAATGATTGTTTATGTGTAGGAAGGTGTCTCTTCCTGCACATAATCACTAATGGAGATTTGTTGCCTTTTCTTTCACACAATGACTTCTTACACACATTTGTATGCGTGTCAGTGCAGGATAATTCCTCTGTAACTGCAGTACTTACAAACTCACAACACCTTGAACCTCTCGTACAAGGCCTGAACATATATTGTGCAAGTGCGATTGTTTGTTATCCATCCATGCGATACGCAGCTATCAAAAGAACATAATCAATGGCGGCTTGACTAAAGTCTCGGCTCAGGAACAAGAATGCTTTTTGTTAAAAATAAACAAGCATTTCCTGGTTGGGGCAGAGGAGCACTTTCAGTCATTGCGAAGTCACTACATGCTGAAACCTCAGTGCAGCTGCTTGCTGATCCCTCTGTAAGGAGGGATGTCCAACCTGTGGCCAAGACAGGGACCTACATACTTCCCCTTCAGATAATGGGGTTTGGAAAATATAATCTGGGGTTCTTGGCAGAACACATAAACACACCATGGCATCTAGGTTAGGGAAAGGAGTAGGAGTATGCTATACACAGTTTTATATGCTTGCAAACATACATTGTTTTAGCAAGATGGTTGAACTATTTATTTTGTTTACTGTTCTTATACTGCTAATTAATTGAATCTGCTTCTGTCTATTGATCATTGCAGCACATATATCCTATACAAGAATCATGATGGTCCAATAAATATTGAAAACACCCCTCTGTGTATTCCTTATATATTTCTCTGAGAGAGAGCTGGAGTGACTGAGTGAAAGGGGTCTCCATCAGTTACCACAATTCCTGGGGGAGTCAGGGTTGTCATGTTCTGTGGTTGCTAAAACCCTTTGCTAACTCTCTAGGTTTAGGGATGCTTATGGTGGCACTGTGAGCTAGCTGGTTTATAGGACAACATATCCTGCGGGAGTGCACTGAATCAGTCTACCACTATCCCAATGTTCATGTTGCCCAACAAACATACCGTTCCTACTGGCAAATGGAAACTACATAACAATCACACACGAGGGCTGCACTTTCGTTTATGATATGAGCATAGAGACTTAGAAACCTTTCTGAAAGTCTTACTGGACTTATGTGTTTCCAATAACTCAATTTTCTTACTATTATTTCACTACTGTTTTCTTCCACTCTACTCAACGTACAGGCCCGACTTCACATAGCTATCACCATGCCTGTGACACTGTGCTTTACCCACTGTATTAGTGACAGCTGCCTATCTCTGTGCGTGCTTACACAAGGGTGTATCTTCAACTAAGCTGTTATGTGGGCATCCTACAAGTGTTTGCAAAGTGGAGAGAGTGTATGTTGCATGAGTATTACAGACTGTTTCCCACCTTACTCTAATGATATATCAAAGTTTGTGATTGTAGTCTTGAAGGCGGGTAGTTAATCATTTTTCTTCATAGATAACTTTGGTTCTCTCCTTGGGGACATATTGATTCCTGTTTTTCATGCCCTGTGCTCACCTAACATTACATTGTTTCCTTGCTCAGGCCTTACCTTTCTTATTTAGGTCAACATTCTGTTGAGACCTACATGGCCCCTGTTTTTGTGTTTTGGAGATGTGGCAAGATTCAAGGGTGGATAAAGGATTGGGTGGTGTTCTGAGTTTGGGTATTAAATATAGGGATTTTCGCAGCAGACCAGTTCAATGCTGTGATTTATGCCTTTTCTCTGTCTCTTAATCTTCTCTATCTCTTTGCCCTCTCTTTCTCTTCCCTTCTTCCCCACTTCTGTCTTCCCCATCTCATCCCCAGGAAATTACTGCTGGTTGAGCTTTGGCTATTTTTAGTTTGCGCCAGGCTTTTTTCTGTATCATCTTTTCAGATCTTACCCCTTATTACAAAAGGTCTTAATTCACCTAATCAAATGAAAAAAGTCCTAGACTACTGTTGTAAACTAAAAGGGGATATCATCCTACTTCAGGAAATGAGACCGGGGCCTACAAAGGTCTGCAGTAGGCAAAGTACTCTTGGATTAATAATAGCGCATGTTTTCCAGCAACAAACAAGAATAAACGGGGTATTTACTCTAATCTCTAAGCAAGCTAAATGCATCAGTGGCACTATCGCACACGATGACTATGACAGATGGCTGTTTTCCAAAATTACTAAAGATGGAGTATATGTTTTATTGTCAACATATATGACTATGATGGATGAACCCTCTTTTTGGGACTCCCAAAACAGTAAACTGCATGAACTGCCTTAGGAGGGGATTTCAATCTGCCGTGTGACACAGCTCTAGACAGATGCTCATGTTGCCCCTATAAACCCAATTGCTCACAGAGATGTATGCACAATCTCTGTGAAGACAATGATATGGTGGACATATGGAGATTGCATTATCCAACATGCAGTGACTCTACCTTTTACTTCCGTACCCACAACACTATGTTCAGAATCAACTACTTACCAGCTAGCAAAAATCTACAAATGGCCTGCAATCCTACCATCGAGCCAATCCTCATTTTAGATCATGCATGCATTACCCTTGTCATCAACCTTTCTAAACAGTCAACGAAATGTTGCTCATGGAGAATGAAAGAGGCCGTACTTACAGACCCAGAATTCAGAGAACAAATCTCCAGCTCTAGTTCTCAATTCTTCCAAACAAATAAAACACTAGCTATGGAGACAGAGACAGCCTTGGCTGTGATGAAGGCAACTATTAGAGGGGAGATGCTCAGCATTATGGTGACCAAAAATAAAAATGTAAACACAAGATTGAACCTCATAGAAAGCTAGCTCTGGATTCCAACATCATGATAAGGATAAAACAACTGAAATATGAATATAACAAAATCCTAAGTGAGAAAGCTCATGTATAGTTCACTGAAACAAAGGCCAAAAATCTTCTCAAATGAAACAAGGCTGGTAAACTTCTATCTCTAACCCTTAAAGAATCTAAAAACTCAATAAATATACCTGCCATTAAGGATACAAATGGTGTGATACAGTTCGACCATTGAAAATTGTACACGCCTTTCAGTCTTTCTCCATGGATTTGTACAATTTATCTAATTTAGGTCGTAGATATACCCCGAGCCTGGTCCAAAATACGTGGACTCGATCCAGTAACCCCGTCTAGTGGATAAAGATTTAGGGGCATATTAGCAAGAACCTTGTTAAAATTATCGCCGTTTTAGTGGCAGGAAACTGCCGCTAAAACGGCGATAATGGGCTTGCTAATATGCGTTATAGAATTACAATAGAAGCCCAGGTTAGATGTCCTGCACATCTAACCTGGGCTTCTATTGGAATTTTATAACGCATATTAGCAAGCCCATTATCGCCGTTTTAGCGGCAGTTTCCTGCCGCTAAAACCATGATAATTTTAACGAGGTTCTTGCTAATATGCCCCTTAGTTGTTCTTAACAAAACGATTGATCCAGATGAAAAGACAAAGGCCATTAATTCCCTAATACCCAAAAAAGCACCTGGTCCAGATGGATTCCAAGCCTCTTTTTTACCAATGCTACCAACGTATTTTAATACCTCCTCTGGCTGACCTGTTTAAAAATTTGAATCATCTGTAGAAATATCAGGGTCTGTATCAGAAGCCCATATAATAGTGACACTTAAAGTAGGTAAAGATCTACAAGAGGTGAAGAATTTCCATTCCATTATAGTTGCTCAACACCAACTATCAATCAATCAGTCAATCAAGGAATTTTGAAGGGCGCTACTCACCCGTGAGGGTCTCAAGGCACGGGGTGGGGGGGTGCAGCACCGGTCACTCAAAGAGCCAGGTCTTGAGGGTCTTCCTGAAAATGTGCAGAGTGGGGGTGCGTTTAATGTCGATCAGGAGCTCGTTCCAGGTCTTAGCCGTGATGTAGGTGAAGGTTCTTCCACCCGTTCATGCTCTGCGGATGCACTGAGCTTCGGCAAGGGCAAGGTCAACGGTTGGGAGGTTTCTCTTGGGTACGTGGAAGGAGATTATTTAGTTAAGATATTGGGTTCCGGTGTTGTGGAGGCATTTATAGCTGTGGGTGAGTATCTTGAAAGTTAATCTCTTCTTGACGGGGAGCCAGTGCGGGTTTTGCAGGTGTTGGGTGATATATTTGTGTCAAAGGATGCCGAGGACGAGTCTGGCTGCGGTGTTCCGTATGGTCTGGAGCTTGCAGAGCAGAGACTTGTTGATCCCGGCATATAAGGCATTTCCGTAATCCAGTCTGCTGGTTATGAGTGTGTGGGTGACGTTCTACTTGATTCGGGGGGATCCATTTGAAGGTCTTCCGAAGGATGTGGAGGGTGTTGAAACAGGTGGAGGCGACGCCGTTGATCTGTCGGGTCATGGAGAGAGAGGAGTCGAGTATGATGCTGAGGTTCCGGGCATGATCTGTGGGGGTAGGGGGGCTGCCGAGGGCAGTGGGCCACCAGGTATTGTCCCATGCAGAGGGGGAGGGTCCAAGGACGAGGACCTCTGTCTTCTCTGAGCTGAGCTTCAGGCAGCTGCTGCTCATCCAGGATGCAACTATAAAATGTATACTAAATTACTAGCCCTAAGATTGGATAAAATACTCCCCTCTCTCATACATCTATCCCAGACTGGTTTTGTAAAGGGAAGATTGGCTGCAGACAATAGTCTAACCTTTTGTCACAAAATAGAGAAGGCTAAACTACTCTCTTCTCCCACCATGGCCATGGCCCTGGATGCAGAGAAGGCTTTTGACAAAGTCTCATGGTCCTTCCTCAAGGCTGTCTTGGAAAAATTTAACTTAGGAGACGGTTTCCTACTTATGGCCATGGAGACATACCATAAACCCTAGGCTCACATCAAACATGCTGGCCACTTATCAAATAAGTTTCTCTTTGCGCAAGGAACTCAGCAACAATGCTCTCTATCCCCCCTAATATTTCTCCTCTCAATAGAACCACTTCTCTACTCCATCAGAACAAGCACAAACATAAAGGGTGGGTGCTTGACCAGCCGCCCTCAAAAGCTGGTGGCCCACATAGACGATGGGTTGATCTTCTCGTCCGAGGCAGAGTCGGCGGTCCTGGAAGCTCTTGCCATCACTTCCAAGTAAGCTTACCAAAAATGGCAGCCCTCTAGATTAAAATACCTAGGTATTGAATTTGCTGATGCGATTGAAGTCACCATAATGCACTTAGAGGACACCATACTGGCTCAGATTAAAACACCAAGTGACATGTGGTCACCTAAGTTTAATTACATGGCGGAGATGTATAGAAACAGTTAAGATGATGATAGCCCCGCAAATAAACTTTTTCTTGTTCCCAGTAACAGTCTCTGACTCGCTTTACAAATCTATTAATACACTAGTGTCCTCCTTAATGTAGAAAGATAAGAGAGCAAGAATTTCTCAACAGAAACTCCAAACAAATAAATGAAAGGGTGGAATGAGCCTTCCAAAATGTTAACATTTCCAAATTGCGTTTCTCACCAGACAAGCTTCCTGGTGGCTAAACTCAAACTCCCCTGCCCGACCTGCTTGGTTGGATATTGAGGCTGACCTAGTTAGCCCCCAATCCCTAATCAACATCTTTACAATTGAATTACTTAAGGTTCCTCACTCATTTCAAATCATTAAGGACTCAATACTCGTGATAAAAACCCTAGATAAATGCTTCACCAACAAACTTAGAGGGTCACAATTTACCTCACTTTTGTTAAACAGGGTCATCAGAATTGACCCCACCCTGACCTTCTGGAAAGACTAGATTGCTCTTTGCATACTTTATATTAAAGATCTTGGCAAAACCTAAAATCCTCTCTCCTTTGCTATGCTTTCTTAGAGTTTCAACCTTATGATTTCTATAATTCTCTGAAAGTCAAAGTCGCCCTGCGTGCTTACAGACCCACCCCGCAGTTGCCTATGCTTCCTCGAGAAACTCTCAACCAAATCTCATACTGCTTCACAGTTATATAAAATCCTACAGACAAACTCCAAACCAAATAATGCCTATTTCAACAAGCATGGGATGACCCTTGCTAGATACAATATTGAATCCATCCCTCCCTCCGCCTTGGAAGACAAATGGGACTCCCTCCCTCAGATGTTTCTGGTCCCCTTCTTGTCTATATACACATGGCCTATCAATCACTTTGCATTGCGGTTCCCCGTCTGGAGAGCTTGATCATCTACTCTTCTACTGCAAACATGTTAGACCTCTTTGGAGAGTTATCAAGGTGACCCTTAATAATATTTTTAACATGAAACTTACTCTAAACCATATAATTATTTTCCTAGGAATCCTTCCTTGGTCAAATGCCCCACTCGTAACACCATAGACGTCTGGGACCATTTCTTGATAGATACTTTGCTTTCTTTCAGCGTAAAAGCCATCCTGGAAAACTAGAAAAACTACAACATCTCTCATAATAGTTGGTGGGCTTTGGTATGTTTCACAAGAAGCACGGACAACAGCTTACTTAATTTTTCCTATCTATTATGGTCAAAACTGAATCTTTATTTGTACGAAATCAATCCTTTTTAACCAACACCTTTGCACAGCACAGAAGCCTGGTATTTTACCATAGAGCATAATATCGTCCAACCTTACTTTCTCCCCTCCCCCCTTATTCCTCTTCTTCTCCTTTCTCACTATACTCTTCTTCTTTATGACACAATCTCAAAATCCCGTCATCCTTTGTTTATACCCGGTTCCATTTCGGTACCATTACATTGCTTTTATTGTGTTCTACGGGTATTTTTAACTAACCAAGTTTTTACCATGCAGCGCTTTAAAATATGATACCTGGGCTATTATTTCTGTATTGTTCTATGTTGGCTCGCTCCAATAAAAATGTGTTAAAATTAAAAAAGAGAATCACTTCAAATAGGAAGCCACACCAAACCAATTTTCTTGACTGCAGATTTCTGGGGAAAAAAATAGATGGACTCATAGGGAGGCATGTTTTTATGTGTTTGTCCACATTTTCCTTCGATATTTGTTTAGGGATTGAGAATCTGGTAGTTCATGCCACTAGTCTCACACGCCAACAGTGACTGGTCAGTTTACATAGACTCAGATTATAAAGTATCCATTACTCCATTCTTTTACTTTTGCAAAGAGGGTTCATTACATACAATTTATATAACATTTCCTTGGAAAAGAATCAGTATTACAGATAACTAGATTTCAGGAGATCTTTAAGTCATGCACACTAACTAAAATACCAATCCCATAATGAGCAGGGAAAATGCAGAAAAACAAAAATGTAACAGGTTCAACAATGCCTGTCCTACATGGGCATCAGCAATGGGGTTTATACACACGTCCTGAAGGCATTTCTGCCTTGAATCAGACTTCTAGGAGGCAGCTTTGCGGACGTGTGCCAGTAGTATGTTTCATTGTAGCAGTCATAGGAGTCTTGCTACTAAGAGTGAGGTTTTTGTTTTTTACTTTGCAAAGATTTGCTGAACATTTGTTTAAAAGAAAGGCAACAAGAAACAATGCTTAGTCAAAGCTAATCTTGCCATGACTGGCCAATAATTGCCAAAGGATGTTCCTCTCCTAATGTATTTAGTTCAGTCTAGCTAACACTTCAATTCTCTGAAAAGAGGTAGGAAAGGAAATAATCGAGTTAATTAATTCAGAAACGACCTTGGAAGAAAATTAGGGTGTGCTCTCATCACTAAACACCAAAGGACGCATTGTGGATCAGTTCAAACAGAGGGCCTGGGAATTTAGGAACGAAATCCAGCTCTGGTGGATCAATTCACCGGAGTGTCCCTTACATGGCATATATTTGTGCTCCTCAGTAGAGAGACTATGGGCCACATGGATGTACCTTTTTAGAGTGGGAAATGGCCGGTTTGTGAACAAAAAAAGGCTTTCCCAATGCACCAAACCCTATTTTGCGATTCAGTATCCTATTACCGAATTGAGTTAGCGATTTGCTATTAGGAAAGGGTTTATTTAGGGCGTCCCTTCCTAATACTGAATCGCATGGATATATAGGAATATTTTATAACCGAAATGTGGTTGCAAAACATTCACATTTTACCACCTACTTCAAGTAGGTGGTAGCCCATTTGCAAATGGGAAAGGGTCCACAAGGAACCCCTCCGTGAATGTATGCAAAAACTTTTTTAAGAGCATACAGTTGTCCCACGGACCACTGACTACTCTTAAAAAATGAAAAAACTTTTCATTTTTTTCTCTAAACTTAACCCGTTTTCCTTTAGGGAAAACGGGCTGCATTTAAAAAAAAAAAAGTTTGTTTTATGTAAAAGCAATCACAGACATGGTGACCTGCTGACCTCAGCAGGCCACCATCCCTGTGATTTTAGCGATTCCTAGTGGGTCGCAAATTGCGACCTACCTCATAAATTTTAATGAGTTGAGTTGATTTGCAACCCCCTACGAATCGCCATATGAAACTCTTGGAGTTTCATACATTTGTAATAGCGATTACCTAATTGCGATTTGAACAAAATAGCAATTAGGTAATCGCTATTACAAATGTTGATACATGTGGCCCTTTATGAGTATGTATCTAATGTAAGTAATTGGCAGGCTCTATGCCCGTTTATGATTTTTTTTTATTAACAATAGATTTTGTCGTGCTATCTCAAGAAAAACCTAAATTTTGCAAGATTCTAAGATCCTTCTCTTCTGTACGATTCCCCTAACCCTTGAGCAGCCAAAAGGAGCCCGACGGGGTGCCAGCATGAGGTCAGATGTCAACACTGTGATGTCACCGGTTCAACTGGTACTTTGCCTACCCGTAGTATTTTCATGAATGGAGCACCCAAGAAAGACATCAGATACGAGGAGAATGTATAGACAGAACACAGACCTCTGAAGGAACAATGCACTTTTAAAAAGTGGAAACTAATAGGGCTTTTGGACATGATTCCGTCTTCATATGGCGTTAATATGAATTTTCATTTTAGTTAAATATTATTAGGTTCCATTGTTTGTAAAAAAAATACAGTCTTGAGACTTTTAATTTTGTGAACCTCCTGTAACCTCCTGTGCTTAACAACCCTACTGTGTTCTCAGGTTTCAAACTCTGGATGCACAGAATGGATCGTAGAAAAGCTGAACGATGTGGGAGGAGGGGTATGCCACACTTCAAATATGGCTTCCAAAAAACATTTAATATCTACAATTTGCAATGACAATCAATTGGTAATACAGCGTAGTTTGCCTCAAGTTCTTCTAAAATCGATTTTAACAAAATATATTTATTGACATGTTTGCTCATGTATGATTCCATGGTGTATACACCTAGGGCTGAAATACCTATTAAGTCATGCATATCCCTGAAACACGGGTAATTTGCGCATGCATAAATACAATATTGAAGGTATAAGTACAGGTCTAAGTGTACGATGTACCAGAGTCCTGTGTTACTGTCAAGTATGTATTTGATACTAATTTGTATGTCTGGCGTTTCCCTAAACCTTTTGCTTTCACTCAAATTATAAGCATATTATATTTACTAATTGGTTTTTAGCCACCCCTCTTCATCCATTGGATTGTTATCGTGTCATGCACATTTTGATTCCCCGACTAATGCATGGAGCAGTGAGTCAGCCCAGTTTGGCATTGCCCAACTTCACTGTGAGTGACTCAAATCAGCCCTTCCACAAGAAGCACATCTAAACACGAAATAGATCTCTAATGTGCCTGGGACTACTATGGCAATGTGTGCGTTTGGAGACCACAAATATACTTTTTTGATTATAGCTAATGTTTTTTTAAAGTTTGATGAGGACAGGCAACTTCAACAATAACATTTTGCAAAACACATATCAGAACCAGCATTGACAAAGCCACAAATCTCATAGCCAAAGCCAGACCTATTGACTTTGCCAATACTTGTTAGCTTAGTTGCTGCCCTTTTCTTGTGGTCAACCTCAGGGGTGTTTAAGAGGAGTGACCACTGAAATTCCATGCAAATATGTTTAATGTCCACTTTGCGGTGGCTCGGGGACTGTTGTGAAGATTGGTAAATGTATTTTAGCCACTCTCCAGTACATGTAAATTATCCTTGCTAGTGTTGAAAAGTGCTCTAAATGCCTCATTTTTCTCGGTGGGAATTGCAAGAGTGTAGGAAAAAGAAACATGTTGTGGAAATATATTTCAAAATAGAAAAGCAGGATTTTAGTTTCAAGGTACATTTTGCTCAAATTTAAGAACAGAATGAAATCAACAATATAGAATAGATCGAGGAGTTGAATCCCTCCATTCTTTGCCTATAGTTTGCAGCCCTACACTGGCGACAACACTATTCAAACAAGGTGATAATAAAAATATAATCAAAAACAATTATCAGGGGAAAAGGATACCACCTCTCTCTTTATAAACAACAGTAACAAGGGGTGAAATTAATATAGACCCAGTCAATACTATATTTGTATAACTTGTCCAGCTGGACGGAGGTCAGATATTTAATATTTAAATTTGAATAGGAACAATACAGACAGGACAATTTGTAAGTGGGACACAAGCCTGCATCCAACGAAACCAAGAGGGACAAACAATGAAGAACACAAAAGGCTCAGGAAAAGCTGTAGGTTTGTTAAACACACAGGGGCAGATTTACAAGCCCCTTGCACCTCATTTACGCCGCTGTTGCGCCACTATTGTGACGCAGTGGTGGCGCAAATCCTGCGCCATGGTTCGGGGTACTTACAACGTGACGCATCTGGGAGACGCGTCACGTTGTAAAGCCCTGCGCCACATGTAGGCGTTCCAGCGCAGGGGGGGGGGGCGTTCCGGCGCAGGAACGCCTCCTAAAAGTGGCTGAGTGAAATCTACAAGATTTCACTCAGTCGCTTTTAGGCCCATGGTGCGTCAAAACCCTGCGCCTGCCTGAAGCAGGCGTAAGGATTGACGCGGCATTAACAAGATAGGGCCCCCCAGAGCATTGCTGGAACTGCGTCGCGCTTGCGACGCAACTCCAGCAATGCGCCACTTTTACGGCACAGATGCGTCACGCATCTGTGCCGTTTTTGCCCCATGGTGCCCTGCATTGTAAATGCAGCGCATCCATGGTGGCGGAGCTGTGGCGCACAATAACTGGCGCATCTCTGCTGATATGCAGGGATGTGCCAGTTATTGTAAATATGCCCCACAATTTTCAATGTAACAAACAAATTGCAAGACAACACCTTTACACGTTAAATGACAATTTAGAGCAGTGTATAAGGTGTATCGAGGACACCTATTCGAATTTAAAATATTAAATATCTGACATCTGTCCGGCTGGACAAGTTATACAAATATAGTACTGACTAGGTCTATATTCATTCCTCCCCCCCCCCCCCTTTTTACTGTTGTATTTCTAGGGACCACTGTTCTTAAAAATAGCTGAAAATGATGTGGTCTCCCTACCGCTTATTACCATTTGTGTAGTTAAATATTATGAGGATATTTTACATTTTGTACATAATGATTTTAATTAAAAGACTCCCACACGGGCTATGGGAGGTAGGGTAATTCCAAAAAGTCCACAGTAACTGCTCAAGGATTCCCACATCTAGACCATTCTCTTGCAGCTCTCAGTCTTCGAGGAAAGACAGTAGAAGAAACCTTCAGATTACCATTAGCTGCCTTTCCTACTACATTCAAATTTCTGCCCCACCTACAGGATCACAAATGCTATGCTCTCTGTCAGGGATGAATATCCCAACAGAGTCCTTACCGTTAATATATGAGTTTTAGATATTTGTTTAAATATTACATCCAAAGTGCTCATACCACTTAACAGTCATGCCTACGAGCTTGAGGGAAAATACTTTGCAAAAGTCAATGTCTTTGCTTGGACTTCTGAACTGAGGAGACATGTGGCCAGGGCAAACTGTGACAGCCCTCAAGAAACATTTGACAAAAGGCAGACTGGAACAGGTGAGTTCTCAAACTTTTCCAGAATCTCAAAAGTAATTGTGGAACTCAATAATTAAAGGGAATTGGATTCCAGAGGAAGAGGGTTGTCTGTGGGCATGGAGGGATCTTTATCAGACTCACTATAAAATACATGAAAAGATAAATAGTAATTTCAGGGATGTCTGCTAAAGGAGTCTGGTCTACATATATTTCTGCAAAACTTTAGAGAGGAGAGTATTACAGATGATATGGAATAAGTCTCTTCCTACCTTTAAAGGTAGACGACGAAGAGACATCAGCACTCAAGTGATGTGACCTAAGTGGCATGGTTGAGGGTGGGAATGCTGTGTAGTTCTAGGCTAGGATGGCAAGGTATCCCATATTTGCGGGAACAGTCCCAGCGTTTTTTCAATATACATCCTAGCAAATTTTCAGTAAATTTAGTTCATGTCCTAGTTTTCATAGACGGTTGACTGAACACAGAGGGAGGCAAGTGTTCATGTGTTTAACGGCAGGATAAGTTAGCAGCCTCTGGCACAAAGCAATTTATCTAATAAATAAGATATGTGTAAAAGTGCAAATGTTTAATTTAATTCCCACTTGCGCCTCACTGTCTGTGTTGTCTAGGGTTGTGAATCATTCTGTGTCTCCTCCCTCAGTCGATGAAAAATTGTTGTCATACTTTATGTTCGTGGAATTTCCTTAATTTTGGTTTTCAAATGTGGTCATCAAATTCTGGTTGCTTTCTAGTGAAACAATGGATTTGTCTGGGTGCCTGATGCAGGTAGTGTTCAAATCCTGGGTTTAATGTGACCACATTGAAAATCATTGTGATGCTCTGAGGTAAGTTATAAGGGGCATTCTCAATCCAAAGATTAAATGGTGGGGCCTTTCAATATGGTGGATGGAAAACAATAGGGAGCATATTATCAAGACAGGCGATAAAATTATCGCCGCTTTAGCGGCAGAAAACTGCCGCTAAAACGGCGATAATGGGCTTGATAATATGCTCTATGGAATTCCAATTGAAGCCCATGTTAGATGTGAAGGACATCTAACATGGGTTTCAATTGGAATTCCATACAGCATATTATCAAGCCCATTATCGCGTTTTAGCGGCAGTTTTCTGCCGCTAAAGCGGCGATAATTTTATCGCCTGGCTTGATAATATGCCCCCAAGAATCTTCGACCATCCCAGGATTCTGCACGTGATGTACAATTTGTGGGGGGAGGGGTTGGTCTGGCCTAAATACAAAATATCAGTATTGCAAGCATTGAAGCAGAGTTATCCGGCGAATCCAGTCTTGAACCCTGTCCAAGCAGGGTCCGGTTTCCTGTCCATTAAAGCATTCATTCAGCTTTTGGTGCAGTTGGGCGTAAAATTGTAAAATTGTATGCTGCAGACCAACAGGACTTATAAAGTGTTTGAAAAGGCCATGTCGGGTTTAATGGCAGTGTTTGACACAGTGGATCATTCCATCTTCTAAGTCCAGAATGTAACAAATTTACTTTCAAGTTATACACAAATGCTTGTTTAGAAGTATAGAGATTGTCAGCATGTTTATTTTTCTCCCGAATTGCAAAAGTTAGACGTGCGTCACTGTAGTGTTGCGCTCTAGTTCTCGCGCGTTGTGTGGTGACGTAGCGCGCGAGGACGGCGGCAATGCGGTGATTTGCGCATGCGCGAAGGAGAATAAGACCGCGAGTTCGCGTCTTTCCCTGGCACTCTCCCGCTGTATTGGAATAAAGGTATATATAGTTGTTACCTCCTTGTGCCTGATGTTTATTATTGAAGTAGGACCCTGCAACATTACAGTGGCGATGAGAGAAGGGATTTTGGTGGGAAAAAAAGGTGGTGGAAAAACAAAAGAGAACTTAGTCACCCCACCAAGAAGCACTGACCAGCCGGGAAGGCACCACAGAGGACCACAGGAGGGAAAACCACCACCAAGGAGCACAACACGGCGGGAGAGCGTGGCAGAGGCGGCAAGAAGGGACAGAAGCCAACCACAAGGTGAAGTACCAGGAGTGGGGCAGAGAGCAATAAAAACGACAAAGAACATCTCCAATCCAAAGGGACCCTGGCGGAAGCAGCAGCACACAGAGACAGGGGAGCAGGTGAACTCCGACAAGATCAAGCGCAAGGTGAGAGCGCAGATGCGCCAGGCAGTCCGAGAGGCCCAGGGGCGGTACCAGAAGGACGCACCACGATGAGCACGCAAGCGTCTTCACTGACGACGCCAATCCTGTTCCTACCGAGACCAGGGGAACCTCAAATGAAATGGGAGGATTGGAGAGAGTGCTTCAAGAACTATATTGCAGCCCTGGAAAAATGAAAATGGGGAGGTCTTCCCCAGCGCGAGGAAGAAAATTATCCTTCTGCACAATCTAGGCCCGGAAGGCATAAGGGTCTTTCAGAATCTGGTACCCGCACCCAGGCCGAACGCAGATGACGACGTATTCAAGCACGCCATAGAAGATCTCGACACCCACTACCGTCCTGCGGTGTGCATTTCCATTGACCGGTATAATTTCCAGAAAAGGAAACATGAAATCGGCGAATCCATAGATGATTATGTGGCAGCGTTGAGGAAGTTGACGGTGACGTGCAAGTACGGAGTCCTGAATGACGAGTTCATAAAAGATCAAATAGTTATGCACACCACCAACAAGACAGTGCAAGACAAGTTGTGGACAAACAGTGAGGCATCACTGAAAGAAGTAATTGCCATGGTAAAAAAGGCGGAGATGTCGAAAAGGTGTGCTGACGCAGCAAAAAGGGAGACCCGCCAGAAGACCATGGTGAACAAGGTGGACGACGCTGAACCACAGGGAAGGAGTAAAACCATGCCGTCCGAAGGAAGAGGACAAAGTAAGTGGAAAGGGAAACCGGGCCAAACATGGAAGCAGAATAGAGACAACATTACGACATGCTACAGGTGCGGAAGTCAAGCGCATGCAGCACAGGACAAATGCTTCCCAGCGTTCCGAGCGAAATGTATGTTCTGTGGCATAAAGGGTCACTACGAAAAGGTTTGTCGCCGGAAAACGAAGAGACCAATGGTGAAGTAAGTGATGCAAGACCAAAAGGAGGAAGAAGAAGAACAAGATGAGTAAGATGGTGTATTATGCGTGGACGAGCAAGTGCTAGGCATCGAGGGCAAGCGCTCCCGCAAACCCCAATGCGACATGGTAATAGGAGGTGTGAGAATCAAGATTGTAGTAGACTCGGGATCCCCATACACCATCGTCCAAAGAGCAGTGTGGAAGGAAGAATTCGAGCCCAGCTTGGGATCAAGGCTAGAACCACCGGATATACGACCAGTGTCGTACACAGGCGAACCCATTCCCATGGTGGGATACAGGAAGTTGAATTTCGAATTTAAGGGAAGAAGTGCGGAGTGCAAACTATATGTAGCAGAGAAGGGCCCATCCGTCCTAGGATGGATGGATCAAGGGGACCTAGGGATCAAGTTAGACCCAGAAGGGGACACGGACAGCTCCTGGGAGCTGGCCGGAACTGGAAGAAATGAAGAGCAAATTCCCGAAAGTATTTGGCGGGAAAGTTGGCAAATTAGAGAAATTCACACACAAGATCGTACTCAAGGAGAACTCAAGGCCGGTATCACACAAAGTCCGCAACGTGCCTCTAGCCATAAAAGAAGCTGTACAACTGGAGCTACGGAGACTAGAAGAAAATGGAATAATAGAGCCCATAGACAGCTCGGAATGGTTGGCCCCCTTGGTAGTAGCCATGAAACCCAATGGCAAAGTCCGCCTGTGTGTGGACCTTCGAGAACTGAACAAGTGCCTAGTAGTGGAGAAATTCCCATTGCCGCGCATCAAAGAAATATTGTCCAAAACGAAGGGGGTAAAGTGGTTTTCCACTATTGACCTCACTTCTGCATATCATCAGATAGATCTACATCCAACAAGCCGGAAACTGACATCCTTTATAACACCCTTCAGATGCTATCAATTCCGCAGAATGCCTTTTGGTCTCGCTTCAGCAGCGGAGGTGTTCCAGAAATTAATGCATCGTCTCTTCAAGGACATCGAGGGCATTCAGTATTTCCAGGATGACATACTGGTGATGGGGACAGATAGGAGAGACCATAATAAGAAGCTAGATAAGGTACTTCGTGTGCTGGAAACTAACGGCCTGACCGCAGAATGGGAGAAGTGCCGACTAGGAATGACGTCTGTCACATATTTGGGACATGAAATAGGAGGACAGGGCATCACGCCTAAACGCGCAAATGTGAAAGCGATCTGCAATGCTATGGCTCCATCCAACAAAGAAGAGGTGAGATCCTTCCTAGGGATGGCAGAATATTATAGCAAATTCGTGCAACACTTTGCCACCAAGACCCACCACCTGAGACAGTTGATAAGGGACAAAACAGCGTTCAAGTGGACAGAAGAAACACAAAAAGAATTTGAGGCATTGAAAAATGACATTAGCCAAGCCGTACCACTGCAGAGATACGACCCGCTTGGACTATCGATATTGACAACGGATGCCAGCGAGAAAGGATTGGGTGCAGTCCTCATGCAGGAGAGGAGAGAAGGAACGACGGAGACCCTCAGTTTCGCATCAAGATCATTATCACCCACAGGACAGAAATATAGTGTAATTGAGAAGATGTTAGCGGTGGTGTGGGCCATGGGAAGGTTCCGCCAATTCCTATGGGGCACGAGGTTTAAACTCAAAACTGATCACAAGTCGTTAGTCAAAGTACTCACCTCGAGTGGGCATGCAAGTGCCACACCGCGCATTGCCAAGATGACACTAAAGTTACTAGAATACAGGTATGATGTGGAGTACATACCCGGGACACGAAACAAAGTAGCAGATTACCTCAGTAGAGCGGCGGTGATGGAAGAAGCCCCCAACCCAGCAACAGAAGAGGAGGAGATGGTAGCGGTGATGGAAGACCCACAAATAGTGATAAGTAATCAAGAGTGGACCCAAGCGTACGAGGACGACAGAGAGATTAGGGAGGTCAAAGAGCACATAATACATGGATGGCCCGAGAAAAGACTGTTGCGAGAGGCGCTCAGGAAATTCTATGAAGTCAGAGAGGAGCTGTCAGTGGGAGACAAAGTGATTTTTCTGTACAGAGGTGATAAAGTTATTCCCCCGGCAGCGTTAGTATCAAGACTGGTCGCGCTATTGCACGAAGGACATCTAGGAATAGTGAAAACCAAGATGAGAGCGAAGCACATGTACTGGTGGCCCGGAATGGATATTCAGGTGGAGAGACATGTAAGAGAATGCCACCAATGCCAAAGAGCAGACAAGACACTGAATTCCTTGAGACCGGCATCGGGGAAATTCACACTACCGAATGACCCGTGGGAAGAAGTATCAGTGGACATTCTAGGACCTGTGTTGGACAACCAAGGAACGCCCAAATATCTGTGCATTCTTGTCGACAAGTACTCAAAATGGCCGGAGATACATGTCCAGGAAGTAATGGATGCGGAGGCAGTGATTACGTTCTTAACTTCAGTTTTCCTCAGGGAAGGTATCCCGAGAACCATACTGAGCGATAATGGACCGCAATTCACATCGGAAAAGTGGTACAAGTATGCAAAGAGGAATGGAATCAAATTACAACACACCTCCGTATATCATCCGTCGAGTAATGGACAGGTGGAACGATTTAATAGAGTCATCATGGGAAGCAGCCATCATGATGGGCAAAGATTGGGAGAAGGAGATACAGAACATGATATGGGCATACCGTATCACCCCCACAGGCACGGGGTATAGCCCTTTCCAAATTTTGAGAGGAAGACATCCATTCACCAAAGACAATGTAACATGGAGAGAAAAAACGATAACTAGTAAATGGTCTCCGGCAGTAGTACAGCACAATCTAGAGAAGGCCCAGAGGATATATACAGAATACTACAATCAGAGGAGAAAAGTGAAGGCAACAACCCTGGAGAGAGGGGAATGGGTGAGAGTCAGATTAGCCATACGGAAAAGGAAAGGAGACAGCAAATACAGCCTACCTCTACAAGTGAAAGAAGTGTACGATAGGGCAGCATTGCTCAGTGATGGGAATGAGTGGTCCCAAGACCGCATGTCCAAATGCAACAAGATCCTACAATGGCCCCCAGAGGAGAGTGAAAGGACACAACAAGACATAAACCCAAGAGAAAAGGAAGGAAGTAACGCAGCGGTAGAAAGGGACAGGAGAGCAGAAGAGAGTAGCAAGGAGCATGGAGAGCAAGTAACACCTGAGACAGAGCAACAGCGTGGAGAGGAGAGTATGACACCGAGGAGAGAGGAACTGGACACATCAAGAGACAAAGGGGGGAGCCCTGCAGAAGAAGGTACCCAAGAAGATTTCTCCACTCCGGTAAGGTGCACTAGAGCGGGCAGAATGGTGGTAAGACCCAGCCGCTTCCGAGACTTTGAACTAGAGGGAAGCTAAGCAACCCGAGGGACTTTATGGACCCCAAATTCTTTGTTTAAATAAAAGGAGGGAGATATGTAGTGTTGCGCTCTAGTTCTTGCGCGTTGTGTGGTGACGTAGCGCGTGAGGACGGCGGCAATGCAGTGATTTGCGCATGCGCGAAGGAGAATAAGACCGCGAGGTCGCGTCTTTCCCCGGCGCTCTCCCGCTGTATTGGAATAAAGGTATATATAGTTGTTACCTCCTCGTGCCTGGTGTTTATTATTGAAGTAGGACCCTGCAACATTACAGTCACTTCTGTAAATCTAATCGTATAAGTAGGGGAGAGGGACGTTGAGCCTGTGAACTGAAGCAGGAAGCAGGTTTCTTACTGAAGAACAGCTGGAAATAAATGTTTGGGTGATTTTCTTGTTAAAGTGCAGGCAGATATCGGCGCACCCTTCGCCTGACGTGAATAATAGTCGCAGAGAGTGATGTGCCTTTTCAGCGAGAGCCGTAGCTCAAGTCACCCCTTCCTTTCATAACCTTGGCCCATCAAAGTGTGCGTCCTATGCGGAGAAGGCAAGAACAGACCAACAGGCGGGATTCCCTAATGGCTGCATGTTAATGTCTGCTGTACAATTTGTATGGCTCTGCAGTAATTAGAGTTAATCACTTCACATTAATTCGCACAGTTTGCATTGTTATTTAGGGAGGAAGTCAGGCAGCAGCTCTCTGAATTTTATGGCCTTTAGAGAACACTGGGCGATGACTGCCTCTGAGTCTTGAGTTCATTTATTCAGGAGCAAACAGAACTCTAAGGGAATCTGGAGACTTCCACAGAGACCAATGATCCCGAAAGGCTGCTAGGTCTGGGGCAGAGGCAGCCTAATGCCAGGCAACGACACTACAACCCTCTCACCTATAACATTTGATTCTTTCGAATCCCACCGACAGCTGAGCTTCTGCAGGGCCATGTTTTGCTTAAAATTAGGAATCTGGTGTACAATTCGTCTACAGGTGATGGCAGAATTTGGAATTACGGGAACTGGTGTGTTAGTCTAGGTTGTTTGGCAGCTTACCTTCATAGGTGCCAGGGTATTAGGTGATTTAGCGCATGGCCTCTGTTACACGCACTGGTGAGAGTCTGGTGGTAACCAACTTCCAAAAAGAGCAGTGTAGAGCCATTGATGACTACAAAACCACTCGTCACAAGGCTTTGGGCTCCTCTCAGAGTAATGCAGAGAGCCATAGACGATGACAGAGCTACTCATTTTGTTTTCTGCTGAGAATCTTGGCCGCCCCTTTAGTCCTCTCTTGACTCGTTACCCTTAAGACTTTCTTCTAGGCTTGCAGACCCAAGAGAACAGACAGGCTCTCCCTGGTCCCTCCCGTGAGCTTTCCCAGGGCAAGAGCTGGCATCTAGACTGAACAAACCTGCCAGAGGCTCAGCAGACTCTGGGAAGTCAGTAGATACAGAGAGTATGTATTAAGCATGTTATCACACACTAACCTAGTCCATAGCAAAAAAATAAAAATTAAAGCCATTATTAGAACATTAGCTCTCAAAAAATTAATATCCCCAACGTTGTAGATGATTTGTACTAGTAGGTTGTATTCTGCCATAGAAGGAATGTATCCTGTAAAAACCAAAACCTTTCCCCAACAATGGCTGCTTAGACAGCAACCCACACATTCTCAGTAGGTCGAAGTCCATGGGCATGGATCACTTCGCTTGGCAGACTGTCCCATGATGGCGATCTTGCTCTGCAGTAGTCAGTACCCCACTGGATACACGTGGAGTTTTACACTAGTATGAGTGGACATACATATGAAAAGGCATCCCTTTCTTCCCAAGATGTGCTCAAGAATTGTACGTGAGAATTACACATGCATGAAAACCTTCATAAGAAATTTGCACATGAAAAAAACAATTATATGATGACTCCTCCCAGGCCCAAATTGACTCGGACACAAGACACTTTACCAGGAGGCTAGAAAGTTGGGGCTGATTTGGTGCAGGTGGGGTGCGGGCCTGGAAGGCGGCTGCTGGCTCGTGACCACCAGCAGGTCTCTACTTTCTCCAAACTCCATGGCTTCGGTTCCTGTCTTAAAAGCAAATGCTTGTAAAGTATGTGTGGTCTGTCAGTGATCAGTAGCTTCCCACCTGAACTTTAAAACACAGTTGTTTTACCTATTGTTGTACAACCCAACAGGAAGAGAGATAATTACTGCATGGCCTCTTCTCTCCCAGCAACTCGTAGATCTCCCTCTGCCCTCTGGGGGGAGATGGGGGCTGCTACTGATGTGTCGATCCCTGCTTGGTGGTGTCTCATGCACAGCATCACCAGGAAGGTGAAGAGACGCAAAGTATTCCAACAGTGTGCACCATCAGAGTGGTCACAGAGATAAACTGGCACAAGTACAGAGGCCAGTATAAAATGTGTAGAAGGGACTCTGACACACTATTTAAAAATAATCTGTAATAGTTCTTTATTTACATGGCAATAGATTAAACTAAACAGCTGCAGATGCGGGTTGAAGGTAGTCGAGCTTTCACACTGTTAACTGCTCTGCCTCACTTGCGGGCAGGGCATTAGCCGGGGCCCACTCGAGTCCACTGGTTAGGTGGATGGTGGATGAACTGCCTAGGTCAGGGCTACTCTGAAGGCAGCAGTGCTACCATGTGTTTTTTTATGTGATACAGCAAAGGTCTATCCTGATAGTCTTAGAAACAATGGGCATCAGCTGCTCACAGGGAGTTTTTGGAGTTGGGTTAATGAGATAGTGGAGAACAAGGCCAGACACGAGGTTAACAAATGGTCTTAAGGAAATGTATCATTGGACAAGGTCAGAGAGATGACTGGACACATAATGGCCAGATCTGCCCCTCGGACCTTTTCTCTTCAATGATCCTGAGCCTTCCACGAGCTTCTGCTGATGGAGCACTCTGATCAGAGACCTTTGCACGGTCAAAATAAACTGCCTCTTGAAGATCTGTATGCTGCCCTCGTGTGTTCACCAGCACCTGTGCCAACGAACAAAGAACAGAGAGAGAAAAAGAAGGCGAAATGAGCAAAAGGGTGGAAGGATGGCATTTCATAGAGGGGCAGAGAAGAGGGAGTGCAGGGAGAAGCGGGGAAAGGAAAGAAGTGAAAAAATGGCAAAAGGGGACATCCACAATACAAAAGGGAAATGAGGGGGACTTTCAGATGAAAAATGGGAGATAAAAAGGAATGTGCAGCGCATTAAGGAGGGGAGTGTGTGTTTGCTAAATAAATTACTCAGAATTGCGTAATGCAAAATTTAGAGAAGTTTAGAAACTTTTGTGAAATGCAAAATTAGGACATTTCACACGAGTAATACAAATTTCAACTAGGCATAGCAATATATTAATTCATTAATGTATTTTAAAAATATTCTTGGCGATGTGCCATATGAGAGTATGAACAAACAAAAAAAATCAGCGCAGTAGATTTCAGATTCTGTTATAAAAAGTGGTTAGGTAGTCGTCTCTGTGACCCGAAGATTGGAATACCCCAGACTTGCCAGATAAACAAATGGTAACTTCAGCCAGACCTTGTAGCCGCTTCTTAGTACAGTGGATATGGGGGATTTTTCTATCATATCTTTGTGGGTGAGGCTCAAAGAGCTCTAATGTAGAACTAGAGCCCTAGCATTCTATGCAGTTGAGAGGGAAAAAGTGAGGGAGCCAGTGACTCCCTGCTACTGTAATAGAACAGTTACATTTATGGCATTTCTTATTCTGTAGGTTGTGGTAAATTAATATAGTTTTTTTGAGTTCTAGATTTTGGTACTTCCCCTAGCTTGCCCAAATAGAGAAAAAAGCAAGATTTTAAGTTAGCTACTGCAACCTCCGAGTTTTAAAAATCGGGGCATAATTATAGATTGTGCCATGTCTGTCCATTGCCATCATCCTACAGCTTTATCTGCAAGTAATCCATCTTCCCTGTCTCTTCAATTATACATGGTTTTAAAAACTGCATTTAGTGACATTTGAACATATAAGCATTTTAAGGCTTCCATTTCAAATTACTGAGGAATGAAGAATTTTCAAACAGCTCCCATCTAAAAATGACCAATTTTGAGGTAAAAAAGCAAAGGCCATATTCTCAAGGAGCTATGGCCGAGTTATCGGCACCATAACGCAGCCAAATTTGCGATAAACTTACCACCCCATTCACAAGCAGGTGCAAACAGCCCATATCACCAGTTTTCCGGCAATAGCAGCCGCAAAAAACATCGCCAAGGATGACCCCGGCAACTATCGCTAATGAGATGCAGAGTAGGCGTTCCTGTGCAAAAAGCCGTGACAACACCACACCACAACATTCTCAACGACCAGCCTGATCTGCGATAAGATCACAAAACATGCGATAAGGCACATCAGCACCAGGAAACTAACACCTGCTCCGACCTGGTGCAAAGTCGGACTACATCCAGCACCACAAAAGAGAACCCAGCCCAGAGCCACACCTGAAGAACAACAGATGCCATGGAGCCACTGACCATGCATCCCGGAGCCCCATGAGAGCAACAACACCCAATGCCATTACCCCCAGGAACCCACCTCCCCCCTCCCCGGGGCCCCACTCCGGGCACCCCCCACCCCCGGACAAAGATATGTCACATCAACCACACGGAATCATATACCAAATAATCAGCATGATGTCGCACAATCACATCTGGTGACATGCATGTGTCGTCACAAAAATGAGCATCACACATTTACCTTCGAAGCAACAAATGAAAATGTATTAAAATAAACACAGAACAGAAATGAAGACACATGTCGGCTCCCCTCGGGACAATCCATAGGTCACAGCCTACAAGCCAAAAATCATGATGAGAAGGCGTGTCCTGCGCACATCAAAACACAGAGAGAGCGAAGGAGAGAGAGAGTGAAGGAGAGAAAGAGCGAAGGAGAGCGAGAGCAAAGAAGAGGGAACAAGAGAAAGAAGGACAGGGAGGGGGAGCGAGAGAAAGACACACAGAGAGGGGGAGCGAGAGAAAGACGGACAGAGAGGGGGAGCGAGAGAAAGACAGACAGAGAGGGGGCGCGAGAGAAAGACGGACAGAGAGGGAGAGCGAGAGAAAGACAGACAGAGAGGGATAAAAGGACAGATAGGGGGAGAGAAAGCTATAGAGACACTGCGCACCCAGGCCACATTGTCCACCTGCTGCCACCGGTGTGTCTCCAACCATGTGCCAGTATGTAGTGCAGTTCACCAGGTCCCACATCTGAGACAGACCCGTCATCTGAAACAGAGTCCAGATACATGAATGGCACAGTACATACAATTGCACAAGACATCATCGCCTGACCGCCCCTGCGCACCCAGGCAGATGCACCCCAGCCCCTCCCGCCGCCCAGCGGTGCATGCCCGCCCCTACGCACCCAGGCAGCTGCACCCCAGCCCCTCCCGCTGCCCAGCGTGGCATGCCCTCCCCTGTGCACCCAGGCATCACTGCTCACCTTCCGCCACCGGCGTGTAGAAAAGAGGGCCCACCACGTGCCGCTGTAAGGCACAAGCCCGGGTCTCGTAGACATGGCACCCTCCACATCATGCAGCCCTGCTCCGCAGGCCACCAGGTCTCACGTTTGGTGCTGGGTCTTGATTACTCCATGGCAGAGGACATACCAGTGCACCTGGCCTCATCGCAGGCTGCACACCCGCTCAGCCTCATGGGTGCCACTAACTCTGTGATCCAGGAAGCGACGCCACGTGGCGGTAGACCCACGCTGCTCGCTGGCTCAGGCCTACACTGCGGTTCAGCAGGGCACACAAAACCTGAGCCGTCCGGACCGCCGGGACGGGGCATCATCGCAGGCTGCACACCCGATCAGCACTTAAGGTGTCCCTACCTCAGTGCACCGAAAGTCACCGTCCCGTGGCAGTGTGCCAGTGCCGGCCGCAGTGTATCCGGTGACACCAAGTTTGTGCCCCCACAGTCATAGACCCTCTATGATTGGGTATTGTGGTGCTGACACCATCATGTCCCCTCCGGGCCTGCGGAATGTGATGTTGCAGGCCCCTGGGCCCCCATGCCTACATCCACACTACACGGATACACCCCGAGAGAGGTTGGAAATGGCATCGAGCACATGCGCCCTGCCCTTTTTATTGGCAGGTTACATGTGCTGTGACGAGTGTACTGGTTGGGTGTGGTGTGGGTGTAAACCAACCATGAGGGAGTGGCCGTTGCATGAGGACAACTAGACCTGTGAGCAGCAGATCACTACAGGGAAGTCCTAGCACATGTGGCGTTGTTGTTCCCCCCTGGAGCGTAAGTGTAGTGGGCTGGCCTGGCATATGCCACTCCAGCGTAAGGGTTTGAACAATGACCCCGGGTGTCTGGGCATGGTTCCGTACGGGGCTGGACAAGGAAGTAACAAATGTGTGTGTCGCTGTTGTTGCGTCGGCGCTACCCGGACGACAATCGACAATGTGTCACCCTGTGACCCAAGTCCAAAGACATGAGCCACATGGATGTAAGAGGAATTCACTGACACCACATTCATCCATGCTACCACACTTGAAAGACCATAGAGACAACACATCTGTGTGATTCGGAATGTTTAATGCACATTCAGTGGAGTGTTGCATCTGGAGCAGTACAGGGCCATGCAAACCCCACCTTCAAATGTTGGCCCGTGGAGGGCCAGCCAGAGTCATTCAGGGAATGACCAGTCCAAAGGAAGTGGAAGAGTTCAGACCGCAGTCTGATAGCAGTGTCATTGGCGATCAAACAGGTTATGGCAGTCCATGTCGAGGTCCAAGGTGAGTGTCGCAGAGTGTATCGGGGGACAGTGGAAGGTGATGATGCAGAGGGCAGGACCAAGCTGAAACCGGCCATGATTCGGAGATGGATGCTACCGCTTCCTTCTGACCACGAGGGCAGATTCTTCCGCATCTTTGTCCTCGCTGTGTCATGTGCCTCACGTGTGGGTGGTGCTGGCCTTTCTCGAGCACTGTGTGGCAGTGACACCTCACGGGCCGGAGGTGGAATGTCTGCCGCACTGTGTGGCACTGACACTTCAGGGGCGGAGAGATGTGGATGTAGTGGTAGCAGCAGCATGCATCAGTGCCAGGCCTTGTGGCGGCAATGCCATGAGGATGGTTTTGAGGTCATTGTGGAACCCAGCTACCTCTCACCTGTGTGCAGCAGTGGCTGCCGCTCCTTCCGCATTGGCCCGCTCCATGTTCTCCATGAGCCTCCGCATGAGTCCCAACTCCCGGGCGAGCTTGCTGGAGCCACTCTGACTGGACAGTCGTTCTTGTCTCACAGTGAGGACTCTAGCGATGTCAGCCTTGGTTTGTTGGAGGGCATGGAGCGGACTGTCGGTGTCCGTTAGGGACGGTTAGTGGTCCCTGATGGGACTTAGACATCCATGTATGGCATCTAGTTTGTCTGGCATGCGGTCGAAGCCCACCCGCACCTGTTCAGCCAGCTGCTCCTGGCATCCCAACACACGGCATTGGAAGACCATGTGTTCTTCGTGGGGGTTCTGGGAGGCAGCCGTGGTGGTGGGTGCTGCCTGCAGTGTGGTCTGTGCAGGGGGTTGGTTCTCCTCATTGCAGCTGGGTTGCCCAGCTCCTGGGGGTGTGCTGCGGAGACTGTCAATGAACTCTCGGAGGGCGTCGGAGTCAAAGGTGTTGTGGTCCTCTTCGTCATCCGAGAAGAGAGATTGGGAATGCTCTGCAGGAGGTGGTGATTGTTCCTCTGCAATGTGAAGGGGAGATGCAGTTTAACAATGTGTTCACACGCATTGTACATGGTTACATACAGACTGCATGACTGTGTACATCGCGGCAGTTTCGGAGGGGCTGCCCATTTGCCGCGGGACTGCGGACATTTCAACAACATCATGGCTGTGTGTTTGTACTTGTACATTATCAACTCACATTTCCCTGCAATGCCACTTGTGATTGGCCAGTGTCTACACCCAGTCGGCACCAGTTGTGTCCTCTGTTCTGTGGTGAGCATGTTGCGGTTTGTGCCACTTCGTTGTCAATGTTGATGTACTGTGCACGTGATGTGTGTGTACTGCATTTGGGGGGAGTCACCCCTGCTGCTCTGATTTGGCTGCCCCTTATCCCTTACATGTGGTGTGCCTCTGTCCTCTGTGCTCATACAGTGCTGAAATGTTGCATACTTGGGTACATAGTTCTCTTAAAGGGAGTTGGGGTCTGGGGCATGATATGTCCGCAGCTTTGCTCTACTTAATTGTGCCCATCTCCCCCGTCCCCCAAGTCCCTGGTCCTTACTCACCCTCTTGCTGTTGTGTCCAGTCCTGTTGAGCAGTGTCCGGTCCCCCAACTCCAGCCACCGTCTCCCAGCTGATGACTGTGGACACAATTTCCTCCATGGCGTCCAGCTCCTCCTGTGGCGCACGACTGCCACCTCCAGTCTGCATTACTGCCTTCCGGTTGTTCTCGAGTTTCAGCTTGGTTTTTCGCTTGACGTCATTCCAGCGCCTCTTGACCTCGTCCATTGTCCTCTTCAGCACTCCGACTGCATTTACCTTGTCCACGATGGCCTACCATAGTCCCTTTTTTGTCGCCAATTACACAGTGGAGGTGACAAACAGTTGTTGATGGTGTTCGACCACCTCCATTATCAGGATACTGTTCTCCTGTGGACTGAAGCGCTTCTTCCTACTCTTCTTCTCCTTGGCCTTCCCTGACCAAGAGGTGCCAGGCAGGTCATCGGGGGGGCTGGTTCTCCTCCGTACTTGCTCTGGCAAAATCCATGGTTCTTCTCTGTAGTTTGGCATTTGTTTGTCTGTTTTTTTCAACATTTATGGTGATTGTTCCCGCCTGACACATGTGGATTGCAGGACTGTGGCTGGTTTTCGTTGATTTTTGTATCGCAATTGGCCTCATTGCAGCTTTTTCTGCATTAGTGTTTTGCAATTTTGCGGCATGGCGTTGATTTTAACGTGGCCATTTGACACGTTGTCTGGTGACTATCGCATGGTACCGCCGTGTTGTGAATACCTGGTTAACAAGGTGTAAATTTCCCGCGATAGAGAAAAAGAGGTAACACGTGTTTCTGTGGGCAATAAATTAGGGGACTAGTGGAATTTGTGACACAGTGTTTGCATCACATGTGCCCAAGAGGAATGTGCGTTGTGTGCATGTCACCTAAACAGTCTCCTTCATTATTATTATTATTATTACCACTTATAAAGCGGGCGCTAGCAGCAGCAGGGATGGCGATAGCACTGTGGTTCAGGGGAGTCTAAACAGCCAGGTTTTCGAAGTTTTCCTGAACAATCTCTCTGTCTTGACTTTCCTGATGTGTAAAGGCATGGTGTTCCACAATGTAGCCGTTTTTATAGAGAATGAGCATCCACCGATTCTAGCTTTTTTGTAACGAGGTGTTACTAACCGTTCCTGGAAGTTGGATCTTAGGGCCCTAGTCTGGGTGTATTTCTGTATTCTTACTTTCAGATAGTTAGGACCTTTCTCCCTCAGAGCCTTATATGCTATGGTTAGTGCTTTGAACTCGATTCTTTTCTTCACTGGAAGCCAGTGCAGGGTTCGTAGGTGGGGAGAGGTATGGTGGCGGAGTGGGACGTTGCTGATCAGCCATGCAGCCGAGTTTTTGATGATCTGTAGTTTCCTGATTAAATATGCAGGGAGGCCTAAATACAGTTTGCATAATCAAATTGTGCGGTGATCAGAGCATGCACCACCGTCTTCCTACTGTCCATCGGGATAAAATGGAGAAACTTTCGTAGGGTTTTTAGTTTCCAAAAACATTGGGAGGAGACATGATTGACCTGTGCTTTGCCGGTAAGTGCAGAATCAAATTTAAAACCTAGGTTTTTGCCACCTGTACAGGTTCAGGAGGGGGATTGAGCTCAACCGGCCACCACAGTTCTGATCTTGGTGGCTGCATCTGGTTGAAAAATAGCACCTCCGTTTTATCGGTGTTTAACTTCAGGCAGTTGTCTGTCATCCAAGATGAAATATTGAGCAGACACTTACTGAAGTTGGAGAAGGCTGCCTCCATGTGTTCTTTAAAGGAGAACACCAGCTGGGTCTCGTCAGCGTAAGAGACAGCCCTAACATCCCATTCTTCAACTATAGAGCAAAAGGAGCAAGATAAACATTAAAAAGGGTCAGGCTCAGTGCCGAACCTTGTGGCACACCGCGTAAGGGCTTGCGCCGATGAAATGTGGGGATGGAGGGAGATTTGCTGGTACATATCTTCAAGGAATGATTTGAACCAAGCAAGTACAGTACCCGTCACTCCCATCATTTCCAGCCTTTTTATAAGTATCCGGTGGGAGACCATGTCAAAGGCCACGGAGAGATCCAGTAGCACCAGCTTTGTGCAGTTTCCCTGCTCTACTGTGGCGTGCACGGTCTCTGCCACCTCAAGCAGAGATGTCTCTGTGCTATAGCCAGCTTTGAAGCCTGACTGGGAGTCATGTAGGAGGGAATTTGACTCCAGTTAGACCGATAACTGTCTCTGAACCTCTTTCAATAGAATTTTCGAGGGTACGGGAAGTAAAGAGATCGGTCTGTCATTTTTGAGAATGGCAGAGTCAGCATCCTCCTTCTTAAAGATAGGTCTAACATGTGCTGTCTTCTAGGATGTAGGAAAGGAGCCTGATCTCAAGGAGGAATTCCAAATAGAGATCAAGATCGGGTTAAGGCACATGGCTAGTAACTTAAAAAACTTGGCCGGACAAGGGTCGGTAGGTGAACCTGATCTTATGCTCTTTAGATCAGCCAGTGAAGCATACAAACTAAAAGGTCAGAATTCTGACCAGTAGTTAGATGATTGGGAAAGACTAGGGGGTTTATCTATCTGCTCACACTGTGGGAAGGAAATATAAATTGCCTGGATTTTCTCCTGGAAATAGTTGGCTAGGTCTTCACAGAGAGCGACTGAAGGGGTAACCGAGCTCTTTAGTGTCCGTGGTTTGATAAATCCCTGCACTAGGTTGAAAATCTCTTTGGTGGAGTTGTTGGAGGATTTGATGTGTTCTGCAATGTAATCCCTAATAGAATGACGTTTGAGTTTCTTACATTTCTTTAGCTCTATTTTATATGTATTTATTGCTGCATTATCGTAGTTTTACCTCCATGCACGCTCAAGTTTTTTGCATGCACTTTTACATGCCTGTCGTTCCGTAGAGAACCAGGGGGCGGAGGGTTCATTCCTAGCATGCTTTACAGGCTTCATAGGGATAATATTATCCAGCGCAGATATGACCCAGTGGAGAAAAGTGGGGTCGCCTATTAACTCGGGAAGGGTGTTCAATAGTTCTGCTTCTAGTGATTCTGCTTCAAGTTTATTCCAATTTCTTCTAGTCTCATAGGTTAGATCCCCCTGTTTAGGGCTGAAGCTGCGGGTCAAATTGAAAGGTATATGTCGGTGGTCTGACCAGGTTAACTGAAGAGGTACTTTGACCTCTAGGGATTGATCATTAGTAAAGATTAGATCCAGTATGTGTAAAGCTGTATGTGTGGATAGAGTAACTTTTTGTATTAGGTTTAACCCTTGGAGAGTATCTGTAATTTTGGCGGCGAGAGGGCACTTTCCATTGTCCATATGGACATTGAAGTCCCCTAGTACCGTAAGATTGGCATACTTCAGTTAGAGATCTGCAATATTATCATATAGATCAGGAAGGTGCACTGTCGGAGAGTATGGTGGTCTATATACTAATATTCCAGAGAAGTATGAAGGGGGAGAGAATTTTATACAATACAGAAGGGCCTCGATCGACCCCACATGCTCTATTTTTTTGTGAGTGATTGTCCAGTCCTCCCTCAGTATTATCGCAATTCCCCCTCCCAGTCTGTTGTTTTCTCTGTTAAGTGTCACTATCCTATATCCCTGTGGGATTGCCAAGGATATGTCCGGGTTGTTACTGTCTCTTAGCCAGGTCTCTGTTAGGAACATTATATCCCAGTGCTCGGACACAAGGGCAAGCCAGACATCTTCCATGTGTTTGGGAAGAGATCTACAGTTGACTAGACAGGCTTTATAGGTGCACTCCAGGTCAACTGTAATACCCTTAAAACTTGTTGTATCAAACTTGAAGGAGCAGAGTTTGCAATCCTCCAAGAAATCAGCGCCAAGCTCAAGATGAGAGGGATTATCACATCAGTGTGACCTCAGTGCTTTTAGTTGTTTGGTGGACAAGGCTATTCTGGGCTGGGGAGCGGGATTGAAACGGGCAGCATGACTGGCGCTGGCCATGTTCCGGACGCTTACGGGCGCAGACTGGCCTGACTTAGGCATGCCTTTCGCATTGATTTATATAGGCTGTGCGTCGGGAACAACTAGCCCGCTCACCAGCCGGAAGTCTAGTTACAGGAAGTGAGGAGATGTAGTGAGCCCGGTAAAACACCCTCAGTACAATCGGCACTTGCCGTGATGGACCGTGGTGCGGGCAGTGAAAGGTGAGTAAGATCGCAAATACAGATATAAACTTCAAAGTTAAAATTCCCTTTTTTTAAAATGGCGCAGTTAAAATTCAAACAAAACGCTATCAGCAGCGCTAAAGTAGTCTCCCTACCGCCACAGAGTCCGCGTAAGTAAGACTGCTATTTTTAAGGGCTGTGCAGCAGGAGCAACTATCCCGCTCACCAGCCAGAAGCCTAGTTGCAGGAAGTGAAGAGATGTAGTGAGCCCGGTAAAACAAAACGCTATCAGCAGCGCTAAAGTAGTCTCCCTACCGCCACTGGAAAAAAAATATTAATTTGTCAATGTATTACCGTCTTCCACACACAGAAAGGAGAAGGAGGAAAAGTGAATATTCTAAAAGGGTAAAAATATCACAAAGCAAATGTGAATATTCTGAAAGGGTAAGAATATCACATAAGAAAGACGCACAGTTTTTAACCCCTTCTGTGCCCATGACGTGCTGGACTCGTCATGGAGCACAGTCGCGCTGTGCCCATGACGAGTCATGGGCATTCCCTGGGGAATCCCTCTGGTGCGGGCACCAGAGGGATTCCCTTTTACTGAAAATAGCCTCGGGAGCTGGGGAAGAGCTTCCCCAGCTTCCGAGGCCCCACCCCCTGCTTTCAGTGCAATGACGATCGGCGCGCATGTCGCGCCGACGTCATTACACTGAAAGTGAAACTGAAATGAGCCAAGAGGCTCATTTCAGTTTCACTTTGTACGCGCTCAGGGGGCTATCACAGCCCCCTGAGCACGTAGAAAGACGGGAGAGGTATCGTTGGAAAGGGGAGAATCTCCCCTTTCCAATGGTACCCCTCCCCAGTGGATCCCTGCTTGGGTATTGCCACAGGAGGGCGATCCCCAATCAGGGATCCACCCACTAGACACCAGGGAGGGGGGAGAGGCCCCTTGGGCAAGGGCCTTTGCTCCCCCCAAATAATTTGCCATCATTTAGTCTTTTTGCCCCCCCTGGGGGGCAGATGGGGGAAGTAGACACCAGGGAATTTTTGTAAAAATAAAAATAGGGGTGGGGGCTGCCCAAAACGGGCAGGCCCATGCCCCTACCCCACCCCCAATTATCACAGTCTTTCTGCCCCCCCGGGGGGCAGATGGGGCATTGGCCCCTAATCTGCACCTTCGGGGGGGCAGAAAGCCCACTATACACCAGGGATTTGTTTTCAGTTTTTTTTAGGGTGGGGGCTGCCCGAAACGGGCACGCCAATGCCCCACCCACCCGCCACCATTACAGCCTTTCTGCCCCCCCTGGGGGGCAGATGGGGCATTGGCCCCCAATCTGCCCCCCCGGGGGGCAAAAAGACCACTAGACACCAGGGAATTAAAAAAAAAAAAATAGGGGTGGGGGCTGCCCAAAACGGGCAGGCGCATGCCCCCACCCCACCCCCCAATTATTACAGTCTTTCTGCCCCCCTGGGGGGCAGATGGGGCATTGGTCCCTAATCTGCCCCTTCGGTGGGGCAGAAAGCCCACTAAACACCAGGGATTTTTTTTGCGCAATTGTTTTTAGGGTGTGGGCTGCCCAAAACGGGCACGCCAATGTCCCCACCCTCCCCCCCACAAAAGTGACAGTCTTTCTGACCCCCAGGAGGCAGATGGGAGCTGTAGCCCCCAATCTGGACCCCCTGGAGGCGCAGAATGCCCACTAGAAAGCATGGATGTTTTTGTTTTATTAGTGTAGAGGTAGGGGCTCCCCAAAATCTGCATGTCAATACCCCACCCCACCCCACCCCCAGAGAAATTCCAGTCTTTCTGCCCCTCCAGGAGGGCAGATGGTGGCAGTGGCCCCTGATCTGCCCCCTGGGGGGCAGAAAGCCCACTAGACGCCAGTGAGTACGCAGGCTTTTTTTATGCGCGGCGGTGGGGGCTGCCCAAAATGGTCATACCAATGCCCCCACCCCCACAAAAAATAGCCACAGTCTTTCTGCCCCTTTAGGGGCATATCGGGATGAAACCCCCTTCCCCGATTCACCTCCCTGGAATCCCCCGGGTGTCTAGTGTTCAGAAATGCGTGGGTTTGGTAGGTTTCCCTAGGTGGCCGCCGAGCACCGGGCCAAAAACCCAAGTGACCCCCCCTTGCAAAACCAGGTCGTATTGAGATAGGCAATTTTCATGTCGCCTCACTACGTTGTGGGCCCTTGCCTGTCGCGGGTACTTGGGCCTCCCACACGAGTGAGGCACCGTTTTTATCGGGAGACCCGGGGGAACGCTGGGTGGTAGTACATTTGTGTCAGCCCGGTGATGCCACAACTTTCCCACACAAAAATGTGTGAAAAGGGTGATTTTTTCAGCTAAATTTGAGGTTTGCAGGGCATTCTGGGTAAGGAAACGTTGTGGGATCCACGCAAGCCATACCTCCCTGGAATCCCCCGGGTGTCTAGTTTTCAGAAATGTGTAGGTTTGGTAGGTTTCCCTGGGTGCTGGCAGAGCTAGGGTTCAAAAACTGCAGCTAGGCACTTTGCCAAAAAGGTTTATTTTTCACTGCGAAATTGAGGTGTGTCCACGATGCGTTTTGTGCCGTTTCCTGTTGCGGGCACTAGGCCGACCCACACAAGTGAGGTACCATTTTTTTCGGAAGACTTTGGGGAACACGGGGTGGGTGGAAATTTGTGGATCCACGCACATTCCAGAACTTTCCACCAGAGAAATGTGGGGAAAATTGGTTTTTTGGCAATTTTTTAGGTTTGCAAGGGATTCTGGGTAACAGAACCTGGTGGGAGGCATTCAAGTCACCCCATCCTGGATTCCCCTGGGTGTCTAGTTATCAAAAATGTATAGGTTTGCTAGGTTTCCCTAGGTGCCGGCAGAGCTATGGTTCAAAAACTACAGCTAGGCACTTTGCCAAAAAAGGGTCATTTTTCAGTACAAAATTGAAGTGTGTCCACGTTACGTTTTGCGCCGTTTCCTGTCGCGGGCACTAGGCTGACCCACACAAGTGAGGTACCATTTTTCTCGGAAGACTTTGGGGAACGCGGGGTGGGTGGAAAATTGTGGATCCACGCAGATTCCAGAACTTTCCACCAGAGAAATGTGGGGAAAATGCGTTTTTTTGGCAATTGTTTAGGTTTGCAAGGGATTCTGGGTAACACAACCTGGTGGGAGGCAGTCAAGTCACACCTTCCTGGATTCCCCTGGGTGTCTAGTTTTAAAAAATGTATAGGTCTACTAGGTTTCCCTAGGCGCCGGCAGAGCTATGGTTCAAAAACGACAGCTAGGCACTTTGCCAAAAAAGGGTCATTTTTCACAGCGAAACTGAGGTGTGTCCACGTTGTGCTTTGCGCCGTTTCCTGTCGCGGGCACTAGGCTGACCCACACAAGTGAGGTACCATTTTTCTCGGAAGACTTTGGGGAACGCGGGGTGGGTGGAAAATTGTGGATCCACGCAGATTCCAGAACTTTCCACCAGAGAAATGTGGGGAAAATGCGTTTTTTTGGCAATTGTTTAGGTTTGCAAGGGATTCTGGGTAACACAACCTGGTGGGAGGCAGTCAAGTCACCCCTTCCTGGATTCCCCTGGGTGTCTAGTTTTAAAAAATGTATAGGTCTACTAGGTTTCCCTAGGCGCCGGCAGAGCTATGGTTCAAAAACGACAGCTAGGCACTTTACCAAAAAAGGGTCATTTTTCACAGCGAAACTGAGGTGTGTCCACGTTGTGCTTTGCGCCGTTTCCTGTCGCGGGCACTAGGCCGACCCACACAAGTGAGGTACCATTTTTCTCGGAAGACTTTGGGGAACGCGGGGTGGGTGGAAATTTGTGGATCCACGCAGATTCCAGAACTTTCCACCAGAGAAATGTGGGGAAAAAGTGGGTTTTTTTGCCAATTTTTTAGGTTTGCAAGGGATTCTGGGTAACAGAACCTAGTGGGAGGCAGTCAAGTCACCCCATCCTGGATTCCCCTGGGTGTCTAGTTTAAAAATATGTATAGGTTTGCTAGGTTTCCCTAGGTGCTGGCAGAGCTAGGGTTAAAAAACTACAGCTAGGCACTTTGCTGAAAAAGGGTAATTTCGCATTGTGAAAATGTGGTGTGTTCACGTTGGGTTTTGAGCCATTTCCTGTCGTGGGCACTATGCCTACCCCTACAAGTGAGGTACCATTTTTATCAGGAGACTTAGGGTAATTTAGATTTGTAAAGGAACTTTTATTACCTATTGACTTTCGATGCATTTCTGCCTTCCAAATGAAAGACATTGTGTAAAAAAGAAGTCATTGTAAAAAATGACTGATAAATCTCATGCTAGTATGAGTATTCCCAATTTCGGAAATGTGCAAATATCTACTGTTTCTAAACTCTATATTTTGTTCCCATTTCAGAAATACATAGGTGTCTTTCATACCGATTTTGCCATGTACACATTTTTACAGAATAATTACTATATACCCGGTATATAATAAAAAACCGTTGCAAGTTGCTACTCAGTTTTTGGCTCTGGGTTCGTCGGGTTCTTGGTGAACCTACAAGTCCTATATATCCCCACAACCAGTAATATCCAGCGGATGTAACGGTATATTGCTTTCAAAGAGCTGTCAAAATTAGAAGAAGTTACAGGTGAAAACGTTGACACAAAAGGTGCTTTTTTTCAACACATTTTAAATTTATCCTATATTTAACTGTTAGTTTCTATAAAGAAACCTTGATGGATCTACACAAATGACCCCTTGCTGAATTCAGAATTTTGTCTACTTCTCTAAAATGTATAGCTTTCCAGGATCCATTATTGCTTTTGTACTCATTTCTACCATTAACTGGAAGGAGGTTGAAAGCACAAAAAATAGCAAAAATAGGCTATGTCCCAGAAAAATGCCAAAACTGTGTAAAAAATTTTGGGTTTCTGACAAACGTCTGGTATTCCCTAAAAGCTGGGAAAATGGTGATTTCAGCCCCACAAACCCTTTTTTGATAACATTTGCAGGAAAAAACCCAGATGCTTTCATTTGCAGCCCGTTTTTCCCATTTTCCCCCAAAAAACCTAAATTTTGCTGTATTTTGGCTCATTTCTGTGACCCCTCCAGGGGAATCCACAAACCCTGAGTACCTTCAGAATCCCCATGATGTTGGAAGAAAAGGATGCAAATTTGGCGTGGATACCTTATGTGGTCAAAAAGTTACAGGGGCCTCAGCGCGCACTACCCCAAATAGCCAAAAAAGGGCGTGGCACAGGAGGGGGAAAAGGCCTGGCAGCGAAGGGGTTAAAAAAGGCCCTCACCCACTAGTGGCATGCTTCAGCATAGGGCTGCTACAACATCCCTGCGCAGGCCAACGCCTGGGATGGTGCAAAGGGGAATTGGGGAGACAATAGAAACAAACATGCAGGGATCTACTCAGCAGAACAAAAGTGATAAAGGTGAGAATAAAACTACCTCTGGGATGGCGTAACAATCTTTATTATTTGACTCCCAGGATACGGTTAAAAACCTAGGATGGAGATGAAATGAGGGTAGTTAGTGACCTTTCATTCCTCCTTCTTGGACGTATTCTTACTCTTTTATAATATTCACATTTCTTCCTTTTCCTTTCTATGTGGGAAAGATTTCATGTTGTGTGAGGATAAAAAAGGATACGTACCTCTTTCCCCTTTTTTGCGTGTTGGAATGCATTGTCATCACCTCGTCAAACAGCAGTATAAAACACTAGGGACAACCTTATTAACCAAGAGTAAAACTTGGGCGAAGCATTCATACTCTAAGTCAAAGTTGACACCATCTTGAGGGATAAACATAAGTTAGTGTTCTGGCATAGAAATATTTATGTGGGGAATTCCAGTTCAAATTCTCTGTCAAAACAGTGGTTGCAAAAAACTGTAGAATTTGATTTATATCAATAAAATCACGTAATTTACCACTTTTAAAAACAATTATTACAGACTTAAAATAACATACATGTTAATGAGTAACATGTAGACGGAAAAATACAATTTTATATGTGCTACTTGTAAAGGTGTTGACAGCAAAGACAACACTTTTTCAAACTGAGTGATAGATTAAATGATTGATTTAATCTCAGTTACTAGTAATTACTAAGGATACACCCCAGTCCATCATTCTTTTGTACACCATGCCACCTCAGTTTTGACCCATTCATATGCAAATCAGTCTTGACCCTGCTCCAATCGGAACAGTCCAGCCCGAACTGCCAGGCCAGTTCCTCCCTGAACCAGAACACAAGCAACCCAAGACCTGTTCAGCCCTGATTAGGACTCTTCGGTCAAGTGTAGCTTGATTCCAGTGGCACAGTTTCACTTAGGGTGTTGCACTGAAGTATACAAAAAGTGATGGATGCCTTGCTTTCATTGAACATTTTGTACATTCACGTGTTTGCTGCAACATGGGGCTGGTTTGAACATTTTTATCACAGCTGCTTTTGGTGTCCAGTCTGGTCCTGAATCCTTCACACAAACACCTGTACATCATAGAACTGTATAAGCATGAATAAATTAACAAGTATATCTAATAAGTCTACACAAATTTCATAATGATAACCTAACTGCAAAGTTATTATATATTTCATGACTATGGGCCTGACTTAGAGTTAGAGGATGGTTTACTCCGCCACAAACGTGTCAGATATCCAGTCTACCTTATTACAAGTGCCATAGGATCTAATATAGTTGCAGTAAGGTGACAGGATATCCGTCACATTTATGATGGCATAATCTGCTCTGAAAACTGTAAATCAGTCCCGATGTTGTAGTAGCAAACCCAAATGGCAGAGGTTAAAGGACAGCTCCCATAGTTTATAGATCATACAGGTGAATAAGTAGCACACTCTGGGCTCTTCTGAGAGCAGCACGGTGCCAAAGAAAATTATATCCACCCACCACAAAGCTTTTAACACCACTAAGAACAGTGCAGACACCTAGATGCCACTCATCTCAAGCTTAAGGCTCCTCTAAGAGCAGTTCAGCACTGCAATGACTACACAAGAAGTCACTGTACATCTTCAACCTCCTCTCAAAGCAATGCAGCACCATGGCCTACTCCATAACCACCTTTGAAGGAGGTTTCCTAGACAACCTGTCACTGGTGGCTCACTTAAGTCTGTCATCCATCGCAAGTGTCAGTGCTTCATGTCAGTAAAGCTATCACACGCCCTGCCATTCATGTCCTTGTTCTAGGGTGACCTGGCGTCACAGATTTGCCAGAAAAGTCCCAGGTTTTCACAAGCTGTTGCAACAGATTCAGGCAAAGTTAGCTCATGGCTCGGTTTACAGAGACGGTCGACTGACAACAGTATGAGGCACGTTTTTATGTGTTCCAAAGAAGGACTAGTTAGCAGCTTTTATCTGAGTGCAATTTAATTTGCAGGTATGGTAATGGGTTTAAAAGTTGCATTTAATTTATTCCCATACTGCTTCATTGTTCGTATTTATATAGTGATGAACGCTGTCATTCTGTGCCCCTTGGTTGTTGTAAAATTGCAGTCCTTCTTCTATTTTTGTGAAATGTCTTGGTTTTTGGTTTTCAGAATCTGGTCACCCTAACTTGTATGAGAGAATGTCTGACAACATGAAACTTAAGAGCAAGGAGCAAGATGAAGAGGAGTTCTGTCATCACCGGTGTATTTTTCTGTCCTTGTGAAGACATTTAGTAGGAGGTTTATTTGCTGTTGGTTAAACACAAAAGACTATGGGGCATATTCTCAAGGAGCTATCTCCGAGTTAACGGCACTTTAGCGCAGCCAAAGTCACGATGAATTTATCACCCCATTCACAAGCTGATACTAACAGCCCATAGCACCAGTTTACCTGAGATAGCAGCCGCAAAAAACATCGCCACAGATGACCCCGGCAACTATCGCTAATGAGATGCAGAGTAGGTGTTCCCGTGCAAAAAGCAGCGACAACACCTCTCCACAACATTCTCAACGACCAGCCAGATCGGCGATAAAATCACAAAACATAAAGACAGCGACCTGCTGAAAACGCACCAACCTCACAGACCCAACACCTGGGAACTTCATTGCCCACCACAGGCTCGAAAGAACAACCATCCTACGCATCCTGACCACCATTGCCCACAGGCCGACGGTACCAACACAGCGGACAACCAACATCCCTCGGCAGACAAAGCTGCTGGATGTGCTGCACCAGTTGTCCTCTGGGACCTGCCAACCAACAACTGCCAGAGTCTGAGGAGTCTCACAGCCAGCCACATCCAAGCCCCCCCCAACTATCTTGGTACCACACTACCTCTCCTTCCCCCACACTGCGCAGGAACAGCTGTAGACCAAGCAAGGCATCAAAGCCATAGCTGGATTCCCTCACGTGTCAAGGGGCAATTGAATGCACACATGTCCTACTTGTGCCCCCTGGTGACACTGCACACAATATCCGCAAACGAAAGCACACGCATACCATCACTGTGCAGGTAATAGTGGACCACCTGGGAATCTCCACCAACCTCGATGTCATGTGCATGAGTCCTACATCTTCCGACAGCCCATCATCACCCGGCGCTTCCTGGCTGGCACCTATGTAAATGCGCTGCTCGTTGGCAAGTCCCAAATGAACATGCCACACACCTCAACTCCACAACCATCCTACTCACAACACTGTGAATGCGTACATCACAAACTCACATACAACATGCCAAACAACACGCACTCCCACCAGACACAACAGCACAACTCACTCTAGTAACCTGGGCCAGCCATGCACATAAGCCATCAACTGCATGGCATCTCAGCCACACGATAGCAGATTGTGGGAAGAGGTGGGGACCAGGCATGTGCTAAGGAGGCACCTGACCGGTGAATGACAATGTACACAATGCCAAGTGTGGCGTTGGAGTGATGGCCAGACTGCAGTATGCAGACCACACACATTACCATGTCGACATACACCGCTGGTGTATGGAGTGCAGTGGACAGTGGACGCAACCATGTCACCCCAGCCAGTGGGGAAGATCCCGGAAATGTAGCTTGTTACGTCCCCCCTGTAAGCGTGAGCGTAGTGGGCTGGCCCGGCGTACGCTGGGCATGCCTAGCGGTGTGAATAAAAAGCATGGAAGAGGGCGTGGTCCTCTTCCGGAATGCCCAACGACTCTGCCAGGGCGGCGCCCCTCACCCCACCACGAGGCTGACGGCGTGAGCAGTGTTGCCTGCGTTGCTGTGCGCCTGCTGCACCCTGGGCCGCAGGGCCCTGTACCAGTCCTACCAGGCCCGGCACACCCAGGCCTCAATGCACACCTGCTGAAACCAGCGTGTGTCGAGGGCCCACCACGTGCCGGTGCAAGCTCCAAGCCAGAGTTCCGTGAACCTGGCAGCCTCCTCAGACCATCACGGCCTCCGCAACACCGGCCCGCAATACTCCCTTCTCGTTGAGGTACTCCACCGGCATGCACAGTGGAAAAGTAGGTCACACTTTTGGAACAGAGGCTTGATTACACTATGGCAGAGAACTTCAATTATGGCAGATTTGATCTCACTATACTCCCATCGATGTTGTGCAACCAAGTATGTGCATAGCAGTCCATCCACAGGTGTCCGTGGGCCCACGCGGACTACTGCCCTTGGGCCCATGTTGGATGGCCTCTGAGGCGATGGCCTTGGGGTCATCAACGCCATGTGTCTGTGGCCCTGCGCTGTCCGCTGCCTACGGCCTCAAATGCGGCCCACCAGGGCTCACACATCAAATCAATGCCTGACCGGCCCGGACGTCGCATCACCGCAGGAGGCACACACCACCACCTCCAGGACCAACTCAAACTGCCAACTGCCAGTGTGGAAACGGTCGTACTGGCAGACTGACGGAGTTGCCCGCGGCTGTCGTGGATGCCATCTTCTGCCTGAGCCCCTGCTCAGCACTCCAGGTGCCACTAGCTCTGTGCATCATGAATCATCGTCAATTACTGTTTTGGTTATGTGCTGTCGAGAGCTCACGCAGCAATATCACCTCAGGCAGTGTGGGAGACCTGGGACGGCAATGAGGAAGATGATGCAGGTGTGACACTCCCCGCACTGCAGCTGCATCAGGAATGTCCAGAAGGGACACAATCCTAGACATTTTCTTCACATGAGCACTCTCAGCTCTGGGGACCCAATCGCAGCGCACTGAAATTTATGGACACTTCTGTTTGTATGTTGGGTGACCCCTGTACTTGCTCCGGCTCCCTCCATGTTGCTCAGCAGTTGACTCTGTTATGCAGGTGTTTTCTGTTTCCATTGCACTAGTATCCACTGTTCAAGTTGCTGCCAGCACCAAGCACACCATGCGGGCTGCCTTATACTCACCCCACACACATCCAGCACAGGCATCACTCTACATGTGGCCCGGCCAATAAAGGGGCGGGGCACACGTGCCCGTTGCCAGTTCAACATGATATCTGTGTTTGTCCCTGTCATCTTGTTGTATACATGAGGTCCCTGGGCCCTAGGACATTACATTGTGCTGTGTACAGCGGGTGCAGACATGTCACCGCAGGCAGCGGGTTAGAGCTTGGACATGTAGCTTTGTCGTCGCCCACAATATTCATAAGGGGAGTGGCCTTGGCCGTCGTATGCAGAGCCAACGTGGATGTGTGACTGATATGTGCGTGCCCTTGGGCGTAGTTATATACTGGGAATGTGCATCTGCATGTGTCTCTATGGCAGTGTGGGTCTCCTTTGTGGGGTGTAGGTGGTCCCTGAAGGGTAATAGACACCCACGTATGTGATCTAGTTCGGCTTCCCTGGGTTCGGAACACACCCGCACCTGTTGGACCACCTCCTTTTGGCGTTCTGACACCTGGCATTGGGGTGCCATGTGTGGGACGGTGAAGTGTTGTGAGCCTGCCGTGCTTGCGTGTGCTTCATGGTGTGTGGTCTGTTGCAGGGGCAGGGTTCTCCTCTAAGTAGCTTGGCTGCCCTGGTTCTGGTGGTGGGTTGCGTGGGATGTCCATGGGCTGTTGTAGGGCGTCGATGTCGAAGGTGTGGTGGTCCTCTCCAGCATCACTGATGTGTGGTCTTCTGTGCTCTGCTGGAGGTGTTGTGTGTCCCTCTGCAATGTGAAGGGGAGATGCATGTTGACATTGTGTTGACATGTATTTTGGCGCATTGTTCTTGTTTACATGCAGTCTGTATGACAATGTACATTGTGACTGTTTTGGAGGTGCAGGATTTAGATGCAGGACAGTGTACATTTGGACTTCATGACGGGTGTGAGGTTATACATGTACATTTCTATTTCATAGTTTCCATCTCTGTCAGATGTAGTGGGCCTGTTTCTGCGCGCGCGCAGAGCCAGTTGTGTCCTCTGTTCTACAGTGTCGGGGTTGCACATTGTACCACATTGTCGTCAATGTGGATGTGCTGTTATTGCTATGTGTGTGTGCTGCAGTGTGCCACGGAGATGAGGGACATGATCCAGGGTCATTGTGGGTGTGCAGTGTGCTCTGCTTATTTGTGCATGTGTGCCATTGTGCCCCTCTACCTCCGTCCCCCCAGTCCCTGGTCTTTACTCACCCTGTTGATGTTGTGTCAGGTCTTCCCGAGCTGTGTCCGCACTCCCGACTCCTTGCACCATCTTCGCACTGTTGACTGTGGCCTCCATTTCCGCCAGCTCCTCCTGTGGCGCAGGACTCCCACCTTCTGTCGCCGTTGCTGCCTGTTGGCAGCGGCTTTGTGCCTGGTTTAGATTTTCTTTTCTTTTTTTTCTTTGTATTTTTTTTTGTCTTCATTCGCCACCAATCTCGCTTCGAATACACACTCAAGCTGTCCGTACCCACAATCAGCAGGCTGAGAGACGTAGACGGCTAGGGATTGAAAAAGCCCGTCTACCGGTACCTAGACTTGCTTGTGAGTACGCAAAGACACCAACTGAAATAACTCTATTTACGAGCTCCAGGAGCTAGATGGCCTTTGTCTTAAGACTTCCAGTTTTATACTGGGAGTATCCGACCAGGCCCATAGAGTACTAAGGCAGCATAATCATAGGACCCGATAAAAAAATAAATAAAAAAATATGCAGTCAGCTCCGGGTCCCATCTTGCTTTTAGTATGTTCCAAAATGTTCTCTTCTTTTTGCTTCCTGTCCTCAATAGATCCAGCTGTGCAAGTCGCCAGAACAGAAGATTGCCAGTCAAAAAAGGAGGGATAGAATCTGTCCATTTTATACATATTTGTCTCCTAGCTAGGAGCATGGCATAAAAAAGTAACGATCTTGCAGGGCCTTTGATGTTATCCTGTAAGCCAAAGATGACCAAGGGCAAGTCAATAATAACGGGGCTTCCTATTTTGTCCAACAAATTTTTTCCAATACTGTCCCAAAAAGAGGCCAGAGCTGGACACTCTTTAAACATATGAATGTCGGAAGCTGAGGCCAGTCCACATTTCTTACAGCATACAGGCAACTCTTTGTTGATTTTGGAAAGCCTCAATGGAGTGAAATAAGCCCTGTGAATGATGAACCGGTGGTTCCTTTTTAACCATGCTGGTTTTACAATTTTGTATAAGATTTTACACGAGCACTGCCATAATGTGTCACAGTCTTGAGCAGGTAAAGAGCTTCTCCACAATTATTTGGCAAGTTTAAAATCACCATCCACTTCCTCCAAGATTGCCTGGTGCCCAAAAAGAAACTTCCTTCTTCCCTCGGGATCTAGTCACAAGCTCATATTCCAGATCATTACATCCACCTAATAAGCTTCCATGAGTTGTTTGTAATTGCGACTGAGCCCAACTGGTCAACTGAAGATATTTAAATTTAGAAAGGCCAGCCCCAACCCTTTCCTTAAGTTGTTCCCATGTTACTAGGGTGCCATCTGAAATCAGGTCCCCCCAAACTGCCAGACCGGATTCCCTCAAAGGAGCTGCCAAACTGTCCCTCAGACACTCTGGACCGCCGGGAAAGTCCCACAAGGGCGCCATGCTAGAGAAGTATCCGAGAGTGACCGACCTCCTCAAAATCTGCCCATGTTTTACCCAGGCCCTGCAAAACCTTGAGCCTAACTTTTTTTTAAAACTTAGCATCCCCAAATTTAAACAGAAAACCCTCCACCGGTAAATGTGCTCCCTGAAGCAAAGCTAAAAACATCCCTCCTGCTCCAGTGTTGACCGGCATTTTCAATAACATACGTGCATGGGAGAGTTGGAAGGCCTAAGCATACAGCTGGATATCTGCCAAGGCGAGGCCTCCCTTCTCCCTCCTGCATCTTAGCTTTTTCCAAGATATCCTGGAGAATTTGTATCCCCAAACAAAGGAGTTGATATCCCTCTGAATTTTGTCAATTTGTGATTTCTCAAAATGAAGAGGAATGCTATTAAAAAAGAAGGTAATTTTTGGGAGTATTGACATTTTAACTAAGTTGACTCTGCCAATGATAGAGAGGGGGAGCGAAGCCCAGGTTTTCTTTAACTTCACGCACTCTCTCGCCACCGTAGTCAAATTAGTTTCAGCTATCTTAGCTATGTCTTGCACAATGTTTACCCCCAGGTATCTCATTCTGGGGCTTATCTGGTGCTGATATTGATTTGCCGCCTGGTTCCAAACCATTAGCTCAGTCTTAGCAGCATTAATTTCGTAACTGTACTGCTCGATTTTCCCGGCCCTATTGTGTTGATGGGTGATTAGGGTGACTTCAGTCTCCCACCATTCAAGCCTAAGGGTTAGAGTAGTGAATGAAGTCTATTTACTAGGCACTTCGACATGATCCTGTGTTCTTCCCCATAGATCAGGGCTTGCACACATATCCTAGGGGATAGATTTGTTAGTATTAGGGATAACCTGCCCTGTAGTGAGGGTATTTCATGGAGCCGTGCTGAATTCAGGCCTGGTAGGCCTCAAACGGGAGAGACTCCATCTTTCTTTCTGCTCTGGCAGCTTGAGATGCTTCTAGGTTAAAGGGGATATTTTAGTTATGAGGTGTTATTCGCTTGGAGAGAACCGGTTCAGACCGGCCCTTATCGAAGGATTGTATTTTTCTTCATGCCGAAGACACTACATCAGGCCGGCCGGCTGGGAAAGTGTCCTTGGTACGGGGAGGTACAAGAATTTGGTGGGCGGCAGGTTACGGGCCGGAATTTTCCATGAGGAAATGCACCTCTATATTAGTGAAAGTCTGAGGCAATTACGAGGCACTTACTTCAGTCCGTAGGCGGCATCTAGCCGTTAGCAGTAAAGCTACTACTTATTCCAGGGAAGACAGATGACAAACTTGAAGGCGGAGAAAAACCCAGAGACAGATACTCTTCTAGCAGAATTGCCAGAGAGGAGAGAGTAGCCGATGAGGAAGAGGTCCCAGTGACTCGGAGAAGGGAGCTGTGACTACGGAGGTGTGACCTCCAGGCGAGCCGAGGCACAGACGAGAAGGGAACCTAGATGACCATTGAGTGCAGGCTACACACGACTAAGGTGATGTCGACCCCTTTCTTATCAGAGTGTACAACCTAATCTTTTACTTTTCTTTGCAGGTTATGTGTTACACAGTAATGTTATGTGATTGCGTATATAATAAATAATAAAGTATCCAGTTTGTAGTGAATCAACATGTGCTGCGTGTTCTTGTATAAGAGGGTAGCCTACTCTTCTAGTCAGCTGTGACTTGACATGAACAGATGTTAACCCTGATCAGGTAAGTGGTAACTGAATAAGGGAGAGAGGAACCCCTCGAACCAGAGAACAGGTTGTGCTCAAACTGGCAGTTCTTGTGTGATCTGATAAATAGTAAAACTGATTTCCCTGTTGTATGTTATGGTAATCATAGGATGAACTTGTATTGAGGCTGCCGTCTGGGTAGGAAGTCCTGGGTCCGTCTGGGACCGCGAGGCTAAGGCTGCCGTCTGGGTAGGAAGTCCTGGGTCCGTCTGGGACCGCGAGGCTAAGGCTGCCGTCTGGGTAGGAAGTCCTGGGTCCGTCTGGGACCGCGAGGCTAAGGCTGCCGTCTGGGTAGGAAGTCCTGGGTCCGTCTGGGACCGCGAGGCTAAGGCTGCCGTCTGGGTAGGAAGTCCTGGGTCCGTCTGGGACCGCGAGGCTAAGGCTGCCGTCTGGGTAGGAAGTCCTGGGTCCGTCTGGGACCGCGAGGCTAAGGCTGCCGCCTGGGTAGGAAGTCCTGGGTCCGTCTGGGACCGCGAGGCTAAGGCTGCCGTCTGGGTAGGAAGTCCTGGGTCCGTCTGGGACCGCGAGGCTAAGGCTGCCGTCTGGGTAGGAAGTCCTGGGTCCGTCTGGGACCGCGAGGCTAAGGCTGCCGTCTGGGTAGGAAGTCCTGGGTCCGTCTGGGACCGCGAGGCTAAGGCTGCCGTCTGGGTAGGAAGTCCTGGGTCCGTCTGGGACCGCGAGGCCGCCACTTGTATGATAAGAGGTCTAGATATATATATATATATACATATATATATATATATAGTAGGAATTCCCTGTCCTTAGGTGGTATCTGTGGTTACTTGTTGTGAATAAGCCCTAGGGAGAGGGTAACGTTCTGGCTGGGTTAGAGAGGCTCTAATGAGCGGGTTCTATCTGATCCGAAAACCCAAGCAGAACAGTAACCCAAGACTAGTCCAAACTCCTGGGCTTGGCTGATGACAGTTGGAAATGCCATATCCTAGATCAGCGGTAAAGATTAAAATATCGTCGACATAAAGGGCTACCTTCCTCTCCCACTCCCCATATTTGAAAGGCTGAATGTTGGGGTCCTGTCTAAGCCGTTGAGCAAATGGCTCGATGTATAAATCAACAACACAGTCCTGCCTGGTACCCCTAGATATATTAAAGGGCCCTGTGATACTGCCATTTACCAGAAGTCTAGCCGTAGGTCTCCTATAAATAGATTGTATTGTACGACAGAATTTTGCACCAAGATAAAACATTTCCAAGACCTCCGACAGGTATGTCCAATTCACCCTGTCGAAGGCCTTGGTGGAGTCTAAGGTCATAGCTGCTAAGGGATGGAATATGTGGAGGCCAAATCAATCGCTCCAATTAAATCATATGTTAGGTGCGATAACTGGCGGACCTTTACAAAGCCCTTCTGGTCTGAATGCAAAATGTCCCTTGCCATTATACCCAATCTTGCTGCCAATATAGAGGTAAAGATTTTAAAGTCGGCATTCAAGAGAGATATGGGTCTGTAAGACCCACAGTTGGCTGCCGCTTTCCCTGGTTTCAGGATCAGGGCTATAGTGGCATCGCTCCATGAATCTGGCGGAATCAGTCCTTCTTGCAAGATCTGTTTAAAAAGGTTAGTCATAGTAGGAATAACCTGATCACTCATTACTCTATAAATCTCAGCAGGTAACCCATCCGGCCCTGCGGCCTTTCCGTTCTTACCATTGAAGATAGCGTCCCTTACCTCGGCACAGGAAAAGGCCCTGTCTAGATATTGCTGGTGTTCTGAACTAAGGGAGGGGAGAGGAATACTTCCAAGCCACCTCTGTGCACTATGGTTATCTACGCGACCATCCTCCTGGTCAATAGATTGAAAAAAGACCTGAAAGGCGTCCGAATTTCCTCATCAGTGACTAAAATACCATTCTCATATCTGATCTCTTTAATATAACTCCTTGCTCGGTCCAATTTACTCTTCCATGCAAGGAGTTTGCCCGCTCCTTCTCCATACTCGAAGTGGGAGATCTTACTGGCTTCCCATCTTCGAGCAAGCCTGATGGTCAAAATATTTTCAAGCTGGGCTTTTAATCCACTGACATTATCTTGCTTCTCTTGCAAAATTTCAGGGGGTGCTGAGCCTAAGAGATCTACCTCTGCATCTTTCAGACTAACTTCAATGTCCATGATCTCTTCCTTATATTTTTTGTTCCTATGACAAGTCCTGCTAGTAATTTGGCCACGTAGAAAGGCTTTCAGAGAGTCCCATACTGAAGTTGTTGAGGCTGTACCAACGTTCACCTCCAAAAACCATGCCACTTCTTGTGAGAGAAAGGAGACTTCCTCCTCTTCCAAAAATATGGCTCGATTAAAGGACCAAGTCCTAATTGAACTGGGAACTGGGCATTTCAGAACCAGAAGGACCCCGGAGTGATCCAAGAGGTGGGGTGCCAGGTATGCAATATTCTTAACCTGGCGCCTTAATGAGTAACTGACCAGGACAAAGTCAATTCTTGACTGGTGCCAATATTTATAGTTTCGGTATGACACCCCTAACTGCTGCCCTGATCTGTCCCTCCAGATATCCGAGAGGGTGAACTGTCTCATGGCCCCAAGCAGATACTCCCGAGATTTAGAAAAGACAACAGCTCTATTAGTTGGAGTTTTATCCAATGCAGGGTTCAAGACCATGTTAAAATCCCCTGCCAGGACCATCGGTTCCGGGAAGTCCAATAAATGTGAAAAAATAGACTTCAAACTAGTGGGGTCATCGTGTTTGGGACCATAATATCCAATTAAGGTTAACAAGGTCTCCATTATTGTAACTTTTACGATGAACCCTCTACCATTTGGATCTTTTATCTGAGATAATATACGAGCCCTGGCTGTTTTAAAAAAAAATAATTGACATCCCTCTAATATTTGCTGACTGACTTGTGCATACATGGGAGCCTACCCAGCGTTGAGACTTTAGCAGGGAGATCATCTCTTCTTCCAATAGATGAGTTTCCTGGAGGACAATGACCTGCGCTGAAGAGTCCCGTAGATATTCCAAGATCTTATCTCTCCTTGGTCAAGTGTGCAGGCCATTGACATTCCAGGAAAGAATCTGAAGAGAGCTCATGGTGGCTCTAAATTCCCCCTATCCACAAAAAATCAAGATATGGGATATCAAATTCAAAACCTTCAACCCCTGCGCACAGATCATCCCACTACCTGCGCCCTTAACCTTAACTCTAGAGTGGGACATACCAAAAGTGGCGAAAATTAGGATTTTAATTTTTCCCCCCCTGCTCCCCCCTCCCCTACCCCTGTGCCCTAACATCCCCACCTCACACCCATGGAGAACCCTACCCCCCGTCATCAGGACAGGTGAAGTCCAGATAATTGCACCCTGGAGATTCCCACCCTCCTCTACTCCAAAGAAAAAATAACCAGGAATACTGAGAGAGAAATGGAAAAGAGCCAACCTAGCTTTACCTAAGCCGACCTATTACAGTGCAATAAATGTGGGATGTGATGTGACTAAGAGGGGAGGGGGGAAGAAAAAAAAAAAAAAGAGAAACCTTATCTGTACCCATATTTTTTTACTTTTGTATTTATATCATTTTTACCTAAGGAGACTATTTTTTTTTTTAAAGCATTGTCTATTCACCCCTTGACCTTACTGCCTATAAAAATACTTATGATATATATTTTGTTTAAAGATAGGCTATCCAGGGAACCTAGGAAGAAACTGAGGATAGAGGCTAGAGGTAATTGTATGAAGATATAGCTAGCCCAATTGCATATTAGCCAACAAGTCTTCTGCCTCCTGTACTGATCTCACATTATGCATTTTGTTTTTAAACATAATCTTCAAGGAGGCAGGGAATTTAAGTTGAGCCACAGCTCCTAGCTTTTTAAAATCCTCCAGCTTCCTACCCAGCTCCCATTGCCTATCTAACGTGACTCTGGCCATGTCTGATCTAATCTGAAATGGAAAATCCTTACCCTTCAATGATTTATATTTGAGGGATAAATTGAGAATCTTCTCTTTCAATGAATAAGTATGGAAATTTATAAGGATTTTCCTCGGTTTAGAACGATTCGGATTTCTTCTGAAGGGGTCTCGATGGATTCTCTGAATGTCCCGGCCCAATTCATCATCTGAGATCTGTAAATCCAATGATTCTTTTAAAAGTGTGATCATGAAGAGCTTAAGATCTTCACCTTCACTCCCCTCTGGAACATTCAGTATTTGCAAATTACTCCTTTGGGAATTATTTTCTAATGTTTCCAACCTATCCCGCACGGCCTCTCATCTCTTTTAAGTACAACTAGGTAAACTTTCAGGACATCAAGCTGCTCTGTTAATGCCCCCACAGTAGATTCTAATGTGTCCATCCTGGTATTTAGAAGGTCCACTTTCTTGTCCAGGGACTCGCAAAAACTCCTGATCTCTCCTTGGTTTGCAGCAGAGACCTCAAACCCTTTTTTTATATCTACTGATAATGAGGCCAAAAAAAGCTCCAAGGAAGAAATCGAATGTATCTCTGGATTTGGAGCTGTCGCTCCTCTATCCGAGCCTCCTTCCTCCAAAACCGGACCCTTAGATGAAACCTGGGGGGTATATGGAGATTCAGCTTGGGGTGCCTGTTCTACCACCCCCTTCACTACCTCCATTGCTTTATCTCTCCCCTCCAAAGCAGGACTTTCAGTATCAACCGGAACCACACCTCCAGCAAATATGTGGCCCCCGACTTTATCTTTTCTGCTTTTAAATCATCTGGGTTAGCAGGTCCAGGTTCCAGATCAGTTATGTCCCTTTTCCCCAGCTTTCCTGCCTCTCCCTGTCTCGCAAGGCACAGAACTTCCGGTAGGACCTTGAAGTACGACCTTAGGGAAGGAGTGATCTTGGGCTTCGCTGCTAAAAAAGTGCCCTTAGACCTAGTTGATTTGGTATTCTTTTTTTTGACTTCCCCAAATAAAAAGGTTGAAGTATTTTTCTTTTTGGTCTTTGACTTTCTCTTAGTGCTGCTATTGCCGTTACCTTCCCCAGTACTATTAATCGTGGTATTGCCAACACTTTCCGTACTTGTGTCCAGACTGCCCTCCCGTCTATTCAAATGTGCCTGGTTAGTGTCCTTCCCGGCAGACTTAACTTTTGCGAACCCTCCTCCTCCCCTGCGTCTTTTACCCTTCTTGATACACATACTGTTGCCCAGGGGAGAAGCAGGAGCAGAAGCAGAAGCACGAGCAGAAGCCAGGACAGGGGGATTTAAGATAGCTGGAACGCGTCCTACCTGGATGTGGGGCACCCTGCCAACCAACAAACTGCCACAAGCCAGGGGCTGCTCTACCGGGCCCCCCTGCGACGGTGCTCCGACGTCTCCAGTGCCCTCCTCTCGGCCGTGCTCACTGCTTCCGTCGGAACAGTCGATGCTCTCCAGTTTGGCCGATATGCCCCTGGTGCTGCCCCTGAGGAGACCGCGGGCCGCTACTCTCCGGCTTCTCCTCAGCTGCAGCGCCGCCGTCTCCCACTGTGTTAGGCAGGGAGGAGCGGAAGCCGGGCCGGGACCAAGAGCCGCACCGCCCCCAATACACATCCGCCGAAAGCCGACCGCGGAAGCAAACAGGAGCGGAGCTCGGACAGGTCACCCAGCAGCCGCCCAAAAAAGGGAGCGCCTCAAAAAAAAAAAGAATGCCCCGATCAAAAGGTAAGCTGTCTTTCCCACATTGACCACGTAGAGCCCCTCAGTATTCCGCACTAGACGCGCGTTCACATAGCATGAGGACAGGCGGGACCTCCAGGTGCAGCGGCAGCTCAACTTGCTGCTGCCATGTTCTCCAGTCTTTCCTGGTTTAGATTTTCACATCGTGCCAGCGCCTCTTGGCCTCCTCCATTGGCCTCCTCGACACTACGGCTGCATTCAAGGTAGTCTGATTGTGGTTCAGTTACTGGTTGTGTTCTGTCACCTCATTGACGCTGGTCTTGTTTTCCTGCCGACTGCACCCCGTCTTCCTCTCCCTCTTCTCCTTGGCCTTCCCTGACCCCATTGTTCCTGGCTGGTGGTCTGTGGGGCTTGTGGGGTTTGCGTTGGCCTCTGCGCTCGGTCAGGGTGCATCCATGTTGCTACGCACTTTGGCTTCTTTCTGGTGTGTTGTTTTTGTTGCTTTTATAGTGCATTTTCCCACCAGACGCGTTGGATTTGCAGGCCTGCCGCTGGTTTTCGCTGCTTTTTGTATCGCGATTGGCCTCATCGCAGCTTTTTGAGCGTTCGTGTTTCGTATTTTGACGGCGTGGCGTTGATTTTAACGGGGTCAGTTGACGCCTTATCTGGTGACTATCACATGCTACCGCCGTGTTGCGAATACCTGGTTAACACAACGTAAATTCCCCCGATGGACTGCAAAGTTTAGGGTTGCGTTAAGTAACTTTTGCGATGGTTATCACACGTTCTTGAGAATATACCCTATATTTTCCTCTGATACAATGTAAACCTCTAGACAAGTGAAAGATCCACCCGAACAAAAGTTACAATGTAGAGTATTGCTTTTCAGAAAGAAATAGAATGTATTCCTGCGCTGCTTTCCAGAAGCGTTTAGTGTTTGCACAAGCCCATTTCCGCCCCTGTGGTGACAGAAGTGATCATTGTCAGAACAATAACTAGGTTTGAGAGTGCAATAAAATCATAATTTGGTTTGAAGTTGTATAAAGGTATAGACAAAACTCAGGTTTGTGGTGAGCCTAAGTTTGGCCTTTCTCTATGTAACCCAATATTTTGCAGATATAACATGTCTGGAATATCCCTACATTGGTGGAATGTCCTACTGCAGAGACCCCCATGCGTAGGGTGGTTTATATTTCTTCATAAGATTGATGAGAGAGTCTTAATGTTATGACGAGGAGGAAAAGCCAATCATATTAGGATATATCAAAGAAGTTAACCCAATGGCAGCCCAGGCACACAGGTATCAGGACAGCCTTAGTTCTGGAGAAAAATGCGAAGGACATACAGAAGGAGAGATACGAGCATCAATTAGAAGCAAGTGAGACACACAAGAAAGCCAATAATAAGCAGTGGGCTGACCCAAAGTCCACTGTAAGTGTTGGTATTGTTCGCAATAGGTCTCTCATCACAAAACAGGTAAAGCTGCACGTAGGCCAGACTTAAATGAAAACGTCGGCTTACAAAGGGCATTAGGACTTGAGTCACTCAGCATAAAGCCAGAGACTCAGTAGAGCCTCTGGGTATTAACAAAAAGCACGTAAATACAATATAAAGACTTAGGGGCAGATTAACAAGCTCCTTGCGCCTCCTTGCCCCACCCTTGTGTCACTTCTTTTGACGCAAGGGCGGCAACATTATACCTGCGTCAGGTATAATGTATGCAGGAGGGTGTTCCCACGCAGGAAGGCCTCGTAAAAGTGATGCAGTGAAATCTACGAGATTTCACTGCGCCACTTTTAGGACGCCACTGCGGCAAAACCTTATGCCTGCTTGAAGCAGGCATAAGGAGTGATGCAGTACAGTGAGTATAGGCCTCAAAATACATTGCTGGAGTTGCGTCGTGCTTGCGACACAACTCCAGCAATGCGTGGCTTTTGGGCCAACAGATGCGTCAGAATTTCTGACGCATCTATTAATCCTTGCACCATAGAGCACTGTATTAGTAAATACAGCGCATCCATGATGGCACAGGGATATTTGATGCTGGCGCAAGGAAACTGACGCATCTATGCAGATGCGTCAGTTCCTTGTAAATCTGCACCTTATTGCCTCTTTCGGTATAGCAGTGAATGACTTTGAAGACTGAGCTCTGTCGAACCCGACGTCTGATTCCAAAGTGCACAGTGTTGTATATCCACCACCGCATGAAGATCTGCTGTCAATATTTATATGGCTATGGTTTTGGCAACGGACAAGTTACTGAAGGAAGCTTTCCACCAGCACAGGTTTTCTTAGTCCCCCTTGCACTCACCCTTCCACTGCACACCCTTTGCCAGCGACTGCGCTCCGCCTGTCACTAACACACTGTTTAATTAAAAGTTTCCAAGGGAGGCTTGTCCAAATGGCGGCAGGAGGTGTGAGCGTCAATCGCGCGGGAACAGTGTAGGCCTTTCACGATCGTTTTTACAGGAGCGGCCGGAGCGTTGGCGCGAGGCGGCCTATACACTGACGGCACTAACCTGCCGTCAGAGTGTGGGGCCAGCGGGGAGCTCCCGGGCCACAGAGCTGCTCTTTATTAAGTTTACGGAAAATACACATATTTGGGACACATTTCCATTACACGCTCATGTGTTTCTGAATGACCGTATTTTCCTTGACGAAATTGAAAGGATGCACGTAGTTTAAAATAACAGGCATACATCCTACGCGTGACATTGGAGAAAGTGTGTAACTGATTGGTGTCAGCGCCCCCCACATACAGGTGAAGTAGAGGGTTTGTGATTAGTATGTGATGCTGAGCGTGTAATTGTGTATGGACGAGAATCCCCTTTATCATTCAAGCCTCACCTGTAGTGTCATAGTATTTTTGACCAAATAACACGTGGTGTCTGGCAGGACCTAAAGTAAAATCAGATAACATGACAACTCTGTAAAGCCAGCAGGGCAGAAGCAGAGTCACCACTCACCACCACCCATGCAGTTGCAGCCTTATAATGAGGTCAACCCTCCCCCACTCCTATCCGACGCATGGACTGGCCATGTGGCTGACTGTGCTTCTGACCATTTAGCAGCAACGCCTTTTTGAGAAAGTCCCCCAAATTCCTGCCAAATCAATTTGACACGAAAGACCAGGAAGTATATTGTTTAACGTTTCAAATAATGCACTATGAGGCTTTGACATACGAAATAATAGATTGAGCATTGTCTCACAACCAGGGGCATAGCATGGCCAGTAAGACATGGTGGGTTTCGGGCGTGTGGAGGGAAGAAGGGGGGAGCTTCAGATTTCCCGACAATCACGCTGTCATATAATTTTAAAATACATTATAGGACAAGCAGGCTGCATGAGATGGGAATAAGGGTCAGAGGAAAGGGAAAAGGATTGCCAATTGGTATGAGTGCTAAGTGAGAGAAACACAATATTTTGTAAAATCAAACTTTTTTAGGACTTCTAAAACATAGATGAGAGAGAGTGTGTGTTTGTGTTCTTGTCAGTGTGTGCATGAAAAAATCCCAGGTGAAATCCAACAGACACCTCACTGCACCCGACTGAAAGCACCTGTACCCAATTATTCATCATAAAATACATTTATTAGAGGGGGGTAACACCCCAAACAGCCCGCTGAAGCGACGCCCCTGATTACAACAATGCTTTGTTCATTTCTGGGCTCCACAATGGAAGCTGGAAGGAAAACTCGGAACTCGACATCTCTCGAACAAAGCTACTAAGGCTGTTCCGTCCTGGACCCTTTATGTGTACATTAATGGCCTGAATATTTAATGTTAATCTTCAATAATCTTAATACCAAAACCCAAGCTGTATCCTTCTATATGAAATATATGTATATGGCACAGCTAATATAGGGGTTCTACACATGGCTGCCCTTGGAGACCCAATTCCCCTCAGTACGGAAGCTCCTCTCTTCTTATGGACTCGGACTCGTCAATGTAGTAAGAGTGGTTGGTCCCTTTGGGAAGCCAAAATGTGTGTTCGGGTATCAAAATTGGACACTGAAACATACCCCTGGAAAACAGTGTCAATAACCCCAGAAGTAAAACATTCTCCTGCCTGCCAAGTCCAAATTCCAATACCAAACTCCTAGCGGGCTCTTCAAGACTAGAGTTGTCAAACTGGAGTCACTGGATTGGAGTTTACAGGATACTGCATCGTAGGCGAAGAAAAACAGTTTCTATTTTGTGTTTAGGTCTTGCCTACAGACAGCCTTATCCCTGTGTTGGCAAACAGGACTCTTTCATTTGAGTGTTACTTAGAAAGGTTATTGTGTCTGCCCCTCCTCGTGATTCAGCAGAGCTCTCATTTATCCCAGTTCACTGCTCCTGATTCAATGTCTCGCCTTCTTTTCCTGTATTAGTCTTGGCCAAGAAGAATTTTGCTCTCACTTTGTTTTTATTGGTAGCATTTTATACTTCTTCTGCTGATGTCAGAGCCTTGCATTGCATTGCATGTAAGACTGTTTTCTCTCCCTCTACCTGCCCCTCCCTACTTTTACCCTCTTGCGTTTGGCACCTCTCTCTCTCTTTTTTGTTTAAATCTGTTTACTGCTTTTGTGCTTTTTTTCTAATAACAAAAATGCCAAGAACAAATTATACAGTAGCAATGCCAGTTGACAAGGATACATTTGGCAAGAGCAACATTGACAGGACAGGCTGCGTTGTTAGCTACGTATTGCAGGGGCCTAAAGCACCCCACACAGTACCTGTAGAATCAGTTCAGAAGTAACAGGCAGAAGGCATACATGTAGCCCGTGAAAATGAGCGCAGCAATACAATTGAGATACTCCAGCAAGTGAGGGCTTATATTGTTCACAGATTAGCACCCCTCTCTCTTTATAATTTATTAGCCCCCCAGCACCCGCATGCGCTCCACCCCTTTCTGCTTGAACCACCATCAGCCACTGTCTCATCAGGCGATCAGCATTAAATAGAACTAAACCATTCCAATCATGCTGACCGTCAGAGCACATAGGCACACATGCGTGGTGGTGATCCAGCGCCTGTCCAACCCTCTTACCATTGTTTTTAAAAAAAAATGCTTTAATTGTTTTATTTAAACGTTTACAGTATTACATCAACACCTTGCGATAGATAATCACATTGGCTAGCTGCAGTACAGACCCATATTGGGTGCTTGACGCACAATGAAGATCACAACTAGGCAAATAATGTAAAATAAGCATACAATAATAGACGGTAGGATTATGCGCATTTTAGATAAATATTATTGAATTCCCAAGGACTCACCCGATCTCCTCCCAACACATGATAGTCCCGAACAAAAACAAATCTATTCAATAATTATCAATTCTAATTATCAGCGGCTCCCCCGTTTCCTTTCGCACAAGGTATTGCTGATATAGCTCCCAAAAGCCCTTTGGTCGATTCTGGGGAGGCGGTAGCTCATTGTAGACTTCTGACTGTGATTATGTCTTTGGACCAGTCTTCTATTCTTTTTTTTTTTTTGAAAACTCTTTTTATTGGCATTTGTAATAAAAACATTGCATACATCATCACATTTGGAAATGCAGTAGATGTGGGCCCGTAGGCAGGAGCGCACAGACGCTTCCTATGTGGTCAGCGGAACTCGCAGGCCCAGGGTATGTTGATCCCCGCTCTGTCTCTGAGTTATAAACAGGCCTCCGAGGCCTGTGCCGGGGCCTAGCCCACTAGTGTTCACTAGGGACGCCGCGCCATGCGGGGGCTACTAAGTGTATCTGTATCCCCTTTGTGGTGTATCATATAGGTCAGAGAATTGCAGCCACCTGGTAACTATCAACGAACTGGGGGTATGTAAATTGGGGAGTGCACCATATCTTGGGTTATAAACAGTATGAATCTTACGTCGGAGAGCTGTGCCATAGCTTGTCATAGTGTCGGGGTTTCGCAGGCGCGGAGGAGGGTTGGGGGAGGGGGTGGAGGCGGGAGCAGTGATCATTGTCTATGTGTGGGCCTAACGAGGGAACAGTTGCAGTCCGTGGTCAGGGCCCGCCGGGTGCCTCGGTCTCCTGCGTGCCACCCTGGGTGGGCTCCTGAGTCGCGAGGGTCCCCGGGGAACCGACCGTTCGCGGGCCCGCCGCCGTTAATGTTTCCTGTGCGAAGGAGTGCATCAGCATCGCCCAGGGCAGGGAAATCGGGTGTTTGCGATGTCCCTGGGCTTCTTCCGTTCTAAGTAGCGTTTCCTCCGCCTTGCCCCACTTCTTGACTGCACCCACCCATGCCGCTAAGGGAGGTCCCTCTGGTGTCTTCCAGTGCTTTGGACCAGTCTTCTATAGTTGGAAACTTGGCCCTTAGCCCAGCCCTTAGCCCTTAGCCCTTAGCCCAGCGCATTGCTATTGCTATAGCAGCCCCATCGCAACTAGTTGCCTGACCGCTTTGCTCAGTTTTTTGTTGTATCCCAGCAGAGCGAGTAGTGGATCCGGAGTAAGTGAGAGCCCTGTGACCTCACGCAATGTGCAGAAAACCTTATACCAAAATTCTGCAACCTTTGGGCAATACCAGGCAATATGTACCGATACAGTCTCTCTGGTGTTTAGGAATTTAAAATGGATGAGGCAGTGCCTTCCATTTAGCGATATGTTTTTGGCCATTTCACAGCAATACCGCCAAATATTGTCATATATAATAATGCCGAGATCACCTTGCCAGTCTAGGCTAGCTTTGATTGAGCGTGTCCTCTTAGTCTCCTGCAACATATTATAAATGGTAGTCGCTATCTTAGAGGGGGAGGAGGAAAGCAGCAAGAAAGAGAGGGGTAGTAGCTCCGGCAGCTCCTGCATATCATCCCCAAGCAATTCCTGCAGGACATGCCTGACCCTATAGTAGTGATATCGTGTAAATGTCCTTCGATCTCAATGTCTGCCCACTTGCGGACCACTCCTTCCAGAAACAGATCTCCCATCTTAGTAATGGTAATTTTTTTCAATGCTAGTATATCTTCCTTCTCTTTGCTAACTGTGAGCCAGTGACACCAGTCTAAAGGCATCAAGGATGAGTACATGAGTGCGCCTGCCTGTCTGTTTAGTAAATCATGCCAAGCATGAACCGAAGAGTTAATGTCCAGTATGCCAGATCTCCTAGAGGGGGCATGAAACAGTTTCTGAGGAAGAGTGTAAGGATCTGCTCCCACCCCCTCAATTTGTAAGTGCGGAAGATTCTGTGAGCTGTGTACCCAGTAGTATGAATGGGAACACTGTTCTGTTTTATAATATAACTCTAAGTCTGAAGCATTGCGGCCGCCCATGGAGTAGGGCAATGTTAGTATTTCCTATTTAACTCTATGATGCTTCCCAGCCCAGGCAAGCTTTATTAAAATAGTACAGAGGGTTTTAAACAATTGTTTCGGGAGTAGCATCGGGAAGTTTTGAAACAGAAATACAAACCTGGGTAGAACTATCATTTTCATGAGGGAAATGCATCCCATCAATGATAGTGGGAGACAAATCCACTGATCGACATCATCTTCTAATTTGGAGATAGTTTTCCCATAATTCTCATTAAATACCAAGTCTGAATCCATGTGCACTTGGATACCTAAATAGCGAACAGGACCCGTGGACCATTGTAATGGGAAGTCCAGCTCAATTGGTGACATTGAAGGGGGCAGTGGAAAAATAATGGATTTAGCCCAGTTGACTTCTAGGCCTGACATACCACCGAACTGCACTACCTCGGTTAGCACTGAGATTCGTTATCGCCTCTCGGACATACACCAGCATATCATCAGCATACGCTGATATGATGAGGCGATACTTTGGAAAGTGAATTTCTCTATGTCTGTGGTATTCTCTCAGTGCACATGCCAATGGCTCTGCCACAATTGTGTATAATATCGGGGACAATGGGCAACCCTGCTGGGTGCCTCTCGTGGTTGCAATAGGAGATGTCACTGTATCGCCACCCTAATTCTGGTGACTGGGGAGTTATATAAGACTGACACTAGTTTGAGGAAAACATCCCCCACACCAACTCTTTGTAGATCTGCTTTCGTAAATGCCCAATTTACTGAATCAAAATCCTTCTCTGTGTCGAGGAAGATTGCAGTGGCTCTAACCTCTGGATTTATATGTTGTATGGCTCCAAATATGGTTCTAAGGTTATATGTTAAACTGCGCCCCGGGACAAAGTCCACTTGCTCAGGGCCGACTAGTACTGGAACTATCGGTGCAAGTCAGTTCGCTAATATTTTGGCAAAAATCTTGGTGTCCACGTTCAAAAGTGACAAAGGCCTATATGAGGAGCATTCATTCGGTGGTTTTCCCGGGTTCAGCAGGGTTACTTTCAAGGCTTCTCTCATTGAGGGTGTCATCATATCTGTTTCTACCATCTCCTCAAATAGCGCTACTAAATGTGGAATGAGTAATTCTTTAAATGCTTTATAAATGGACACTGTAAGTCCATCTTGGGTAGGAGTGCTGCCATCACGCATAGTGCTAAGTGCAGACCTGATCTTGGCAGGATCAAGAGGGCCCATAAGATGCTCCCTGTGTTTATTAGTGAGCCATGGCATTTGTATGTGCTCAAGATAGTCTTTCATAGCTGCTTCGTCGGAGACCAACTGGGAGCTATCAAGTTCCGTGTAGTATCTGTGAAATCTATCGGCAATCGCTGAAGGATCGTGTAGCATACTACCATCCTCGGCTCTTAGTTCAACTATTGAGCTGGCTTCCCTCCTGTGGCATTGCATGGCAGCAAGAACAGAACCAGGACACTCGCCCTCACCATATGTCCTAGCTGTAGCGTATTTGCCCATGTGTTTCACCTCATCATCCGCCACCTCCTGAAATTCTTCTAGGGTCTTTTTCAGAGCTACAAGGGCTTGGGCATCCCCCTCATGCCAGTGAGCATGTTCCAACCGATTCAGCTGTCCCTCAATAGTCATCAGACTGTTGCATAAGGACCAAAGTACTCTCGCGTGTATAGAGGTGGCCACCTCTAATGAATACCTTAAATGCCTCCCACACTGTAGAAAAGTGGTCAACTGAACTGATATTATCACTAAAGAAGTTTTCAATGGAGGAGGCTAAATCTGCCTTAAAGACCGAATCTAATAGGGAGTATGGGGGAAATCTCCATGTGAAAGGCGCGCTCTTCTTTGGAGGAACATCTATGTCTGTTAGTACCGGGAAGTGATCAGTAAATGTGCGGCGGAGCAGATTGCAAGTGATAACTCGGGAAAAAATCAATCTGGAGATTAGCCAATAATCGATTCTGGTGTGAGTATTGTGGGGTCAGAGTACTGGGTGAATCTTTCTGTGTCAGGGAATCTCATACGCCAAACATCCAAGAGACCCATCTGTTCACTAATGTCAACTATAGCTCTAGCAGCCGCAGAGGGCAGCGAGGAGGGCCCTTAGAGCAGTCTAGGGATGGGTCAAGGGCACAGTAAATATCACCCCCTCAAACCTGTGGTAGGTCAGGTTTTGTCAGCAAGCGAGCTGATAATGCATGGAAGAATAGTGGATCACCCATCATAGTTAGGACCATAAACGCTGGCTATGTGACTGTTCAGTCCTTCCTTGTGGCACCTGGAGATCGCATATCCACCATTAGGGTCTATGTCCATTTCTTCAAGAGTGATACCCGAGTTAACTCACGTGAGCACGCCCCTCGCACGTGTGGTGAATCCCGCTGCGTTGTAGTGTCCCTGCAACCACTTGCAGGTAAGCATGCTGCTGTTAGGAGGTAGGTGTGTTTCCTGTATTAATGCAACCTCCACCTGATGTTGCTTAAAATATGCTATAACTTTGCGCAGCTTCCTGAAGTCGTTGAGACCCCTAATATTGCAGGTCAAGAATCTGAGTCTGTTCTGAATGTCATGCGGTGTTGTGCTAGAAGCCATATAGTCCGCTATGGAGCCCCAGGCTCCTCCCTCTCCCACTGCAACGCTAGTCAGAATGGGGCAACATGCGCACATCGTCTGTGTACTATAAATTTACAAACAATAACACCCCACCCACGCTATGCAAGCCCCAACTTAGCATAGTCGGCACATTACCCACCCTCCTACAACTAAACATTACCAAATTTAGAGTGATTAAAAACAACAGCTTCCTTACTATCATGTGAGTAACACACAGGGGCGGATGTCGCCAGAACAACTCAACATCTCTTAGATGGTTAAGACATTTTGGAACATCTAAGACACTTTGCAGTCAGAACAATACAGGATTATAACTTGAAATTGCTAAAGAGATCAAATCGATGGCCCAATACACAACAATTAAGTCTATGTATCTGAGGCAGTAAGGCGAGGGGAAGGTAAATAAGATAGCACCTGTGACTGTCTATGATAGTGATTATTTTACCTCCAATGCATCATCACCTGCCTTCAAACAGTCCGTGTAATGATGCAGAATAACAACATGTACTCCCCTTAAGTCATCACCCATCCCATCCCCTGAGCCATATCACCTTACCGAGAGATAGTTTAATGGCTATTGGGTTACCATATTTTGCAGGCAGGCATTGTGCCCCTGACACAACAGAGCTGAGGATCTCCAGAGCAGTTCAATGAACAAGGTTACGAGATAGAGTTATTGTTCATCACTGTCTGGATCGGTTCCTCCCTGAGATGCAGGAAAGCTGGAGGTTTCTTTGCCAGGTTTTTCATTTTCCCTTTCCTGTAATAAGTGGAGTACCTGCTTAGGGTCCGTGAATATATGCGCTTTCCCATCAACTTGGATACGTAATTTAGCAGGATACATCATGTTATAATCTAAGTTTAAATTCCGGAGCTTCCTCTTAATCGGCAGAAACTGGCAGCGGGCCTCCTGCACCTGCTGTGTAAAGTCAGGGTACAGAGACACGCCATGCCTTCATAGCACAACAAGTGTAGCTCTCTAGCCTTGCGTAGGGCAGTGTTTCGATCCCTATAATTAAGTAGTCTGGCTATGATGGGCCTCGGGGTCGCAATGCCGGTTATTCTAATATTGTTGCGCCTAGAGCGCACTTCCAAATCCTCTGCCCTGGCTTGCATGGACTTCAGCACTTTGTCCATCTTAGCATGGGCATGACCTCCCGAGGCTACAACGTCTTCTGCTTCCGAGACCCTTTTTTCAACAACATCCATCCTTTCTGTATGTTTGTCTAGGCGCTCCGACATTCTATCTATTCAGAACGATAAGGCATCAATCTTGCCATCAATTTTGGACACGCTATGATGCATCGCTGCAAGGATTTGCTTTAGGTCCGGATCTACTGTAGGGTCGCCTGTCTCCAAACCGGTCTCCGAAGCATTTTATCCATATCCTGCTGCCTTGGTGTCTGGCGAGGCTCGAAGTGCAACTTTGACTGTGATTTATCTGTTCTCCCCATAGTAAGATTGATCTAGTCACCTCGATTACGGAGCACAGCAGCAAGGGAAAGGAAGGGGAGCGCCCGGACGTCTGATTTTAATATCTGGGAGCCCCCAACTCAGCAATCCCACCAGGCGATAGGGGAGACCAGCCGCTTATATAGTAACAGTAAAGCAGGATTACCCCCATGAGTGCCTACTCAGGCAAGTGGGACCAGACTTATCAGACCTACCCAACTCTATATTGCTGTCCCCCCCACACTACCCGCGGAACATCTTTGCAGGGGGAGGGTGCGCCACCATGGCCCAAGCTCTATATCCAGTTCCCAGGAGAAAAGCAATCGCCGCACCACTTTCCGGGAGGATACCCAGAGCGCGGCTTTAATTCAGAAGGGAAGGGTTCATGCTGCGCGTAGTGCAATACGTGCAGATCAGGACAGGCAATCTCTGTGTCTCCCTGCCTTTTGATTTCTGTCCTTCGCCTTCTTCTCTCCACTTTCAGTTGCCAATTTCCCTCCTTTTGTGCAGAGTCTGCAACTGTAGGCCTTACCGTTATGTCCCAGTACAGCTCCAGAGGCCTCAGCGCTGACGCCGCGGCTCTTCACCACCGAAGCTCGCAGCAGAGGTAGGCGATCATCCTCGGGCCCTCTCAGTTTGCAGGATCCAGCAGGTAGGGGCACCAAAGAGGGGCATAAAGCGACAACACATCCCTGCACATCTCCCTTAATGGCCGAGTCCAGCCTTCAAACATTTGTAAAGAGCGACGGCCCATTAACTGTTTCGCTAGGCTTCCATGTTTGCTAGTGTAGCCGGGCCGTCGCCTGCCGCAGATTGGGATTCCAGGCCTTATCGCATAGGCAGATCCACCTCCAGTCACAACTGTTGTGGCTTGCGAAGAGTCAGCAGCCAGGGAAGGTCAACGGTCTTGCTAAACTCAGCGAGCACCGTAGGGGGATGACTTTCACAGGGCCGAGCAGCTCCTCCTCGCTCCACCTCCTGTAGGCCCTATGGAAGGTAGCGTGGCTTGGTAGCTTGGTGTCGGGATCTACAGGACCCCAGTTCATTGAGGAAAACATTTCTCGTGGCACACTATCGTCTCTAGAGTGCACCTCAGGGCGGAATTACCAGCAACAGAGCGGCTGGAAAGAAGGATAATGCAGGATAGTTCACCGGGCTTGCAGAGCTCACTTAAGCTGTGGCCATCTTGGAGCCAGGCAAGGTCCGCCTCCCTCTTACCATTGGTTATCCAGTGGATCTTTGTTTGCCACCCAGAGGTGATGGGAGTTAGCACTTGATCATAAACATTTTAATTAACAGTGTAAGCCATTTGGCAACACAAAAGGATCAGGATTCGGTAAATAAAGTCAAGAGTTTTATGACAGGTTAACAGTCAGGTTAATGTAAATTAATCTCTGTACCGTACTATAATTATACAGAATAACAACTGGATAGCCAAACCTCCTAAAGAAGTTCAGGCACATCAGTATGAGACAAACAAGAAGTTCAGTCACAGAAATACAAAGAGTTAACAGCAGAATCTGATGATCAGATGGTCTTTGATCGTTTACCCTAACATGAGAAATATCTAAAGTCATCCAATTTTTAGTCTAAAACAAATGAGGATGGTTAAGTCTAAGAAAATCTCAAAAAGTTGGGGAAATCCACAAAATGTTGCGGGAAGGTGTTAGCATTTTCAGAAGCGCGGTCAAGAGTCTTCTAGGGATTAGGGAAATAAGTATTAGCCTAAGCCACACTTCAGCAAAGAATCAAAAGGGTAAGCAGAGAGGTCTGTAACTTTCAAAATCCAAGGGAAAAGTGGCCAACATCAAACTATGAGAACACTAGTTAATACCACACACATCTTTGGGTGACACCTATTGATCAGACCATCAGGAGCCCCATTGTCCTGTTGGAATAGGTGAATACAATGTCAATGAATACCATGATACGTGCAGGCCCGACAACGGCAATACCAATAAATGTAATATCACCGTATGCCCGCATAACAGTGTCAATACTCATAAATGCATTGTCAGTGCATGCCATAATCTATGCCCGCATAACAGTGTTGATACTGGCAGTAACAATGTCAATATATGCCATCATCCATGCACGCATAACAGTGTTGTTACCAGTAGAAACAATGTCAATGTATGCCATGATCTAATCACGCATAACTATGTCAATATCAGTAAAGCAAATGTTGATGCATGCTATGACAACTGTATGCACTATTTTGAGAATGTCGGTAAAAAAGGATATTAATGACCGCCATATTATTTTTAGAAGTTCTAATTAAATCATATCATCGCTGTCGGATTCACCCAAGGTGACCTCCTCATCAACCCAGAGTCATAGATATGTAGTCAGACAGGCCCTGCAACCCCTACCCTCGAGTGACATGTCATAAGTGGGGTCTTGCTTAGCCCAAAGACAAACATGCACACAGGGAATACCCTGATCGATCCCACAGATAGATAATTGCACCACAAATAGGTCCAAGAAAATTGGCCACAATAAAACACGTTTGGCCAAAGGCGCACGTTCCCCAAAAATACCACAAAGCTAGATGCCACATGATAGAAACACTCAGCCAATCAGGACACGACATTAACACCACACGTAGTGATCATGCGCTCCCCACACCAGACATCTGGGTACATACACACTGGCTTACACTAGCTCTCCCCGAGGTCGAGAGCCATGAGAGACCCAAACTTGATAATTAATGACCAAGATGCTTTTTCAAGAATGCAGAATTGTTTTTTTGTACCTCACAAGATGTATATATTGTCAGCTGAAACTTTGTACAGCAAGAGACTTTCTTCAGACGCACTATGTTGAGAATCTCCAGGCCGTTGCACTTAATTAAAACCAACTTGTTCATGTTTTTCCAAACACCTCTTGTCTTTTCAATTCTTTAAGGTAAATTCATATGTGAGCAACAGTTCTTTCCATTCTCACATTTTAAGCTGCAACATTAGCAGATTGTCCCAGGGCAGTCCTGAGAACAACATCGTCCTTGGGTACCTGGAGCTCCTCACAACATTGCTGACTAGAACCTGTCAGTTAATGCTCTGGCTCTCCATGTTGTTTGTCAAGGTCTTCATTTCAGGTTTTCTGTCGCTAGTACAGAGTTACATCTATTCTCAAACTAACATGCCATGTAAACAAACCTGCAAGTCACACAAGCAGAAATGGAAAACTGTTTTTTATGCAAAAAGAAATACAGGTCTATTCATGCTAACTTAACGTGTTAACTCAATTGTGCACATTTAATATGCATGTGCATATACAACTATAGATGAAATAAGAAATGTTGGTACATTAGATTCAGAATTAGATTCATGTTACATTTAAGTAAATGTGAAATAACAAGTGTTAATCTTAAACAAAAAGAGAGAGGGGCTCAGTATAACCCATAAGGAAATAGAGCGCCAACTTACTGAGAAGTAAAAAAAGTTTTTCCTTTTGGAAGAAACAATGTCAAACTCATTCAATCGCTCTACTCAGTCAGAATCCCCACATGAGGTCTAAACAGCATTGGACGGTGGATTTACAAGGAACTACTCCGTAAGGGTCGCAGGGGGAGCGATAAATCAGTTAGGATACCATTGGGTAACAGCGGGGATGACAGTGCAACGGAAGCTGTGTCATAGTTTGTCTCATGTAAGTGCTTGCTTTTGATTGTATTGTTATTGAATGATACAAAATGCTAATAAACATATATCTTAAAAAAAAAACAAAAAACAAAAAAATGAGGCCTAAACAGATCGCTCCAACCGGTGAAACACTTGCAAGCAAGAAACACCAATTGTATCAAAGCAGACTATTTATTTGCATCTTAAAATATTTTCATAGAAGTACAATCAATATAAAATATACATTTAATTTTTTTAAAAAAACAAAAAGACAAGAATACAGTTAAAAACACTTAACATATAATAATACAGGAGAAAAAAAGATAAAAGACAATAAACTTTGTCATATCGTTGTTAATTCAGACCCTCTATGGGCAACATGAAGTAGGGATTCTCTTCCCTATTTCCAATAGTTTGTTGGCCACTTCCAAATTTAACAAATGCACAATGCGTCGACGCGTTTCGGAGGCTTTCGCTGATTGTAGCCTCCTTCTTCAGGACAATAACTATTCGTTTCTCCTTATCCAAAAGAGTCACCTAATGCAGAGATAAAGCATTTCTTTACTTTAAAGTAAAACGTGTTCTCTGCATGCTACATTGCTCTAATTCATACTTAGTCCCTTCTAAATACATTATGGACATTCTTTATTAAAGGAAAGCTCCCACATAGTTGCTTATTGGGTATCATTTACTTTGAGGAGACAGCGGCTTCACCCTTTATATACATGTGTAACTCCAAATATTTTCAATTTGACACAAAGAAGCCTGTTTTTTAACCCTACACAATTTTAACATTTTTTGCATTGTAAGTGTTTCACTCACGTCCATCCCTAGTGCACATCACTGCTGCTATTCCACATCATACAATATTGTGAAGCACTCTCATACCATTCAATCACTCTTTGATAATTACGGAATAACTCACCTGTGCAAACGCACATGGGTGACCTATTTGTTGGATTAAAGTCTTGAGTGAGGTTGTGTCAATATTTCACAATTCCCCAAGCTGTCAAAAATAATATGAGGCAGTCAGTTAATTCTCAGGGGAAATCCTCCTGATTCAAAATCAATTACATTGTTTTAAATTTAAATTTATTATTTATTTTATTATAGGTCTAGACAGTACCTGTAGGGTAACTTGTAGGTATAGACAAATTAAATTCTTTGTTGCGTGATTTTTTGTCACTTGGTCATAAAACAATTTTCTATACAGTCCGGTTTACCCCTGTTGGGAGAGAAGTTAATTTAACTTCTACTCACTGCCTTTCAAGGGACATCATTCTTATTCTACCCAAGAATATTAAAGACTTCTTTACCTCTAGGTGTTCTGTATGTTGATTGACACCGTTATTCCACCATATGATTCGATAATCGTTCTACAACGGTGAATACCGCACCTTTAAAGGAACATTTTTTTATATTTAAGGTGGTTGCAAGGTTAAATAGTAAAATGCTGCCCAATGACTGTTGGCCCACTAGTGTCAATGCTCACCTCTTTACTGGGGGGCTGGTGGCATTCGAAATTCTTTTCCAACACCGGGTAAATGTCGCTCGTGGCTACATCGTAATGGGGACAAGAAAAGACACATGGTTCCTATCAATCTCGTGTTGGTCTTATACTCTCACTTTTTTACGCCTAGTTTTAATACTTGGTCCATGAGTTTCTGTTACGAACTCCTGCCCGCTTTCCATACTCTTACTGCAGTAGAAAGCAAGCAAAAAGCTCCAGTGTGGATTCAAAATGCCATCTGCATGGCCGCGCATTGCAGCAGAAGGGTGAGGTTGTGTTAGCAATAGTGAGCGAACACAAGTGTGACTAAGAATTACATTATGAATACCAATGTGAAAATATTAGTTCATATGTTTACATAAATCATTCTCATTTCTAAAGTAAATACATTTTAATAGTGTGTGGATGGTTTTTATAAAGTGTCTAAGGAGTATATATCATTTTTAATAATGTTAAGGCACACAGTATATATGATTCCTAATTCTACAGTGAATGCACTTCAGTGCTAAGTTCAAGTGCAACCCTTTACATTAATCACCTTAGGACACACAAAGTATGTAGTGCCAAGTGCTCATATAGGTTACGTATTTGTGAGCTGTTAGGGTGGAGCCAAACTTATGCTATTCCTTTTTTTTTTTTTTATTTTTTTTTATTGAATGCATATCCAGAATAAGTTAAATACAAATACAGACATAAGCATACCCCAAGGAGCTAACATTTTACAAAAAAAAACCCAAAAAAAAAGGCATATAGTAATACATACATTACGTACAGGAGCATAACTAATTCGTCCTCACATCTCTGCTCCATTTGGCAACGAGCGCCCAGATCTTCATGCCCCTAGCTCTTGCCTGTCTGCCTCTGCAGGCGTATATAGACATCTCTTGTTTATATATCCCAAGGAGCCTAGCAAGCCACATATGAAAGGTTGGTGGATCCTGATCTTTCCATCTTGTGGCCAAAAGTAGCCTATAGACCGCCGCCCGAGGAACATACCATATTTTTGTTCAGTATTGAGGCCCAGGGTGCTATCATGACCCAAGATCAACAGGGTCGGAGTTAACGCTGGTTTAAAGCCCAGCAATAATTCCCAGAAGCCCAAGAGGCCGTCTTTAAGTAAAGCCAGTTTATCACAACCATAAAACATATGGACCAGGGTGGCAGGGCCGGACCCACATCTAGGACATTTATCATCAGCCCTCATCCCCCATTGATGTAGTTTAGCAGGGGTAAAGTAACGATTGAATACCGTTTTATAGATTTGGGCTTTTAAATTTGATGTTAAGAAAATTCCAGCTGTTAGAGACAAGGTCATATAGATATCCACATCGGGGTTACTGAGGTTAGCTGCCCAAGCTGCTTCGGTTTTTTCCAAGTCGTCAGGGCTTTTATCAATGAGTATTTTATAGTAATCCCTGATTCTACTCGTTTCCCTAGTTACTATTTCTAATATTGGAACCTCCTCCATCTTGATCTTTGGCTTCCGTGTGATAAGGATATGTTTGATCTGTAGGAATTTAAAGTATTGATTATCAAGTATGCCAAAGACCTGCTGTATTCTAGGGAATTGAGCCTCTCGAACCTCTTGAACCCCCCCACAAAAATCGTCTATTGTACGGATCCCTTGTTTTTCCCACCTTTTCCCCAGATCATCATTTGCAAGGTGGGGCAACAGTGAAGAGTGCCATAGAGGGGTATATCTAGAAAATCTTGGAGTGCCCATAACCTTAGAAACCTGCTTCCAAACTTTCCATGAACCATAAATTACTTTGAACCGCACCTTTTTAAAATAGCTGGGTTCCAGTTGTTTCAGTAACACCCCAGAGGCTTCTCTCCCGAGCGAAAGTTCGTAAATTGTAGGTATATTTAAGCCCTGTGTTAATTCCTTATTGCTGTTAAACGATAGGAGAGTAGTAATCTGGAATAGAAAAGCTGCCCAATAATACTTCATAATATTTGGGACTGCGAGACCTCCCCTTTCCTGGGGTAAAGTTAGGTATTTAAGGCTTCTTCTGATCTTCCCATATTGCCAGATAAACCTAGAGAAAGTTGTTTCCAACATCTTCAATAGGTTATCGTCAACTGCCAGAGGTATAGAGCGAAACAAATACAGTATTTTCGGCAGTATAGTCATTTTTAAATAATTACCCCTCCCGATGATAGAGAGGTGGAGCCCATTTACCCTCCTTAAGTCAATCTCAATATTTCTGATCAGCGGTATAAAATTGATTTTACTAATTTCATCGACCTTGGCACTTATTCGCACCCCGAGGTAGACTGCAGAAATTGCTCTCCTGGGATCGACAAACTCAAGATTGTCTGTGCATACTACTATTGTTTTCCCGGAATTTAGAGCATAACCAGAAAAATGGCCAAAGGCCTCAGCAATTTCCCCAATTGCCGTGATTGACTCGGCAGGATCGGGAGTGAGGACAGCGATGTCATCGGCGTACGCCAAAACTTTTGTCTCAAATCCACTCGTACTTATTGGTGCAATACGTCTGGACTGCAACAATTTCTCAACTAATGGGTTGATGTAGAGGGCAAATAATATTGGGGAACATGGACAACCCTGTCTAGTCCCTCTTGAAATTTCAATATTGCCTGATACTCCCCCCATCAGTTGGAGTCTAGCTATTGGCTGATAATACATTGCCTTAATAGCCTTTACCAGGTGTGGGCCAAAACCGTTCTGCGCTAATATCAGCCATAAAAACTCCCACGACACCCAAACAAAGGCTTTTTCGGCATCGAGGAGGATCATGGCCATCTGACCCCCCGTCCCAGACATGATGTCGAAAAGAGAAACAACTCTACGAGTGTGATCCGTTGTTCCTTTTCCAGGGATAAAGCCATGTTGCCATGGGGAGACCAGATGTCCTATGACCCGCCCTAGCCTTATAGCCAAGATTTTTGAGTAAATTTTGATGTCTGAGTTTATCAGAGAAATCGGACGATAGGACGATGGGTTATCCAGCGGTTTCCCTTTCTTAGGAAAAACAACTATAGTAGTCTCCTTCCAAGACTCAGGGGGGTTCCACTATCTTGTACCCCCTTGAACAAGTCTAAGAGCAAAGGTATGATGGATGACCCCAAGATTTTATAAACCTCAAGGGGGATACAATCAGGGCCAGCCGCCTTTCCTGATGCCAGCGTTGACAAAGCAAGTTGGACTTCTTCGGCTGTAATTTCCGCCTCAAGCTCCTCACGCTCGGAATCGGCCATCCTTTCACCTAAAGTATTACCTGGGAACAGCCCTGCCATGCCTTGGACGACCTCTTCTCGAGTTTTATTACTGTCCTCTTGATAGAGAGCCTGGTAATATTTTTGAAACTCCCTGATTATATCTTCCTGATCAGTATAAACTTGATCCTCAATTTTAATCGATGTTATGGCGCTTGATGTTATCTTCTGCCTAGTGCTTAACTTATGCTGTTCCAGTGGCCATCGTTGAGTGATTGTTCTTAAAACAAAAGAAAAAGCATTTAAAGATGGCCACAGCACCTGCGTGCCCATGAACACTAGCCATATGGAATAAAAAACAAGCAGTGGCGAAGCCAGTAGGGCAAAACCTGCTTACTTTGCCAGTGCTCATTTAAATACTATTAACAGTCTTCATATAAAATCTAAAAACATTGTCATGAATAATTGTTGTGGAATTATTCATCCTCAGGTACATAAATACACAATGCACGTTATCTCTAGCTTAATTGTGTTACTTAGCAAAGAGGTAAGACACTTAAACACCATCTCATTTGTTCCATATGTTCACCCCTCGTTCATAAACACTCATATTCACTCAGTTCTGTAACTTGTAATAATCATTCACAGTAGTTGTGATAACAAGTTCAGATGTTCATATTCATTAGCTATGAAGTTACAAAATCAAAAAAGCATCCACAGTGGTATTTTAGTCCACTGTGTTATTTCCATGGCCTGTCACAGGGCATAAAAAAACCTTAAAGGGATCATCCAGTGTAGAGAAAAATCCCTAAAATCCTGAACCTCTAACAATCACCAGCAATAAATATTCTAGATTAGAAAATTGGAATGTTGAGAGCTCCATTCAAGGCAATGGAGCTGCTCCAGTCATGTAATGGCCGTAAAAGCCCACAGCTCCAACATTCCAATGTTTGTCTTCATGTTTTTCCCTTTTTAATTTACAACATTCTACCCTTAGTGGGTGGAATGTTCTAATAGCCTTATAGACCTTCTGCCTTGGTCTATACCGGTTGTTAAAGGCCCTCTCCCTCTTAATAGGTCCTTGCCTGCGGCTTGGGCATACAACTAGTGTTGAGGGACTTTAACCACCGGTCTAGGCAACAGTAGCATACTATAAGGCTATAGTATTATTTTGTTTAGTGATGTCTGCTGGATTTTGGAGATGTATTGTGACATTATTCCAAGATGGCTTCTTTAAGCGTCCAATTAGAAAACTCATCCAATTACCAAGCAATGGCAGAGTTCAGGTGTGTCCAATATTATGTGCTACATATGCAAAAGCCATCATGGATCTCTAACTGAGAGCTTTTACATCATACAATATTTGGTTTCGAAGAGTGTGATAATGCATTCTCTATTCTTAGACCAAAGAAGATGAGTGTCGTCAAGGTTTATCGAGAGCCATGCTACAAGGGTATTTTATTTTGGAAAGTCCGTGCACTCCTGTTTCTAATGTACTGCTGTATATACCAAAATGTTTCACTATTGTGTGTACTTTCCTGGTGTTACCGCTCTGGTCATGCGTAAACTTTTCATAAATTGCAAGACGTCTCCTTTCACCTACACTCAGTCCCAGGCAAAGTTATGGCTATTCCATTATCTTTCAGTAAGCATTTCTATACCCTAAATACAGACTTAGTGAAATAAGGTTAATCGTCCTCTGGCATGGGCAGAATCCAAGGGGCATTGCCTCAATCACAGAAGCCAGCCAAGGCCGACAACCATCCATTATTACAGGCACGTCAGAATCCAAGAACCCTTGCTGAGTTCCCGTCATCTCACAGATGTAAGGAATGGGACGAGGAAGATGGATAAATAGGTAATATAGTATCCCATTTGCATTTGCAGCTCATTTGCATTTTTTGCTCTATTCTGCGATGCTTCTGTATCCAAAGCCTTGAGCCCTTTGTCTCTGAAGTCCAATGCCCTACGTGAGATGGCACTGCAGATGGTGCCAGTTCATGTGGCGTCTTCATTTTGAAGAGTAATCCCACTACAAAAGTGGAGGCAACTTAGGGTCCGTGTTACCTCATACTTAGTGCACCAAGAGAGGTAAGAAGCATGGGAGAACTGACAACATTTCAGAAGACAAGGGTTTGTTTTGAGGCTGGGTTTGACTTGTGAGTCCGGATGTACAAGTGCACTTCACAGAGAAGAGTGCAGTTTGAATGGCATGACTCTCAATTGAGATGTGTGATGGTGTGTAGATCTATCACTTGTGGCTGGAGCCGGTCAGGGAGATTTGTGCGATACATTTAAAGGGACTCTGGCATTTGTTGATGTCCAATGTTGTTTTCTTCAACTTCCATGGGCGTTGTGCAGTGAAAATTTGCCACAGCCACCTTTACGGAATCTCTTTTACTGAGGTATTTAACAGTCGCTCAGTCCATATATTACAGCGATGTTTCTTTAATCTTCTTCGGTCGCCAGAAAGCTTTTCTTTGCCTTCTACATCTTTGTGTGCATCATGAAGCATGGTGAGCTATATGTTTACTAGCCTGTTTATTTATACTTGAGGCACTATCTACAGCTATATGGAGAACAGCGCTTTTTTAATATTCATTTTCTTACATGGAGATTTTCACATTAGTGCTCCTGTATTTATCAGCTGTGGGAAATACTTGGTGCATATTTCTACCACTATAGACTTAGCTATTTCCTGCACTCTACCTGTGCTTATTTGTTTTTGTGTGTATGGAAAGGACAAAGAGTTCAAGAACAAGGTACAGTATCCATGCTTCCTAACAAGTACTTCCCCATATTCCACATTGTAGTAGGATGGAGCCCTCGATGGATTGAATACCAAAGCAGCAAGAGGCTGCCAATTTGTCACCTAATTTCAGTGCTCTGCCTAATGCTTTGACTGGCACTAAATCTGGTGGGAAAGGTGTCACTTATTCGCTCACATCAGCTCATAAGAGAGTTAAAAACACACCCTGCCCAGTCAAGTTTCTAATGCCTGTCTCCATGGAGATTCTATTAGATGACAAAATGGCACGGTTGGATAACAGTGTCACTGAGGTGGAATGTAGAGTTGGTGAATTGCAAAACGTTACCCGAGAGTTCAAGCAAATTCAAGCCGAAGTCACTCAACTTAAAAAGCAAGCTGAAGACCTCGAAAATCGCAGTCTCAGAAACAACCTCTGTATTTATAGGTTGGTGGAGAGTTTTGGAGGCTCAGGTCCTATTGTGTTTTTTCAGCACTTTCTTCCCAAAATTCTAGATGTGCGTCCTTCTCCCTCCCTCAACATACAAAGAGCACACCAACTGGTTCGTAGTATTCATACTTCCTCACAGAAACTCAGAGGAGTTATACTCTATTTCCTGGAATATACAGATTTATTGAACGTTATCAGAGTGGGTAAGGCTAAAGGTCGAGTTACTTGGTCTGGTTTCAACTTATATTTTTCACAACATCTGGCATAACCATTGGGATCCCGTCAGGACTGGAATAGGTAATGAAGGCGGGCGGATAACCTTGACAAATGTGTGACTACAGGAGTCCGCCCCCTCCAGGATCCATTACAGCTACCCAATTCACGTAGCTGGTATTTTAACCAGACGGTGAGGTCTGTGAGTACGGCCACACCACCGAATGCACAGCACATCTTAGCGTGTGTGCTGACAAATTCACGGGGCTATATTCCCTTCTGCCACATCACATTTCACATCTTTATGGTCCTGAAGAAAGCCTCATTATTGTAGATGAGGCTGAAACATGTCAACCAGTTAAACGGGATAATGAAGACCAATTTTTCATTTTCACAATATCCCCGCTCTGTTTTTAACTGTGTCCTAGGACCCTTGGAATAAACACTATCAGTGGGGGATCCCAGAGGCATTTTTAATTTCACCACTTTGAGCACACTTTACACCCAAAAACTAAACCCTCTCCGCTGTAATTCATGCGTTGTAGCACAGCTGGGTTGCACTCGGGAACCCAATGATGAAGAATGCAACCAACTAGGTTGGCGGATGAGGGTTCTTCTTACAAACCTATTTGTTTTTTGAGATTCCAGTGTATGATATTGAGTCATCCTGGTAAGTGGATTCATTAGTGTGTTCGTCCACGTTGTTCTTTATTAATAACACAAAGTGGATCGTTGGAAATTATTTCTAGCAATGCAGCCTGTTTTGAGGTCTTCAAATGCTCGCTTTGGACTGTTTCATTCATGTTTATTCAAAGTGACATATAAAAACAAGACTACTACTTATGAGGATCCAGATGTATTACAGACATTCTTGGATAATTGTCAAGATGATCAAATGGATACTTCAAGATTTTCTGCAATTTGAATTCGAAACTTTCCTATGTGGTTCTGGATTTATTGTTCCTTCTACTTTCCATTATTATTTTGCTATTTCTCCAACAAGTCATTATCATAACTTTAAACTTGTGTTCAATAGTTTAATTGTTTTTCTTGTCTCCCCTCAGATATTGTCCTCTATATTTTACCCTCACCATGTCCTTGCAGTTTGATCTGTTGCCCGTTGGTGCCTGCCCTGGACCTCGATAGTGTCAGAATCTTCCTCTGGTTCCACCATCTCTATTTATTCATTTTATTCCCTTTTTTTATTCTGTCCTGGTACTCTTACTGTTTCTTTTCCCAGTTTCCTCATCCTCAACTATTTTTTCTTTATATTCTTGTACCTTTATTTAAAATCAACATAGATCTTCTTATTGCTGGTCAGTTACAGTTCCTTATTTAATATTCGGGGAGAGGAATTAGCCTAATGGCTAGGGCGGTCGACCTTGAATCTGGGGAACTGGGTTCCAGTCTCGGCAATGACGCTGAACATCCTGTGATTCTGGGCAAATCACTTAATCTCCCCGTGCCTAACGTAATGCAACTGGTGCAATGTAAAGCGCTCTGATACCCGATTTGGGTCAAGTTTGCACTATATAAAACTCTGTAAAAAAAAAATATATATATATATATTCTTGTGAAATAATTATGCTGTTCATCAATACTATATTTACAAGTCTGTCTCTAAGTATAACTTCCTGGAATGTTAGGGGCTGGGTTTACCTATTAAATGGCAAATGGTTTAATCACATGTAGCAAAATTGCGAGCTGTTGTGTCACTGCTACAAGAAACCCATCTGGCACAAACTGAAGTTAATAAGCTTACTCATGCTTGGGTGGGACAATTGTTCTCATGTCCTAGCTCAGGTAAGAAGAATTGAGTTGTTATTCTATTAAAAAAATATCCTTTGATATTCATTTATCTTAGTATTGTGATATGGATGGGAGAAGGCTTTTAATAAAATTGAGTATTGATAAAATCAATTTCTCTATCTTTAACATATATGCTCCGACACAGCAAGTCAAAACATTTGGGCCTGATATTACACATACAGTAATTTCTATCTCGGATAATTAATTTATTTTAGGTGGTGACTGTAAAGTGGATATGGACCCTTTTATTGGCTTTTATTCTAAGGTTACATTTTGCCCCTCTATCATTCACAAACAATTTCTCTCCCTGATAACTCAAAGGTCTTTGGTGGATGCTTGGAAATGATCTCACCCAACATCATGGGAATATAACTTCTGTTGCCCTGCAAACGCTTGTCAATCCAGATTAAATCACATATTTCTTTCCAAATCTCTTTCCTTACATCTTTTGAGCTGAAAAATTGGTTCAATCATAATATCTCATCATGCAACTTTTGTTGTGGATTTAGAATTACTACCTGTTCCGCAAGGCAAAACACAATGGTGTTTTAATAATTTCCTCTTATTGGTTATTCAATTTACACAAGGAAAGGTTTTGAGGCCTTTTCAAGAGAGTTTTTTTCAATGTAATGATACCTCTGATATCCCTCCTCACATTTTATGGGATTAATTTAAAGCTTCAGCAAGGGACTTTGTGATTTCATATGTAGGCAAAAACACAAGTTAAATCTTCAAAAATCAACCGGAATTCTGAATAATATCAAAAAATTGGAACATACTTATTCTTCTACTAAATCTAAAACCTATCTTGATGAATTTATAAAAGCTAAATTCCAGTGTAATAAGCATTGCAGTGATGATGCAGCATCTTATTTACTTAGATTTTGTGCTGAATATTAAAGAGGGCAAAGCAAAGCAGGTATACTCCTATCCAATTATCTGAAGATCAAAAAAACAAAGAATTAAAATTGAATCAATTATAACAGATGGTAGTGTTTCACTTCTTCAAGATTCTGTAATTTTGGAGGCATTTAAAAATGATTGTACTACACACTACACACCCAAATCAACCTCTTCATCAACCTCATCTTTACAAAAATGACTCTCTACTCCAAAAGAATTTGAATCGTCCATTGATTGCCCTCCTCTGGAGAAGGACATTACCACAACTGGGATTTCTACAGTCATGAACTTGATTAAAAATGGAAAATATGACTTTTCAACTGAATTTTATCTTTATTTTTCCAAACTTCTTATACCAAGACTATTCAAACTGTTCTCTTTCTTTATCAGGAATAACGTTTTAAAGGAATCATTTCAAAATGCATTGATCTGTTTAATACCCAAAGAGGCTAGGAACCTTAAGTAATGTAAAAATCGGCGACCAAACTTTCTAGTCAATCTAGACTATACATTTTTTTCAAAACCTCTTCTTGAACCATTGTTACCTAAACTGCTTGGGCATGTACAAACAGGCTTTGTTAACGGTGTACATCTATTGAATAACACCAGATTATTGTTGATATATTAAGTAAGTGTCATAAATATAAGCATGCATTGGCGGCTATATCACTTGATGCAGAAAAAGCATTTGATAGGATGAGCTGTTCTTTTATTTTTCATAGTTTGGTTTCAGTTAATAATTTACTAATTTAGTTACTGTTTTATACACAACCCCAACAGCTTCTATATATGAAAGTGACTTAATTGCTATATATGTAAATTGCTTAATATCTTCTTCCTTTTCATTATAAAGAGGAGTTAGACGGGATTGTCCTCTTTCCCCTCTTTATTTTATTATTGCTTTAGAACCCTTCTTAGTTAAAATTAGGCACAATTCAGCTATTACAGTACATAATCATGGTAAGAAACAGATTAAATTGGCAGTATATACTGATGACATTTTATTGTTCCTATCTAGTCCAACCTCCTTTCTACCAGCTTTCCTTATCAAGGTAAATACTTTTTAGGCTGTAAACCAAACTAAATTCTCCCTCTTATTAAATGTTGTTTTATACATGGCTTTGCTTGCATCAGTTTTGCCTAATCTCTCATGAAAATTAAATATTTGGGATTATGGTTTTCAAATAATGTCAAAGGGACGGTTTCCATTAATCTCACTTCTGTTAGTACGAAACATTCACAAATTTGGAGAAATTTCTCAACTTTTCAATATTGTATAATAAATTAATGAAGTTTATTGGCAGAACCATTTTTGGAATTCCTGAAGAGATAAAGGTATTTTATGGGTTAAGCAATTTATTGTAAATAATGTATGTATTCCTTTTAAACAGGCACAACTGCCCTTCACACACCTCATTCCCTTGCTCACAAATATGCATTGCCACTATTTCATACAAATTACAAAGCCTTTCTCCCACAACTCTATTTGATATGCCAGATATACCTATTCCATAAAACATTACAGTATCATCTTCAGCATGTCCACTCTACAAGACTCTTAATGCACCCAATCTGTCAAGAGACAAGACAAATTGAATTACTATGAGAAAGTTACTCTGATGTCTCTGGCTCAATCCACTTATGGAAAATAATCTGTACCGAAATACGAAAACCTGCTAGAGAGGCAATTTTAATTCAAACATTATTTTCCACATTTAATGGACTTCTGATAACTCCTTGTTCATTAAATAAGATACATTCTACCATTGCTACTAATTAACTCATGTAGTGCTCCCTCAGCAAATCTGCATTACATGCTTACATGCTTTTCTCATGCCCCCATCACACATCAATTCTGGTTCAGACATTGCACTAATAGTTTCTTTTTCATACTCAAATGTTTTTCTGGTTGTTTATTAGAAGATTGTAAGTGTTCGGTATATCCTGTTGATATTATTGGTTGACTATTGACTGTTGCCTTCCAACAACTAACCAAAAATTGGAAGAACACACCGGCTATTTCTTCTCAGGCATGGTGGTGTGGTATATGTTGCTATCATCGTCTAGACAGAGCCTATGTTCAACCCTTGACTTTAGCTATAAGAATCAACTCTATGTGGTCACCAGTTACAGTTTTTATAGATTCTTCTGCTTGCTCCTCTATTACCCATCATCCATTAATTGAAGAAGTTCTGCAACCCCCATGAATGTTCAACTTTTATGACTTTCAGTCTATGTATTTCGAAACTATCTCATGCATTTTGTTACACTGTATAATTTAATTATTATTAGATATAGTTTTAAAGATTTATATTGTTCAACTATGTTCACTCACCTGTTATTATTCCCTATCATCTTTTTCGTTTCTCTTTACTTTACACGCTCTTTCTTTTCTCTAATTTTTCCAGCTTATATATGATGCTCAAGTTATCATAATTCATATCGCATTTATTAATTATTAGATCTATTCCCTGTGATGATTTACTGTAGATTGCTATGTTTACACTTTTCTTTCAAACTTAAGTATTTCCCTCACTTGCTAACTTGGAAACAAGTTTTGAAGCAACTCAGCTTACAAAGTCGGTCAGGATCCATGTAAGCCTCTTTCGCAGAATAACTTGAGACTAGCTGAACGTCAGTTTAGATCAGCACCTCCCCTTGAATACCCCAAGCACATTTGAACTCATAAAAGCCCAATCGAACTACGCACCCATCCCGTCGCTTGCTGGGTCTATTCCACTTCCAAACTGTGAGGACTTTGCCTCCTTCTTTCTCCAGAAGACAGAGGCCTTGATAAATGATCTGCAGACTATCGTGGAACAATGTCCTCTCCCACCTCAAACCATCCTCTCTGCCTCCCGGTCCACAGTTTGGCTATGACACACATTGCAGACGATGCCCTAAAAATGCTGGATCAGAACCAATCCTGTCTTTAAATCCTCCTTGACCTATCGCCGGCTTTTGATGCGATTAAGCATGACAACCTTCTAGACCTTTGGAACACTGTATGGGGCTTTCAGGATCAGTCCTTAACTGGTTCACCTCCTATCTTCACAATAGGTCTCACTATCTCAGACCACTCTGGTCACACTAGATGTCCCACAGGTCTCCTCAATTTCTCTCACTCTGTTCAACCTGTTCATGGAACCTCTTATTGAAATTTTGTGTTCATTCAACATCCTCTATCACATGTACGCTGATGATACCCAACTATACCTAAAAGTCTCCATCCCAGTAGACATCAGATCCCTCAACACAACTCTTCGGAAATCTCAAAATTGGCTAGCATCCAATCGCCTTAAACTAAATACTCAAAAAACTGAATTCCTACTAGTCGCCCCTCCTAAACAGTCACCTGCCATTGAAGACTTTATAAAACAACTAACAGCCCTCAACTGCATCCCACAAATCATTGACTCTGCAAGATCTTTGGGATTAACTCTCGACAAAAACCTCAAAGTGCAAAAACACATCACTGCCACCACCAAAGGAGCGAATTACTAAATGAACATTCTTAGAAAATTAAAACCCTTCCTCCCCCCAAAGACTTCAAGCATGCAGCAAAAGCTCTAGTGATTCCCAGGCTGGACTATGGAAGTGTAACCCTCTCTGGACTGCTCAGATCCATGCAGGCTCCTCTGAGAGCTTCGTTCAACTCTGCTGCTAGGCTCATCACCGGCTCAAGAAGAAATAGCCACATCACCCCTGATCTGAAATCTCTCAACTGGCTCCAAAGCAAGAATCCAGCTAAAAATTGCCTGCATGACACAGAAAGCTCTCCACTTCAATACCCCTAGATATCTTGCCCAGAAACTAGAACTCATTGGTGGGTGGTCAAGATCATCCAGAAGCTCCAACTCCTTACTTCTGAAACCTCAGAGATTCCGAAAAAAGAAAACCTACAGCCGATCTTTTTCTGGGATTGCTCCAAGAATCTGGAACTCCTTGCCCCCTGAAATCAGATTGAATACCTCTACGGCATCCTTCAATATTGGAAGTCAAAATACTTCCAAACAGATTTTGTCCTTGAACCTATGATACCCAACCTGATTCCTCAATTTTCCTCATGAGCACGGCATACTGATGACCTAGTGTTTTCGACTTCTCAGTCCTGACACTACTTCCCTATTCTCAACACTTCATGATCCTTCAGTTTTCTTGACTATGATAATTCTGTTCTTATTGGTTTATCGATAATTCTGTTCTTGTTAGTTTATCTCCTCTGCTGTCTGGCCAATGTAAAGCTTACCCTTCCTCTCTGGTCATTACTTCATCCTGGTTTTTTTTGCTCCATAAAATGATATTATTTTTATTAGTGTTCCACTATCTGTATACATGTAAAGCGCTCTGATACCCGCAAAGGTCATATTTGCACTATATAAAACAAAATGACTCATTCAAGACAATCCGTGCAGTCTAACTGGAGTCTGACAAGCAGGCAGCAACCAAAGGGTGTGGGATGCAAGTTAAGCCTAAAGTCTGCTCAATATTCCAACTTAATAGAGCCCTCTTATTTGCTTTTATTCCAGGCAGAAACTGACTGACATGTAGAGCCTGCTACATTCGACATACTCCTGACTCCATCCTGCGCCGTCACAGTCCTACCATTTGCCTTTATACCATTTGGCTTCCTAACCTACCTAGAAGCATTAGTTAGGCCTACGAAACGGGCATATTCTGAGAGTCCAATACAAGGCACATACAAGACTCCCTACTGAAGACATTGTTCCTTCTCCATCACCTCCCAGGGGTGGCATCCCAAAGTGGGAATCCGACAAAATGTGATGCAGGAAGCCCTGATCTTTTAAAGTGGTGGCAACCTGAATGAAAGTACATACATATTCATTTATACACATTTTTTTTATTAAAGTATTTGGTTTTTTTTTTAATTAATCTTGGTGGAGGCCTTCATTATTCTTTAAAAACATGGGTTTTCTCCTAAATGAATTTGAAATATGTGATACTTACAGCTGGAAAAAAGGATCTAGAAAGAGATATGGCAGAGAGGCGAGACCGGTGAGAAAGGGTGCTGAGGGTGGCAAAGGGAAACAGAAATGGGGAGTAGGCAGCAATAAACAGACATGGAACAGAGTAGTGCAGTTCAGGAGCACAATCAATAGCTGTTGACAGGCTGCATAGCTGAACAGCACTACAGCAGAATGATGCAGCCGGAGAGATATTTTAAGGCAGTAGCAGCTCGTGGAGGAAGTGCCGCGGGGCGGGGGAGGGGCAGGGTGGGGGGTAATAAACTCCAGCTCACGGCCAACCGGAGTAATGTAAATAAATAAATAAATAACACGAATTTCATTGCGCGTGCTGAAACGCATTTGGCGCTTCAGCGCCTGCAATGAAATTCGTTATATTTATTTATTTACATTACTCCGGTCGAATGTGAGCTAGAGTTTACTACCCCCCACCCTGCCCCTCTCCCGCCCCACCCCACCGCGGCACTCCCTCCACGAGCCTCTTCTGTTAAGGCATTGGCAAAGTGGGGCATTGCCCAGGGTCTCCAGCTTTAAAAGGGCTCCTGGGAAGATTCTCTCTCTCTCTCCCCCCCCCCCCCCCCCCCTCTCTGGGAAACAGTCGGAACACCGTGGTCTAAACCACGAGTGTTCCGACTCTGCAAGCTAAACCAAACTTGCCTTAACCACACATATACCTTAACCACGCATATGTGTGGTTAAGGAAATGCACGGTCTACCTGCTAGCTGCATTGGATGGAAGCAGGAAGAACCTCGCTGCAGCCACGAGGTAAGTGGGGCTGAGCTGTAGTTCTGGGCTGGAAGATGGGTTGGGGGTAGTGTTATGGGCTGGGGGTGGGTCGAGCTAGTTTTTTTTTTTTTAAATCTCTTTTATAGAATTTTGTGGTTCTGCTGGATTTGCACACATATACATTACTCTTCCTTGTACATTAATTTGAGACATAGCGTATGTACAATTAGCAAGTTGCAGATATAGTACAGTTTACAATATAGTCGGTGTTCTAGTCTTAAACCATTTTACATGCACCCGGCATATCTTGACGGCAGCTGTGAGCCTGAGAGCAGTACCATCATTTAGTTAGTATTAGTCATTACATACTATGCACTGCTGGCAATTGATGTATGCTTAAGTGTAAGACGAGGAAGGTATAGGTTAGTGGGAGTGTCCGATCAGTCCTTATAGATTTCTAAAAAAAAAAACCAAAGAACAAGAAAAAACAGTTGAAACATTAGCCCAGCCAGTGATACCCCTCCCACTTCCCTACCTAGATCTGCATTCTGCTTCTTCGCCAATTCACTGCTCATTCCCTCCCTGTTTTGGTGTGTGTGCCTGCGCATTATCACTGCCAGCGTACAACTGTTGACTATGTGTTGTGGCGCCAAAGCAGTTGTAGCACAAGTTTATGGTGTCTACCCACAGGTCACTCAGTAGTGGCATCCCCTTCATCTTCGCTTGCACTCCGCTGCAATTCAGTTTAAAGTGCGTCCCAATATGTTGCGATGGTCTAGGAACCTAGATGTTACTTTGGTGCTGGGCGTTCTACGAAATTTGTGTTGTAGATATGTTGGCCATTTGAAGGGTATCTCGCGCCCCGTACAGGTGTATAGCACTGTGGCTACCCCGCTCCAGTATGCGCCAATCCGAGCGCAGCTCAGGAGCATGTGTATCAGATCAGCCCCCGGTTCAGTGCATCTCGGACACGCCGCATCTTCGCGATTTAAATACCTGTTGATTTTGGAAGGTGTTCGGAACCGCATGTTCCTGGGGATGCGTGATGGACTCTCTAGCATCCTAGTCCACTGCTTGTCTGCGAACTGGCAACCTAGGTCTTGCTCCCACTTGTGACGGAGTGAATTCAGGCTTACCACTGCATGTGTTCTGAGCGAGGTGGCAAACCAACGTGTGGGGTGCCTACCCTGTCCCATAACATGCAAATATTGCATGGTGAGGTGGATTTGCAGCTCTGTGGCAATGGTGCCCCATTTGGCTTTGAGCGTGGCCATCAGTGAGCGGTGTGTTAAAAACTGCCCTGGCGAGAGCCCCTCTTCCACTACCAGAGATGTGTATGGAATGAGCGCCCCCTCTCGATATAAATCTCCAAGTGTTTGGATGCCCCTCTCTTGCCATCCCCTGATGGTGCTGTAAGTACTGCCTGACCACTGGGGGACCCCACTAAGAGTATGGTTGGCGCATAAGGGATAGTGCCGCGAGTTATATTGAGGCTCAAGCGAAAGCATTTGTATGCTACGGTAAGTAACAGGGGTTCTGGTGGTCTCGTCTTCGCGCCAGGGTGTAAGAGTCTGACAACTTGCTCCAGCGGGTAGAGGGGTTGTGTGGTTGCAGAGTCCTCACGATACCGATCTGACATCCACCATGCCACCCTCTGCAGCTGAACTGCTAGGTAGTACTGCTCGAAGCAAGGAGCTGCCAGACCCCCATGGTCCATTGGCAAGTACAGTTTTTTTAGCAACACTCTGTGTCTAGCGCTACCCCAGATGAAGTCTCTTACCTGTTTCTCCAATATTGCAAATATATACAGGCAGGTTCGTGAAATAGTATAGGAGCCTTAGGAGCATTACAATTTTAGCTAGTGCTACTCTACCCGTTACGGCAAGTGGGAGTGTGCCACAGAACTGCATCTATGACCTAACTGCCGTCAGTGCCCTTCCTAGGTTCCCATCAAACAGGTCACTCGGCTAGCGATAAATCCGAATGCCCAGGTAACGGACTGTATTTTCCCTCCACTGCACCCTCCTGTCAATAATGGTGAAGCCCGTGTCACGGTTCTCTGTCTCTGCGTTAAACGAATATATGCAGGACGTATCGACGTTTACTTTTAGCCCTGAGAGTGTGGCAAAGTCCTGTAATAATTGCGCCAGTATGCTAGGAACCTTCTCCATGTCCCTAATGTAGATGAGCAGATCATCAGCATAGAGCGATACCTGGTGTGTGGCATCCCCCAGAGGTATACCGTCTCCCACTTGGGTTCGTATTGCCTCTGCTAGTGGCTCTATTGCGAGTGCGAAGAGGAGGGCGGACAATGGGCCTCATTCCTCTTCGCACCGGAACAGCCTTGGAGATGTAAGGGCCCATTTCGGCTCTGACAGTGGGGCCAGTGTAAAGCAATCGCGCTAACTGGAGTACCCCCCGCCCCTAAGTCATATTTCTCAAGTGTTGCAAATAGGTAGTCCCATTCTAAGAAGTCAAAGGCCTTCACCAAGTCCAATATAACACATCCTGCCCTCGGCCACTTCTGTATAGCGCCAGTCGCAAGTTAAGGGAGGTGCTGCGAGATGGCACAAAGCCATTCTGGTCCGTATGAGCCAGTGCGGGGACCACCTGTGCTAATCTGTCTGCCAGCACCTTTGCAAATATTTTGTAGTCTGTGTTAAGCAGGGCAAGGGGTCTATATGAGCCCAGCTCCATGAGGTCTTTATCAGGCTTTAATAAGGACACCACATGCGCTTCTCGCATAGAGGGTGGAAGTTGACACTCTTCTTCAGCGGTGGTATACAGTGTATGGAGCCGTTGTGCAAGTGATTCTCGGTACGCCTTATGATATTCTGCAGGCAAGCCATCTGGTCCTGGTGATTTCCCGGAGGCTAAGGATCCTATGGCTTCTCCGATCACCTCTAACGAGACCTGCTTGTTAAGCATTTCCTTGTTTTCATTCACCACTGTAGGCAGCTGTAGGGAACCCAGAAACCTTTCCAGTCTCTGCACATTGCAGCACCCCTGAGACTGATACAGTTAAGTATAATGCTGTTGTATAGCCCTATGTATTTCGCACTGTGTGTATAGTACTACACCTGTGGCCGTCCGTAAAGCTCCTATCGGGACACAAGCGTGCTCCTGCATTATTAGCCATGCGAGCAGCCGGCCTGCCCGATCATCCGTGGCATGCGTGCGGGCTGTGTGCGCAGTGAAATTATGACATCAGACCACTCAAGCAATTCAGCGTGTTCCGAGCGTAGTACTGTCAGGCATTGTGAGCCACTGCCTTCCCCCTCCTTCTCGCACCGCAGTAACTGAGACTCTATCATTGTAAGGGAGGTAAATAACTGATTACGGACATTCCACGTGGCTCCCATGCAGTGCCCTCTAATCACTATATTGAATGCTTCCCATTCTATTAGTGCACTGCTGGCCGGCTGCTCATTCGTCTCAAAGTATGCAAGAGTTGCCGTTCCCAGAGACGAGCCTCCAGTGCAGTTGTTTGGAGTTGCCACATGGGTATCGGTATTGGATCCACTTCCCACCTTAGCTGCATCCACAGGGGGGTATGATCGGAATGGGTCCAGCCTAGGTATTCTATCTTACTAACTAATGGAAGGAGCGACTGTGAGCCCACCAACCTGTCTAGTCGCACATGAAGCCCATGTACTGAGAAATAATGTGAATAGACCCGTGTCCTGGGGTTGAGGGTACTCCATATATCTAGCAACGTCCAATGCGCGAGCCAATCTGTGAGGGCCTGTGCGTTGGATGTGGCAGGGGTTCTATTAAGGGGTGGGAATGACCTATCAAGGTCCACGTTGAGCAATGAGTTAAAATCTCCTCCCACCAACCACGATATTCCGTTCCATTGAGCTAGTATCTATGACAGGCGTACGAGAAAAGAGGGTTGGTCTATGTTCGGGGCGTTGATAAAGCCTAGCAATATTGTTTGGCCATTTAACCTCCCTTCCACAAAGGTATATCTGCCCTCCGCATCAGTTATGTTCCCCTCGTGGACGAACAGGACTCCTGCTCTTATCCATACCAGTGTGCCCCGCGCGTGCACTGAGTAGGTGGTGCTGAATCTCTGGCCTCTCCACCTCCTGCATAGCCTTTTCAGTTCAGTGTGTGATGTGTGTTTCCTGCAGCAAAGTGATACCAGTTAAACGACGCTGTAGTTATGAGAATATCGAGTATCTACGCAAAGGCGTTTGAATGCCGTGTATTTTATACGTGAGTGTGTTAACCTGTGTCATGTCTGGCTATTGCGTGTTGCAGGGGAACCTGGGATGAGCAGTGCAATATTAAGTCTGTGGTAAATGTGGGGATCCTGGGCTGGCCTTGCTGAACCAAACGCATAAGCTTAAACCGGAACATTTTCAACTAAAGAGGGCGAACTCTGCGGAGATGTCCGTTCAAACTTTATGCCCAACAGCGGCAATAACTATTCCAGTATAATGACTGGTGAGGGCATGTGCGGTGTGTGCCTGACTGTAATATTAGCTATCCCTGTGTGCCGGAGTATTACCACCTGCCCATCCAGCCAGTGTGCAGGAGTGCATACTCGCTGGGTATATGTGTCATTGGTCTCGAGTTTTCGTGTGGGATGTGCGTGCAGCCAGTCTAGATGCCATCTGTTGACATTACCCTCGCGCATAGCCAATAGCGCAGTGGATCATTACAACAAGTTCTCTACTTGCGTGTGCAGTCTCTTTCACACTGCATGGAATTTATGCACAGTCATATGATGTCATCGGTGGTCTGCGGTGTGACATCAGGCATCTGCATGTCATCCTGGTCACCAGGACTGGGGGTTGATGAGCCGCTGGCCGTCACTGACCCAGAGGAGCTTGTTTCCTGGCCCTCTCTGTGCATTGCAGTTGCAAGTGCCGCAGCAACCTCCAAGGCACCGTGTTGTTCTATTCTCCTCTGTTCCGGGTTTGGGGCCTTTGTCGCTGAAGTCATTCTTACTGGCTTCTCACGCGTCCCACCTCGACAATTTCTTATGCTTGACGTTTTAGCTGGTTCCGTCGCATGGGTCTGGGTCCTGTCCATAGCCCTGACTCCTCTAGCCAGTCCCACACTTCAGCAGGCAAATCAAAGAAACGGACCACTTCTTTCACTACCACCCTCAACCTGGCAGGGAACAACAGGGAGTAGCTGACCTCCAACTCGCGAAGCTGGCGTTTCACAGCCTGTGTATGTGCTTGCACTTGCGTCGTGTAGTCTGGGAAAACCATTATCGGACTTCTGCTGACCTTAAGATCTGTGATCTTGAGGGTTTCACACAACACCGTGTCTCTATAATTGAGGAGATTGAAAAGGAACGGTCTCGGGGGGGACACTGTGGGGGAATATGGGCCAGAACTCTGTGCGCCCTTTTATACCGCGAAGTGTGGCGACAATGTCCCCGGCAGTAATATATCTTTGAGCCAGCGCTCTACATATAGTTCTGGGTTCCACCCTTCCTCACCCTCCAGGAGGCCCACGACTCGAACATTATTGCTGCGGGAGCACCCCTCTGCATCTCCGACCCTGTCCTCCAGGGCATGCATCAGATCTAAAATGTCTTGCAGGGCTACAGTGTGACTTAGGGTGATTGGTTTTAATTCCGTTAAGGACTGATGTTGCAAATGGACTCTCTCAGCTAACTTGCGGTGGTCGGCGCATAGAAGGATAAAGTCCGAGGTGACCTTATCGATTTTGGATTCAAGGGAGGATCTTATCTGGTCTAACATGGGCCCGATCTTTTCCACCGGCACCAGCACTGTGTCGAGTTTGGCCGTCAGTGCAGCATGTGGTGTGCCACCAGTCTCATCCCATCCCGCTCATACGGTTTCCGTGCTGCTAGCGTGCATGGTATTCTGCTGGGTGTTCGTGCGCAACCGGCCCATTGCTAGCTGCTGCGCCGAAGGCATTCACCTCAAGTAGGTTGTGTCTGTATGAGTGCGTGTAATATGCTCTGGCTTGGCCAAGTTCCAATGTGCTGAGTAATAGATCTAGAATGGGGTCTCCTTGATGCCCTACCTCAGCTGTGGCTCCCTGCCTTAGGATGTAATGTATCCAGGGCTTTGTTTTGCAGGCGCGCCTCCCCTAGGCCACCCCAGGGCCGGAGCGTTGCCTTGATCTTAGGGGGTACACCCTCTGTGTCCTTGTATTTATATAGGGCACCTATTTGCCGCAGCGGGGCATTCCCAGATAACCGGGCTGTGCTCCTGGTGACTTCTAGCCCATCCACTAGGTGCACCTCTATTCAGTACCACCTGGGCCTGACCCCGATCTGACTCCTGGGCCCAACTCACTGCGTCACTGATAGGTGGCATGGCCAGGCAGTTGTCTCCCCGATCTGGTTTTTCCACACTTTGCGGTCCCGCTTCAGCTCCCTGTCAGGCCGCACTGCTTAGCCGGTTTTGCCGCTGACCGGCGCCAAGCCCCGCATGGGACCCAGCGCTGCACACAGCCTCCTGACTTCAGCTGCAACTCTGCCTCGACGTATTCTGCCTTGGAAAGGTGTTTCTGAGGTGCTACGCACCTGGTCAGGGGGCCTTCCGTTTGCTTGCATGCGGGGGGTATGATGTACGGGCGCCGATTTCCGCATACCCCCAGTGGGGCCTCTGCTTTTTTCCTGTGTCGCCAGCAATGAGATATCTCCACATGCAGCGGCGGGAGGCACTCTGAGTTTACGTTTATGCTCCCGCTCATTTACAGTCACTAAGCATTTAGGGGTGGTGTCTCGCTCCAGTCGTGGCCCCAATTACCCGGCCCTCCGCGGGTACCGTGACTCTCCATCAGGCCCTGATTCTCCGTCAGTGCGTGGGCCTCTGTTGGCAGAAGACAGGCAAGCTCCTCGCTCCTTCCTCACACCGCCGCTGACACCAACTGCACCCGCACAGGCCCTGAATGTTGCTTCAGTCAGGGCAGCCTCTTCCTGCTGGTCGCCGCTTCTGTGCAGCCTAGTTGTGCAGGCCGTAGTTCGTTCCCAGCAGCACCACAGGATCTCCCGGTCAGTGGGACCGCTTTACAGCTACCGGCAGGGACACTCTGGCTCCTCACCTGTGCGGTCTCTCGTCCGCTGCTTCATCCGCCTCGGGGGCCACGCCTCAGTTGACCGGGTCCACGTACGCCGGGCCTTCAATGCGGGGTGCGAGACCCCACTGGTCTCCGGGTATCTACCAATACCTGGGGTCTCACCGATGTCAGGCAGGCGTGTCCTTCCACTCCCTGCAGTTCAGTTGCCTATGGCGATCGCCAAAGCACCGACCACGGGTTCCACCCCCACTGCGGTGACCGCTTCCCACCAGCCGTATCGCTGCCACGGCTCCACTGCGTAGGCCGCAAAGTGGAGACAGCGCCGCCTCAAGGGTTTCTCCCGTTCCCTCGGCCTCAGCGGAGCTACCACAGTAATCGCAACCAAATGCTGGTTGACCCATGCACTTCACATGCTTGGATGGCTCCGGTGCAGGATGATAATCAGGCGAATTAAGGGATTGTCGGTGGAGCTCTAGCTTTTCATGTCCGCCATGATGGCTCGCTGGCCACGCCCCTGGGGTAGTTTTCTCAGCTGTGGGTGGGTTGGGATAGTTTTCTGGGCTGTGTGTGGGGAGGTTCAGGTGAAGTTTTGTGGGCTGGGGGTGGGTCGCGGTACTTTTGTGGGCTGGGGGTGGGTCAGGGTAGTTTTGTAGGCTGTGGGGGGGGGTCGGGGTTGTTTTGTGGGCTGGGGTGGCTCAGGGTAGTTTTGTGGGCTGGGGGTGGGTCTGGGGTTGTTTTGTGGGCTGTGGGGGGGTCGGGTAGTTTTGTGGGCTGGGGGTGGGTCAAGGTAGTTTTGTGGCCTGTGGGGGGGTCGGGGTAGTTTTCAGGGCTGGGGGTAGTTTTCAGGGCTGGACGGGTCAGTGGTAGTTTTCAGGGCTGGGGGGGTCGGAGTAGTTTTTAGGGCTGGGGTAGGGCCAGGTAGATTTTTTTTATTAGGGGTTATGGTATTAGGTCTCAGGGCAGGGGAGGAGAATGGGTAGTCGGGGTAGTTTTTAGGGCTTAGGGGAAGGCAGGGTAGTTTTTAGGGCTTGGTCAAGGCTGGGTTAGGGCTGGGCTGGGTCAGGTTATGGGACAGGGTTTTAGGCCTCAGGGGAGGGAAGGAGAATGGGTAGTCGGGGTAGTTTGTAGGGCTTAGGGGAGGTTGGGGTAGTTTTTAGGGCAGGGTCAAGACTGGATTAGGCTGGGCTGGCTCAGGTTAAGGGGCAGGGTTTTAGGCCTCAGGCAGGGGGAGGGGAATGGGTAGTCGTGGTAGTGTTTAGGGCTTAAGGGAGGGTGGGTAGTTTTTAGGGCTGGGGGGGTCAGGGTAGTTTTTTAAAATGGGGTATGCCTATCATGTCACATGTCACATTTACTGTGCGTTCAAAGACAGAGGCAAAATGTCTGGCTGTGCCCTCTGACCCATTGCTGCTTGTTGATTTACATGGAGATTGATATTTACTTTTCTTTCTCTGACTATAAAGTGAGAGGAGTTTGAAAATGAACTATATGACCATCTTGCTGGAGTACAAGGAGTGTGACAGGAAAGGCTTTGGGATGTCATTTTTTCTAATACAACAAAATGTAAATAACTATTAGCAGTTAACCCCTTCGATGCTCATGACGGAGCGGTTCCGTCATGAGCATCGGTTGGGCTCTGCTCATGACGGAACCGCTCCGTCATGAGCACAGCCTCTGGGGGAAGCGCTGGCGCTCCCCCCCTGGGGCATCGATCGTGCCCCCACAGAGGGGGATGGCAGCCCCCCCACGCTTCCCCATGACGTCAACACGCTCAGCGCGCGCCGACATCATCAGGAAACGTTGGACGCGCTGGAATCCATTTCTTCCAGCGCATCCAAGGGAGCAGAGGTACGTTTCCTTGTCCAGTGGGGGCCGCGGGGGTGATTTCTTTAGTATTGAGGCATCGGGGGAGAGGAAAGAGTATTTCCTCTCCCCTGATGTCTCAATACAGGGCATTCCTGCTCCACGATCGCGCACAGCGTCGCGATCGTGGAGCAGGGATGCCCCACTAGACACCAGGGATGTGTTTTGTGTTATTTGGGAAGCGACCCCTTGGGCAAGGGTCGCTTCCTAGGCGGCCAAAATTATTGGAAGACTTTTCTGCCCCCCCTGGGGGCAGATCGGTCGTCTTTCTGCCCGTTTCTGCCCCCAGGGGGGGCAGAAAAGCCCACTAGACACCAGGGATGTCTTTTTCTTTATGTAGGAAGCGACCCCTTGGGCAAGGGTCGCTTCCTTAGCGGCCTAATTATTTAGAAGACTTTTCTGCCCCAGGGCCCGTTTCTGCCCCCAGGGGGGGCAGAAAAGCCCACTAGACACCAGGGATGTCTTTTTTTTATTTTGGAAGCGACCCCTTGGGCAAGGGTCGCTTCCTTCGCAGCCTAATTTATTTGAAGACTTTTCTGCCCCCCCTGGGGGCAGATCGGTCATCTTTCTGCCCGTTTCTGCCCCCAGGGGGGCAGAAAAGCCCACTAGACACCAGGGATGTCTTTTCCGTTATGTAGGAAGCGACCCCTTGGGCAAGGGTCACTTCCTTTGTGGCCTAATTATTTAGAAGACTTTTCTGCCCCCCCTGGGGGCAGATCGGTTGTCTTTCTGCCCGTTTCTGCCCCCAGGGGGGGCAGAAAAGCCCACTAGACACCAGGGATGTCTTTTTCTTTATGTAGGAAGCGACCCCTTGGGCAAGGGTCGCTTCCTTTGGGGCATAAATAATGGGAAGACTTTTCTGCCCCCGTGGTGGCAGATCGGTCGTCTTTCTGTCGGTTTCTGCTCCCAGGGGGGGGCAGAAAAGCCCACTAGACACCAGGGATGTATTTTTCTGCATGAGGAAGTGACCCCTTGGCAAAAACTGTTTGCATTTGTGCTCGATGTGTATTTTGTTGTCTTGTGAGTAATTTCTTTTTTTTTCTTCTTTCTAGTTGGATATCGTTGGTTTTTGCTGTGTCACTGCAAAGTAGGTTCTGGTGAGTATAGCTGTCTCTTGTAATTTAATTCTATAGTTTTTGAGTACATTGATCATTGTGATAAAGGTACACATTTCTTTACTTACTCGGTTTGCACATTGTTGGTTGTTGTTGACTTGTTTGTGCAGTCTTCAATCTTAGTAAGTATACTGGCTAGCCGCAGGATTACTGCTCAGCAGGTTGTTGGTTTGCTGTTTGAGTCTTCCTCTGATATTGGTTCAGAGACTGACTCTGCATCTGAGGGAGAGGAGGCAGGGGACGATTCTGGCAGTGAGTTTTCTCTCCGTATGGAGTCATCGGATGATGAAGATACTCTTAGTGCGGATGAAGTGCCTGTGTTAGAGGAGGAGACTGATGTGCCGATAGTGCGGCAAGAGGCATCTGGGCTGCAGCCTGGGGCTGCAAGGCTTCCCGTTGGTGTAGTGCGGCAAGATGCTTCTGGGCTGCAGCCTGCGGCTGCAAGGCTTCCCGTTGGTGTAGTGCGGCAAGAGGCATCTGGGCTGCAGGCTGGGGCTGCAAGGTTTCCCTTTGAAAGTGATGACCTCTGGGTTGCCCCTGGCATGGTGCAGCCGGCATTGCCAGAGTTTACTGGTGTTCCAGGGTCTAGAGTGAATACTGAAAACTTTTTGCCCGTAAATTCTTTTCAGTTGTTTATGGACGATGTGTTTTTGGCAGAGATTGTTGAGCAGGCTAATTTGTATGCCGAACAGTTTTTGAGGGACAACAGTGCCAGTCTTAAGCCACACTCTAGAGCTACCCGGTGGACTCCCACAAATGTTGAAGAGATGAAGAAGTTCTTGGGTTTAACTTTTTTGATGGGCTTGCTAAGGAAGCCATCAATGTCTTCATATTGGTCTAGCAGTCCCTTGATGGCAACGTCTATTTTTCCGGCAGTCATGAGTCGTGACAGGTATTTGCTTCTGCTTCGGATGATGCATTTTGTTGATCATGGTTTAGCGTTGCCACAAGATTACCCTGATTGTGACCGTCTTTTTAAGATTAGGCCTGTCCTTGATCACTTTGTTGGTCGATTTTCTGAGATTTATGCCCCTGGGAAATAAATTGCAGTGGATGAGTCTTTGGTGTTGTTCAAGGGCCGCTTGGTTTTTAGGCAATACATTCCTAGTAAGAGGGCACACTATGGAATAAAGCTGTATATGCTGTGTGACAGTAGGACTGGATATGTGTCTAATTTCAGGGTGTACACCGGTAAGGAATCTAGGATTAACCTCCCTGGTTGTCCGTCCACTTTTGGAGTGACTGAGAAAATTGTTTGGGAACTTGGTAGAAGATTTTTTAACAAAGGCCACCATTTATATGTAGATAACTTCTACACTGGTGTGCGGTTGTTCAGGGAATTGACCAAAGTGGACACTGTTGCTTGTGGCACAATCCCCTCTAACCGTAAAGGTTTCCTGAAAGAACTTGTTTGTCAAAAGCTTGTGCGGGGACAGTGCAGTGCGTTGCGTTGCCGGGAGCTTCTTGCTGTGAAGTTTTCAGACAGGAGAAATGTCTACATGCTGACTACCATCCATGATGAAAGCACTGCACCTGTGATTGTTTGGGGTCAGGTCGCTGAAGCGCGCAAACCTGTGTGCATTTTAGACTATAATAGACACATGGGTGGTGTTGACAGAGTAGATCAGAGGTTGGAACCTTACACTGCTCTTCGTAAGGCTTACATTTGGTACAAGAAGTTGGCTATCCATCTTTTCCACTTGGCAATGTTTAATGCTTTTGTTGTGTTCCAGGATTCTTGCCCTGAGTCAAGGATGACTTTTGCTAAGTTTCAGGAGTCTGTAATAGGCAGCCTTGTTGTAGTGGAACAGGCAAGTGTTCCTAGAGTTGGAGTGTTGGAGGATGTTGCTAGATTGAAAGATCGCCACTTTCCAGATCACATTCCTCCCACACCCTCAAAAGATTTTCCCAGTAGGAGATGTAGAGTCTGTTGGCGAAGAGGTACGTGGAAGGAGAGTCGTATGTACTGCCCCGACTGTCCTTCTCATCCTGCACTGTGTCTCCCTGCTTGTTTTAGAGCGTACCACACGTGAAAGAATTATTGGGAGCATTCATGAGTGGTAAAGTGAACTGCTTGGTCTGTATTCTTTGGATAATTTGATTCTGTTTCAAGGTTGGTGTTAGTGCAATGTATTTAGTTGCTGATTTTCTGTTAGAAGATTTGTATCTATTTGCGATTTGTTTGTGTTTTTATTTTTTTCTAAAACAATCCTAAGTGTGATGGCGGTGTGTGTAGGCTTGCGCTTGGCTGTTGGTGTGTGTGGACTGGCACTTGGTTGGTGGTGTGCGTGGAATGGTGCTTGGCTGGCGGTGAGCGTGGACTGGCGGTGTGCATGGACTGGCGGTGTGCGTGGACTGGTGCGTGGCTGGTGGTGTGCGTGGACAGGAGCTTGGCTGGCGGTGTGCGTGGAATGGTGCTTGTCTGGCGGTGTGCGTGGACTGGTACTTGGCTGGCGGTGTGCGTGGACTGGTGGTGTGTGCGGACTGGTGCTTGGCTGGTGGTGTCCGTGGACTGGAGCTTGGCTGGTGGTGTGCGTGGACTGGAGCTTGGCAGGCGGTGTGCGTGGAATGGTGCTTGGCTGGCGGTGTGCGTGGACTGGTACTTGGCTGGCGGTGTGCGTGGACTGGTGGTGTGTGCGGACTGGTGCTTGGCTGGAGGTGTCCGTGGACTGGAGCTTGGCTGGCGGTGTGCGTGGATTGGCGATTGGCTGCCGGTGTGCCTGGACTGGCGATTGGCTGGCGGTGTGCCTGGACTGGCGCTTGGCTGGCGGTGTGCCTGGACTGGCGCTTGGCTAGCGGTGTGCGTGGACTAGCGCTCTGCTAGCGGTGTGTGTGGACTGGCGCTCTGCTAGCGGTGTGTGTGGACTGGAGCTCGGCTGGCTGTGTGTGAGTAGTGACTTTCTGCTGGTCACTACACACACTGCTAGCTGAGTGCCACTCCACGCAATCCATCAGCATGTGTAGTTGCTGTGTCTGGATTGTGGGCGTGTGAAAGTGATGGGCCCTTGAATGGCGCTGTGTGCTGGTGTGAGTTTTGTTATGTGATGGGCCCGCGGCTGGCGGTGTGAATGGTTTTGTATGTCTCACACGTATGAAAGGTGTATGAATGGCCTGTAAAGAGGTTGGTGCCTTGTCGTGGCTTTACAGCTCACGAGCTGTGAGTCAATGGTTCAGTTTCTCGCCCTTGCAATTATTACCAGTGCATTTCATGTTTTGTGAAATCACTTGCTAATACAATTGTATCTACTGAACCATCACTCACCCTCGTGCCAAATCCAACCAGTATGTGTGTGTGCTTGCGGATTAGATGGCTGTGCAGTAATATTTGTCTTTCTGAAGCAGGGTGTACCTTGTCCCTTTTTGGTGAATTTTGTACTGTGTTGCTTTTGTACCTGGTGGTGTGAATGGTCTTGTTTGTATCACGTATGAAAGGTGTGTGAATGGCCTGTAAAGTGGTTGGTGCCTTGACGTGGCTTTACAGCTCACGAGCTGCGAGTCATTGGTTTGATTTTTTGTGAATTTAATTATTGACAGTGCATTTCATTTTTGTGAAATCTCTAGTTAATAAAATTTAATACACTGAACCATGACTCGCCCTCGTGCCAAATCCAACCAGTATGTGTGTGTGTTTGAGGAATAGATGGTTGTGCAGCAATCTTCGTCTTTAGTTTCTCTGCCAAGGTACACTTTCCATGTAAGAATAACCCACCAACTGTAGATATTGTCGAAAACCCATGGGAGTTCATGGTGATGTCTCTCTTGTGAATTCAAAACGTTTTTTTTATCCCCAATGTCCTGCAAACCTCAAAATGTCTGCCACATTTTCTTTGCAATTTTATTCCAAAATTCTCACGCTGTATGAACAATAGTTAATCTGGTTTTGCAAGGGGGGTCACTTTGGTTTTTGGCCCGGTACTCAGCGGCCATCTAGGGAAACCTACCAAACCCACGCATTTCTGAAAACTAGACACCCGGCGGCTTCCAGGGAGGTATGGCTTGCGTGGATCCCCCAACGTTTCCTTACCAAGAATCCCCTGCAAACCTCAATTTTAGCTGAAAAAATCACTTTTTTCACACATTTTGGGGTGGGAAAGTTGTGGCATCACCGGGCTCACACAAATTTACCACCACCCAGCATTCCCCCAGGTCTCCCGGTAAAAATGGTGCCTCACTTGTGTGGGAGGCCCAAGTACCCGCGGCAGGCAAAAATTGAGGTTTGCAGGGGATTCTGGGTAAGGAAACGTTGAGGGATCCACGCAAGCCATACCTCCCTGGCAGCCGCCAGGTGTCTAGTTTTCAGAAATGCATGGGTTTGGTAGGTTTCCCTAGATGGCCGCCGTGCACCAGGCCAAAAACCCAAGTGACCCCCCTTGCAAAACCAGGTGGTTTTGCGATAGGCCATTTTGATGTCGCCTCACTACGTTTTGGGCCCTTGCCTGCCGCGGGTACTTGGGCCTCCCACACAAGTGAGGCACCATTTTTACCGGGAGACCTAGGGGAACGCTGGGTGGTGGTAAATTTGTGTGAGCCCGGTGATGCCTCAACTTTCCCACCCCAAAATGTGTGAAAAAAGTGTTTTTTTCAGCAAAAATTGAGGTTTGCAGGGGATTCTGGGTAAGGAAACGTTGGGGGATCCACGCAAGCCATACCTCCCTGGAAGCCGTTGGGTGTCTAGTTTTCAGAAATGTGTGGGTTTGGTAGGTTTCCCTAGGTGCCGGCAGAGCTACGGTTCAAAAACTACAGCTAGTCACTTTGCCAAAAAAGGGTCATTTTTCACTGCAAAATTGAGGTGTGACCACGTTGCGTTTTGCGCCGTTTCCTGTCGTGGCCACTATGCTGACCCGCACAAGTGAGGTACAATTTTTCTCGTAGGACTTTGGGGAACGCGGGGTGGGTGGAAATTTGTGCATCCACGCAGATTCCAGAACTTTCCATCACAGAAATATGGGGAAAATGTGTTTTTTTTGTCAATTTCTTACGTTTGCAAGGGATTCTGGGTAACAGACCATGGTGGGAGGCAGTCAAGTCACCCCATCCTGGATTCCCCTGGGTGTCTAGTTTTCAAAAATGTATAGGTTTGCTAGGTTTCCCTAGGTGCCGGCAGGGTTAGGGTTAAAAAACTACAGCTCGTCACTTTGCCAAAAAAGGGTCATTTTTCACTGCAAAATTGAGGTGTGACCACGTTGCGTTTTGCGCCGTTTCCTGTCGCGGGCACTATGCCGACCCGCACAAGTGAGGTACCATTTTTCTCGTAGGACTTTGGGGAACGCGGGGTGGGTGGAAATTTGTGGATCCACGCAGATTCCAGAACTTTCCATCACAGAAATGTGGGGAAAATGTGTGTTTTGTCAATTGTTTACGTTTGCAAGGGATTCTGGGTAACAGACGATGGTGGGAGGCAGTCAAGTCACCCCATCCTGAATTCCCCTGGGTGTCTAGTTTTCAAAAATGTATAGGTTTGCTAGGTTTCCCTAGGTGCCAGCAGGGCTAGGGTTCAAAAACTACAGCTCGTCACTTTGCCAAAAAAGGGTCATTTTTCACTGCAAAATTGAGGTGTGACCACGTTGCGTTTTGCGCCGTTTCCTGTCGCGGGCACTAGGCCGACCCGCACAAGTGAGGTACCATTTTTCTCGTAGGACTTTGGGGAACGTGGGGTGGGTGGAAATTTGTGGATCCACGCAGATTCCAGAACTTTCCAACACAGAAATGTGGGGAAAATGTGTTTTTTTGTCAATTTTTTACGTTTGCAAGGGATTCTGGGTAACAGACCATGGTGGGAGGCAGTCAGGTCACCCCATCCTGGATTCCCCTGGGTGTCTAGTTTTCAAAAATGTATAGGTTTGCTAGGTTTCCCTAGGTGCCGGCAGGGCTAGGGTTCAAAAACTACAGCTAGACTCTTCGCAAAAAAAGTGTAAATTTTCAGTGTGAAAATCTGGTGTGTTCACCTTAGGTTTTCAGCCACTTCCTGTCGTGGGCACTATGCCTACCCACACAAGTGAGGTACCATTTTTATCGGGAGACTTAGGGTAGTTCAGATTTGTAAAGCAACTGTTATTACCTATTGATTTTTGATGCATTTCTCCCTTCCAAATGAAAGACATTGTGTAAAAAAAAAGTCATTTTGAAAAATGACCAATAATTGTCATGCAAGTATGAGTATTCCCAATTTCGAAAATGTTCAAATATGCACTGTTTCTAAACTCTGTAATTTGTTCCCATTTCAGAAATACATAGGTGTCTTTCATACCGATTTTTCCATGTATACATTTTCCCACAATAATTGCTATACACCCGGAACAAAAAAAAAACAATTACAAAATGCTGCTCAGTTTTTTACTCTGGGTTCATTGGGCTCTTGGTGAACCTACAAGTCCTATATATCCCCACAACCAGGAAGGTCCACCGGATGTAACGGTACATTGCTTTCAAAGAGATGTCATAATTCGAAGAAGTTACAGGTGAAAACGTTGACTCAAAAGGCTGCTTTTTTCAACAAATTTTTAATTTTTCCTATATTTACCTGTTAGTTTCTATAAAGAAACCTTGATGGATCTACACAAATGACCCCTTGCTGAATTCAGAATTTTGTCTACTTTTCAAAAATGTATAGCTTTCCAGGATCCACCCATTTTTACCATTATCTGGAAGGAGGTTGAAAGCACAAAAAATAGCAAAAATAGGGTATGTCCCAGAAAAATGTCAAAACTGTGTAAAAAATGTTGGATTTCTGACAAAAATCTGTCATTCCCTAAAAGCTGGAGAAATTGTGATTTCAGCCCCACAAACCCTTTTTTGATATCATTTGCAGAGAAAAACCCTGACGCTTTCATTTGCAGCCACTTTTCCCCATTTTTCACAAAAAAAACAATATTTTGCTGTATTTTGACTAATTTCTGGGAACCCTCTAGGAGAATCCACAAACCCTGGGTACCTTTAGAATCCCCATGATGTTGGAAGAAAAGGACGCAAATTTGGCGTGGATACCTAATGTGGTCAAAACGTTACAGGGGCCTAAGCGCGCACTACCCCAAATAGCCCAAAAAAGGCTTAGCACAGGAGGGGAAAAGGCCTAGCAGCGAAGGGGTTAAGAAAGCACAAATTAAGCTTTTTTGTAATTCTGAAATGTGATGGAAAAAAAAAGATTTTTATCAGGATCAAAACAAATCAAGACACTTTTACGTAAGTGATGTGCAAGTTATCATTATTCACTGAAACCCTATTTCCACACATTGCTATTTGTGCGCTATCTAGTTATATCTGTACAACTGTATGTGTGTGGAAATGCGGTGGTCATTTCAGTAGAAAATGTGCTGTCCGTAAATGACAGTGTCCTACCTCACCATACTCTAGTGATAGATATTTGACAGTGTGTTCCAAAATGTACCACACCTGGACTTACCACACTTGTACGAGTCTCCTACTGAATGGGTTTGGCTCATTTGCTACACTTGTTCTTTGTGTGACTCTAGGATTTTCCACAATTTCTATGACTTCAGTGATGTTACATTGAGGGCAGCACCCCCAATCTGAATAGTGTTCCAGTACCACTAGCAGAGTGGACCACTGTTCCCAAAAATTCGAAGAAAAATTTCAGAATACAAGAATTCTAGATAAATATATTTCAGCTAATTAGTTTGAATTTAACTCAAATCAGTGTGCCTGCATAATCCGTCAGAATGTCATTCTGAAAGCTTCCCCTCTTCATGACGCATTTTTAGTTTGAAGCCTGCCAGGAAGCGCAGCTGTATGGTTTGCAAACAACAACTTGGGGCCATTCGGAAAGCTTCCCTGGGAATGCATTCTGCCTGTTGCTTACCATTGGCTTTATGGTTTGTTACTCACATGTTCTTGCTTTCTATTTGCTGGCTTTATTTGTTTCAGGCTGTCCAGCTTGAGTTAGTCTCTTTCCTTGCCCAAACCTTATTTACAATATCCTTCCCAGTGCTCATCTTCTGTAAACAGGCCTTTAAATCTTGTTTTTACCTTGTCACTTTTGCTGTGCATTCAGAGGTCAAATGTCAAGCTCCGTTTTCCAAGGGAGCTTGGTGTTTATTTTTCTTTCACTGACTTCAAAGTGAGAGGATCTATGTGACAATCATGCTGGCCACTGGGGGTAATTCTGAAGTCTGGTTGAAACAAATATTTTAATAACATAAAAACCAATCATTACATTAAGTGATGACATTTCCACACATTATAGCTTGTGCACTATATATAATATTATTAGTAAAACTGTATGTCTGTGCAAATGTAATGGTCATTTCAATTGAAGATGTGTTGTCTATTATGGCAGTGATCTACCACACCATGCATACTCCACTTTAACCCACTCCAATCTACTCTGCACCACTCACAATATGCCACTCCACTCTAGGCCACTCCACACTGCATCACTGCACTCTATTCTGCACCATGCCACTCTACGCCACTTCAGTCCACATCTCTCTACTCTGCATCAATCTACGTCAATGCACTCTACACCACTCCACTCTATGCCACTACATTCTTTGCCACTCCACTCCTAGCCACTCTACTCTGCAACCCTGAACTCTATGCCGCTGCACTCCATGCCAATGCACTCTACTCTCTACCACTCCACTCTACGTCAGTGCACTCTATGCCATCCATTCTATGCCACTCTAATCTACAGTGGACTCTACGCAATCCATTCTAAGACACTCTAATTTACTCTGCACCACTGCACTCTAGGTCGCTGTTCTCTGTGCCACTGCACTCTACCGTGCACCATTCCAATTTACAATACTTCACTCTATTTTGAAACATCTACTCTGCGCCACTGCAATCTACGCTCCAACACTCCACTCTGTGACACTCTTCTCTAACTATTTCTCTATCTACACCACTTTACTCAAACACAATGCACTCTATGCCACTGCCCTCTTCACCAATCTACTCTGCACCACGGCACTCTAAATAACTATACTCTACTCTGCAACACTCTACACTACTGAAGTCCACACCATTGTACTCTAAGTCACAACACTCTACACCACTCTCTTCTACTCTGCACCACTGCACTCTATGCTACTGCTGTTTACATCACTCTACTCTGCGCCACTCTACTCCATAGTGTTATGTCTACGAAACGTAACCGCCAAGTAAGTACTCACCAGGACACAGTAAGTACTCTGTGCAATTCCTGTTTACACACCAGGCGTCTTTATTCTGCAGATAGCTCCACCCCCAATCATCACGTGAGTGACCACCTGTGTATAAATCACGGGGGAGGTCCACTACCACCCCTCCGGGCTACGGCCATAATGGTCCGTGCCACCTGTGAACACATCACACATAGCACTATACGCCAATGTACTCTACACCACTCTACTACACACCACTGCACTCTACGGCAGTCTACTCTGCAGCACCACACTCTCTCCCACTGAACTCTACACCACTTTACTCTATGCCACTGCACTCTCTGCCCCTACAGTTTACTCTGCACCACTCCACTCTGCATCACTCCACTTTATGCTAGTGCACTCTGCGCCACTAATCTGTGAAACTCCACTCTACCCTGCACCACTCTATTTTACACCTCTTCACTCTACTCTGAATAAATTTACTCTACACCACTGCACTCTATGACACTCTACTCTATTTTGTGCCACTCTACACCCTCTACACCACTCTACTCTAAGCCACTAAGCTCTGTGCCACTCTACTCTAAACCACTAAACTCTACCCTATGTACTGTATACCACTTTACTGAAAACCAATGCACTCTATGCCACTGCACTATATGCCAACTACTTTGCACCAGTGCACTCTATGCCACTATGCTCTATTCTGCAACACTCCATGCCACTACATTCTATGCTACCGCACGCTACTCCACTTTACAATATTGTGCTCTATGTCCGTGTGCTCTATGCCACTCTATTCTTCTCTGCATCACTGTACTGTATGTCACTGCTCTCTAAAGCACTCTACTCCGCAGCATTCTACTCTAGGTCACTGCAGTCCACGTCAATGCACTCTATGCCAATGCACTCTACACCACTTCACTCTATGATATTCAACTCTCAAAGATTACACTCTCTGCCACTGAACTCTCTGCTATTCTGCACTGCTGCACCGCTGCACTCTATGCCAGTGCGCTCTACTGTGCACCAATAATCTCTATGCCAATGCCACTACACTCTATGCCACTCTAATCTAATCTGCACCACTGCACTCTATGCCACTGCACTCTATGCCACTGTGCTCTACACCTCTGCACTCTATCCCGCACCACTTCACTTTACCTTCCACTACTTCACTCTACTCTGAAACAATCTACTCTACACCACTGCACTGTACGCCACTGCATTCTACACCACTCTAATCCACCCTGCACCACTCCACACCATTGAACTCGACACCACTACAATCTACGCTGTGCAACTTCCCTCTTCTCTACTCTGCACCACTCTAAGATGCACCACTCTACTTTACAACACTCTACTCTATGCCACTGCACTCTACACCAATGCACTCTACACCGCTTTACTGAAAACCAATGTACTCTAAGCCACTGCACTCCATGCCAATCTACTCTACACTACTATACTTCATGCCACTTCAATCTAGGCCACTCTATTCCACTGTACAGCACTTCACTCTATGACGCATTACTTCAATATACTGCACCCCACTCTATGACATTCTACTCCACTCTATGCCACTCCACTCCACAACACTTTATGTCATTCCACTCTATGACACTCTACATCACTCTGACACTCTAGTCCACTCTGCACTACTCAACTCTTTGACACTCTACACCCTTACACTCTAAGACACTTTACTCCCTCCATGACTGTTGGAAAACGAGGCAGCATCTGTGAGGCCTGCACAAATAACATGACTACATTTGTCCTTCACTGGGAACCAAACACCCAATTGTAGCGCCTGATTCTCAGAGGGTAGCGTTGCAGAGCAGTCTGAGGCTTACTCAAGGGAGGTGGTGTGGGCTAGTAATCGCCATTTGCAGGTGCACAAAAATAACACTCAATAATTCATTGTCCAGTCTGTACTTTGCTTTATAAAAGTAAGAATGCATTTATTAAACACACACACTACTCAATACTGTGCACCAATTTACAAATATACATAAGCTGTTGGAATTACTTTGTGACATTGCATAACATCTCCACCCCTCCCACAGAGGGGGTGGGGTCTAGTACCACCACTCCCATGTATGCACATCAACTTGCCCCCAATGCATAACCTGGAGCGAGGGCCCTGCGCACTGGCACCATCCCAGTGGCAACCCACCCCATTACCTCAACAAGCATTAAAAAGGGGTAAACCTGCCTTGGTGACACATGACCCTGACTGAGCATCTCCTACTGACCATAAAGTATGCACCTCTATATCTTAAGGGCTAGCAGTCTGGGGTCTTCACCTAAGCACAGCAGCAAGAATCCATGTTTACGCACACTTTAGAATGACAGTACTTATCACCTTGGTTGATCATTTGAATGCATTGCAATTACAGCCCCTAAAGGCATCACAGATGAAATCACAGGATTGCGCATATACAGCCAGACACCCTAGCAGGACTGTCTGGCAACATAACCCCACTTGGCTTATGACATCTCCTTACACATGTGACTTACAGTCCCTTCAAAAGAAGTACTCCTGGCAACTACACTTCTCCTGCCGTGCGCCTCTTCACTTTAAAAGGAATCACAGGTATAAGCATGGGATTACGTAAATCCAGCCAGACCCCCTAGCAGGAAGGTCCAGCAACATAACTCCATTTAGCTTAACATCACCTCACACAGGTACTTCACCTTACACATGTGACTTTCAGTCCACCTAAAAAGAAATAACCACTAGCAAATGCATTTCGGTGCAATTACACCACTTCACCTCCAGGGGATGCACTTCTTCACACATCCCCAACTCAGCCCTTTACTTAATGATGCACTTCTCCACACGCCCTCAGCTGTAGAACAAAAGTTCCAGCCTAGAAAGTGTTTAAATGCTAGCAGAGCCCTTGAGGGGTAGTTTCCTTTAGGTCCCCATGACACTGAGGGTGGGACTTTTCTTCGTGCTGGGGGGAGAAGACTGCGCTTCTCCAGCAGCTCCCCCAGCACCTTTTCACAAGTGAGGATGACCCCCTCCTCTGGGGGCCATAAAGCACCAAAACGGCAGATTTCTTCGTGCTGGGGGGGGAAAGACTGCACTTCTCCAGCAACTACCCCAGCACCTTTTCACAAGTGAGGGTGACCCCCCTCCTCTGGGGGCCACAAAGCACCAAAACAGCAGATTTCTTCGTGCTGGGGGGGAAAGACTGCGTTTCTCCAGCAGCTCTCCCCAGCACCTTTTCACAAGTGAGGGTGACCCCCCTCCTCTGGGGGCCACAAAGCACCAAACGGCAGATTTCTTCGTGCTGGGGGGGAAAGACTGCGCTTCTCCAGCAGCTTCCCCAGCCACTTTTCACAAGTGAGGGTGACCCCCCTCCTCTGGGGCCACAAAGCACCAAACGGCAGATTTCCAAATGCCTGGCGAGGCATTATGTGGCGCTTCATGCTCCTCTTTACCAGCCCCAGCCACTGGGAACACTCTCCTCCGCCCTCTGGGTCTCTGAGAGGGTAGAAAGCAGGGTGCTGTCTTCACTGGCTCCCTGCGCCAGCCTTTCGCCTAGCTCTCCTCCTTGGCCTCTCTTCTCCCTGCGCAGAGGCCACTGCTCCTTCGCGCTGGTCCCGGGCTCTTCTTCGGGTGCTGTTAGGGTCCTGGGGGCAGTCAGGGGGTCTCTCCTTCCAACTGCCTATTGCGCCAGGCTCCAGCACCTTCAGCCTCAGCAGACCACACCCCAGAGAGAGCTTCTCTTCCTGTGCAAGCACTTTTTAAAAGTTGAGTAGGGGGCTGGCAGGAAGTCCCTGATGGTCCTATCAAACAGCGACACATCACTTTCCTGCCCCTGCTCTCTCCTTCTTGTCCAGCCTCTGGGTTTGTTCAAAATGGCGTTGCCAGTGTCTATGGCCACATGGCCTCTGAAACCCAACTCCTTCCCTCCTTGGTGCAGCCTGGTGCCTGGCACCTAGTGATGGATGAGCCTGTAGCCCCACCCATCATCTCTTCATGGAGAGGAGGCCCTCGCTTGTGGAAGAAAGGTTATCAATCCATCCAGCTGAGGTCAGCCCTCAGCCTGGGTCTAGTCATGGCTGGCTCAGAGAAATATGACAGTTCTGGATGACCCAAAAGCAGTACAAATATGACTTTGGACTCTGCAGAATACTTATTTTCACATTCGCTACATTGGACTTAAGTGCGTGTCTGGAATCTGTAGGCCTAATGGAAGTTAATCTAGCCATGGGCCCACATCCCCATAGGGGAATAATGAAGTGAAAAAACAGTAAGACACACTGACTTTCCCTGGCATGTTTTTTTCCAGTGTATAAAGCCTATTCCATGTCACCACCCAATACCGCATAAGTCCTGCCACACCATTCACTTTGTAGCTGCTCCTGGACTGCGCACGCTAGGAATCTCCCCTACGCAGCCCGTACATGTGTGCACACGCATGTACACATGTGTCTGCATGTAACCAGCCCGGTGTCCCTTACTCCAGCTGCTGCGCAGTGGCCTGGTCAAGCCAGGGGAACACCAGTAAAATCCCCATGTATTGTCTTACATCCTGAGTTCACTGTGGGTGAGTCCCAACTTATGAGGCTCCACCACAGTAAAAGCTCAACAATTAGTTGCTAAAAAAGTGAAAAATCTGGGCGGCCCATAGTGTCAGAACCACCTTCTAACAATGACACTCCACAACACTATGCCACTCCACTCTATGCCATTCCACTTCACTCCACTCTATTCAATCCGACTCTACACCACTACACGGCTCTCTACGCCGCTACATTACACCATATCCCACTCTACTCCATGACCCTCCACATTGCGACACTCTACTCCACGACACTCTCCTTTACTCCACTAACTTTTAGCCATGCTGAACAGCTGCCAAGCTGGTATTCAACGTGGCTAAAAAAACATATTGGCAAAGCCAATAGCTCTTGCATAGGCGAACCCATTGCTTTGCCAATGCTTAATAAAATTTGAGACTTTTTAAAGCATTACTCTCTTTCTTTACGAGGCCTAAACATGCCAGTTGGATTGCCCAAAGTTTGATTCTTTTTTCAGTTGTGGAACGGTTTGGGATGCCGAAGGTTTACTTTGGAGCCGTCTTGCGAACGAAAAACGTGCAGCTTTGGGTCCCCGACATCAAGGGCACACAAGCTCCTCTGTTCGGAGTTAATGAAAATCCCATTTAAAGAGCGCCTTTACTGGCGATTAGTCTATTAAATAAAGCCGCATAGTTAAAGGTGTACCTGTGTGGCTGCTGCAGCGCGCCGGGACCCTAACACTGCCATTTGCGTTGCTTAACTAATGAACGCCCAGTAGCAGCAGTGATAGGGCCTTTTACAGACAGGTTCAGGGGCGCCAATCAATCTGCTTCATTATGCCTAACATTTCATTTGCATCCCCCCCTAATCTCTTTCCATTTTTTGTTTGTTTTCCTCTCAGCCTTTGTCTACTGCTAACCATTGCAGCCTGTACCCCTCGGGTGCATCTGACAGTGAAGGAACCACGACCACATCTCGACGAAATGAAAATAATCGTCGTGTGCAAGAGCGCATAGGTGAAGGAAGCAAGGCGGATATGAGGATATCCTCTCACGGGAATGAATTTGGTGGACGAATGTAAGTGGGGTACAATGCACCTTTAAATACAAGAGACCAGTTGATAGGTGCAAAAAGAAGGGGGTGGCACAACAGGGCCAAATCAGGTGCGAGGAATGGCTAAAGAAGGTGCAAGACCAGGGAAATTATGCAGCCTACTGTGCGAATAAAGTCAAATTATGTGGAACATTAGGTGTTTTTATTTTCTAGCTAATTTAACGCACTTCTTTGATACAAAGGCAAGCCCAAGGCGAAACAAATAGAAAGGTTTCGCTTCAGATAGAAAACCGTAGGCGGATATCCAGCAGATTCTGTTCAAAACTATTAAAGGTTCTCTTCCATGAAGGTAAAGGCACGCCATTTTTGTGTGAAGAGTGCCTTTCTCCTGCCCAGAGTTAAACAAGTATTGGAAAAGCCAAAATATCTGGCCTTTGCAAGCTGGGGAAATGGATAAATGTTTTTATTGCAGGCCCATTGTAGTGGCTTAGATTGCTCTGCTTCTAGAATCCTGAACATAACGGGGCATATTTACAAGCCCCTTGCGCCACTTTTGCGTCAATTTTCCCATGTTAAAAGGGACGCAAAAGTGGCGCAAGGAGCTTGTAAATCTGCCCCGTCACCTTTTACAGCATAAAGCTCCATGCGCCCATTGTGTTCTAGAATTTGAATAAAAATGAGTTAGTTACTTGTCTGAGGATGCCGATGTGGGTTGGTGGTCTGTTACTGGGCATCATCAAAATAAACTTGTGGGAAATCTACCTTGAAGTGGTTTGTTTGAAGCGGAACTTAACACACATGCCGCAAAAATAAAAAGATAAATAACACTATGCCGTGTAAATGCGCCTGCCATATGGTTGAAATAAAAATTGTGAGATTTTTTTTTTAAATCACTGATTGAGTAACTTTCCTAGTGATTTTTTTCAAATAGGACTTTCTGTTATTATTATTTGTGAAAGAGACAAGAATAAATAATGACCTAACAAAGCACTCATATCGCAGGCATCAATAATGTTGCACTGTCACTTACATGCTGTACAGCCACAACAACCTTAACATGTATTGGCAAAGACGATAGGTCTTGCTTTACCTGACTGCCTTTTGGATTGTTAATGCTTGTTCTGCTTTTTGTCATGGTTTTTGCAAAACGTTATTGTTGGCGAACCTGCCGAGGTTTGGAAAAAATTAAGGGTTAAAAGAAAGGGCTGGCAGGGAAGAGAACTACTTTCTTTGTGGATGTGCAACTTGTGAAAGGGCAGAATGACATCGGTCACTAGAAGGAAGCCAATGGCTGAAGTGGGCTAACTCATTGCCACATGCTGTATGCTGAAGTTGGTGGAAGAAAATTGTGAATTACATAATACAAGACTAATGAATAAAGAGGCTTGGCTTAAAGCCCCTATATGTAAGAATATTATACACATAATTTTAGAAGAATTATAAGGTCTTGGCAGATTCCAGACCTATCAAAGAAATCAAAAATAAATCCCACAAAGTGCCGGCAATTGTAGTGCTGGCAAAATAAATAACAGTTATCTAGAGATAAAAAGGTGTATTTTGAATCTACTTTGTCACTATAGAGAAATTACCTATTTTTAGGATGTGAACAATGTGTATAGGGTTTATGCAGTCACTCAAGGTGAAGGAAGCCAAAAGGTTATGTGAGCTCAACCATTGCCCTATGGTGCTTGATGTGGTTGTTAGAACCTAAATGAGAATAAGAATTTAATAGAATAATAAATTAAACCTGTTGACCAAAAGCCAGCCTATGTACATGTATTTGTATAAATTGTTTGGAAAAAACAATAGTTTGACAAGACAATGGAGCGACCTTAAAGGCCAGACATAAAAAATTGTTTTAAAAATATTAACGTATTATTCTTCCAATTCATAAAAAAGTACTACAAAAGCTTTATAAACAATTTAAAAGAAAAACGTTTTTTGCACACAAAAACTGAAACGGAGTAGTCCCCTTCACTAGAGACCTTCTGTAATTACAGATGTGCTGGCTCTTCATGATTGAGAATTTTGTGACTTTAGCTATATACAGTGCAGCATTACCTCTGAGTAATGCAAGACTCACTACCATATCCATTGTAAATATCACAGCCTAATTGATACTTTCTCTCATTACAGTATGGTAAGCAGCTTCCTGTCTATGTTCAAGCCCTTTTATACTGTTTTTAGGTCTCGCGTGGTGTTGCAGCGCAAAACACTGCTCACCTCGGCGAGATTTATTGTAAAGCAGGATTTTCAGAAAAGGGCTTTAAGCCCCGCCCTTCATTTCCATTGGCTGGCGTCACCGTTTATGCTAAACGGTGGCCTGCCATTGGAAATGAGCTTTTTGGATTGACGCCCTTTGGCCTCCGAGCCGGACTGGGTCGCCTGCTTTGCTGATGTCGCAAAGCACTTATCTTTATGGGGCCATGTGTTTCTAATTAGAAACACATGGCCCCATAAAGACAAGAGATCCCCATCCTCCAACTGCAGCGCGGTCCTCTTTCACTTTCGGGACAGTGCTTGTTTTCATTCTGTGTTTAGCGTTACGGAGACCCAAGCTTTCGCAATCTCAGGTTTATCTATTATAGAAGAAAGACACACTGGCAGCCTTGTATTAGTCTCGGCACCAAAACTCGCCAGGAAGCGAAGAAGAGGGCATATATCCCCCGGGGGCACCAAAGAGATCAATCTGCAGTATGACGTAGCCACGCAGCTTTTATTTTAGAATGGACTACAAATCCCGCTTTCTTCTCCAGCCTATTACCAAACTCCTCTATGCGCTCCTCTACGTGTCAGCAGGTTCGCACATGCTAAATGTAGACCCTAAACTATATAATCCAGGAGTCCCAGAAGCGATTCCGCTGAGTCATTACACTTCTGATTCACCCTGTGCCACATTATTTACCAAGAAGGGCCTTATGTCCAGTGAATGTATAACTGCTGCACATTGCAAGTTGATCACCTGAGCCAGCTGTATCACAGCTGATTACATACCAGAATTCTGTGACTACTAGAATGTGGTGCAGTTTCTTGAGGTTTAAAACTGTTAGCATGATTATTACCTCTCAGGGAAAAAAATGTCTTTGACCAAATGATGAAATTGCAAGAAATAATGTCACACTAAGCTCCGAAGTTGCGGCATATAAAGTTCTTTTTTTTTTGCTCTGGTACTTATTTTGTTTCCTTATACAAGAAGCTTCTCTACAAATTTCAGACTGAAAAAAACTGAACAGGGGAGTGTTTTCATACCTGGCACGTAACAGTTTTACATCACTACGTTGCGTGAGCCAAATCTAAGTAAACAGCATTGTGGCAATGACATCATGTGAATATGCAAGAGCTCTTTTTAGGTCTCACCCCTGGTAGGCGAAAGCCTCTTGTAGACCATATTAAAAACATAATGTTGGCTTGAAGCCCGCCAGCTGCTTACCATTGGTAGACTTTTTGTAATTTTAATTTGCATACTTCTTATTTAATGGCTTATCTTTTTTTTCTTGTGTTTGGATCTCCCCAGTAGGATATCTTTTTACCATCCTTTTGATTGGCTAACTTGTATCCTTCCTCTGCTCACATTAAGGGAACTCATTTTTTCTTACAACTCCACAAGATGCTGTGTTTACAGCATCTCTCCATGTGCAATTTCCTCCTCACTAAATTGCCAGCCCCTTCTCAAGCACTCCATGTTGCCCCCCACTTGCTCTCTGCCCTGTGAGCTACTCTTTATTCCATCCATGTTACTTCTGCCTTTCCCACTTGCTTTCTTCTTGTGAGATGCTTTTTATTTCCCTCATGCACAGTGATGCTTTCTCCTCCCTACACCCTATCCATTGCTTCCTCCTTCTGAGCTTTCTTTATATATTCTTTACTCCCTGTCTGTTTCTGTCTTTGCCCATTGAATCTTCCCCACCCAAGCCCCTTTTTTAGTGCTTCTCTCCGACCCTCTCGCTTCCCTGTCCTTCATGCTGCCATGCCGCGTCACTTTTAAACAAGCATTAAAAATGCAATAGGTCTTGCCTTTCATTAAGTTAAAGCCATTTGCTTTGCTAATGATATTATATAGCAAAGCAAATGGCTTTAACTTAATCAAAGGAGAGACCTATTGCATTTTCAATGCTTGTTAGTTTAGCATTCCAAAAGCTTTACCTTATTCTCAACAGGTGTTCTAAGTTACCCCCTCTCAGTTAAGTTTCTATACATTTAATTGATATCTCTATTGTGAAGGTCTGTATTTGCTTCAAATAGGTCCCAATTAGGTATTTAACATCCTCATTTTTAATGGCTCTTGGGTGCTCTCTCCATTGTTCCTTCAGTTTTCTCCCTGTAGAGCCCACATATTTTAAACCACAGCAGAATATAATCAGATAAGCGGATGATTTTGTGTTGCAATTGATAAAATCATTGATCTCAGACCTCTCCATACTGTCAAAGTCAGTGAAAGTTTTAGTGCCATAATTTACATATTTGCAACAATTGCAAGAACCACATTTATGGCACCCAGAAGGGAAGCCAATGATTACATCCTTGCATTTCCTTGGTTTGATTTGTATATAGAGATGTATCACTTGGATTTAGGATTGCCTTAAGAGTGGGAGCCTCAGTATAAATGATACATGGACTCTATGTTAAGAATTTTTAAGAATTGGTATTCGAAAATAAATAAACTAATTGAAGTGGAACTTACACATGAAGGGACTCTTGTGTCTTCATTATTGCTTCCTGGAGGACCCTATGCATCCACCAATGTGTCACCTACTTAAATGCATAACTGCTGCAACTTTTAGAGAAATTCTGCAAATTAGGCATGGAGACAGTGTAATATGTAAAAGTGGACCACACAGGGGCTGTGGAACCACGTTTATCCAGCGGTTACCCTTATTCCTTAGGAGTAGAAGGAGAGTGGTGAGGAAAGGGAAATGTGCGAGCGAGGTTTAAATACCTTATTTAGTTCTATGAAGTATTATAGGTGTGTGTATTGCAGTTTTGGTTTGGAATTATGACAAGGGGTCATAAGAAAACAATTTCGTAAGAAGACACAGAAGTAATATTTGTTGTAGAAAACTACATTAATAAATTCTGATCCCCTTTAACAAAGGTAGCGGCTGAACATCTGTCACATAATTAAAGAAGCATTGCTTTCTGAAAGGTGTTAGCCAATGCTTGATACCAATGATGAGCAGCACCAGCGACAAAAAAGTCAAAATAGCCGACCCCCGTGTGATGTTGTATACATTTGTATGTGTCACCACACATGTTCATAAATCGACATGATGATGTGGGGTCTCCATTTGTTTTTTTACCATTCCAAGATGACAGAAGCCTTTTTGGAGTGGTCATTTAAAAAAACACAAGACAAGGTGTGCAAATGCACATTATAACGCAAGGATCGAATAACAGCTACTGCGTCCTCGTTAAATTAAAAAAATATAAATACAAAAACAGGTCAGGTGAGCAATGGAGATGCGGTGAAGGTGTTGAGAGAACCTTAAAGTGGAGGGGCGCAACAATGCTGAGCAGGGAGGGACAAGGATGCTGAGGAGGTACTAGGGATTAGAAAAATAAAGAGAAAAAAAGCTTACATGGGGCAAGGAGGGGTGTGGGAACCAATGGACAAACTGGGGTGGGAAGAGAAACTTAGAGGATGTGAGGGCGAAGCAGCATATAGGGGGAGGGAGTAAGAAAATATATGTACTCCCATGGCGTGCTGGAAGAAAAATAAGAATGTAAGTACTGGCAGTCAGCTGTGGAAGGATTCAAGTCATCTAATTAAAAGGAAGGTAAACTAGCTACCAGAGGGTGAGGCAAACACAAGTGGAGGAAAGAAAGGCATTGAACATAAAGCACACAAATGAGTCAGACAAGAAAGGAAACACATCATGACAAATAGACTGTATTGGTATTGTACACAATATGTCTTCCAGTAACAAACAACTAAAAGCTATCTGTAGGTGAGACCTAAAAATAAGCCATGGGCAGACAAAGAGTAATCATTGCATAAAATCCAATACAGAGGAGTTGGCTAAGTAGAATTACATTATTTCAGATTACACTTATTAACACGTTGGCTTTACAGTGACATTTATGATTTTTTAGTTAGTGTTTTTTGTTGGACTCAGCTCAAGCCAAGTCCCAAGGTGTCTGCCAACACTTCCTGCGTGAAATATTGGCAGCCAAGCAGATTTCAACATGGGGGCTGTGTGATCCGCAGAGGATCTGCGTCCCTATATATACAAATTAGTTTTCTAGTAAATACCTCCCAAACTACTGAATGGATTTACACCAAATAACAAAAAAGCACTATCTGCGTACCAAAATCTTAGTTCCTGCCAAGGTTTGGTATAATTCCATCCAGCAGTTCAGGCTGTAGTCGTGTCTAAAGATCCAATGGGAATTAACATGGGAACTGCATCTTTTTTTTACCCCCACTTTTTCTCGACCCCCGCTACACGAAACACACCGAAACTTTCCAGACTCCAACTTAAGTACCAAACAAAACACTTTGGGGAAAATTTCATGAAGATTCATCAACCAACGCCAAAGATATAGGCAAGTGAAAATCACCATTTTGATACAAACTCCATCCTAACTATAACTACCTATATATGTGTTTGTATATATATATATATATATGCGATCGAAACGCGTCCGGGGCGGACACTTGTCTGCATTAACTTCGGTGATGTTAATAAACTGGCATTAAGAAGTAACCACCATTTCTTGGATTGATTTACTACTCTAAAGACTTTTGTGGTCCGTACCTGTTTTGGAACCCAGCAACTCAGGCATAAATGTTATATATATATATTCACTGAAAAAACCATAGGTTTCAGGGGCGTACAGGTGAGTGAGTGGATGTGTGTGTAGATCTAAGAGTCAATGAGTGGGTATGTAGTTATTGGTATTGGAGTATCTATAGTTTTGAGAATGGACGTCTGAAATTTTGATTGAGTATATCAAAGAGTGTGAGAAGATGCACTAATTTATCACATGATGACATCATCAGTGATGTCATCAGTGATGTCACTGACCATGTCATCAGTGATGTAATATGTGACGTCATCAGCAGTGCATTGCGGGGGCGCGAGTTATAGTTAGCTGAACTAACTATAACGGGGGAGTTTCTAGGGTTTTGTACGAGGGAAATGTTCAGCTAACTATAACGCCCCTGAAGCCTATAGTTTTTTCAGTGAATTTCTAAGGTTTTTTAAATGCCAATTCCTAACTATAACGCCCCTGCAACCTTTGGTTTTTTCAGTGAATTTCAAAGGTTTTTTAAATGCTAATTCCTAACTATATCAGGCCTGAAACCTATGTTTTTTTCAGTGAATTTCAAAGGTTTTGTAAATGACAATTTTTAATGTATTAATTGTTATACTGAATTCTTTGATACTGATTTACTACATTTTTTAAACTATTTATTTTTAGATATATTTTTTTTAATTACATTATAATTACATTATACATTACAATACAAAATATACTTTCTCAGAATGAATTACTTTAGTTTAAATACTTGGCAAATAGGCAACAGACTTTTAAGTACAGTAGTTACAGTTGTCCAACCCAATTTCAAACACAAAGCAACATTGAGCTCTATGTGAATTTCTAGTTAAATGCAATTAGTTACTTTATGGATTACTTTTCTAACCACAGGACTGGATCCTAGATTCAGTCCTTGGACATCTCCTGTAAACAGTTGAGTAAAAGCGTTTTGGTTACAGTAGTTATTTTTAAGGAATATTATTGTATTTTAAAAGTTGACAGTTCGAAATGTTTTCACATAGTATCACCAATATTATCCTATGGCAGAAAATTCACTTAGCAGGTAAGAAGTGTTATTGTTACTTTTTCTTACTCAGTGGTGGATCCTGGATACAGCACTGGCCAACCTCCTGTAAACAGTTGAAAGAATGTATTTAAGTCATACAGACGATTTTTTAGGAATATTTTTTGTTTGTGAAAATAGACACTTAGAAACTTTTCTGCTGAAAACCACACAATGGATTCCTATGGAAGGAAATACAAGTTACTGGTAAATACGCTTAGAATTACTTTTCAGGGTCAGTGCCGGGCTAAAATATGCAGCACTGGGTTCTCTCCTGATTATAAGTGAGTAAATCGGAATTCGTAGTTCGGCTGATTTTAGAGGAATATTTGTACGTTTAAAAAATGGACAGAAAATTTTCTGCTGAAAACCAAACAATGGATTCCTATGGAAGGAAATACAAGTTACTGGTAAGTACGCTTAAAATTACTTTTCAGGGTCAGTGCTGGGCTAAAAGATGCAGCCCTGGGTTCTCTCCTGATAACAGGTGAGTAAATCGGAATTCGTAGTTCGGCTGATTTTAGAGGAATATTTTTAGTTTGTGAAAATAGACACTTGGAAACTTTTCTGCTGAAAACCACACAATGGATTCCTATGGACGGAAATACAAGTTACAGGTAAATACGCTTAGATTTACTTTTCAGGGTCAGTGCTGGGCTAAAAGATGCAGCACTGGGTTCTCTCCTGATAACAGGTGAGTAAATCGGAATTCGTAGTTAGGCTGATTTTAGAGGAATATTTGTACAATGGTGAAGGAAGGGGGCGGGGCCTGAGGTGATATGTGTGCAAACACGCCCTCTGGCTCGTTTTAAGTTGGGGAATTAATTCCTCTTCAATCCTGAGGTCCACTGGGGGGCAACTAGCCCACCAGGTACCTCCAGTATGCGCCAGGGGGCTGCATTGCAGAGAGGTGTTCAGAGGCCACGCCCCTTTTTACAACACTCTGCAACGCAGCTCCGTGGCGCTTACTGGAGGTATCTGATGGGCTAGTTGGTCCCCAGGGACCCTCAGGATTGAAGAGGAATTAATTCCCCAACTTAAAACGCGCCACAGGGCGTGTTTGCACACATATCACCTCAGGCCCCGCCCCCTACCTTCACCACTGTGCAAACGCGCCCCATGGGGTGTTTTAAGTTGGGGGATAAGTCCCCTTGAATCCTGAGGTCCCCTGGCGTCCAACTAGCCCACCAAGTACCTCCAGTATGCACCAGGGAGCTGCGTTGCAGATAGGTGTTCAGAGGCCACACCCCTTTTTACAACACTCTGCAACGCAGCTCCGTAGCGCTTAGTGGAGGTACCTGGTGGGCTAGTTGTCCCCTAGGGGACCTCTGGATTGAAGAGGAATGAATTCCCCAACTTAAAACGTGCCACAGGGCATCCAACTAGCCCACCAGGTACCTCCAGTATGCACCAGGGAGCTGCGTTGCAGATAGGTGTTCAGAGGCCACACCCCTTTTTACAACACTCTGCAACGCAGCTCCGTGGCGCTTAGTGGAGGTGCCTGGTGGGCTAGTTGTCCCCTAGGGGACCTCTGGATTGAAGAGGAATGAATTCCCCAACTTAAAACGTGCCACAGGGCGAGTCTGCACAGTATCACCTCAGGCCCCGCCCACTACCTTCACCACTGTGCAAACGCGCCCCGTGGCGCGTTTTAAGTTGGGAGATTAAGTCCCCTTGAATCCTGAGGTCCCCTGGTGGCCAACTAGCCCACCAGGTACATCTAGTAAGTGCCACGGAGCTGCGTTGCAGAGAGGTGTAAAAAGGGGCGTGGCCTCATTACACCTCTCTGCAACGCAGCCCCCTTGCGCATACTAGAGGTACCTGGTGGGCTAGGTGGCCCCCAGGGACCCCCAGTATTGAAGGGGAATTCGTTCCCCCTCTGCAAACGTGCCAGGAGGCGCGTTTGCAGAGTGTTGAAAGGAGGGGGCGTAGCCTCCTCCCGATCCCGTTTATTTATTTTTTTTCTTTTTAAGAAGGGGGACTGTGTAGCTTCCCTTCTTTTTCTTATTTTTTGGCCCTGGGGACCCCATCCCCCAGGGCCTGCCCCCTATTTTTATTTTTTTTTTAACTGTGGAGGGGGGCCGCGTGGCTCCCCTCCCGAGGCCTTAATTTGCCCCGGGGCATGGCCTTTTTTTTGGAGGGGGGCTGCCTTGCCCCCCTCCTGTGGCCTCTTTAGGCCCCGGGGACCCCATCCCCCGGGGCTGTTTGTTTAATTTTTATTTTGGGGAGGGGGGCCGTGTGGCCCCCCCCTCCCGGGCCACTACTGACCCCGGGGACCCCATCCCCGGGGCCTGGCCTCCGTTGGGGACCGTGGGGGGGTCCCCAATCCTCCCACTGCCCCGCCGGCTCCCCGCCTCCTGCAGGAGCCAGCATTGCTTTTCCACATGGGGAGCAGCTAACATGGTGCTCCCCATGTGGAAAAGCAATCTGCTTTGCTATTTGGAAGAGAGAGCAGGTTTACCTGCTCTCTCTTCCAAATAGAAAAGCAGTTTGCAATGGCAGGGTGGGAGCCGCAACGCTCCCGCCCTGTCATTGGAAACAGCAGTGTCCCGGGGGTGGGCACCCCGGGACACTGCAGGAGCCGACCCTGGGGGTGGCGGTCCCCAGGGCCACGACAAGGCTCCAGGAGGGGGGGCCATGCAGCCCCCCTCCCACTTAAGTTAAAGCCCTGGGGGGTGGTGGGCCCCGGGGCTTGGGGGTCCGTATCGGACCCCCTACTTTAAATATGTAGTGCCCCGGGGAAGTGGCCCACACAGGTTTAAAAAAAAAAAAAAAAAAACTAACCCCGGGGGGTGTCGGTCCCCGGGGCCGCGTGGGGCCATGAGCCCCCCTGCATACATTAAGATAAGCCCCGGGGGGTGGCGGTCCCTGGGGGTGGGGGGCCCCTCTGGGCCCCCCATGACTATGAGGAATTGCCCCCGGGACTTGGCCCCCCGGGGGCTAATTGTAAACGAAGCGCGGGAGCCCATGCTTTGGTTTTTTTTTCCTCAGTGGGATGCGCGGACACTACGCGCATTCCGCGATTTTTTACAAAAAAAATAAAAAAAATTGGGGCCTTGGGGGTCCTTGTGGGACCCCCTGAGAAGGCCTAGGGGGTCAGGGTGTTTCTACCCTGCCACCTTTTCGCGTTTTGCGATGTTTTTTTGGGGGCTTCTTGTGCCTCGGTTCTACCGAGGCACAAGATGGCTGCCAACACTTCCTGATCTGGAGTGTTGACAGCCAATTAGCATTCAGCTTGTGCACGGCAGGGTGCGCGCTGGGTGCGTTGAGGGTCCGCGGATCCTCCTCGGCCATGGATATCACTAACTTTTAACTCTAATTTTCTCAGGAACTACTGAACGGATTTACACCATTTAAGCAAAAGGCACGAGTCTGAACTGAGGACTACCTCTTTGCCAAATTTGGTGTAATTCCGTTCAGCAGTTCGGGCTGTAGCTGCGACAACAGGTCCTATGGGAAATTGCATGGAGAAAACGCGTTTAGGGACCCCCTTTTTTCTCGGCCCCCGCTTGACGAATCACTGCGAAACTTTCAGGGTAGGAGCGGAGCGGAGCTGGCCAAAAGGTTGGAAAATTTTGTGACGATTCGTCAATCGGCGCCAGACTTATTGGGAATAGAATGTTGCGGATTTCCTATGGAAAATAGGTCCTAACTATAACTATCTACTGGCGACCGCCAGTAGATAATATATATATATATATATATATATATATATATATATATATATATATATATATATATATATATATATAGATATATATATATATATTTTCCCAATGACGCGGCACTCATGAGCATCAGTTTAATTTGGGTCTGGATCCGACCCCTACGCAGAGCACCCGCGAATGAGCGCGCAGGATCGTCTTGGATCACATTGTGGCAAATATATATATATATATATATATATATATATATTATCTACTGGCGGTCGCCAGTAGATAGTTATAGTTAGGACCCTGTTTCCATAGGAAAACCGCAACATTCTATTTGGAATAACTTTGGCGCCGGTCGACAAATCCTCGCGAAAGTTTCAAAATAGGTGGGGCGCTCCGCTCCGCTCCTACCCTGAAAGTCTCGGGGGGATTCGTCAAGCGGGGGCTGAGAAAAAAGGGGGGTCCCAAAACGCGTTTTTCCCATGCATTTTTCCATAGGACCTTTAGACACAGCTACAGCCCAAACGGCTGAACAGAGTTACTTGAAATTTGGCAGAGAGGTAGTCTACAGGTGAAGGAAGTGCCTTTTGTAGGTTTGGTGTAAATCTGTTCAGTACATCCTGAGAAAATAGCATTTAAATTAATATATATATCTGTGGCAGCTTACCGTGCGCTTACGGTAAGCTTACCGTACGCGTACGGTGACAGGCGCGAGCGCGATTCTGATTGGCTGTTAGATCTTAGTAAACATTCGAATCGGTCGAAACCAGGAAGCGGCGGCCGCCATTTTCTCTCTCGCACTCTGAGTGGGGGAGGAAAAACAAAGGCAAAAAACATGTAAAGGGGCTGTTTAGACAGCTCCTAACCACCTAGCCATGATGAAGGTGTCCCCAAAGATCCCCCAAGGCAAAAAATTCATTTTTGTTTTTTTCGAAAAATCGCCGATTACGCTTACCGTACGCGTACGGTAATTTTTTTTAAAAAAAATTACATTATCCACACTCTCCTCACCCCGTGTGCAAACGGTGCCCGAAGGACACCATTTGTGCATGGCATATTATTCCATTGAAAAATAAAAAAGAATTACCTTTCTGAACGAAGCGCATAATATGTCCTCCATGTGCGCACGGTGCGCGAAGCGCATTGTGCGTACATGGCCCATCCAGCGTAACGTGGGCACGCGGTGCGCATAGCGCACCGCGTGCCCACCGTGCGTGCACGGCACTAACTGCGTAAAGTGGGCGCACGGCGCGCGAAGCGCACCGTGCGCGCACGGAACGAACTGCGTTAAGTGGGCGCGCACGCCACGATTGGCGTAAAGTAACTTAGCATTTAAAAAAACGTACAAATTCACTGAAAAAACCATAGGTTTCACACACGTTATAGTTAGGAATTAGCATTTAAAAAACCTTGCAAATTCACTGAAAAAACCATAGGTTTCACACATGTTATAGTTAGCTGGACATTTTACTGATAAAAAACCAATGAAATTCCCCCGTTATAGTTAGTGCAGGCAACTATAACTCACGCGACCGCAATCCTCTGCTGATGACATATGTGTCTTTATGAAAAAAAAATATTTGTAATATATGTATAGCTAAAATTTAATGGAAGAAGACATGGGCAAATAAGTGTCTAAATACAGTATTAGCATCAGCAGAGGATTGCGGTCGCGTGAGTTATAGTTGCCTGCACTAACTATAACGGGGGAATTTCATTGGTTTTTATCAGTAAAATGTCCAGCTAACTATAACATGTGTGAAACCTATGGTTTTTTCAGTGAATATATATATATATATATATATATATACATATATATATATATAAATATATAAATATATATTTAAATATATATTTAAATATATCTATATATACACAAACGTTAGCGGGATTTTATAGTTAGTCTGACATTTCACTCATACAAATCAGAGAAGTTCAGCAGTTACTTTTAGTTGAGTTAACTATAACCCGCGCCCCCACAATGCACTGCTTATGACCTCACATATTACATCACTCATGACATGGTCAGGGACTTCACTCATGACATCACTGGTTACATCTCAAATACCATCACTGAGGATGTGAAATCACTGATGACATCATCCAGTGATTGTGAGTGTTTTTAAAAGGTTTATGAGTGTTAAATATATATACCAAGGTGTATTGATGAATCAGTGGGTGCATGATTGACTGTAAAGTGAGTGATTAGGTGTCTCACTGAATGTATGTGTGAGTGACTGGGTTGTGAGAATGTCTGTATCAGTCTGTCAGATGTGTCTAAGTGGCTGCATGGGTTGGTGAGTTGGTACATGAGTGGCAGTATGGGAGATTGGTTGTCTGAGTACAATATGGGTGACTGACTGAGTGGGTGGGTTAGAGGATGAGTGAGTGCCTGCTTAGATGAGTGAGTGGGTGAGTCAGTGGCGATATGGGTTAGTGAGTGCATAAGTGAGGGGCTGTTTAGGTGACTGAGTGTGTGTATGGCTGTGTTGGTGAGTGAATGGATGTGCCAGTGATGTATGGGTAACTGCAGATGTGAAATACAGTATAGGTGAATGTTAGAGTATATGAGTGACTGTATGTGTGAGTGAAGGATTGTGATAGTGGCATTATGGATAAGTGTGTGCTTGCGTCAGTAACTGTATAGGTTAGTGAGTATGTGTTAGTATCTATATGAGTAAGTGAGTGTGTGTGTATCCATATGGGTAAGTGGCTGTGTGATTGACTGTATGGGTGAGTGAGTAGGTATGAGAGTGGCTCTATGAGTGTCTGACAATATGTGAGTGACTGTATGGGTGTATGTGCGAGTGGCTGTATTAGTGAGTGAGTAGGTGTATGAGTGAGTGAGTGGATGTATGCGTAGACCTATGAATCATTGAGTGGGTGCTAGTAGTAGTGAGTGAGTAGGTGTATGAGTGGATATATGTATAGACCTATGAATCATTGAGTGGGTGTGTAAGTACTAGTATGGGTGTATCAATGGTTTTGACAATGTTAGTGTGGAAGTTGGAGTGGGTGTGTTAATGATTATATTGAGGTGTGAGTTGTTACGTCAGTGTGGATGATGTCATTAGTGATATCATTTGGGATGTCATCAGTGATGTCACTGACCATGTCATGAGTGATGCAATATGTAAGGTCATAAACAGTGCACTGCGGGGGCGCAAGTTATACTTAGCTCAGCTAACTATAACTGCTGATTTTCTCTGATTTTGTAGGAGTGAAATATCCCGCTAAGGGTAACGTCCCTGTAACCTTTGTTTTCTTTCAGTGAATTTCTATGTTTTGTTTTCATAATTATAACGTCCTTGTATTTTATATCCATCAGTAGATATTGAACATTACAGATGCATTGTGACCACTTATTGTTGTATTTGTGATCTATATATTTAAAAAATTACATTATTCATCTTATTTCAAGATATATTTTGTTTTCGCAACTACGTCGTGATTGCCGAAGACACATAGCGAATACCGCGTGTTTTTGAGAAAGTGTAACACACGTACGTAGATATATTTTACATAAAGTTTGAGTCTAGCTGTTTAGTAAGATATTGATTTAACTTTCCCCTTTGTCTTCATTTGTCAAAAAAACAACACCTAAAATGGATTTACCTTGTTCGCAGCGACACCGGACGTTGTGATGACGTCGGTAGTCAGGGCTGCTGAGTCTGCAAGAAAGAGAAGTATTAAAAGGGATATGGGTTTGGCTAATGTGGACATTACTTGGATTGGGCAGAGAGGATTAAAGTTTCATCAGTTAGTGCCTTTGTGTAAAATCATTGTGGATTCATCAGCCCCTGACCTCATAATTGTGCACCAAGGTGGCAATGACCTAGGAACATTAACTGGAGTAGGAATGGAAATTCTAATGAAGGATACTTTTGATGAATTGATGCTGCTTTTCCCTCAATCTGTCTTGGTGTACTCTAACATATGCCAAAGGCCGAAATGGAAGTGGTCTAATAAAATCTGTCCACAGAGTGACAAAACCAGGAAACATGTTAATAAAACTGTTTCTGCTTTCCTCAGAGAGCATAACATGGGCTCTATCTACAACAACAACCTGTGTTTTGACATGCATAAATCTATAGAAGTGATGGGGTTCACTTTACAGACGAAGACAACCTGAAACTCTGCACGGAGTCTTATCTGTAGCTGTCTTATACACATTCTCAACACAAAGGCTCTTGACAGAGCCACCGAAGAGCCCAAAATGTTGTTCATTCTCATGCTAAAGAATTTTTTCTTAGAATTTTTGAAATTTGCGATGACGTCACGGTGTTTGCTAACACGTCGCGTAATTTCAAAACAATAGCAGACATTCAACGACCACCACCACTTTCATAAATTTTTAATAAAAAAATTAATTCTCACTTTTACAATACACACATTACTAAGTTAAAGAACATGTTTGTAAACATGTTTTTGTAGTAACGTTTTAAAAAACTGTGTTTGAACCGTTCTGTCCGTTTTTGCGATTATGCAGAAAGGGAGGATGACTTCTGTAACCGCAATGATTGCACCTTTTTTATGAGGTGTAAAACACATATATGCACACATTTTACAGTATTTTAGACACTACGGGGCTGATTAGGATGCCATCCCAGTGGAAACTGGATCGGCCGCCAGACATGCGGCGGTCCCGCAGCCCTGATTAGAATGTGACCGCCACCCTGGCGGTCGCATCATGCATATTTGACATTGCGGCAATGCCAAAATAGCATGTTGTGCATTTGCATTCAAAACGTGGCAGGCACCGCGTGGTGCCTGCACCTTGTGCATGCAAATGGAGTACTTCCCAAGTGCACCCCCACCCCCTGGGCCTGCATAGGGCCCCCAAAGAACATCCCCGCCAGCCTTTCCATGGCGGCAAAGCCGCCATGGAAAGGCCTTCACAACACACCATCCTACTATGCCTGCTAGGCACCGCCACCATATTGAGCGCCAGTTCCGCCCAGCTGTCAATTGGGACGATTGCCAACCGGCGGAAAAGCGGCAGACGCACTTTGCATCCACCGCGAAACCCCCCGCCATTGTAATATGGCTGGGGGTTTCACTCGTTACAATGTTGTGGCGGTCGGAGAATGTCACAACATCATAATGAGCTCCTGGGTGTTTATTAAAGTCATATTTATATCGGGGGATTTGTACTAAAACAATCTTTCAAACCAATTTTCCAAGTTTGCGAGTATACTGAGTATCGCGGAGACGACGGTATCTGCGATGATCGTGCCTTTATGTATAAACTGTAAAACACATATATGCACACATTTTATAGTGTTTTAGACACCAGGGGTTTATTAATGCACTGTTTAAAATCATTTTTTTAAATGTAGTTTGTATACAATTCACCTTTAAAATTGATCTTCCTGTTTTGCTGTGGCACCAGGCATTGTGAATAGGCCAATACCTGCGACAGTACACCTGGGCCACACTGGCAGTTGTGTCATCGACGCAAATATCGCGCATGATTGGAAAAATCAATTTTGGACACGTAACTCATGTCACTAATACCCCCATTCGTCAAACATGGGGTCAGAGTATCTCTACCCTGACGCCTTATGTCACGTTAAAAAAAAATTCAGCCCCGGGAACTATCCTCGATATATAAAATGGAGGCCACAATTTTCTGTTCAGTTTGCGTCCAGCCAATCACAGCATTCCCATTAGCGCGCTTTCGTGATTCACTTCGAACACGTCGCGATGTAACCGCGAGCACCACGAAACTGCTGCAACTTTCCATTAAGGTTGCATCCACACATTCAGAGCATCCCCGCTGGCACACGCTTTCATGGTTTATCACAAACTCCTTGCAATTTTCCCGTGATCACTGCGAAAACACAGCGAAATATCTGCGACCAGAGATATCACTCTACTGTTTGGATTTAATTTCTCAAGAACTACTAAACAGATTTGCACGAAGTAACAAAAAGCATAATCTGTGTAATTCATTCACTGACTGCTACGTGAACGTTTACTTCTTCGACCAAGCAATGCTGTAACAAAGATTTTTCTGTTAACATTAAATCTTGGAACTGTTGAATAATACGGTCCCTCTGTGCCTGGATGGCCATTAACTTATGCTTTAATCAATAAAATAAAGCCGACTCATAAAAATATCAGAACGATTCATCATAGATTTTTTAAATAAGGGTCTATTTTGTCAATATTTTTAACGTCCTGTAGATGGTCTAGCGGATTGCGACACTAATAGACCGAAACATCGATTATTACATCTATTCGTCAGTTCGATGCAATATGGGCAATGTTTAAATAAAATTGCCTTAAAAATTTCTTCTGTAAAGGTGTCCACAACTGTAACTGAGAAGAACACTTGATCATTCGTGAATCTTGATTTCCGGTTACATTGTGTTGGTTGTTTTATTTATACCCTACCAAATAGACTTATTTTTATATAAAAAAGAATTTTCTTTGAATATACACACCCGTGTTTATTGTAATTGTTTTTCTTGATTAATTGACTGTTATTTGTTTGAAGATTTATTTATTAAATCTCCTTGAAATTGGATTTCAAATAGGTTGATAGTAAGTTACTTAAATAGAGTTTACCTCATATATATTTTTTTTCCAAACAATTCTTTTGTGAACTAAATCCCTTGTAGGCACCCTTACCTGCTCATACTTGATCGCCCAAGCCATCAAGGGTTTATTGGGTATCCCACTACTTTAGATATAATCTGTGTAACAACATCTTCCTTTCTGCCAAATTTGGTGTAATTCCGTCCAGCGGTTCAGGCTATAGGTTCGACAACGCATTTCTATGGGAAATAACATTACAAACGCACCCTTATTTTACACCCATATTTCTCGGTCCTCACTGCACAGATCACTCCCAAACGTTCTTTGAGACACTGAAACTAATTTGACACTTTCTTTAGAAAATGTAATGCAGATTGGTCAAACGGCGCCAAAGTTATAGGGAAGTCAAAAGATTATTTTTCTATGGAAACTAGCAACTGCTGGTAGGATATATATATATATATATATATATATATATATATATATATATATATATATATATATATATATATATATATATATATATATATATATATGTATATTACCTACTGGCAGTCGCCAGTAGGTAGTTATAGTTAGGACCTATTATCCATAGGAAATCAGCAACATTCAATTTGGAATAACATTGGCGCCAATTTATGAATCTTCGCAAAATTTTCCAAACTTTTGGCCAGCTCCGGGCCGCTCCTATCCTGAAAATTTCACGGTGAGTCGTCAAGCGGGGGCCGAGAAAAAAGGGGGGTCCCAAAACGGGTTTTCTCCATGCATTTTCCCATAGGACCTGTTGACGCAGCTACAGCCTGAACTGCTGAACGGAATTACACCAAATTTGGCAAATAGGTAGTCCTCAGTTAAGACTCGTGCCTTTTGCTTAAATGGTGTAAATCCGTTCAGTAATTCCTGAGAAAATTAGAGTTAAAAAGATAGATATATCTGGGCGGAGCCTAACCACACATCTCATCGTGAGATCTGATTGGCTGTCAGTACTTCATCCAAGAAGTGTTGGCAGCTATCTTGGGACCAATATACATGATAGCACCTCATTAAAAAGCATTGCAGTTAATAGAAGGTTTTAAGACTTTAGTTACATAAAAATCATTTGTTGATGGTACCATACTCATTTTAGGAATTGTGGTGTGTTCTAAGGTGATTTTACCATGTGAAAAAGCCTTCTGCTGTGATATCATGAATCATGTTTGAGAGAAAACTATTTTCTCATGCTTTTCCCACAGAGGTTTGGAAGGTGATCTATAAGCTAAACTGACAGCATATTTTCCTGTAATTTCACATTATCTTTCTCAGTCATGTGAGAATGAAGTCTGACATTCTCAGTAAAACATGTACATCCAACAAGGGCAGAGACTGTCAGTTGATTCCTTTGTGTTCTACTGCAGCTTCCCAGAGTGTTCTAAAGAACAACTAGAGCGCTAACAGTCCTACTTATGACAAACGTATTGCACACCTGAAGCCATCTTGATTGGAATAAAGTGGTAACTCTTAAAACATTTAATTTAAAAAGGAACAAAATGAAGGGGTTCATTTTGCCATAGAAAGTATGATTAGTGCTGCAGAAAGAAAAATTAGGGCACATTTTGAGTGACTTCTCAAATCCTCGTCTATTTCATTAAAAACTTCTGACATGCAGACTGAAACATGCACTTTGAATACCAGCAGCAGACTTCCCTGGTGAGCAGTAGCTTTACTATAGTGATCTAATAAGCAACTAGAGTGCTAACATTCTGAATTTATGGCAAATGTGTGACACATCTGAATGCCTTCTTGATGGATTCAAAGTAAAAAACTGAAAGTATTTCCTACCGAGGAGACTGTAGTAAATGAGGAAATTAGGAAACTTCATAACAAATAAGTCTCCCAAAATGGCCACCAGAGACAAAAGAGCCCAAATGTAGCCCAAATATCACCCAGATGTAGCCCAAGTATAGTTCAATGACAGAATGTCCCAGAGTGTTCTAACGAACAACTAGAGCGCTAACACTCTTACTTATGACAAAAGTATGGCACACCTGAAGCCATCTTGATTGGAATAAAGTGGTAACACTTAAAACATTTAATTTACAAAGGAACAGAATGAGGGGGTTCATTTTGCCGTAGGAATTATGATTAGTGCTGCAGAAAGAAAAATTAGGGCACATTTTGACTTCTCAAATCCTCTTCTATTTCATAAAAAAATTCTGACATGCAGACTGAAACATGCACTTTGAATACCAGCATCAGACTTCCCTGGTGAGCAGTAGCTTTACTACAGTGATCTAATGAGCAACTAGAGTGCTAACATTCACAATTTATGGCAAATGTGTGACAAATCTGAATGCGTTCTTGGTGGAACCAAAGTAAAAAACTGAAAGTATTTCCTACTGAGGAGACTGCAGTAAATGAGGAAATTAGGAAACTTCATAACAAATAAATCTCCCAAGATGGCCACCATAGACAAAAGAGCCCAAATGTAGCCCAAATATCACCCAGATGTAGCCCAAGTATAGCCCAATGACAGAATGTCCCAGAGTGTTCTTAAGAACAACTAGAGCGCTTACTGTCTTACTTATGACAAAAGTATGGCACACCTGAAGCCATCTTGATTAGAATAAACTGGTAACACTTAAAACATTTAATTTAAAAAGGAACACAATGAGGGGGTTCATTTTGCCATAGAAATTATGATTAGTGCTGAAGAAAGAAAAATTAGGGCACATTTTGAGTGACTTCTCAAATCCTCTTCTATTTCATAAAAAAAATCTGATATGCAGACTGAAACATGCACTTTTAATACCAGCAGCAGACTTCCGTGGTGAGCAGTAGCTTTACTACAGTGATCTAATGAGCAACTAGAGTGATAACATTCAGATTTTATGGCAAATGTGTGACATATCTGAATACCTTCTTGATGGAATCAAAGTAAAAAAACTGAAAGCATTTCCTACTGAGGAGACTGCAGTAAATGAGGAAATTAGGAAACTTCATAACAAATAAATTTCCCAAGATGGCCACCAGAGACAAAAGAGCCCAAATGCAGCACACAAATCACCCAGATGTAGCCCACATGTAACCATTATGACAGAAGTGTGCAAAACACTTACTTTTTGTGTATTTGCAGTTTTATATAGTGCAGAATTGTCAGGTATTGGAGTGCTTTACATGAGCATTGGTTACATCACACAAGATCAAATTCATTTTGTTTATAGACATGGGGAGATTAAGTGATTTGACCAGAATCACAGAATGTTGAGCTGAAGCAGAAACTCCAACCTGGTTCCCCAGTTGCAAAGTCTGCAGCTCTGGAAGTAACACCACATCCTCTCCCCTAAGTGCAACATTTAATCAAGTGGTCAACTAGATAAAAAAACATAAAGCTTACAAATAATTTAAAAGTTCCTTGTCGCAATTTGAAAACTCAGAAAATATGTCCTCATTTTAGTTTTTTAGAGCACTAACCATAATTTTGATGCAATTAAGACCCTCTCATATATGTAATTTCTAAAGGAAATGCTCTAGGTATTACAGTTTTCATTAGATCAAGATGACATCAGGCGTTCCACACCTTTGTAATAAATATAGAATGTTAGCAATCTAGTTGTTCATTGGGATACTGTTGAGAGGCAGAGGCCAGGGGCACGGACTCTGAAAATTGAAGGCAGGTAGGAAAGTGTAGAGGCAACAATTTGACCACACTGGGCAGGCAGGCAAGAAGGGCAGTGGCAGCACAACAGACTATGGAGGGCAGTGGAAAGGGGGGCAGGGGCAACAAACCAACAATACGGGACTGGCAAGAGAGGCTGTGGCAATATAATAGACCATTGTGGGCAGAAGGAAGAGGCAGTGGTAGTACAACCATACATGCCAACAGACCCGTTTCAGCTAGGAAACGTCAAATGTTTTTAAGCTCAAATGGGCTTTATTTGATCTGTCTCCTGTCTACAATCTCCTCTTTTTCAATGTAACTCAAAGGGGCAAATCAATACCCCAGTTTTTTTTCAAAATCTCCCTCTTACCAAGTTCAAAATGTTCGCAAGTATGGTACATTGGATCATGGTAGGCTGGAGGAATTGGGGTAGGGACATGGACTCGGATAACAGAGCACAGGAGGGACATGGAGAGGTGCACCAAACTGACCCTACAGGGCAGGCATCAGGGTTTGCAGCAGCACAATACACCACACAGGGCATGCGGGACGGGAGTGCAGCACAACAATCCATAGAAAGCAATAGGGAGGGGACAGGACCATGCACATGGACAACAGAGAACAGAGGGGAAAGAGGCAATGGTAGCTAGCTGACCATAATGGACAGACAGGAGAGAAAGCTGCAGCATAACAGACCATAAAGGGTAGGAGGGACGGATCAGGGGCATTACAATGGAACAGACAAGCCAGGAGGGAGGGAATAGGGGTCTTCACATGGAAACAGCGGGCTGGGGGCAAGGGGGCAGGGCAGGAGCAGCAAGATGACCATGGAGGTCAGGCAGGATGGGCACTAGAAACAAGACACACCATGGAGAGCAACAGTGAGACTATGATGGCATACACACAGACCCTGGAGGGAAGGTGGGAGGGGGTCAGGGGCAGCTAGCTGACCACACAGGGAAGGTGGGAGGGGCCATGGCAACACAGAAGACCATGCATGGCAAGCGGGAGGGTTAGTGGCAGCACAATGGCTATGATGGGCAAGAAGGAGGGTGCAGGGGCATGCACAAAGGACCATGGAGGATAGAAGGGAGGGTCAGGACCTGGGCACAGACAAGAGAGTTCAGGGGAAGGGGCCGCACAACAGACCGCGTGGGGTAGGCAGGAGGAGCAGTTGCAGCACAACAGACCTGGGAGGGCAGAAGGGTGTGGCAGTAAAATGGACCATGGAGGACAGGAGGAAGGGGATAGGGGCATGGCATGTGGACAGGCAGGGTGGAGGTGGCAGGGACAGGTTACAGTCATCTGACAATGCTAGGCAGGTGGGAGGGGAGTGGCAGCTCAACAGAACACTCAGAGTAGATAGGAGTGGCAGGTCCATGGAACATGGTGGGCAAAACGGATGGAGCAGGGGCATGCACAAAGATATCGGAGGGCAGGGGGAAGGAGAATAGGGCAGCAAGCTAAGCACAGAGGCTAAGCAGGAGGTCAATGATGGGCCATAGAATTGGGCAATGGAGGGCAGGAGGAGTGGACTGGTACATCATGCTAAATGGAGGGCAGTTGCAGCACATCAGACCATGCATGGCAGGAGGGAGGAGGCTAGTCCATGCATTCAGACAACAGAGGATAGGGAGGAGGTGAATGGGGCAGCAAGCTAACTGTTCAGAGAAGGTGGGTATTAGGAACTTTATTGTTTTTAAAATGTGTGTCTGTGCGAACTACTTAAAATAGGAACAAGTATGCAGTATAATCTCACTTTTATTCAGGAAGAAGAGGACGTTTGTGACTGTGACTCCGGGCTCACTTGGCAGAAACACCCCTGACCCTCCACGCCCCATCGCAAAATGTAATGCCCGTGAAAAGGGTAGGTGGACGCAGTGTTATATAGAACATAGTCCTGAGAGCACGATTGAAAATGAAAACTAGATATAGTATATGATATAAACTATGCACCAAAAAGTGTGATATAAGATGAACCGGGGCATGAAATATAATATGCAATACATTGTGCGCAATGACAGATTCATTGGAGAGCGCGAGATAGCACAGGCACTAGCGCGTGCTATGCAATATGCGCCTTGGAGTGTAATATGCACAGGGCAGTGTTGTGTAACCTAACTAGTCTCTAAAGTTGTAATGTAAAATATGTGCTGGGGAGTGTAACGTTGCATATGCACTGTGACAAAGATATGGATCCCAGATTGTAATATGTATGGCATAGCGCTGTGCGTTATAACATAGGCATCAAGGAAGGCACTTTAGATGGTGCAATATAACCCGTGCGAAGGCAAGTGTGGCATGACATATTCACGGGTTGGTGTTACAGTGCACATGGGCTAGAGAGTGTCATAGCATACGCACTAGCTGGTGGAATACAACACAGAGGTGTGTGGCACTCGGCGGGCACTGGTGGGTGTAACACAGCATTGGGCTCAGCCAGGAGCACGCTGTGACTCTCAAGTGAGGTTCGACTCCTTTCCAGAGAGTAAAATAAAAAGTATTACACAGCCGGCGGTGGATGTGTGTTTTATTAACTGTGAGGGGTGTTTCTTGCATAGTTTGGTCGAATTTTTGTCGAATCCCCTTTGAATGGCTTGGTGTGCGTGTGTATTAAATGTGCCCGTAAATAGTTACCCATGTTTGTATAAATAAACGGCAAGGGTGTCTACTTGGAGAGTACCCACCGGCGGGGGTGCATGGTCGCCTTTTAATGAATATCACGCAAATCGTCATGGTGATAGGTACATACGGTTTGTCCAGCATGTCCTTGGTGTTTCTATAAATATATATATTTTTAAAATAATAAAAAACTAAGGCCGGCCCCGGGGGATGGGGTCCCGGGGGCCATAAGTGGCCTGAGGAGGGGGGCAACGCAGCCCCCCTCCTAAAGAATTGTAAAAAGAAAAGGCCATGACCCAGGGGTTTAAAATAAATAAAAGACAGGCATCGTGCCGGAGGCCACGCCCCCTCCTTGCAGCACTCTGCAAAGTTGGGGAATTAATTCCCCTTCAAAACTGAGGGTCCCTGAGGGCCAACTAGCGCAACAGGTATCTCCAGTATGCGCCAGGGAGCTGCGTTGCAGACAGGTGTTCTGAGGCCACGCCCCTTTTTACACCTCTATGCAATGCAGCTCTGTGACGCTTACTGGAGGTACCTAGTGGGCTAGTTTGACCCAAGGGACCCTTAAGATTCAAGGGGACTTAATCTCTTACCTTAGAACGGCCACAGGGCGGGTTTACACAGTGGTGAAGGGAGGGGACGGGGCCTAAGGTGACGTGTGCAAACACGCCATGTGGCGCCTTTTAAGTTGGGGAAATAATTCCCTTTCAATCCTGAGGGACCCTGGGGGCCAACTAGGCCACCAGGTGCTTCCAGTAAGCGCCACTGCGCTGCGTTGCAGAGAGGTAGTCCAGGCCGTGTCACTTTTTACACCTCTCTGCAACGCAACTCTGTGGCGCTTACTGGAGGTACCTAGTGGTCTAGTTGGACCCTAGGGACCCTCAGGATTCAAGGGGACTTAATTTCCCAACTTAAAACGGCCACAGGGGGTTTACACAGTGGGGAAGGGAGGGGATGGGGCCTGAGGTGACGTGCGCAAACACGCCCTGTGGCGCGTTTTAAGAGGTAGTTTTAATCCCCTGCCCTATTATATACTAGGGGATTACAGAGGAGGTCATGCTAATCACAGGGGGACCCCAACGCATAGTGTTTCCTAGTGTATGTAGGTGTTTTCACTGTATTCTGAGTGTCTTTTAACATAGCACTGGCTCATGGCTGGTTAGTCAGACTCAGTTACCACCAGTATCCGTCTGGAAAAGTTGAGGGTACAGGATGATTTTGCAACAAGGCTACTTTCTGCTCTTCTGTTTGTTCTTTCTGCACGTTATCCTTCTTCCTGCACTTTTCTTCGTCTTTGAGGACTTCTGTTGCTTCTTTCTGCATTTCTTTTTTTTCTTTCTGTGCGTTTTTTCTTCTTTCTTCACATGTCCTATCTCTGTAGGCATAGTTAGAAATTAGCATTTAAAAAACCTTTGAAATTCACTGAAAAAACCATAGGTTTCAGGCACGTTATAGTTAGGAATTAACATTGAAAAAACCTTAGAAATTCACTGAAAAAACCATAGGTTTCAGTGGCGTTATAGTTAGCTGGACTTGTCACTCGTACAAAACCATTGAAATTCCCCCTTTATAGTTAGTTCAGCTAACTATAACTCGCGCGCCCGCAATGCACTGCTGATGACGTCACATATTACATCACTCATGACATGGTCAGTAACCTCACTCATGACATCACTTATGACATCTCAAATTACATCACTGATGACATCACTGATGACATCATCCTTGTAATAGAGTAGCAGACCTCCTCTCCCCCTAATATAACCTTTGATACACACATTCAAAAATAGAAACTAACATTTTCAAAACAATGGACATACCAATACCAATTTCAACAACCTATTCAGTAATTCTAATATCCACATACACATCCACTCATTCACCAACAGTCCTATACAGTCACTCATACATGTACTCACTTATCATATGTACTCATACACCTATACATCCTGTTACACAACGCCACTCATCCATAGAGTTACTCACACACATAGTCACTCATGCTAATAAAGAATCAAATATCCATTTACTTGCATATACAGTTTACACACACCACCACACTTACTTCTACAGAAACGTACACATACTTAGTCTTTTAAACAATCACATATAGAAACACATACTTATTCATACAGGAACTCTTCCAATCTCTCACTCTCACATATACTCACTTATACACACCAATAGTCACATATACTAGTTTAAAACATATGTAGTTACTCATAAAGACACTATTGAGACAGTCATTCACTCACTAACACACCCATGCACACACTCATCCACCCATACAGTCCTGCACACATGCTGTCTTCAACACATACAAACAGTGAGTCACTCATTCATGCACCTATGCACTACGTAATACCCCCCACCAAACCATACAGACACTCATACTGATACTCCAAAAACCAACTAATAACCTATATAGACACTCAGGTAGCTACTCACCAACCCATGCAGCCACTTATACACAAAGTGAGAGACTGATACAGATATTTACATATTTAAACATTACTCACTAATCCATGTATTCACTAAGATACACTTAATCAGTCAGTTATACAATCAATTTTTCAAAAACAAATCATCCATTTAGACACTTATATACCCATTTATTCTTCCATCGACCTTGAGATATACATATATAAAACATATGTAATTTTCAGAAAAACACACATACACTGGATGATGTCATCAGAGATGTCATCAGTGATGTAATTTGAGATGTCGTCAGTGATGTCATGAGTGATGTCACTGACCATGTCATGAGTGATGTAATATGTGACATCATCAGCAGTGCATTGCGGGCGCGCGAGTTATAGTTAGCTGAACTAACTATAACGGGGGAATTTCAATGGTTTTGTACGAGTGAAAAGTCCAGCTAACTATAACGCCCCTGAAACCTATGGTTTTTTCAGTGAATATATACATATATACATATATGTATAAATTTATTTAGAGGTTTTATATAGCGCTGGCTGGACCCGGAACAATCCGAGCACTTTACATGAGAATCAGGATAGTAAAGGCAAACAACAATAATTCGTATGCATTATCAAAACAGGTGAACAGAAGTGAAAACAGCTAGAGTTAACACATATCAAATAGACAAATGAGAGGAGCAGGGGACATGGACATATATAGCATGGATAGGGGAAATCAAAATGTTGTATAAAGATGTGAGACAGGAGAATGATGCTAATAAGCGGTACAAACAAAATGTAAGCAGCCCGGAGTAACAACAGGATTAATAGAAGAGAAACAGTTTGGGCTAACACATATTGGATAAGCAGATAATTAGAGCAGTTCAAGACGCAGTAGGAGAGTAGGGGAGGAACGGAGTAGTGGACGGTGGGCGGGTGAAATTAGAGCATAGGTTAAGATCCCCAATGTTTGTTGAGGAGGTGAATTTTGAGCTCTTTTTTAAAGCTGATGTAGGAAGGGTTACATCGTAGGTCTTTGGGAAGGGCATTCCAGATTTTTGGGGCATTTCCTGAGAGGGAGCGGGATTGTGTGGATTTCTTTTTGTGCAGGGGTGGGACCAGCAGGAGAGTGTTAATGCTTCTCATTGGTCGTGCGCTACCCGCTTTGCAGAGTTTGTTGGCGAAGTACAGAGGTGTATTTTGATGGAGGGCTGTGTGTGTTATACATGCAGTTTTGTAGGAGGATCTGCCTTCGATGGGGAGCCATTTAAGAGTTTTGAGGGCTGGGGAGATGTGGTCGAAACGTTTGCCGTCGGTAATGAGCCTGGCTGCAAGGTTGAGAACAGATTTGAGAGGAGCAAGGTGGACCTTGGGGATTCCGGAGAGGATGGCGTTGCCATAATCAATTCGCGAGAGGACCAGAGATCGAACAACTAATTTAAAGTAATCAGTTGGGATAAAAGGTTTAATTTTCTTAAGGTGACGGAGAGTGAAGAGGGCTCTCTTAGCCGAGTTTTTGGTGTGTACATTGAGAGTTAGGCTCTTATCAATGGAGATCCCAAGAGATTTTACAGAGCTGGACAGGGTGATTGAACAGTTGAGGGCGTTCCGGTCGGAGATCCAGGTTTGGATGGGGAGAGGGTTCTTTTTTAGGGAGAAGAGCATGATTTCAGTTTTTTTAGGGTTGAGTTTAAGATGATTTGATTGGAACCAGGACTGAATCTTGGAGACGATATTATTATGATGAATGATATCCGAGTGGGTTTTGATCTTGTAGTAGAGTTGGGTATCATCAGCATAGAGGTGGTATTGGATTCCGGCTTGTTTTAGAATGAGAGTGAGGGGTTCCATAAAGAGGCTGAAGAGAGAGGGAGAGAGAATGGATCCCTGAGGAACTCCTAGGAAGACTGGAGTGGAGTTAGATAGGCAGGCATAAATTTTGTTTTGCTGTTAATGCTGGAGGTCGGAGACGAACCATTTATGGACTGTATCATTGAGGCCGAAGCGATCTCTGAGCACATTAAGTAGGGCAAGGTGGTTGACTGTGTCAAACGCTGCGGAGAGGTCACGGATGATAAGTAGGCAGGACTCGCCATTATCAAGGGAGTGGTGGATGTCGTCAACAATGTTTAGCATGGCAGTTTCGGTGCTGCAGCCTTTCCTGAAGCCTGATTGTAGGGGGTCTAGGAGGTTGAGGTTTTCAATGTGTTTGTCTAATTGGAGCAGGACACATTTTTCAAGGGCTTTGGAAAGTAGGGGGAGGTTAGAGATAGGGCGGAGGTTGTTAAGGTCATTGGGGTTGGCATTTGGATTTTTGATGATGAGAGTGATTTGACCAAGTTGGATGGAGAAAGGGACACACCCCGTGGCCAGGGAGGTGTTGATGATTTTAGTCCAGAATGGGGCAATGATCTGCCTGAGGTCTTGGACAAGTTTGGAAGAGAGGGGGTCTTTCGTATGAGATGACGGTTTTGGTTTAGCAATGATGTTGGAAACTTCGAGTTCAGTTACAGGGTGGAAAGTGTGCCAGGAGGCTTTGTTTTTGAGTTGGGGGTTGGAGGTGTTGGATTCAAGAGGTGCCGTAGTGGGAAAGTGTGAAGAATGGTTCAGGGGAGTATATATATATGTATGTATATATATGTATGTATATATTTGCTGCAGTGACAAAGCCCAAAAAGTGAAAAAAAGAAAATGCTGGGAGCTACGTTATATTGTTTTGTGCGAATGCATGATGATGCATACACATGCATGTGTTGTTATGTAAGCGACCATGTGTGACCATGCTTGAGCGCTTTTAAAATTATGCAAGTGCTTTTTTTTGCTTTGTTTACCAATTCAAGATGGGACGGTTAGTAAGCAAAATAAAGGAATATCACAAAAGTGCTTTTTTGTAGCATAATAATTAATAATGTGGTGTTGAGGTGAATGGAAGATGGGATGGGAAACATGGGGGAGTGCAAAAGTAGAAGGTGAGGGAGAGCAACACGGGGGATGGAGGTGAAGCACACATAAGAGCAAGAGCATCACGGAGTGTGGAGGGAAGGAGAGAAGCACTTGGATGAGAGCAACATGGAGTAGGAAGCACATAGATGTGAGAAAACAACACAGAGCGTGGCGAAGAAAAGCACATGAGAGACAACTGGAACACGTGAACTGTCATGGAGCTCTTAAGTAATTATGAGTATGTAGTTCCTTAAAAGTGAGCAGTGCAAGGACACAAGTAAAGAGGCTATGTTCCTGTGGAGAGACAAACATATGATGGACAAGGCAAGCCATTGAACAAGAAGCAAGCACATGAGAGTGACAATAAAGCCAACCTTTGTAAATTCTTGCACTGTCTAGAAGGCTCGACCTAAAAATGTATTATAGCACTAGATTGCAAGGCCAGACCTAATCGATTTGCCGATGCTTTTTTCCTAAGCGAGGTAAAACCGTACAGCGGGTATATATAGAATAGGCAAATAATAATATTCCTATATCCTCCAAATAAGCTAATTTGGCCCTGTGTATTGGTGCCCTGGGATGCATTGTTGAGGTGTGGTCTTTGTGCCCTGGGATGCTTTGTTGAAGTGTAGTCTTTGTTCTCAGCACTCTCAAGTTTACCCAAACCATGTATTAATAGCACATGTAGTCCATGCCTTTTCCTTTCTATCTTAAAATAGTTATTGCTGTTTTCCTGTTATAAAATCACGTGTACAAATACCAGAATACAAAGGCGAAACCTGGAATGGATTAGCCTCAAATGCATGGAAATGGGAAACTTGAGAGCTCTGTGTTTAACTCTAACAACAGATTTTATAACAGTAGAAAGAATTTACTTGAATGTTAGAAAGTGAACCACACTTGAAGCACCATCTCCACTTCAACTGTTTGTAATACAGTTTACAATGTTTTTAATGTGTAAGGGAAGTCTTGTGCAAGGTCGGTGGCCATTTTACATTGGTAACAAATATTTGTTGGACCTAGTGTCTTCCATTTTATTGGGTACAGTACATCACAACTTCAGATATTCTGGCTTAATTGGTCATACTTGGCCACACTAAAAAAAAGTATTGGTAAAGCCAGTAGGTGTTGCCTAGTAACCTATTGGCTTTACTAATGCATTTTAAGCAAAATGGTTTTAGCTAATACTGTAAAGCATCAGCAAGAAATAAAGGAAAAAAGACTTCATGACGTGATGTGTGCATGATTGTCTATGCATGATGATGTTATACAGCCACGTCATACAAGTGCACATATGCCTGATGACATATGTGCGTGCATAAGCCGCCATCACCACCCATGCCTACTGAATGATGCAGGGGCCATTTTGTTACATTTATTTACTGGTCAAAGATAGTGAACGCTGCTTAGAGCATTGAATAAAAAAATGACATTTCAATTGCGCATAAGTGCATTGTTCAAAACAAAGTAGCCAGGCAGCAAATGGTTGCTGTCGAGCACTCCAAAAAATTTAAAAATAAGTATTTGATCCGGTGGGAGCGCAGCGAAGGAGCAGGGGAGTGGATTGTGGGGAAGCAATGGGAGAATGCCAAACGTAAAGGATTAAGTACCTTTTTATAAAAAGCTAGAATAAGGGGAGAAGGGAGAAACGTAGAGCACGTGGGGGTGGGTATCTAACAAGAAATGCTGCACACAAGAGAATAAGCAAATGGTGGGAGAACAAAGAGCATGGGACGGGTATTTGGCGGGGTAAGCAGCACACGAGGAAGAGAGCTGGAAAACACATGCACCTTTATGGCTCATGGAGAGCTTAAAAAGAAACACAAAAGTTTCCTTAATGTGAGCAGTAGAAGGATACAAATCAACTAATCAAAAGGATGATTAAAAAGCTATTCTCCAAGGGAGGTACAAACAGAAGAGAAAAAAAGGAAAATCTTCGAATAAGAAGCAAACATCGAGAGTGATAATACAGTCAATCAATGGTGAGCAATGAGTGGGCTCTAATCCCACCGTAGGTATTGAGGGGCAGATTTATGTTTGACTTGCGCCTCATTTACGCCGCCGTTGCGTCACTTTTGTGACGCAGCAGCGGCGCAAATCCTGCGCCATGGTGCGGGGTATTTACAACGTGACGCATCTGGGAGATGCGTCACGTTGTAAAGCCCTGCGCCACATGTAGGCGTTCCAGGGCAGGTGGGGGCGTTCCGGCGCAGGAACGCCTCCTAAAAGTGGCTGAGTGAAATCTACAAGATTTCACTCAGTCACTTTTGAGCCCATGCTGCGTCAAAACCCTGCGCCTGCTTGAAGCAGGCGTAAGGATTGACGCAGCATTGTGCAGATAGGGCACCCCAGAGCCTTGCTGGAGCTGCGTCGCGCTTGCGACGCAACTCCAGCAATGCGCCACTTTTACGGCACAGATGCGTGACGCATCAGTGCCGTTTTTGCCCCATGGTGCGCCGCATTATAAATGCGGCGCATCCATGATGGCGGAGCTGGGGCGCAAAATAACTGGCGCATCCCTGCTGATATGCAGGGATGCGTCAGTTATTATAAATCTGCCCATTAGTATGTTCCACAAGAGGCTTTAGCCACAGACAGAAAAAAAGCCACCTGGTAGGCTAGACCTGGAGATGGTCTCTGAGGTAGGGCTATAGCGCTTACCGCCGCCACCTTACAAGAATAACACCAGATTGACTCTGCTGTGAAAGTGCAAAGCTCTGTAACCGCCGCTCTTTGCCACACCGTGCAGAGCTTGTATGAATGCCAGCAGGGTCCCCGACCAGCCATTAAACCACGCTGCAAGACAAGAAGCCGGGCTGCTTTCTTTGTAACACTATCTGGTGCCATAACATGGACGGCTCCAGCCTTGTAAATCAAACAGGTGGAGCTGGTTTAACTAAACCTCTGCTGTGGCCCAGCAGCTGGAATTCAGGACAGGAAGGCCGTGCGTTCCAGCTCTTCAGTGTGAAACGCAAAGGGCGGCATAGAGACGGAAATCCAGCCATGAGCGACCTGATGTCCTGGATTCCGCTGCAACTCCTGGATTCTCCCACATTGGACTGGATTCAGCGGGCAGGGAGATTTCCAGATAGGCCAGTAGCGCAGAAAGGCAAAGTACTGACGTTTCTATCTCCCCCACACTTATGTACTAAGTGGCCGAAAGCTAACACGCCACGCCATGACCCACCTTCGGGTGCAATAGTATGTCAAATCTTCCGTGCGTACCAGACACGTGGATGAGGCTTTTCAAAGAGTTGTATAAAAACAACGCAATCCCGCCTGTTCCCTCAAAATGTTAAGAGTCCGTAGACAACAATTTGCAAATTAATGTGTTGTTTGTTTGTTTATACTTTATTCGATAACAAGGTATCATAAAAGTAATTACATTTCGAATTAACATAGATACGACCACAGGAATGATAACATAAAAATATACATTTACAAATTTCATCCAGAAAAAGAAAAAAAAAAAAAAGAAAAAAGGGAGATTAAGTAAAACAGAGGAGTAAGAGAATAAAGACAAGAGATACATATCCAGTTATAAAAATTGTTTGATGTAGATGGTAAAGAGAGACAAGATGGCAATCTAAGCAGAGCTTGCTTCAACCAGCTTAGATCGTAATATCCAAGCTTTTCCAAGATATTTGGCTACCCCACAAACTACCAGCAAGGATGTTGTGTCCGTCGTTAAAATACGGAGGGCCACTGATGACTGCCTGGTACCCAGATTACTACAAACTGGAGTTAACCAGCGCTTTCTAGGTGCCCTGTACGCCTTGCAGGCAAACAGGAAATGCCCCAGTGACTCAGTAGGATTAGAACATCCAGGGCAAGCTGTGTGATTGGATTTAGAATTTTTCCAATTATTTGTAAAAACATTAAGAGGTAGTGTGCCAAACCTCATTTTGAGGAACAAAGCTCTGTCCCTTGGTGAGGAGATGAAATCTAAAAAAGGTTGCAGCTTCGGAGCTGGCTTGCAGGTCATGAATGCATCAGTTAGAGCACCCAACTTTACGTCTGTCAAAGCCATTTCCTCGACACTTGACCAATATAGTTTCTTAATAATATCTTTTTGCGGGGGCTGCTGCAAGAGCCATTCATCTTTTAGCCCTATCTTAATTACCATGTCCCTCAGATTTTTCAACCATGGGATTAGTCTGAAACCATTTAAAGCAATGAGTTCGTCAAGGGCGGCTGCATAATTGCTCAGTTCCGGGGTTCTCCTGAGCCGGGCCCAAAATAAAACGGGCCGAAGGCCAACAATGTCTTTAATGGAACGGCGTCCCAAATCATAAAGTAACGGCTTAATAGGAGTGGAAACTGGGAGACCCACTAATTCTCTCATAAATTTATGTTCTGCAGAGACTAAATCAGCAACTCTTTCGAATCCCCACAGTTCAGATCCGTAAGTAGCAGCAGACAATGCCTTGCCCTCGTATACTAATAAGGCAGGGCTAATAGGCTTAGTTGATGATAAACGGTGGTCTCTAAGGATTGCTCCTGCCACTCTCTTTAGATTTAAAGTCATTTTGGCAATGTGCGAATCCCATTTCATTCTAGAGTTTATCCTAATCCCCAAATAATCAAAGGCATCCACTACTTCTAAGGGGGTGCCATTTAATGCGACGGTGGTTTTTTAAAGTTTTTTGTTTCTAGATAATACCATCAATTTGGTCTTAGTAGTATTGATGGTAAGTCCACGATTGTCGCAAAAGATACAGAACTTGTCAAGCAGTTTCTGAAGACCCATAGGGGTCTTAGACATGAGGAGTGTATCGTCTGCAAAGAGGAGGGTGGGTGTTTTTTCCCCCGCCAGGGCGGGGGCATCCGCTGGGTCCTCCCTCAAATGGTCTACCACCCCATTAATAAAGAGGGAGAACAGTGTCGGAGCCATCACACATCCCTGGCGAACCCCCCTCTGGACAGGGATACGGTCAGTCAATTGGCCTTCACTCCCCCATCTAATTCTTGCATATGTGTCCTCGTGCAGTCTTTTGATAAACTCCAAAAGGTATCGTGGCAACCCCATTCCATGTAGAACCTGCCAGAGTTTAGCCCGGGGAACGAGATCAAATACAGTTTTAAGATCAATAAAGGCCAGGTATAAAGAACCCCCGCCAATCAGGACAGTCTTCCAATATATGGCGAGGAATCTGAACACCTGGTCCATAGTGCCCACTTTCTTCCTAAACCCTGCTTGTAAGTGTGATAAGACGTTTCCCTCTTCAAGCCAGGTCCACATTCGCGAGTTGAGAACCCTGCCAACCACCTTTTGGATGACATCGATTAAACTTATTGGCCTGTAATTGGCAGGGTCCTCTCTCGCCCCCTTCTTATAGATTGTGACTACCTCGGCACCCTTCCATGAATCAGGGATAGCATGGCCTCTTAGCAGTAAGTTCGTCACATTAGTGATGAGTTCTTCCCATATTAGGGGGTCATGAAGAATCAAATCGCCTGGAAGGCCATCAGGGCCTGCCGCCTTCCCGGAAGCTATGCTTTTGATGGCGATCTGGACCTCCCCAGAGGTAAAAAGGTCCATTGGATCAGGCTGTAAAAAGGTTGGGTTAAGGTCTGGACTATCAAACGTGAGGTGGTCGGGCTCTACCTCGTTACAATATAATTTTGAAAAATGCACAGACCACTGCTGTTTGGTTATATTGTTGGGGATTGGTTCAGAGTCTCTTCTGGATAGTTGAGTTATTAAGGTCCAGAAGATTTTAGAGTCTTTTGAAAAGGCTGCATACTTAAGTGCTTGCCAATGTTCCTCCTCCCAAGCCCGTTTAGCAGCTGCTATGGATTTTTTATAAGCTTGCCTAGCCAGCCTGACAGCTATCGGATCTTTATTCCGAAGTGCAAGTATGATCTCCTGTCTCAGGGTTCTACATTCGTTGGTAAACCATGGGTTGCCTCTCTTGGGTTGATGATTTATGCCAGCTTTTGGACCTTTTATTATGAAATGAGAGCCTATGTCCTCAATGAGGGTTTTATAAGTGTTAATAAAGTTAGCATGGTTTGTCACAAGCGACCCTACATTGAGGTGAGCAAATTCAGCAGCCTTAGAGGCCACTAGGAGGTTTATGGAGGTTAGGGTATCCTCATGACCTGATACTTTGTGCCATTTCAACCTTCTATTGCAGTTTGTAGGAGTTACTGCTTTTGAGGCCAAATTCAAATTTAAGGAGCTTGGCCTTGAATTCCATTTAAAAACTGCACAGAGGGGATTATGGTCACTATCTGGCATCTGTTCTACCTTCATATCAACCACCTGGTCCCAAGAATTTGCATCTATGATAATGTAATCGATACGCGATGGCCCATGTAATCTATTAAAGGTCATAGCCCCATGTGGATCAGAGAGAGTTATTCCATTTAGGGCACGGAGGTTAAATTCCAGAGTGAGACCGGTCATCTGGAGTGCCCTTGCTGACCATCTCATAGTAGGGCTCAAATTTAAAGGGGGGATACAGTTTTTACTGTCTTCCTCAGTGATCCCTAAAAAGTCAGCGTCTCTTAGGGGTTCGTACGTACAATTCAGATCACCACCTATGATGATATTAGAGAGTGGTGGAATACCTGACAAAACGTTTTCCAGAATGGAGATGGTGGCAGAGTTTTGAGTGGGAGGGCCTCCTCTAGCGTATACATTGAGGAGGTCAACTCTAGAGCCATTTCGGGGCCGTTTGAAAGATATATGAAGAAGATCTACTGACTTGGCATTATGGATTTTAATGTCCAAATTCAGAGCGACCTTAATCCAAATATGTAGGCCTCCCAAAGGTCGGCCCACACCCTGGTGGACTGCCGGGATATGAAAGGTAGAATAACCAGGCTTATAAAGAGGGTCTAAACTCCAGGTCTCCTGGAACATGCAAATATCGTATTGGTAGACGAAGTCAAGCCAATCCGGGTTGGCCAGGTGTTTCTTAAGGCCTGCAATATTCCACGAAAGTATTTGGATTGTTCCCGAATTGGCCTTCCCACTATCTGGTATAGCATTAGTCAGGGGGACGGGGGAATAATTTTTAGGTAAGTGTCCCTTCCTTGAGCCATATGGGGGATGCTGAGTATAATGTACTAGGGGGCGTCAATCGATATCCTCTAATCCTCTAAGTGGGGAAAAATTAATGTGTTGTCTATATTTAATGAATGCTTAATTTGTAAAAAAAAATAGCACAAGATTCCATATTTTTTCATGGTAGGCTGCCGCCTTTGCAGCTGAATGTCACATTTGCATAATACACAGTCACATTGATTGAGCAATATTCCATATTACAATTTCTGTTTTCAATGTTGCAAGCAGATGCCATCAGGATTGGAAATTTAAGGGAAGATTTATCAAGATTTTGCGTTCCTGCAAAGTGATGTAAAACAATAGCAATGTCTTGATATGGTATTTACCTTCCAGTGCAAAACTTTTTTTTTCACTGGAAAGCTAGCCTTTGCACTTCTTTAAGTTAAGGGGGTGTTCCCAGGGTGGTACTTGGGTGTTCCCACGCCTTCACCCATGTTTTTGACACAAAGCCACATCTAACAAGATTGATAGTCCTGTCTTTGCGACAAAAAGCTAACGCCTCCTTGAAGCAGGCATTAAGTAGGAGAAATCTCTGCTCGGACAGTGCTATTAAAAAATCAGCACCCAAATATCAAGGCTGTGCACTCTTGAATTCACCCCAGGCCTCTTTAATCCACTCCCAGACACTGCTGCCCCTTTGTCTCCCTCTTGTCCGTCCCTGCTTTCTCCATTTGTGCCGGTTTTTCGGTCTTCCTCTTTCTTCTTTTTTCCGTTTGTGTGTTTTTAGATCTGCTACTCCTGTTCAATATCTGATGTAGAAAAATAAGTGCTGGTCTCCAAAAATTAGCGCTGCTGGGCCCCACAGTTTTCGGGATAAAAGTCACGTCATTTTTCAGAAAGCATAAATGAACCCTACGCTCTCATTTTCACAGGCACCTCTAAAGTCTAAAATACTTCCACATTCATCTGTTGCTTTCATGCAGTGTAGGAGGAGGTTGGCGGCATGCTCCCAGCAGAGGGGAGACAGAGTGGAGAGGAGGGCAGGGGGACTCAGGGGGATCCTGCTACATAGGTAATGTTTTGTAAAGGTAACCTTGCAAATGCTGGCCCATGTGGAGAAGTGGAGATTTGTTTAAATCCTGTTATTTTCTTTAAATGTAAAAAAATAACGTAATAACCAGCTCCTATTTGGGTTTACTTGTACTTCACGTCATTAAATATAATTTGTGTTGTCCCTGCATTGTCATATCTAGGACTGTAATATGGAACTGTAATATGGGAAACACATAGATGTGCTGTGTCCAATTATATTAGGGTCAAAACTTAAGAGTATACAGACATTAATGTTGTCTCAATCTAGGACCCTAAACACTTTATATTGTTATTACTGTTGATATTGCTCTGGACAGCACACTTAGAACCCTTATTTATCATGGATACATAATTGCAAATCTTCCTTTTAAACTGATTTCTGTGTTAATCTGTCATGTCTTGCACATGAAAGAAAAAAATATATTTTATCAGAATGTTGCATTGCAATGGATATAACTTGGAAAACTCATTGAATGTTTAAACGTACTTTACGGCTAAACATTACATGGATTATGTTGGGTACTTTATGGAACACAGAAACGGGTGTGGAGTTCTATAATATATCTATGCAAATAGGAAAAATGGCAACTTGCTTTTTGCCAACAATCTTGAGAGCGTGCGATCTAAGTTGTTTTTAAACTATGACTATTGATGGAAAAGCCCTTGGTGTTTAAATAGAGTGATTTCACACTAGGACTCTGTGGTCCAGCTGAAGGCAGAAATGCTGAAACTTGTCAGCCGTCTTTCCGAATAAAGAATCAACTACACCACCTTTGTGTGTCGCTCCTTCTTCTCTGTCATCTAACATTGAAGATGGTGGAGAGTTTATTTATATATTTAGCGAGACGCCCTCTCGTTCTGGAGTATCACGGAACACCTGCAATATATATATTTCAACCAAAGGTTGCAGGTGTTCCGTGATACTCCAGAACGAGAGGGCGTCTCGCTAAAGCCAGCACCCGCAAGCTGGCGACACATCACAACCAGTCTTTCTCCAGGTAAGGACAAAAAGCGCGAGACAGCTCCGGGATAAACTGCAACTGACTTTAATAATTACCAGCGCTCTGTGTACAAGAACCGATGAAATGCGAGGCAGACGCGTTTCGCTTAAATAGCTTCCTCAGTGCCCGTTTCAAAAGTTAAAACAATGTCCTGGGGGTCTGCTGGTATTTTAGCTGTTATTGTGGCCACTCCCAGTCAGGTGCTTACTTGCCCCGCCTCCACCTCCGAGGCTGCAGGACATCTCGCGCTCCACCCACCAGACCACTGCATCCTGGCAATTGAAGTCCTCCATGAGTGCCCATAAAGTGATGGGGCCTCTCAGGCAACAAGTGATGCCCCAAACCAGTTTGGATGGTGGCGTAGATATATATATATATATATATCTAATGGCGGTCGCCAGTAGATAGTTATAGTTAGGACCTATTATCCATAGGAAAATAATAACATTCTATTCCTAATAACTTTGGTGCCGGTTGACGAATCTTTGCAAAATTTTCAAAACTAATGGCCCGTTCCGGTCAGCTCCTATCCTGAAAGTTTGGGGGTGATTCGTCAAGCGGGGCCGAGAAAAAAGGGGGATACCAAAATGAGTTTTCCCCATCTTATTTCCCGTAGGAAATTTTAGACACAGCTACAGCCCGAACTGCTGAACGGAATTACACCAAATTTTGCAAAAAGGTAGCCCTTGGTTCAGAAAGCGCTCTTTTTTTTAAATGGTGTAAATACGTTCAGTAGTTCCTGAAAGATTCAAAAAATAGTGGTAAAAAAATTAATTTCCCATAGGAAACTTTCGACACGGTTATAGCAAAAACTGCTGAACGGAATTACACAAAATTTGGCAAAAAGGTACTGCTTGGCTCAGAAAGCGACCTTTCAAATAATGGTGTAAATCCGTTCAGTAGTTTTCCACGCCCGCCTGAAAGAGCTGGCGAGCACTTGCAATCTGCCAGATTAGCAGGACGAGGTGAGGGTATTGTTTATCCAGGGATGCGCATCTGTAAAACTTAGAGAACGCATTTTGCAGCAGCTCAGCATGTTGATGCGGGACATCCTTTCCGTAGGGCGGTCAAAAGAACTATCTAAAGCACGGGCAGCCCACAAGGTCACGGCAATGGACACGGCCATCAAGGAGATTTCGGTCAATGCCATTCACAAAGAGATCTGGAAAATCAGCCAGAGGCATCCAAACCCAAGCTGACAAGCCGATGTTTCTGCAAGAGTATCGGCTAATGTCTCTCTCTGGCACTGGCATTGCCTCTAGCCACCAGTGTCTGGATTGGGTGATAAAGGACACCATTCCCCACCACCCCCTTTGGGCAGACCACCCCAACCCTCCAAACCGTTCTGCCTCCTGATGATCAAGCAACAGCGAGTACGCCTCATGCCGGCGGGGCACCAGGTATCGCACCATTCACCCAGGAGACAAGGTGCTTGTTAAGGACCGACTCTCAGGAGGCAAATTCTGCCTGCCATTCAGAGCAACACCATGGACTGTCACAGCAATCAAAGACACTATGATTACCGCTAGAAAAGGAGTGGAAGCCATCACCCGGAACGTCTCCCTCTTCAAGAGGGCGCTGAGGTTCTGTAATCTGAGGTTCTGTAATTCTCAAGTCTGACTCCATTTTGTTCTGTGCCACCATTTTGTGTTGCCCTCACGTAGGCCTGTGAAGGTAGCCTGGCGAATAAAGTGGCCTGGCCTTCTTAGTTCATGTATACATTAACTAGGTTTCTTTTTGACTGAAATGAACTGTAAGAAACTGACCTCTGCACCTGAAACTGACCCCGCAAAGCCAATTTCCCTGATCGATCTTTGTCTGAGATTGCCAATCAATGTTCAGGACATCATTAACTTTTAGTTTCCTTGCACATGCCTTATCTTGTTTAGCATCTGTTACCGTTTCTTTTTTTATGTTTCTTCATGACATGGGTTATGCTTTCAATTATAGGTTTGTCCGGCTTGTGGAGATTGAATTTGGGACATTCCTAATAATTAACTTTTGGGTTGGGATACTGTAAATTGAGTTTTTGTTATGTGACACTTTGTTTGAAAATGTACCTTATTGGCTAGAATTTTGTGCAGTGGGTGTACATTTATAATGTGAATATTGGGTATAAAAGGAGACGTCTCGCCTTAGTAAAATGAGCAGTCTCCTGAGAATTTACACCGTGATGTATTTCTAGGATCACTGTTACTAGCTGCAGCTAATAAACTTGGTCTCTGATGCCATCCAGAAGTATTCCGTGTCTCTCTATACCAAGACAGGTGAACTCGAAGATCTTAGGCATGCCCCTGATGCTGCTGGGTTAAACCCCGGTTCTTCAACTGGCGCCCAACGTGGGGCGACTTCAGCGGTACTGGTCCAAGCCCGAAGATTGTGAGGAGCCCCGTGAGGAAATTCTGGAGGACGGCCGCCACTTCATCGACCCCAGCATGTCGACGTGGACCGAAGGTTTTTTTCTGCGAGGCTTCCCCTTTCCTACGGCTGCGAAGGACTGCTGCCCTGACTGTCGCCCTGTCTTGGACCCTCTTTTGATGATTTGTAAGGCGAGACATTAGACGGTCTTCTGGTGGCGTGACAGACATTTTGGTTAAGTATAAGTAGGTCGCTCCCACGACTTTGTTTTGTTTCTTGGTTTTGATTCGGCCATTGCAATAGTCGAAGCCGGGGGGTTCGTATATTTGCGAGTGTATCATTTTTGATAACCCCTTGAAGTTTGAAGCAAGACTAGTGAGCTAAAAGATGCCTGGTTTTAGCAAATTTAGGAAATGGTTTTGTTATAGTTGTAATAGGGATTCCCGATTGGAGGACTCGTGTCCGATACCTCCGGTTGGAACTCCAACTTATGAGCTCTATTCAAAGCATGGTGTAGGTCCCATTACCTTTAATGAAGTATGGGTCCGTTATACAAGGAAAGATGGTGTTTTACGATGGCCCCAACATGGTAGTTTTGAATCAGATGTTTTAGATAACCTAGAAGTTGCGCTATTTAAGAAGAAAGCCCGGCCGGCGATGTTTGACTCTTTCCGCCTTTGGCGTAAGGAAGCCAAACAGCAAGAAATTAAGCAAGCTAAGAGAGATAGGAAGGAAAGGAATATATCGGTAATGCAAGCTGCTAGGTAGTTTAAGGAAGATGAAGAAGATCGTCCGATTGAAGTGTCAGATAGACAACATTGCATGGCCATTGACAAATGTTACCCGGCTTTGCCACCTCCCCTTTCAAATGTGACTATAGACCCTGAAAAGGATCCTTTGATGTCACATTTACTGAGATTACCACCCCCTTATGTGCAGGGTGCTACTGCACCTCCGTTACCTCCAGTTGTTGTACCCCTTGTTGTCGTTCAACCCCCTGTTGTTGTTCAGCCACCCATTGCTTCACAGGTGGTTCTTCCTCCCCCGGCGCAGCCCCCTCCAGAGCCGCCAGCCTTGCCACCAGCCTTGCCTCAAACTCCTTTGCCTTACACTCCTTTATCTTTGAATTCTCTTATTTCTGTCCCTACGTCTCTGTCACCTCAAAACACTTTGTCGCCTGTCCTCATGTCAACTTCTTCTCCTTCTGCTCGGCAACGAATGACTGAGACTGTCACTAGTCTTTTGTCTCCTTTCTTTGGGTCACTGAATATGACCCCTGTTTCTGAACGTAAGCAGAGACGTAGTCAGCTCCCTGGTCCCGAAGAGCGGGCAGTGTTAGATCTCCTTGCTCGTAGATGGGTTTCGAATACATCAAAGTACAGTCCACAAGTGGTTATGGATATCTTCCTACAGTGGGAGGCACCAAAACAAAGGTATGTTTTTGATGTCATGTGTACCTTCCTTCGTCAGGAGTGGGAAGATAATGAGTTGGGTTCAATTCCACTGGAATTGCTTAATGTTCAGTCTTAATTTGCTAAAGCGACGATAGTGGGTTCCGATGTTGAGGAAGCGGTAGAGACACTACTCACTTTTAGGTCTTGACTTCCACCTCAATCATTGTTCGAACCTGACCCTTCTATTAGGAGAAAAGTGAAGCAGTATCCTATGAGAGAGGTTCCCCCTGTATGGAGAGAGGCAGTTGTGGCTGATGCCGCTCATGGTATTGCGACTGCACCGGCTCATTTTCAGCGAGTGTGGGTGCATGTCCCTTGGAAGAGAGCTGAGGTCCTGGCTCTTAAGCAGACTTTGCATGACCCCCGTAAAAATCCTGCTGGGTATTATAAGGAGTTGTCTCAGACAGTTGATGCGTGTGTTATGAATTTAGCTGACATAGATATGTTGATGGGTAATGTAGTTCCTCAACCCTTGTGGGCGAAGATCCGTCACGAGGATCACGCGCCAGAGTTAGGAGATACGTGGGTTAATATTACTGCTGCAGATGGACGGCAGGTAGGAGGTGCCAAACCTGAACCCTTAGTTGCAGAACTACCTGGTAGGATTATTAATTTAATGAAAACTATGATGCCTCCCCTGCGGGTGAATTGGGACAAGTTAGCAGCATGCAAACAAAAGAAAGACGAGAGTGTGTCTGATTTCTTCACTAGGTTTGTGGAAACATTCATTGATCATAGTGGTCAGGATATGAGTACAGAAGGTGGTCAGAGGTTGTTTGTAGATAAATTTGTTTTTAATTTACTTCCTGAACTTTCTAATAAGTTAAAGGACTCTGAGAGTTCATGGGATGTTTCTTCTTCGGCTCAGATATTGGCTACTGCACAATACTATGAGAATAGAGATAAAGATGAGAAGGATAAAGTAGAGAAGAAGACTAGAGAATTAAAAACGAAAGTTCTTCTGCAGCAGGCTTATCCGCCTCGCCCTAATCAGCGTCAGTTTCAGCAACCTTCCCAGTTTCAGCAACCCCACAGTTTCGGAAACTGTTGCAGAAGCCTGAGTCTTTTGCTTCGCGACTCCCGCTAGGCCCTAATCAGTGTGCTTATTGTAAAGAAGGTCATTTCAAGAATAGTTGCCCGATCTTGCTACAGCGTGCGAATGGTATGTCTGGTCTGAGAGGTCGTGGTGGTTTCCAAAAAGTACCTGGGGGTAGGGGACATGGTACGTTTCCCCAGAATGAACGTTCCTTTTCCCCTCAGAATTCTATGAATTATTTTGACCAACAGAATGTTCCGACCGTCCAGTCTGCTCAGTACTACACTGATGATTATTATGTTGGAAGTGAGAGTGCTGGTTTTAATGATAGTTAGGACAGTCATGGACAAAGGGAGGGAGTAGTGTCAGTTCCAGTAGACCAGAGTGGACCTTATGTTGAAGTGATTACATCAGGTGTGGCAGAACCTTTTCTTTTGGATACTGGTGCAGCAAAGAGTTCTATCATGCACTCTAAACTCCCCGGCGCACCTTTGTCTGGCTTGACCAATGTTTCAGTAGGATTTTCTGGCGTCCCAGTTCGTAATCCGGTTTCTTGTCCTTTGCCCCTTTCTATTGGTCCCTGTGAATTGGAGGCTCCCCTTATTCTAACGACGGGCTGTGGCGAGAATCTGTTGGGTTTGGACTTGTTGAAAAGATTGCATGCGACATTACATTGTTCTCCTTTGGGAATACATCTTACGGTGGGTAAGAAAGTGATTTCCCCGATGTATCTGTCTAAGGATCGCCTTCCACTGGAACTGCGTTCTCTCCCTGATACACTTTGGGCTACAGGTCCCAATGATGTTGGTCTCTTGCAGATTCCACCCTACGTTGTTACCCTTAAATTGAATGCTAAATTACCTCGCATTCCCCAGTACAAAATTTCCAGTGATGGTGAAAGAGCTCTTTTAGCGATTGTCTATGATTTGGTTGAGAAAGGTGTGGTTGAAGAAACGAGAGGTAATGTGTATAACAGTCCTGTTCTGCCTGTCCTTAAGCGTACTGACTCTTCTCAGCCACCTGTGTATCGGTTTGTGATCGACCTTCGAGAGGTCAATAAGATCGTTGTGCCACAGTTTCCTGTTGTCCTGGACATTACTGCTTTATTGACTATGATCCCTGCCTCAGCTGCTTGGTTTTCTGTTCTTGATCTGAAGAACGCTTTCTTCAGTATTCCGATTGCTGAGGAAAGTAGGGATATTTTTGGCTTCTCTTTAGGAGGCCGCAGTTTCCGGTTTAAGCGCGCTCCTCAAGGTTATTGTGAGAGTCCCTCCATTTACAGTCAGGCTTTGAAAACTCAGCTTGATACTCTTGCATTGCCTTCTGGTGTTACTCTTATCCAGTATGTTGATGATCTGTTGGTTGCTGCTGATGATGAAAAGATTTGTGAAGAAGTCACTCTTTCTTTGTTGCGACACCTGTCTGACCTTCATCATAAAGTGTCACCTTCGAAGTTGCAGTATTGCCGCCAAGAAGTGACCTACTTAGGTCATCTCTTGTCGAAGGAGGGAAGGCGATTGACCCCAGAGTGTATTCAAGCGATTGCCCAAATGACTGTGCCATGTACACAGAGAGAGGTGCGTGCCTTCTTAGGTATCACCTCGTATTGTAGACAGTGGATTCCGAATTTTTCTTTGCTAGCGAAACCTTTGTTGGCACTTACTCTTAAGGACACACCACACCCTCTTCCTTGGTCTGACAAATGTCAGAAGAGTTTTTCCGAATTGCGTGATGCATTGTGTTCTGCTCCGGTGTTGGGTACCCCCGACTACAGTAAACCTTTTACACTTTATGTACACGAGAGAGAAGGTTGTGCGTTGTCAGTGTTGACGCAACAATTTGGAGACAAGCAGCGCCCATGTGCATATTTTTCAGCTACTTTAGATCCGGTAGCTAGGGCGTTGCCTAGTTGTCTAAGAGCTACAGCGGCAGCGGCTGTTTCTATCTGACAGTCTGCTGGTTTGGTATTAGATATTACATTGATTGTGATGGTCCCACATGCAGTGGATACCCTATTGAATAGAACGAAGACTCAACATCTTACCAGTGCGCGTTTGTCAGGTTATGAGTTGACGCTTTTGGCTAGCCATGTGCACATCAAGCGGTGCAACACATTGAATCCAGCTACATTGTTGCCGATTTTTGTAGAGACAGATGCTCAGGAACAGCATGACTGTTTTCTCCGGACAGAGGAGGAAACGAAGGGTAGAGTTGATCTGAAAGATACTCCTCTTTCGAATCCTGATGGTACCCTATGGGTAGATGGTTCGTGCTTTAAGCTTCCGAATGGAGAGACGACTGCAGCATATGCTGTCACAACTTTGCACACGATTGTTGAAACAGCACGTATTGCACAGAATTCAGCGAAAGCAGCGGAGTTGATAGCATTGACTAGAGCGTGTGTGTTGTCAAAAGGAAAGAGAGTAAATGTTTATACTGATAGCCAATACGCATTTGTCGTGGCTCACAGTTTTGGTCGCTTGTGGAAAGAGAGAGGATTTCTTACTTCCCATGGTACGAAAATTCAGCATGGACAATTAGTGAGTGAACTTCTTGAATCACTTACTTTGCCGACCCAAATTGCGATAGTGAAGTGTAGTGCGCATAAGAAGGTTACGGAGGATGTGGGTCAAGGGAATGCGTTTGCAGATGAAGTAGCGAGAGGAACGGCGAAAGATGTGACGAGTCGGATGTATGTTGCAGGTCCTGCCAGATGGGTTGTGGAAGGAGGAATGTGTGAAGATACAACAGAAAGTGTGAAGATGATTCAGGCAGAAGCTACTGAGAAAGAATTGAGTATGTGGAGAGAGAGTACGGGAATGTTGGATTCAACAGGCTGTTGGGTTGAGTTGTCAGAGCACCAGCGATGGTTGTTGCCGGATGTATATGTGCTTCCGGTGGTTACTATGGCTCATGGGTTGGCTCAAATTAGTTCAAAAGGGATATGTAAGTTGTTGGCTCCGGTATGGCAGAATGGTGGAACTCCTAATTTTGCTGAGAATTTGGTTAAACACTGCATGATTTGCTTGATGCATAATCCTGGAAAGGGAACCCCAACTCCAGCGGGTCATTTTGGTCCTCCAAAGTATCCGTTCGAGGTGCTGCAGATAGACTATATTCATATGGAAAGATGCAATAACTTGAAGTATGTCCTTGTGGTTGTTTGTGCCTTTTCCAGATGGATAGAGGCCTACTCCCTAAAGGATAATACTGCCTTGTCTACAGCCAAGGTTTTGATCAAAGAATTCTTTGCCAGATATGGCTTGTCGAGGATGGTATGGAGTGATAATGGAAGTGAATTTGTGGGTCAGATTATGAAGAAAGTATGTGCGGGTCTGGGTATTAAACTGAAATTTCACGCTGCGAATCACCCCCAGTCAGCAGGCCTGGTCGAGTGCTATAATGGCACTCTGAAGCTGAAGTTGGCCAAGGTGCAAGCGAGCTCTGGTCTTACATGGCCTGATGCCTTACCATTGGCACTTTTGTCCACGAGAACAACAGTACATTCTCGCGTGGGACTTAGCCCATATTGTTTTTGGATGCCCGGCGAATGTCTGGGGTGTGCCGAGGCCTAAGAAGTACAGTGATATTGAGTACCCTATGTTGGTTGACTACTTACATGATTTGACTGCTAAATTGCATATTCTTCACCAACAGGTCCATGACACTTTGCCTTCAGTTTCTGTAGACGCAGGCCACACGATTCAACCTGGCGACTGGGTTCTAACCAAGAATTTCCACAGGTCAAAGAACTTGGAACCAAGATGGACCGGTCCATACCAAGTCCTGTTATCAACTCGGACTGCTATTAAGGTGTTCGGCAAGAAAAACTGGGTACATGGTACCCATTGTAAGAAGATACCTTTGCCCTTACCGTACGATAAGTGGGTCCGGGAAGGTGTTGCCGATTCCGAGAGTGAAAGGGTTCCGAGATTTGTACCTTTTAGTGATGCACATCTGGAATGGACTCAGTCAGAACGTACGGATGATAAAGTCTTGCAAGAAGCTGTGCCGCCGTGTTTGAGACATGATACTACGCACCCAGAGACACTCTTTCAGGATCAAACTGTACCTGGTAAAGAACGCTACAACTTAAGGTCTAAAAAGGACAAATAAAATTTGAATTTTTTTGTGAATTACACTCTTTCAGACAAGAGACTATTTTTCTTTTTCTTTTTCGAACCACCATCCGGGTTCAGCTGCAGGGTCGCGCTATAAGAACTTAAGGGGTGGCCCGCGTATTGACGAAAGGTCTGCGGTTCTAGGGACGTCTAGGACGCCTGGACGCACACTTGAGTGAAGAAGGAAAATTGCCCCGAGCAGCACGTTAGAGGATGGAGTCTGTTGTAACTGAAAGAGATGTTGAGAGAATAGATCTTAAGATAAGATTTTGTACATTGATACATAGCAAATGTTTTATAATGTTGTGCTTTTTGATGTTTTTAAGTATCACATTAGCTTGTGTGGGTTGGACTGTCTATGTTACACAACAGACATCTGCACCCACCTCCCAACCTATGCTTTCTTTCACTACTGTTTCTTTGCACCAGTTTTATACGTTGCCTGAACATGAACAGACAAGGAGATCAGAATTTGTCAACAACTTGTTTATACAGTTGTTGAATCAGCATCAGTTAGTAGTAAATACCACTAATTGTTGGGTTTGTGGTCTTATGCCTCATACGACAGATAAAGGTATGCCATATTTGGTTTTGCCTTTTTCTTTTAATGGGTCTGTGTGGGCTTTTTTCAGACCATGTTTATCTATGCAAATGAGGTACGCCCCTTACGTTCCCTTAAAGATAACTCAAGCAATAGTGCCTTAATAAGGGGAATAGTAGCTATGATCCGAGATATTGATGCATATAATGCTATCCCCAAGGATGAGGTGCAGGTTTACGTTGGTTGGAACGTGACTGGATATAGTACCAGTTTGACAGAGAAGGAGAGACGAAAAAGGTCTCCCCCTATTTGGATTGTACCCCACCGAGGCCACTTTTGTTTTCAAGGTAATGGTCGGAATCTGAAAGCTCAGCGAGGTAAGAGTGTGTGTGCTCAAACCTCTGTCTATTCATCTCGGACTTCTCCACCGTTTGTGCCAGCTAAAGGCACATATTTTGCTTGTCATGACAGAGCCTACACATGGTTGCCACCTGATTTTTCAGGAACGTGTTATGTGGCGTTTCTACTTTCCCTACATACACTACTGCTTCAGAGTATCATAGAACGAGATATGGTAGAGGTGTCTTCAATAAGGAAGATACCGCAGCACACGAAGTAGGAGATTTCTTCAAGGGCTTCTTGCCCTTTTGGGGTCCTATGATCAATAGTAGGCATATTCGACAGCTTGTTCGCGTTGTTGAAGCTACTATTAATGAGACAGCAGGTGCTCTTAGTAATGTTACAGCTGAGCTTCAAGCGGACCGTCTTATGACTTTGCTGAACCGACTGGTATTAGACATCATACTTGCAGATCGAGGAGGAGTATGTAAATTGATTGGATCCAGTTGCTGTGTTTACATACCAGATAATGCCCCTACAGTGTACCAAGCCATCTCTAGGTTGTATAAAATCTCTGAGTCTATCCATGTAGACGAAGGAGACTGGTCATTGACGGGATGGTTTTGGGGACTGCTGTCCAAATGGGGATGGAAGATTTTGACATTCCTTGGTATGGTTTTAACCATCCTTTTCTCTTGTTGTCTTTGCATCCAGTGTGGTCCCGCCATTTGTAGTCTTTGTGCTACTATGTGTGTTCGGAGACCTGTCCCGAGAGAAGTAGAGAATAATAAGATGATGCTACAGAAACACCTTGATGACCTAATGAATATCGACATAGACCTAGATTCAGATTAACATGAGTCTTAGGTTATTGCCTACGTAATGTTAAAAGGAGGGTCTGAGGTTCTGTAATTCTCGAGTCTGACTCCATTTTGTTCTGTGCCACCATTTTGTGTTGCCCTCACGTAGGCCTGTGAAGGTAGCCTGGCGAATAAAGTGGCCTGGCCTTCTTAGTTCATGTATACATTAACTAGGTTTCTTTTTGACTCTGAAATGAACTGTAAGAAACTGACCTCTGCACCTGAAACTGACCCCGCAAAGCCAATTTCCCTGATCGATCTTTGTCTGAGATTGCCAATCAATGTTCAGGACATCGTTAACTTTTAGTTTCCTTGCACATGCCTTATCTTGTTCAGCATCTGTTACCGTTTCTTTTTTTATGTTTCTTCATTACATGGGTTATGCTTTCAATTATAGGTTTGTCCGGCTTGTGGAGATTGAATTTGGGACATTCCTAATAATTAACTTTTGGGTTGGGATACTGTAAATTGAGTTTTTGTTATGTGACACTTTGTTTGAAAATGTACCTTATTGGCTAGAATTTTGTGCAGTGGGTGTACATTTATAATGTGAATATTGGGTATAAAAGGAGACGTCTCGCCTTAGTAACATGAGCAGTCTCCTGAGAATTTGCACCGTGATGTATCTCTAGGATCACTGTTACTAGCTGCAGCTAATAAACTTGGTCTCTGATGCCATCCAGAAGTATTCCGTGTCTCTGTATACCAAGACAGGTGAACTCGAAGATCTTAGGCATGTCCCTGACGCCGCTGGGTTAAACCCCGGTTCTTCAGCGCCAATGCGGCGCGATAGTGACCTCTCAGACCATGACTCTATGGAAGATACCCCTCAGGGTAGCCCGAAAACCCTAGAAAGAGCAGCCGAGAAGAGACAAGGTGGCACACCGCCTTCAGCAATGCCAGTTCTTATGCTGCCATCCACTGGGCAAAACCCCTGCCCCATGAGATACCCTGAGACAGGGTAAGCTGCCCAAGCACCAACTCAAAGGGGAGGCCTGGGACGATATCATGTGAGTTCCAACCCAACCCCAATGGTTTGCAGACTTTGCAGCTGACTAAAGGGGGGAGCCAGTGCAGCTATTCCAGGGGTTGAACAGTCCCCTCCATCCTCTGTCAAGTGTATGCTGTTCAGTGACACTACTTGATGAATGTTCTGCCTTGTTGACTTTCTACTACCCTATGATAAGGGAGGGATGTGATGCTGCAGCCTGTTAGGACACCACCACTTAGGACGCCCCCGCCGGGGAAGGTGGGGGAGGAGGGGGGGGGAGTTTCCCCCCATGAGCTTCTATACTATTGTTGAGCCTGGCGTCCTGCGTCGGGCATTTAACAAATGGAACCCCTCTTGGCAGGTAGTTTCAGTTTCTGGTTCCCGTCTCTTTATTGTGGCAAGCGCACGCGCCGCACCGCACCGCCCTGCCATTGTGCATCTTTCTGCTGATTTGCTATCTGCCTATGCCCATGCCAGCACGACGGAACGGAGACCCCCACCGACCGTAAAGCGGACACGGTGTACCAGTGCGAATGTGTAATTAACAATCACCTGGCAGGCGTAACAAGGAAACATTTCAACCGGATATTCTTTGCCAGTTCTCAGCTCCCACAAACTCCAGGAGCATCCATTATCCATTATGCGTCTATATGCGCGCGCTTCTGTGTTTGCAGTTTTTCACAAGGGCAGATGTTTGCAAAGACATTCCTTAAACAGAAGGCGCGCGACAAGGGTGTCGGGGCACCTGCCAGCTCGCGTGCTTTCTGACACTCCGGATCTTTACAGTGAAGCTGCCAATGAGGCATGGCAGATTCATTTGTAACCTGTGTCTGTTTTTGGGCTACAGACGATGCGCGCGGGCGTTACGCATACAAATGTACCGAGCATCATTGCCAACCCGCTAATCGAAGAGTGGGGGCCTCAGCAGCAGTGAGGGAGACGGAATCTACTAATTCCAACACAGTCCCTAACCTCTGGGGGTTCCTTCAGCCCGCATGGAGGCCTGCTGGGAGGGTTTGCAGACACTTGACTTGTGTCTATAGAAAGTGAAGGACGCAGAGTCTAAAGCTGGGGCAATCACATCTGACGTGTGACTTGATCTTTCTGACCCTGTCTGCCGTTTACAGACACCAGGCACTTCAATGTTTGACTTCTAACCAGCCCGCTTCCGAGAGCCATCAAACTCTACCAAGAAAGGCAGAAGTCTGGGTTTACCAACCAGTGCCTTTGCAGATCGCAGCTTCACCCACATTGCCCTGGTGGTCCTGCTGCAGTCCACGGGGTGCCGCCCACAGAGGCTTCTTTGGTTTAATTTTCAGGGCATTTGTGTAGCGGAGCCCTAGACACCGGGCCCAGAGGGTGCTGTGCATGGCACACGGAACCAGGCGGCGATCTGCGACCGAAGTGCTGTGAAGGTCTCATCCAGACGACCAAAGGTTTTCTGTAATAGCCTAAGAATGGTGGACTGTGCAGCCAAGCGCTACATTACAATTTATCGTAAGAAGAGGGTATTTTTACCAGGGCAGAGGAATACACAGCACAATCATTCCATCTAGGTTAGTCGCAGCTGTTGGGAGAGGGCACCGGCCTCTGTGGGACACACAGTAAGGGGTGACACCTCAGCAGCAGTACCAGACAGTCGACGATCTTTTGGGGACACAAGCTGGTTTCCGGCACTGGAACAGGGCAAGTTAACTTTCAGGTAATTCTAGAAATGGCTGAGGGTGGACGATCAGGTTTTCCTCAGTAGACTGCCCATTGGGGCTTCCTGTTAATTCCCATCCAGTAAAGTTATAAACCTTAGGAGGGCAGAAACCCCAGAAAGAGCAGACGCTCATCCCTGCAATATTCCAGCCACATCCTCAAGGCCTTCCAAGCAGCCCGGGCGGCCGCTTGTCTTTTCATCATCAGATTTAAGATGATAACAGAGACTGATTTGCGTGGTGAACTATAATTAAACCGCAGGTGCTACGTCCCCTTGGAATGTCTGTCTTACACCTCAGTCCAAGTGGAAATGCCATCTGTAAATGGTTTCTCTTGGATCAAATTCCACCTGATGAGTTACTCGGACTGTATATGACTGGCAGAAAAAAACACGCAAAGTCTTACTGATTAAAAACCAAGGGCCACCTTTACATATAAGTTTGTTTTGAACCCCATAATGGCTATTTCCATGTTGCTGTTTGGAACCCAAGCACCTTGACGCACCTATCTGCCTGCATCAAGGAGCCGTCTATGTGTTTCATTCATTCATAGTAGGCGCCAGAACCCAGCATTAAAGTACTTTAGATTTGTGTGTTAAGGTGGGACTCAACTAATCGTTATCAAACACCAACTTTTTCTCTTTATCACCTAGGCACGAGAAATAGGAACCAGTGTCACATTCTCTCTTACTGTAAACTGCTGTTTTCCCAAATTCTAGTCTACTGTATCCCTAGTAGCATCATTGGCTCAACGAGCGTGCAGTGGGCCCTAATGCAAGGATGGAAAATAGGCCCGCACGACACATGTGGATAATCATAGTCAGTCACAATTGGGGGTCCAGTGGGTCCCGGTGCCACTGCACCTGCTGCACCAATGATAGGTACGACCCTGGGTAGCATAAGGGAAACTGTGCACTCACATAAGACTTATGTAGGTCTTTCTTTTGATTGACACAAAGAGCACCTTTCTAACATCACCGAAATAGGACCATCCTGTATAGGTTCCTTGCGGAGGTTCTCTGTTCAGTAGTTTTCAGTAATAACCGTAGGCTCCTGAACACTTCACTGTGCAGTGCACTAAAGTACCCTTTTATAAAGAAAAGACCCGACTTTTTTGTAAATAGGTCTTCTTTCCCCATTTGAACTGCCCTACAAGGATTGTTAGTAAGACCTAAAGTTGCTTGAAAAAACACAAAGCCCTGTATAGTCAGCCCTCTGTTGGATCGGAAAACATTAATTTTGTTCCAGTTTTTCGTCTCTTTACCATCTTTGGAAGTATTGCATGCCAGATGCCAGCCACAGCGTCGAGGGAATGTGGGGGAACAATAGGAATATGTCAATTCCAGAAACATCTGATAACTGTAGGTTCGTGAACAGATGCTCAAATTCATAATAGTTGTTAACACGGAATGTACAACACAAATGTGTCAGCCCCCTGATGGTGGTGCAGATGTCAGACGGTGTACACAGCTCAGCTTCTCATTGCAGGCGGTAATTGAAAACTCTCGACATGCCTTTCCTATCAGTTGAATCGTGTTTCAGTACTAATGCCCACTTAAGTAACCGGGTTTCAGAGAGATTACATTGTTTGGCGAAGATCATGTGGTGTGCTTGCTGCTCTGCTGGGACTTGCACTCGCATATACACTGGACTAGGAGACCTTCTGTATGAGGATGGATATTTGATATATAGAAATGTGAGAGCAGTAGTGCTTAGAAACTGTTCTCTAAAGCATATGTACAAATATAGTCCACCATCATCCTGATTAGGTTTCTGCAAGAAATAAGGGTCAGAATCTCCCATTTGTGTCCATTTCCCCCTGTTCTAGTTACCCATTCTAGGTCCTGCAGAGGTGTGCACAGGTGTGAACGGTGTTATAGGACCATTCGATGGATTACCTGACGAGACACCTCACACACTTAGAAGGAATAAATTCATTTTATTCGAAGCAGATGATGTTACAGAAATTGTTGGAGTTGAGTAAACAGGATTAAATACTGAATCAATTCCTTCCTGGGCATCACCCTTTTAAGAAGCCAACAGAATGAACCAAGACATCAGTATGCATGTAGATTCCCAGTATGGAAACAGATTGGTGCTTGCGGCCACGTGCACAAGAGATCCAAGCTTGAAATAGTGTTAGTACATGAGAAGGTACTGGCGATGTACCTACGCATCTTGCTAAGCAAGCACTCAATGCCATTACGTTTCATTAGGTACCTTGAATATTCTTGAATATTGTAATTTATGAGAGTAGATTAGAGAAATTATATTGTGCAGGAGAAATGTCAGGAAATGACAATCCTTAGGAGGCTGACAGAGCGGAGACAGATTCAGTCACATGTCAATCTAGTTCAATCTGCCAATGACTTCCATGGCTTTAGGCAGGATGGCTTTGTTACAAAGGAAATAGACTGTTGGAACAACTCTTAAGGTCTTCACTGATATCTACACTGCTCCAAGAAGAATGTAATAAGACTACAATGAGACATTTTCATTTTAAAACCAAGAAGCTGATGGCACAAGTTCTTTGTTGTTTCATACCTCATTCAGCATTCACTAAATTTTCGATGACCCAAGTTAAACACGTGCTCCACTCTTCTCTTCAGTTTCCCCTAATTGATACTTATAGGTAGACTTGTAATCCAAACATTAGAACAAACCACATTTCTAAAAATGTAGGAGGATGTCAATAAGAAGAAGAGTAGCTCTGGCCACTTTCTAATATTCTTTGGATAATATATCATGAGAGGGCCCTCCTCAAAGCTCTCATGGTCTTAGGCATGTGTACAGGATGTTGGCTGCAGGAAAGTGGGTTTTTACGTTGAATATATCCTATTTGCTACTAATCCTTAGAAATATCACCATTCTTGTAAGTTTCATAGGGTGAGGTGGGATCTATTGTGAATCACACCAGGACAGGGAGGAAAAGTAGATCCAACGCCGCTGAGCGATGGGGGATGGGTGAGGAAAAGGGAGGATGAACATTTATGGCTGAAGTAGAGCCCATGGGGAGACACAAGACTCCATAGCACATGGTTCTTGAATGTTGGCTATGTAGAGAAATCACATACGCTGACTCAATATACTGGGGTACTAGAGAGTAAATACCAACAGAGTGAAGCTGATACCAGGTGGGGCAGGTGAATATCACAGTCCCATGCACCTGAATCCCAGGTTTAGCGGGAACAGAGAGAGTCCATCTTCTCACCTCCAGGCTAGCCGTACACACTGAATAGGTAATGAGTATGAAGGATTAGCCTTAAGGGGAAAGTGGGAAAAAGGTATAAGAGAAAAGAACTCTCTTGGATACTTGGCGGCTCTCAGTGTGGTACTCAACACAATGCCTTTAAGGAAACACATTAAACCGGACGCTAGTCTGTACATCCAGTAAGGACATGTCCCTTAAACAAAACAGACATACAATGGGTTACAAACGTAGACCAAACATGAAGCACTCATTCTGTAGCCCCAAGGTCAGATCCCTCCTAGTTCACAACTCTTACACACCAGTGTTTATGAAGAGAGGGGGTACAAGGTAAACAATTCCCTATTGATTCATAGGAAATTATCCATGGATTCCTATATCAATCATAGGAAAATGACCAGGACGCACAACCCAAAAACTGGGAAGAGAAAATACTTCTTTGGTGGTCGAATTGTTGAACAAAAGTCCTATAACAACAAATCTAGGAATAGAATCAAAAGTAATGAAAAGGCAACACATCCCAGTTTGAATGGGGAGGGATAGTGCTAGAATAAAGGACCAACAGAGCGAGTTCGCTACTCTACCTAAAGGCAGACTATGGTACAGTGCACTGACCTACAATTTATAAGGAAGGCTAAGAAAGGATAGGAAATAGTTAACAAAACCTGACAAGTCCTTTGTCAGTAACATGCAACAATGTCTCATAGGGTATTAATTAAAGGTTCGTTTCAGACAGCACAATCAATTGCTGAGAGCGGGAGTGAAGGGGGAATAAATCAGGGAGACAAAATTCTTTGGTAACATAGATTGTATTTTAGTAAATACATATATTTGTCATATTCAGCTACATATAACCAAACATATGGAAGGGTGACACTGCGTTACATTAAATGGCATGTAACCTGTGGAATACTGTGCACAAGTACTCGTGAAAAATTTTGACGGCGCAAGTGACACGTGAGAAAGTATAAACAGTGACAGGAAGGGGTGCAACAAAGAACAAGTGAAAGTAAAATTTAGACAAAGTCAGGATACCCAAACAATAAATGATAATAAATACAAAAGTAATCAAGTGGGGTATCCTTGAGGAAATAGCACAGAGATTTCCGCTGTTGAAGTAGACGGCGTTTCGGGCTGTAGAATTATTTAGGCCATCATCAAGACCAGGTTACTTTTACTTATATGGCAGTGGCGATGTGTCACGACTGTAAAAAATCCAGTTGGAGCAGGGTCCAAAAAGCAGTTCTAGTTGGACCTGAGGAGGTTTTGTTGGACGGGACAGATTAGAGAGTCTCAGGGGATCCAATAAGATACACAAACAATCGCTGTCAGTAGCGAAAAATCAAACAGCTGCTGGGCAGGTTACTTGGAGCAGTCAGCTGGGGGCATGGCGAGGTGCATCATGGGGCCAGCAAAAGTCAGTTTGTGCATTATATTGGATCCCTTGGGACTCCCTAATCTGTCCTATCCAACAGAACCTCCTCAGGTCTAACTAGAACCGCTTTTTGGACCTTGCCCCACCTGGATTTCTGACAGAAGCGACACGTCGCCACTGCCATATAAGTAATAGTAACCTGGTCCTGAAGATGGCCTACATAATTCTACAGGCCGAAACGCTGTTGACTTCAACAGCGGAAATCTTAGCGCTATTTCCTCAAGGATACCCCACTTGATTACTTTTGTATTCATTATCATTTATTGTTTGGGTATCCTGACTTTGTAAATTTTACTTTCACTTGTTCTTTGTTGCGCCCCTTCCTGTCGCTGTTTATACTTTCTCACGTGTCACTTGCGCCATCACAATCTTTCACGAGCACTTGTGCGAAGTATTACACAGGTTACATGCCATTTAATGTAACGCAGTGTCACCCTTACATATGTTTGATTATATGTAGCTGAATATTACAAATATATGCATTTACTAAAATACAATTTATGTTACCTAAGAATTTTGTTTCCCTGGTTGTCTCCCCCTTCACTCCCGCTCTCAGCAATTGATCGTGCTGTCTGAAACTGACCTTTAATTAATACCCTATGAGACATTGTTGTATGTTACAGATGATTGCCCTAGTCTCTTTAGGGTTTATTGGCTACCTCCTGTAGTCTGATACTGCTTAAGTCCTTTGTCAGGCAGTGAAGATATCCAGCGGGCTGCATGGAACTCTGTTAGGCCATCGGGCAGGAATCTGGAAGAGAACCAGGAAGTCTGGGGAGCCGCAAAGTCAACAACCTTCTCCTTGATTGGAGAAAGTAAGTCAATCATCATGGGAACGGAAGACATGCTCTATATAGAAAGTGCTTCCTCCCGCATGACAGCTGCAATTGAAGAAATCATGAGTTCTTGCAAGAACTCGCATTCGGCAGTTACAAACAGAAACAAAACAGAGACCTTAACTGTAAGTCAGTGCTTCTTCAGCATTGATACCTAAAATACTCGGGCCCCCCTAATTACCCTTAAAGGGGGGTTCCAAATCCATGGAACATTTATGCCAACACAATTATAACCAGAAAATTGGGAGAGGAGGGTCAGAGCCTAGGGGATCATTTCACGAACCCTGGAGAAGTCATAAGGGGAACAATCCGCACATGAGGCGTGGGTCGTGACAGGCCCCCCCCCACAGGTCGACTTACAGGATGGGGCTTAGTGGGGTTGCAGACATGGAAAAGATGCACAAGGCAGGGAGAATGTACATGAACAGAAGGTTCCAGAGAACGATCCTCTGGAGGATACCCTTTCTAAGCCACAAGATAGAATGCAATTAACTTCATACTCCTCATGGTCTATGACCACAATCGGGGGTGGAGGCAGTAGGGGTTGTGTAATAGGAACAAAGGGCTTGAGTAGGGAAGTATGAAATACAGGGTGAATCTGATATTCAGTTCTTAACTCAAGTATCATGGCCACAGGATATACGATCTTTCTTATTTTGAATGGCCCCACATAACGGGGATGAAATTTCTTAGATCCTTCTAAATCCAAATTCTTGGAAGCCAACACAACAAGATCAAGGGCATTAGGAGGGGTAGGTTGTCTGTTCCTATCAGATTGAGTCTACTCTTCATATACTCCTGAGCAGTTTATAAATGTGTTTGTGCTTGTTTCCAAATGTTTAGTAACGATGTACAAAGACTGTGTACTGTGGGTACCTTGTGAGTAGGCAGTATGGGAATAGTTTTGGAATAAAAACCCATCGTACCAAAAAATTAGTCATGCCTGACGCTGAATGATAGCTATTGTTATACGCAAATTCTGCCACAGGTAATGCTCTAAACCAGCAACTGGTAATTGGGGACAATAGACTTCGCAGGTACTGTTCCATAGACTGATTGGTTTGCTCCCTTTGCCCATCAGTTTGTGGATGATACACTGTTGTTAACCCGAGTCCATTTGTAGCGTACTACAGTCCTTCCGCCAGCATCCAGATACAAATTGCGACCCTGATCAGAAATTATGACTGAAGGGATTCCATGGGATCTTATTACATGTTGAATGAATGTAATAACTAGGTCTTTAGTGGTAGGATCCTTACGGAGTGGAACAAAATGAGCCAACTTGGAAAACAAATCCACTACCACTAAAATGACGGTATATCCCTGGTCTTTTGGGAGGTCAGTTATGAAATCCATGCTAATCGTGAGCCATGGGCATGGGGTACTGCTAGCCGCTGTAAAAGAGCTGCAGGGAGAGTGAGGAAAGCCCTGTTAACAGCACAAACTGAGGAGGACTTCACAAAAGTCTGCACATCTCGAGTAATAGTCTCCCACCAAAACCATCTAGCACATAACTCCATAGTCTTTGTAATTCTAAGATGATTGGCTAGAGATAAGGAATGACAACAGCTCATTACCTGGTCTCTATACTCAGGAGAAATGAACAACTTGCCCCCCTTGTAAGAATAAAAAAGATTAGAGCGCCACATATTGTGCTCAACCAACTCTAGTTTTTTCTTCATCTTGATATAATGAGTATGGTTCCTGATGTGTTATTCTTGAGTAGATGAGGTATACAAATACGTGAAAGATCATCTATCTTTGCCTGTTGTGCAGCTGGCCAATAGGTGATAACAAAATCTAATTTGTTAAAAAACCAAATCCAACATATCTAACAGAAGGAGGTTCATATAGAGTGGCAAAACTTCCAAATGTTGTGATCTCAGTAAGTAGTGATAGGGTGTCGAGCTCCCCAAAAGCAGTGTCTCCATTCTTGGAATGCCAGTTTGATTGGCAATAACTATCTTTCCACGATGGTATAATTTTTCTCTGAGCAACACCCCTCCCACAGCATATTGGGATGCGTAAGCTTCTATATAGTAAGGCAATGCAGGGTCTGGATGTACCAAGACGGGCTGAAGTTAATCTTAATTTTAAGACGTCAAATGCCTTTTGGGCATTTGTAGGCCAATGAATTTAACCCCTTTCTTGAGCAATCTAGTTATTGGTGTAATGATGTGAGACAAAATGTGTATTAAAATGCCTATAGAAATTAGTGAAGCCCAGTAGGGCCTGCACTTCCTTTACACCAGTCCGCATAGGCCATGTCAGTATTGCTTTGATTTTCTTTTTATCCATCTGGATTCCAGCAGAGGAAATAGCAAAATCTAATAAGTCTACTTGGGGGACATGAAACATACATTTATCAAGCTTGACAAATAAGTGGTGGTCTCGCACTTTCTGTAGTACCTTCATGACATGCTGTTCATGTTCCTGTATGGTATCAGATGATATGAGAATGTCGTCAATATAGACAATCATGAAAATATCAAGAAATTCCCTAAGAACTTTATTAATGAAGAACTGGAATGCCGCAGGGGCATTACACAATCCGAACAGCATAACAAGGTATTCATACTAACCAAACTTGGTACGAAAAGCCGTTATTCACTCGTCCCCTTCGTGGACACGAATAAGATGGTATGCTCTGCAAAGATCTAATTTAGTGAAGATCGTGGCATGCCATATTTGATTGAGCAACACGGGAATCAATGGTAAATGATATTTTTTATTTTTGGTTACCTTACTAAGGGCTTGGAAAATGATGCATGTGGGAAGATCCCCCATCTTTTTCGGCACAAAAAATCAAGGGGGCGAGACTGGTGAGGAGGAATGTCTTATGAATCCACAGTCTAGCATTTTGTTATGATAGGTTTGCAAATGTTGAGTTTTTGGTTCTGAAAGGGCATACACCCTACTGCATGGGAGAGCAGCTCATGGCGCAAGACCTATTCTACAATCAAAACTGTAACCATCAACCTATTGCTAATGAGTATTAGGGTTACTGCGTCTGCCCAAAGTGACACACGGTGCACAGGTGAGAGGGGAAGCCAAGTCAGTGGCTTCCTGATAACAGTGCTGTAAACAATACTTAGAATCCAAGGTGACTGTACGAGACACCCAATCAATCATGGGGTTATGTAGTTGCAACCAAGGCACTCTTGAGATGGCACCGAATGTGGGGGTATCAATCAGATCAAAACTGATAGAGTGTCCATTGTCACATATCATAGTGATGGGTTCAGTATGAAAGGTAATCAATCTTGACAATAATTCAAACCCATCCGCCAATCCAACTGGTTCAAGTTCCTTCTTATGAAGACAAGTAATGGCCAATTTATTTGCCAACGAGATATCCAAAAAGTTACCGGTTGCACCCGAATCTAACAGGGTGGGAAGATGTTGTTAATAACCATAGTAACATTAATGGTGAAATGCCATGGAACACAAGTGACAATTTTGGCTGGAGTACAGTTGTACTTAGTCATACCCAGAGATTTGTCTCCTAAGTACTCCTCCATTTCATGCGTGGTACCACCACAATCCACTAAAGCTTTGGCCTTTTTGAGATTTAGGTTCTTTGGGTTAGCAGGAGATTCTCTGGCATAATACCCTTCTTACTAGAAAAAAAGACGTTGTTTTAAAGAACTTATCTTGTCCTTTTTCTTCCTTTGTGAGAGGCCCTCTTATCCCTCCTATTTGCATAGGTTCTGGTGCATTACTGGGTTTGATGTAATCCTTTTGAACCCCTCTGAACATATACGTTTCTGGAGCTTTGCTTATAATTAACACTGAATTAATTGCTACATGGACTAAGGTTCTTCAAGACTAACTTGAACTAGACATTTTACTCGCAGTGAAAGGCAGAGTCTGCAAAATGCTTAAATTAATTTGCTGCTGTTCATACACACCTGACGAAAGTGAGGAAATAAAAATATATGCAAATAACATTTCAGGTTTAGAACCTGAATTATATGAATTGGAAACACAAAGGGACGGATTTTCAATAACTGGCGCATCCCTGCATATCAGCAGGGATGCGCCAGTTAATGTGCTTCACGGCTCCGCCACCATGGATGCGCTGCATTTTCAGTGCGGCGCACCATGTGGCAAAAATGGACAGATGCGTGACGCATCTGCTGCCGTAAAGGCGGCGCATTGCTGGAGTTGCGTCGCAAGCGCGACGCAGCTCCAGAAAGGCTTGGGGGTGCCCTATCTTTAAAATGCTGCTTCAATCCTTACGCCTGCTTCAAGCAGGTGCAGGGTTTTGACGCAGCATGGCCTTAAAAGTGGCTGAGTGAAATCTTGTAGATTTCACTCAGCCACTTTTAGGAGGCGTTCCTGCTCTGGAACGCCCCCCCCCCTGCGCCGGAACACCTACATGTGGCGCAGGGCTTTACAACGTGACGCATCTCTCAGATGCATCACGTTGTAAGTACCCCGCACCATGGCGCTGGCTTTGCGCCGCTGCTGCGTCACAAAAGTGACGCAACGGCGGCGTAAAAGAGGCGCAAGGGGCTTGTAAATCTGTAAATCTGCCCCAACGTGTTTTTGCAAATTTTGGGAAAGGAGTTTATACAATTGGAAATTGGTTATAAATGCCAGGAAAGGGAATTTTGAAAGCGATTCTAATGCCAATAATATTTTAGGACTTTTGCTAATATTTCTTTATGCTTTGTTTGTGAACTGTAGATGCATTTTATGCAAAACACAGGAAAGGATGCAAAGACATTTATATGAAAATTATTTAGGTTCGAGGGGAATCATGATAAATGATTACATGAAGTCATTGAAATTTAGAGTTCAGAAAAGAAAGAGACCAGACTCAACTGATGATGAATGTGCACTCTGAAACAAACTCACATGGGAAATGAATTTGTGTGATGGTTAAGATAACCATCAGATGGGGGGATTGATGGAGTAGAAAAATGTAGCTTAAATAAGTGCCATACTTTACACTAGACATTAACACGAAAATGCTTAATACAATGAAACATGGGAAAATGTACCTTTTCTTAATTTTGCAAAATTAATGTGTAGCATGGTTTTTAGATTAAGCATTGATTTCTATTGTAATTACACTCCTTAAAGGTGTCATCTCGGTAGAATGTCGCTGACTATTAAAATGTATTTCTTCTTTTTCCAAGCTGCATGTTCTCATCGTATTTAGTTAGTTTTCTAGATGCCACATATTCAGAATGCTGGATACTGAATAGTATATTAAAACAATAATGCTTACATGAAGACATGAATCTCATAACTTAATCTTATAGGTTACAGCTAGAATGTTTCTGCCTTTAGACTAATTCATTGTTATGCAGTGGAATACTGAATTGCTAATAGTTTAGACTGCAGGGTTCTTGTGGAAACTCAGAGTGAAGCCAATGCACATGAATGTTTTGCAACTAAGTTTACACTTGTAGCAAGCACCTTGCTGACTTCGTATGTTTATCGTGGGAATGAAGGAAGAAGCAGCAGATCATGGAATGATCCGTCCTCATTGGCTTAAGGTGACCTAACACCAGTATGGATTGTTACATATATTGTATGCTAGTTAGAGTCAAGGAAGTGCAGTCCAGTCCAGTCAAGGCCATTCTTCGGCGACCATTCCTTTTTCCCTTTACACTTTTTGCCCAATTTGCTGTGAGCTACTGCTGACAGGGATATCTGTCACATACTACTTCGTGGGTGTCAATTTTCTGTAATGGTTATGGCTACTGCTGTGACTGTTTTAAATGTAAACAATTGTTTCTGTGACTGTTTGCTGATGCTGATTTGAGAGAAGAGACTCAGACGAGTTTCTGGAGCTACTCTCCATTAGGAGTTCGACTTCAATCTGATTCTCTTTCAATGTTCCTTTAAATCTTGCACTTTTCCAGAATGACTCATTATGGGTTCTGGTAGTCTAGGATCCACTTAGAGTAGAGTAGGGATTGCATTCCTTTATGGAACAAGCTGTAATTTACTTGATTAACTCTAACCATGATTTTCTTGCTATTTCTGTAAATGGATTTATCTGATTTACTCATTTGAATAAAGAGACCAAAACAACATACTAAACTCTAATTGAAAAATAAAGGTTTTTAAACTGATACAAATCTCTCATCATTGACTGAACTGAATTACTAAATTGATTATGTTTATTGAGATGTTTTCAATTGATGCTCCATTCTGAAGTTGTGGCAAAGATCCATTGCAGAGAAGAAGATTTTGGTGCGCAGTTGGAGACCCCAATTGCAAGTTACGGGTTGAACTGAACTTATCAAAGATATACTTTTCAGCGCCAGCAACATCGTGGGTCAAATGAAGGTTTCTTCTTTGCCACAATGTTCACAAGAAAGAAGATGAAGGGCTTCAGTAAAAGAGCTTGCAGGATCACTGGAGCACTAAACAAACACCTGAATTAACAGATTGAACATTTGAATGAGACAGTGTTGTCTGAAGTGTAATCAGAGAAGATATGGCAGCCCAAAGAGCAACTCCTCCTTTGCTGTCTGCATCAGAGCAACGAAGCTTGGTTGCTGAACGGATCGTTGCTGTTTCATAAATGGAAAGACCAGGAACTACTGGCTCTTTGCCACCTGGTACCAATCCAAATTCTGCCCTTGCACAACCTATGACTTATACTGAACACCCAGAGCATATGCCACTGGAAGTTCAAATAGGGAAGCCCAGTCCTAGAATGGACCTCACTTGTCACACTCTTGCCACATGAACTACAATAGGTATTATATACAACTATTGAGAAACTTGATGTGGAGGAGACCACCCTTTCACTTGATGAGCGAGGTGTTAGGCACTGATGCTCTAACAGTGCATTCTTCTGTTTATAGATATATACAATGTGAGGTGGTGTGTTTAACAATGATGCCTTACTGCCCAGTGTTAATGTGTTCCATTCCTCTCTTACTAGCGTCATGGAAGACGTAAGGTACATGGAGAGGAATGTATAAGGATGGCCCTTTATATCCCCTTACGAGAGGACCTTAGAGGTTGTAATGGAACTCTCTTAACAGTGGCATTCCTTAACTACATTTCTCCCAGTAGATAGGACTGTCATCACCTGCTTTGCTTTGGGAAAGCCAGCAGTGCTGCAGCTGTTATCACCACCATGAACCCTGGAACCCTTTCTCCCAGTCAATGAAGAGCTCATTGTGGCCCAGGAACAATTACGCCTTAACTAAAGCTGTGCCTGGCCTGTGCTTGCTTTTAATTGACTTCTGGATTTAGATGATTGGTGACCCCCATAGATTTGTTCCAGGACAGTGAAGGAATCCTTAATCCTGCCTTGAGGGGTTCTGGTGGCTTCACTGTAATCTTATGGATATGAGGTGGACCCTCAGGTGTAGTGCTGAAACTCGCTGCATTGCTAAATCTGCCTCTTCCTGGGATTTGCTGTTCCTGCTCTCAGTCATCTCTGTGAAATGTACTTGAGGACAGTGCTATCTATGTGTCTTCCTCTATTCCACCCATGGAGCTGAAGCGAAGACCTGAAAAGTGCAGTTTCTGCTGTGTCTTCAAAGCTTGGAATGATCCCACAATGCTCGACAGCCGAGATTACTTGAGATAGGCCTCCAGTGTAATGACCTTCTCAGACTAGCATATGTTTCCTCATACCCATACCCCCTCAGGGCTGAAAATCCAGAGACCACCTCATTGGGCGCCATCCTCGCATTGTGATCCTGCATTATCACACCAGAGGCCTGCTGCTGGAAACTGAAGGATGAATCAGACTGATTTTCTCCTCACGGGGTCAGAGAGCAGATCCTAAAATTACATACCTCCGTGCATGGGCATTGGCCACACCACACATTCCACTGAGTGACATTTGACAGATGCATTCTGATATTATATCAGACGCTTTCTATGTTATTTCCTAATCCAAGACCCCGGGAACATTCCCGACTTTCACAACTGCAGAACACCCCTGGTTCTATTACTTATTATATTCCTCTTAAACCTCAAAATCCAGGTCCTTCAACAGCTGCTGCATCTAGGAAACTGAATCATTCCTCATCCCTTGATCGGGCCTGCTTAGTTTATCAACACCTATTGCTTCCGGCTTGCCATGGCTGTGCCTTCTTTGCTAGAGAAGGGACTATGCTTCTTTTCATACTAAATGTATCCTGCCCTAGGCTTAGCCACAGTCACTACCTCATATCTCAGGCCCACAATACCTTTCTTTAAAGGCCACAACTGTGTGCAGCAATGTCTCCAACCACCAGGAAAGTAGTCACCTCTGGGAGAGGAACTGAGTACTTGGAGTCCAATGGTATGCTTGTAAATAGTTTACAGTGCTATTGCACTCGGTTTAGCACGCTAGAGGTGATTCCATTTGTTAATTACTGGCTCATTACATTGAAATGAATACATGTGACTAATCTTGGTGTGTTTAATCTCAGGATCCTATTTTCTTAATTATTTTATCATAAATCTCTGATTCTGTTTCTTGGGAATTCTGATGTAATCCTGGGTGAGTTTATGGTCAACCCCAGAGCTATCACAATACAAGGAAGGCCTAGAGGAGATCATGAAAATTGATCGGAGCAGGGACATTCCATGGCTTAAAGATGTTGCATCATGGATGATGAAGTTGGGTTTATCTTATTTCTGGGATGAACCATGCCAGTTGGCACCGGCTTGCAAGAAATTGCTAAAGTCCACCTTCTGGGCTCACATTAACAATAGCGTGCTACATAGCTCTTCCATGGGGTCACTAACATCAAGATTCCTTCTTTTTAAAGATGTAGCACAGTTTGAACCCTTTTTGGATGAGGTATGTCCCCAATAAGCGAAATCCTTGTTTATGAAATTTAGATACGGGGTGCTTCAAACAAATGCAAACAAATTCAGATGGGGTAATAATCATGATGGTAAAAGTAGCGAACTGTGCGCACTATGCCCAAACCAGATTAAGGAAAATGATCTACATATACTATTCTTCTGTCCCGCATGCGATACACCGAGGAAAAAATGGATTAAGTCAGTTTGTATAAACTAGAATATTAGACGCTGTAGCGAGGCGGAACGTAAACAGTTGATTGTTTTTAGTGTTATTAGATACTTATTCAATGTGTGTCTTATTAGAGCAAAGGTTGTACTGGAATTATAACAGTCAAGGAATATGCAAAATTCAGTAAATGCTGTTAGAGAGCTTTGCACTTGCACTTTATGATCTATGGTTGTTTGTCGGGGAAATGTGATTCTGAAATGATTCATTCCAAGTAATTGCATAATTGGAACTGTCATGCAAACAGTATTGGATGCATGTAAGAATAAAAATGCTATGTTCTAAACAATGTCGCTCTGTCTTGATTGCCTAGCTTTTATTGTTTTTTATTGTATTTATTGTAGTAAAATGTTTTAACCCCTTCGGTGCCACGCCCTTTCCCCCTCCTGTGCCGGGCGTTTCCCACGCAGGTGGGTTTCATGACGAGATAGTCTCGTCATGGGCACAGCGCGACCGTGCTCCATGACGAGACTATCTCGTCATGGGCACAGAAGAGGTTAACGGCGTAGCTGGAACAGATTATATAATCGCGATTCTATTTAAATGTCCCTATTGTGTTGTACTGTACCAAAAGATTTATACAAATGCTATTGTAAATGGACAGCGTTTTTTTAAATGTATCTTTTATGGTTGAAATCGACCGAAATAAAGATTTGAAATGAAATGATGAAAATCCAACTTTTTATGAGAATTCCCCTGTGCCTCTCTTTCCCTTAATCTAACAGATTACTTTAGCTTTTAACTTTGCATTTTACTTATAACCCATAACATAACAAGTACCCTTAACATTTTCCCTTACTACTTATCTGTACCCGATTTTTGTTTTTCATCCTATCATTTTGCCATCCTGCATTTTTTCATCAACTTTTTTGCATGGCATTGTTTTTATTCTGAAAATACAAATTTCAACGCAGAAATCTATAAACTAAATCCTGGTTGTTTTTCTGAAACTTGATTTTGCCATTCGATTTTTCATATATACCTTATTCTGTTGGTTTATTACACAGGTGTATACTACGCCAAGTCTTAGAGGTAATTTTCTTTCAGTTCTTTTTTACTCACTCATGGCGGATATTCCTAGCAGCGCTCCGGCTATTACTATGGTATAGTAGAGAGTCCAAATCTGCATACCCCACTGCATGCCCAAGGATTAGCTAAATCAGCAAACATGAAAATACATATACCTTTTCTATCATAGTTTGCTACTTTTATTGATATAGCACTATTTTTGTCCTGAAACGCCAATATTTAATTTTTAATAAATCCACATTAAGTCCAGAACCATCATCTTGGTATTTCCTCAAGTACCCGTGTTATACTGCCACACATAAGCGCTTTTTGCCTTACATCCCTATGTGTCATCATGACATGATGGAAATGGTTTAATGTGTCAGGGATTGTCAAATTTATGTGAGAAATGGCCACAAGTCAGTGAAGATTTAGGTCTGGCATGAACTTCATAATTGCAAAGGTGAACACAACATGCCAAGGATGGGCAATATTGTGGCAGAGGTGGGAACCATCATTTTAAGGATGCCACAATATGCAGGATTATAATCTTGTGTCAGGGCCAGCATGATGCTCACTGTGTGCTAAAATAAGAATTACCACCAATGTGTCAGGGCAAGCATTATGAAGGTAGTGGGCTCCATCATCCCAAAGATAACCACAAGCACCATAAGCACAGAGCGCAAGAAGCCTGTGGATGCAGGCGAAAAGCCTGTGGATGCAGGCGAAAGGCCTGTGAATGCAGGCGAAAAGCCTGTGGATGCAGGCGAAAGGCCTGTGAATGCAGGCGAAAAGCCTGTGAATGCAGGCGAAAATTTGGTGCATGATGTGTGGTTGGAGGTTCTAAACGCCTGCCTCTATTGCCTATTTTATAATGAAAACAAAACGTTTTTATTGGATAACAATTAAATATGTTTGCAAAGTATATGGAAATTGGAAGGTAGCTATCAAGCCGCCCACAGGTGAGTGAATTATTGTTAAAGCCTTTTTTTTAAATAATTTTTTAACTTCAAAAAATTCTAGTGGCATAAGCCATTTTTTCGTACATTCTTTCGTAGTATTCTACTTTGTGAAAAGTCAATGAATCACAGCCCACCTGTTAAATGGCAACTATAATCAATGATGGTCTTATCCAGCAGGGGGAGGTTTCAAGGGAGTGCACTGTGGTTATCGATGGCACCAAGGGAAGAGGGCTAAAGCCAGAACTCGGAGCAGTTAAGTTACTAGAGAACGATGAGAAAAAGGGAAGCTCCATTTCCATGACAATGCAGATGCAAGGTTGAAGCATTCCCAACATTCATTGTTGGTCTCAAACAGTCAGAGGTCGAAGGCGTTGGAGTGCATGAGGCAGTAGCAGAAGAACAATATTCTCAGAAAAGCTGTTGCAAAGCAAGTAGTCAGACAGAATGGAAGAATCCAAGACAAAATAGCCTCCCACACATGACCAATATGAAAAAGCATTGGGAAAGCAAATAGGTCTCATTTTTGGAACCAATTGGCTTTGCCAATGCTTTTTGACAATGCTGTAAAGCGTTGGGGATAAAGCTAAATACTTTTTCTCAATGATGAGCAGCGTCGGCAAAAAGAAGGGAAAAAAAGAAAAAAAGCACAATGAAATGACTACTGCAGGTGGTCACGTCATGCCACCAGTGTACACATGTGTGATGACATTTGCGTGTGCATGCATCACAACGCATTCATGCCAGTGGAATGTCATGGGCACCATTTACTTTGGCCTTTTGTTTACTGATCCAAGATGGTGGACGCACCATTTAGACAGTAAATAAGAAGTTAATATTTATTTAGATCCAAATTAAAAAGAGAGAATGCAGGGTCGGAGGGGCAAATGAGGAGCAGGTGGGTGAGTGTGGAAAAGCAGCTCAGGAGGGAGACAGCAACACAGACGGCAGAGGGGAAGCATACAGTGGACAGAAGACCGTGGGGAGAAAAGCTAACAAGGGTGAGTGCACAGCAGGGAGGTGCACACGAAGGCGCGAGTTACATGGCACTTGTGGGAGAGCAGCACAGGGCAGACATTTGGGCCAGATGTACGAAGCATTTTACCAGTGCAAGCGGCCTGGGGCCATTTGCGACCGGTAAAATGCATTTTGCCATGGAAAAAAGGCAAAATGCAACTCTGTAAGATGTTACCGAATTGCATTTTGCTTTTGCAATTCGGTATTAGGAAGGGGCATGTTTAGGGCGTCCCTTCCTAATACCAAATAGCACTGGTATGTATGAACGTTTTGTGACCGGAATGCGGTGTAATGCAGCCCGTTTTCCTTGAAGAGCTGCATTACATAAAAATATGGCATTATTTAAAAAGCAATCACAGACATGGTGGTCTGCTGACCCCAGCAGGCCACCATCCCAGTGATTGTAGCCATTCCCAATGCGTCGCAAATTGCGACCTGCCTCATGAATATTGATGAGGCATGTCCATTTTCGAGCCATTGGGAATCGCAAACAGTGTCTGAGACACTGTTGTACATAGCTGTTTGCAATTTCCTAATTGTGAATTACAAAAATTTGTGATTAGGAAATCGCAAACCGACTTTTTGTACTCTTGGCCCCAAATGCAGGGAGCACACGAGGAAGAGACCTTGAAAACAAACACATGCAATCATTTAGTGCTTAATCTAAAAAAAAAAAAAACCCTAAACGTGGGCAGTGGGAGGATACAAGCAAACCAATTAAAGGGATGGTAAAAAGACTATGCTCCAGGGCACTGGCAAACAGAAGATTTACAAGCTTTGACAAGGAAACCGTTGAATAAAAAGACATAAAAAGAGAGTTGGCAAGCAACTGGTGGGCAGTAAGCCCCTGCAAGTCCTTGGTAAATCCACAATAGGCCACTCCTGAGACCTAAAAATGTCAGCTGAGGCCTCTTCTCTCTGTTGAGTATAGATGCTGGAAATGTTGAAATCACTTGTGAGTGAGCCTCCTCTAGGTGTGACCAGCTGGAGGGTAATGTGCAGCTCAGGGGAGAGAGAGAAAGATGAAGGTTTGTGGGAGAGATACGTGAGACCCCACATTGTTGCCTCCTCTTGCTCCAGTCCTCAACCAACTGGCCACAGTGGATAAGCAACGCTTAACAATGATAATTTGCTGGGAAACGCATGAACTTTATTCTAAATGATAGGCAGGCGGTGCTAGAAGCACACCGGTGTGTGCCATAGGGTCCATGTACTGCATACGACCTTTACATGAATACATTCAGAGAGAGCGTCTAATGACAGATGGTATACTCTATATTACCAGGCCTCTTTTATGATGTTCTCTCTGTTGCCTACATCCCTCCGCATGAACAAGGTGAGGATTGTTTTAAGGATTATAGGCATAATTGCATTTTGCTGGTGGTGCGCTCTCTAGCATTGAAAACCCGCCGTTTTATTGCGGATTTTATTGTAATTGGCCATCACTTCTCCGTGGTACTTTAACTCTGCTGCCTCAACTCGCCCTGGGGAGGCACCTCGAGAATTTGCCCCTTCATGTACAACATCCCGATACCCCCAGGATTCTGATTCGTGGTATGTAGAAGCACAGAAATAAATGCACACGGATGCATTTGGCGCCCTTAACTGCGCTTTGCCTCCGACCTTCAGAAACAGCAAACCTACCTCCTCAGAGCGACAGCTGCCCCCCTGACTACCCGTTCTAGAAGTCGTATCGGATGGGGCGCGTAAAAAGGGCCACAAATAAAAATACCCATCTGTGCTAAAAGACAAACAAAGCATTAATGCAGCAAACTGTGGCTTAGATTATATTAGATCCCGCTTTAATGATGCTACACATCTGCTGGGACTTGACATCTTTATATGAAGAAATGCAGGCGCGCGACGCTGGGGCGATTTGGCACGCCTCGCGGCGAACAACTGGCCCCGCTTTCATGTGCCCTTGGTGGGGAGGCGGTCGAAGGCTGCCGCCCAGCAGCACTTTTTTACTCACAGGAAATCGATCCAGCGGGCTTTGGTAGTTCTGGTTTCAGCATGGTTCGAATCCCGCCCCTCCATCAGACAGGAAGCAGGAGGTTTGGAAACAGAAGCAAGACATGTTGTTAGGGCCAGAATAAGAACGAACGTGTCAATGTGCATTTTAAGCAAACATTAACAAGGCCAATAGGTCTCACCTATGCAAGAGCTATTGGCTTTGCCTTTGTGTTTTGGCCATGTTGTAAAACAGCATGGCTGCTGTTCAGTGTGGCTAAAAGTTTGTAGTGTAAAGGAGAGTGGCACAGAGTGGAGTAGAGTGGAGTGGCATAGATTGCGTAGAGTGGAGTGGCATAGAGTGCGTAGAGTGGAGTAAAGTGACGTAAAGGGGAGAAGAGTGGAGTGGTGCAGGGCTGAGTACAGTGAAATGGAGTGGCTTAGAGGGAGTTGAGTGGAGTAGAGTGTCGTTTAGTGGAATAGAGTGGTGTGTCGTAGAGTAGAGTGTCGTAGAGTGGAGTAACATAGAGTGGAGTGACATAGAGTGGAGTGGTGTAGTGGAGTGTCATATAGTGTAATAGAATGTTGTGGTGTCGTAGAGTGGAGTGTCGTAGAGTGGAGTGACATAGAGAGGAGTGGTGTAGTGGAGTGTCATATAGTGTAATAGAATATTGTGGTGTCATAGAGTGGAGTGGTGTAGGGTGGCGTTGAGTGGAGTAGCACAGAGTGTTGTAGAGTGGAGTGGAGAAGTTGAGTATAGATGAGTAGTGTGCTGTAGAGTAGAGTGGAATAAAGTGGCATGGAGTGGCATAGAGGGATCTTCGTTTAGTGGAGTAGAGTGTCATAGAGTACCACAGAGTTGAGGGTAGTAGAGTGCAATAGAGTGGCATAAAATGAAGTGCTGTAGAGTGGAATACAGTGTGAGTGGAGTAGAGTGAAGTGGCCTAAAGTGGAGAGCCATGGTTTGGAGTGGAGCAGAGAGGAGTTGTGTAGCGTAGAGTGGAGTAAAGTGTCGTAGAGTGGAATGGTGTAGAGTGTCGCAGAGTGCTCTACGATGCTCTTCTTCATTCTACGACACTCCACTCGAGGGTAGAGTGGAATATCACAGAATGGAATAGAGCATCGTAGAGTCTCGTAGCATAGAGTGGTGGGGTGTAGAATAGAGGGGTGTGTTGTAGAGTAGAGTGGCATGTCAAAGAGTAGATTGGCATGTTGTGGCGTGGAGTGGCGTAGTGTGAAGTGGTGCGGAGTGGAGTGATGTGAAGTGGCCTGGCACATCCTAAAGTGGATGGCGTGGAGTGGGGGAGTGAAGGGGCAGAGAGTGGCATAGAGTGGAGCAGAGTGTTGTAGAGAGGAGTCGTGTAGAGTGAAGTGGCATAGTGTTGAGTATGCATGGTGTGGTAGCGCACTGCCATGAAAGACAACACATTTTCAACTGAAATGACCATTACATTTGCACAGATACAGTTTTACTGTTAAAACTAAACTGTGCACAAATGAAAACGTGTGGAAATGGCATCACCTAGTGTATTGATTCGTTTTGATCATATTAAAATATTTGCTTCCATCACACTGCAGAATTACAAAATTGTGCTTCATTTGTGCTTTCCTAATTCTGGTATGTTCTTAAAATCTGCACAGTTCCTTTACAGGCATTTATATTTTGTTGTGTGCTAGAAAAAACAGTCTTTCCTTTCACAACTCCAGATTATCAGATAAATCCTCTCACTTTGAAGTTAGAGAAGGAAAAGTAAACACCAAGCTCCCTTGGAAGATGGAGCCTAACATTTGACCTCTGTTTTTGAATGTATAGCAATAGTGACAAGATAAGAAAAAAATGTATAGGCCTGTTTATAGAAAGTGAGTACTTGTGGAAGAATTCAGTAAACGGGCCATGCTACACGGGAAGGACTAACTCAAGCTGGAAACCTAAAACAAACAAAGCCAGAAAATAAAAAACAAGCAACTGTGACTTACTAAACACAAAGCCAATGGTAAGCAATGGGAGGAATGCATTCCCAGGGAAGCTTTCAGAATGTCCCCAAGATGTCTTTGGCAACCAGACAGCTGCGCTGTCTGGTAGGCTTTGATCTAAAAACATATTTGATGTAATACCCACCAAGCACAAATGAGAAGCAGGTAGGGTTGTCTAGCAGAACGCTTTAGAAAGCACACTTGCTTTTAGTGTGATCATCTCAAATATCCCGTTCCAGGCACTGTTTTTGGTGATGGAGGTCTGTCCAGTCTACACAGCAAGATATAAAACCTTGGTTCAAGACAGAGTTGTTGTAATAATGCCAGGCCCCCTGGTGCAATTAAGCAAAATTGCCCTCCTTATTCCTATGGTAAAGCACTGAAATACACCCTCTGGTCTACGATGCTACTGCACCTGCTGCACTATTGATACCTCCGCCACTCATTCAAGTATGTTGTCTGATGAGTGGGCAAAGGTCAGGCAAGCGGTTCACGCTCTGGTTGATCTCTAATTGCTGGCAAATACCATCAATTGGCATTTGTTCACATGCTGAAGTTCAGACTATGTCATTTTCACCATCTGAAAACATGGAGCATGCCTTACACTATTTCGCATGCAGGAGGAAATCTTTTTTTTTTTTTAAATCTCTTGATGTGCGTTTTTTCTTATTTTCATACAATTACAGCTCCCATAACAATACTGATCATCAGTAGTCTTCTGTTATGCAGGAGGAAATCATGTAGGTCAATGGTGGAGACAACCACTCTATTCACATCAAGGTGACAGCCTACTGCCCAGTGAAAGAGGCAACTAAGTAAGTCTCTCACTTACTAGTGGAAAGAAGCGAGTGCTTAATTTGTAAAAAAAAAAAAAAAAAAAGTGTTGGGGAACTCATCAGAAGGCCACTGCAGTTTGCACCACTCATTGCCACAGTACTTACACAACTACTAACCATCACACTGCGACAAGTGTAACAATTCAGACTGTTCGAGGTCGCCAAAGCTTTAAGAATGGCTTGGGTGGCAGATATTAGTTGTTTTCAATGAATGCTGAATTAACAAACAACTGTTTTTCTGCTCATCTTTACATTGCACAAACAGTGCCACCATGTGGCAGCTGTCACAAGAGCAGGTTCCGACAATTAAATGCTGGTGCTGACAATTAAGTGCTGATGGCGAGCACCGGAACCAGTCTCAAATTAAGCACTGAAAGAACCTCACTCACAGGAGATATGAAGCACTACAGCTATCACCTGTAGGAAGACTCGCCACTCAGCGGAGAACACAACTACTATGGTATTTTCCTGTTTGAGGTTATCTCTCTCAGCAGTGTAGGTAAAAAACTCTTCAGTTGTACCCCTGGGAGGCCAGTTAACTGAGTGGAGACAAACTTTTCCAATCAATGCTTTCTGCAGAATATTATACAAGGTGAGACACTGTACTGCTGGGATGCGATTTACCGCAGCCTTCGCCAAATGTTGTAAATCACATCCCAGACGATTCAACCACTGTAGCCACCAGAAAGTATATCATTCTGAGGAAGACGTTGATTAGACGGGAGCTATGCAACATTGATGAGCCTTTCTCCCGGCTGTGCAGTGCTACTTCTGTAGGGAACATGGGTGATTGACCCTTCTTTTATAAATGGATCTGTGACACTTTCAGCTAATGAGATAACTCAGGAAGAAGCGGGTGGTGTCTTCATCAAAGCATTATTAGATTTCTAATTTGAAGCACTGACGAACTTGGAAAGAACATAGATAGTGGGAGAGCATGTATTTCTAGCAAAAGGAATACATATTTTAGACCTGATATTGCTCAAATATATATTAAAAACCAACACATGGAAAGAATGAAAACAGATGATCAGTTACCCTCAGTGAAATGAGAATGACATATCAATCGTCTGGAATAGCTATATAACTCCACCCTTAATGTTAGGAACCAATTTGAAAGAGAGAAATGTTGTTGAGGAAACCTTTTAATGGAACCAAAATATAAATTCCATTATATCCTATGACATTTATATTTCAGTGGACGGGATATCTGTCACCATTGTAATGGAGTAACCCGTCCACCCAGATCTAAATCAGGCCCTTTATGTTTTGATTTGTTTATGTTTTAAGACGAGGTTCATTGGGGAAAGTAGTAAGACAGTTTAATCTTTGTATTCTAAATGGTCATTCAACTATTTAACAATCAATTTGGGGGTATATTCTGGGATGTTTTGGATATTAATGTCTTAGGGGTGTTTATGAGTAACGTCACTTATGCATTTAACCACTTCATATAATCCCTGAGGTGGTAGTGTGATATTTTCTCTAATATGTTACCCAGACAGTGAGCTTTTCGTCTTTAGTGACTGAGGCTGAAATTGTGACACTCACTGAGACTTTGAGAACAAATAGAACACCGGATCCAGATGGAATTCTCAGTTCGGGGTTGAAAAGAAATCTTCAATGATGTGTTGTTTTATATCTCCCCGTTTAGATTTTCACAAAAGAGCATATATAGCAAGGACCTGGTCTGGCTCAAGTCGTCTCAAACTATTGTTTTTTTTAAGGAATTTGGTAAGATTCAGCTGCTAACCAGATAATTACTCTTTTGGATGCAGGGCAACGAATTTTGGTAAATTGATACTTGAGAAATAGGTGAGCAAAAACAATGCTCCCATGAGAAAGGGCAGGGGTACGACCTGGAGTTTGCACCATGCACCTTGTGTTTGCCCTCCGGTATTTAGTGTGCAATTCATGACTGGAGTGAATGGCAACTTTTTGCCGGTTTTGTCGACGTCTGTGCTGGGTTTGATATCGTTAACCATGAGTGACTCTGGTATAAACTCCTCAGACTGGGAATCTCACTAGGATGGTATATTTGATTAGCCAGCTACATAGTTCTTCATGGCCACAGGTCCAGTGAGACGATCAGGACATGTTATTCTCATGTATGACTACTCCTATTTGAAGCAGGGGTGCATGTTGGCTGGCCTACTTCCTTTGTTTTTAAATGGCTTGCCATCTTCTCAAGTGGATATTCATATTCGTTGTTGGCTCCTGAAAGCTGGCAGTAGTGTTGGCAACCTGGCTATATTGGATAGATGCACGTTCGATCTCCGACTCAGACTGATCTTCTGGAACTGTATCGCAAGATCAATCTATCAATCATTATCTCTTCTGCCCTCTACTGTTGTTTAGGTACTTCATGTTGAACAAGGATTGCAATCATTTAATTCTTATGCTGAAGTTCAGACTATTTCTTTTTTTTGCCTACTCACTACATCATTTGGTGATGCTTTTTTCCCTATTGGTCAAAAGTATTCTAGGACACGACCTTTCAACAATCGGATTGGTGGGTTATTTGGTAAGTATGCGTTGATTTTGTATAAATTTCGGGATATAACTTATTATGAAATCAACTATATTTACGAATCGAGTTGAAAGAATTGGATTTATGGCTCGAGTAACAAATAATTGTAGCTTTGGGATCACTTTAAAATCTTAGTGGGAGTCAATCAATACTTGACATCTACTCCTGAGGCTTATCCTAGGCCTTTATAATTGAGAGTTGCTTCCCTGGGTCTACCTATCAATGGTGTAGCAGGTGCAGTGTCCCAGGGGCCTGAGTACTAAAAGTCACACTGTGCCATAATTATCAATGAGAGCTATTACCCCAAAAAGCAGTCAAAATGCCTATTTTCACATCTTGCACTGGGACCCATGGCACCCTGGCCATGTCACTGTTTGTTTCCAATCCTATTCATTTATTGTTAATAAAATGCCACATGTTTAGGAAATTATGCATTTTACGACGTTCTCAATGATAAATCCATAACACCTATGTAAGCAGCAAGAAAATATGGGCTTTCATTAAATACGCTTTCAATTACATGTGCTGAAAGAGTTGGAAAACACTCGATAAATATACTTTACCTTTTTGTATTTTCTCAAGAACTTTATTTATTAAAGTTCAACAGGACATTTTCCTTTTTTAATAAAGTCATTTGAAGAGAGATTTGTTTTCTCGTTCCTTTTCTTAAAGTTTGTAATTGAAAGGTTGATATGGACCTTGAAGTTTAATAACATAACATGTTCTTTACTGCAGGTGGCTTGGGACATTTCTGTCTTTCAGTCTGGCTTTCTCTTGATGTCATTTAATCTGGCCTTCAAGGTAAGCATTATAAATCATGACTGGATGCCACCTCTGAAGAAGAATCAGTAAAGCCAAGACAGGCTCATGCTTTGTGCCTTAGCCAGTCAAGATGGTGTCACCAGAGCTTCCATGGGCATCTGGACTCTGAGACCCGTACACAAGAACATCATGTGTTGAGGGAACAGCCGGCACATTTTGGGCCTCATCTCACAAATGTTGGGTCTGAAGTGTTTGCTTCTTTAGGGAAGCCATGATTCTTGCAGAGTTTGGGCTCTTTTCATCTTTAAACAGAGGGTTGACTCAGAGTTCCTCTTCTTTGGAAGGAGCTTCATCCTCATCTTGACTGTGGCATGTATGTGTATTTGCTTGGGTCTGACCTGAACCAGGTTTTTTAGTGTTGCTGCTCTGAAACGGCCTAAACTAAAGGTTCAGTAGACTTTCTTTTTTAAAAAAAATATTTTATTATATTTAGCACAAAGTCTGCAAAACATTCTACATATTGATAAGAATACGCTGAAAACTTCTCATTGGGCATTACAGTGTACAGTGATGGACAGATTACACATTTGCAATTACTACATCTCATTGTCTGATTCATGGTCTATGATTGGAGGAGTACATATATAACCTCTATACACATTCCATTTGTTCCACACTTTCCCCCATTTCCTGGGACACCCCCTATGGACATACGTAGCTTTTTCAGCAAACATGATCATATCCATGTAGTTACACCAGTCAGTCACAGTTGGTGCCTGCGTTGCTCTCCAGTACCGAGCTATGTTTTGTTTTGCTATCATCATTCCCGTTATTGCCCATTGTCTGTCTCAGTAGACTTTCTTAACGTTTGTACTGATTTTTAACAACTAGGGCAAACCCCCAAGCTGTACCCACGCCAACCTACATTCAGCACTGAATACCCGAATAATGCATTACTTTCATGTGACCGTGTCATCTGATCAAAGTAGGCTTTTTTTTTTTGAGACCCATCTAGCACACCATCAGTCCAACAACCAGGTCCTTAGTGCTCCAAGGTTTCAAGATCTGCAATGTTTCTAGGCTGGGGCGTTGAGTTGTGTAGTATGTTCTGCCATTTGGATGACAAAATCTGCAGTGCTCCCCGGCCATGTCACTGAGGTCTGTAGTGTTTCCCTCATGTGGTGTTGAGTTCTATTATATTTTGATGCAATGTCATTGAGATCTAAGTCCTTCTCGTCACATCATTGAAAGTATGGTGTTTCCCGACACCATGGTGGGACATCTGTGGTGTTCCAAGGCTGTGGTATTGTCATCTATAATGTTTTGGTAACACTGGTTTTCTTTTCTGTACTGTCTTCAGGCTGCAATTTTGAGGTCTGTACTGCTTCCAGACTGTGGTTTGGAGACCTGTAGTGTTTCCAGACTTTGATGCAGAGATGTGTAGGGTTTCCAGGCTTCGGGGTTGCAGTAGGATACCTATGCAAGATCAACTTGTGCTAGCTGACATTGTAAGTCTGGTGAGTTAACGTTCACCATTAATATCTGATGTGATCTGAAAGTCACAAGTTTTAAAGGTTGGTAAATTCATAATCACTAAATTGGGTAACATCTGTTACATACAGCACTTTGAAAGGGCAGAGCTGGTGTATGAAGAGCTAAATAACAAGAAGCTATCAAAAGTATTAGCAGAGACATTATGAATCTGTGATTGGTCTAGTAAGGCTACTCTGTGTTGGCTGGGCATTGTGTTTTGCTTTGAGAAGTTTCCAAAGATCGGTCAAAGGTCGAAGGCCGAAGGAAGCCAACATTGCAGACAGAGAGCAATCATTACTGAGCATACTTGGCAGCAAATGTTGGAACCAAATTCATTCAAACCTATTTCTGGTAAACTACTTTGGCCATTTTGCTACTGACGGCAGCTTTACTTAAATGATTTTATGGGGAAAAAGTTCAATATACCTACAACAGAGGCCTAAGTCTACCTTTAACCTAGGGCTTCTTGCCCCACTGAGTGATTATGCACGGTTACACTGTGACTTTGGAAACTAATCTGCCTCAATCTTCGGATCAACAACCTTGGCCAGCCACCTTGCTGAACAAACCAAAGTCTTTATTTCAGTGGGTTCTGAAAATGTGTTGAAAACAGATCATATGCCCTGAGAGTTTAAGATGAGCATCAAAAATCTGCACTCTCCTCTGTTCGCACACTGGGTTCTGTGAACTTCCAAGACATGCATCCAGCAGACAGGAGGGTCTATTCACCAAGGCACTCTTGAGATCGTAAAGTACGTCTCCTATGGTACTCTCACATGCCTTTGCGAATTGGCCTCAAACATCTAGAATGGTAATATATGGCTACAACTCAGTAAACATTCGTATACACAGTCTATGAACCGTTCCTAATATGGAGTAGGACGTTTTGGGGCCAATTCACAAAGGCATGTAAGAGAACGCAAAAGAGTACTCTCGTAGTACTACTTCCACTACTCATAAATACTTTACTTAATCATCCCCAGGATAGCCCAGGATGCCTAGCCTGCGTGTATGGTATAATACAGCAGGACACAGAGGAAAGGAGCCTCTGTGTACAAGTGGGGCAGCTGCCCTAATGTGCCTATATTGTGTCTCATTTCTTTTCAAATGGGAGCCAATGCAATTTATTCAAGTAGGAGCAGTAGTCAGATTCCCAGGATCTGGTTAAGCGTACTGCTGCATTATGCACTTTTTGCATTTTTCACGCTTACTTCTCAGAAAGACCTCAGAGAGGACACTGTTGGAGTCCATTGGGTAGTTTAATGGTGCTACTGCTGGATAAGAGAGCTAGCTACTGTGAGTAAATGGTTGGATACTCCATAGAAAGTGGAGTTGGATGTAAAAGGATTTACTACGTAGCCAATCTGCTTGTTTAGAAACCTTCCTTCATCAAGACATTTGGGGCCTTATTTACAACAAACTAATGCAGCGTAGTGCCGCAAGCCATTTGGCTGCGCCACGCTGCGTTGCTATGGAAACAAAGGGTTCTGTCATATTTACAACGATATGACACATCCTTTTGCTCTCCCCTGCGATGGCGCACAATTGACTGCCATGCACCAATGCAGGCACCCTTGCACCATGGGGCAAGGGTGCCTGCGCTGTGGGGATGATTGTTTTTTTGCAGGAAGGGACACCTTCCTGCTCAAAAACAATGATGAGAGGAGATTTTCTCTTTCTATGAGTGCTGCAGAATTCAGCAGGCATAGAAAGAGGAAAAACGAGGAGAAATGAAAACATTTCTCCTAGCTGCGTCTCGCTACGCCTCCCCTGGGGAGGCGTAGCATTCTGATGCAATTACAGGTTTACGATTTCTCGAAAATCTGGAAATGCAGTAAAAGTCATGGGTGTTGCGTGGGATCACCCACAGCAACACCCATGGCATGCCCCTTTCATGCAAAGTGCTGCGTGTAAAGAGGCTGTATTTACAAGGACATGAAAAGCCACACAGGGTGGTCAAACACAAAGGAAGAGGTATGAGGCAATTTTATCTGCACCTATTATTAAAGTTAGTCAAGAGTTTTTCAGGCTAGTTTAGGGTACTAAGGATCTGAGATTCAATACCTCTAAATCTCCAATTCAGTTATACACAAAGAAAATATGATCCAGCACACCATAGAAATTATATATAATACAATAAGTAAATTCCAACAAGAGTGAGTCCAATCAGCAGGTTCCGTTTAAAAGTTCTTTATTCAATATTCTTCTTAAAATCTGCGTAGCCAACGCGTTTCGTCCTTACGGACTTCTTCAGGGCAAAATGCTTATTTCAACGCACTCTTCTTTATGTATTCCCACTGGTGTAAGAGCAGCATGCGTTCTTTCTTATATGGACCACATTGGTTTTTGATCGTTTTGAATATCCTTATGCGAGATTCTCTGTATGATATTTCCCAGTTAGGGGTAGACACAATATTTCTAGCTTCCCAGTTCCAAGAGCAGTCCTTCCAGGTCTTTGTCAGGGTGGCTTTACGTGTCCTTGTAAATATGGTGCAGCAAGATGCGCCTCTGGTGCATCACAAAAAGTGACACACTAGTGGCGCAAGGGGCTTGTAAATAAGCCCCTTGCTTTTCAATAAAGAATAAGAGATTTCCCAGAAGATGGATGGACATGGGATTCCCAAATGGCTTGCCTGTAATCTTTATTATCCTTAGACCTCATCTTCCTGATCACAGTCATTAATGCTGTGCATGCGCCTTGGCCCATCCTGTCTTCATAGATGGCCTGGAAAGGTCAGGAGGATGCTGGGAATGCCAGCCCCTTCATGGCGCCCAGTCTGGGTGGGCAGAGCTGCTATTCACCGCATTATTTAGGAAGTTTCTACCTCGCTGGTGGGGGTTCTCCCCACCAGCACTGATTGGCAAGATGAAGTGGAACATGGACGTAAAGCTTATATCGAACGAGAGCTTTAAAAAGATCGATTCAAACCTGGCTCTATTGAGTTGTAACCAACAAAGACACATCCTGGCTTGCAAGGAAGCAAGACAATTCTGTTTCTTTTTCATGTAGCTCTGCGTGAGTCAATACCATCGAGGAAGAGCTGAAGTTGATGCCATCAGCATGAGACTGCAGCGCCCCTTGTGGCTGTAAGATGCAACAAAGATGTTATACATATTGGGGGCATCTTGGAAATCAGCATAGGTCCTGCTTTGAATCTTTGGGCGATTCACAAAAGTGTGCATGAGTATGGGAAATAGTAGTGCCTGAGTGCTGTTGTATATATACTCTTACATGACTTTCTGAATCAAAGTGGAAGGAGTGCAGAGCCCTCTGTTTACACTGACTGTCCAGGAATATTCCATGGATATCACGATTTTATTTTCCATTTAGTTGCTTGGCTAAAATGAACAAAGGCAGGTTGGAGGACACGAAAGAGGGCTCCAGCAGTGCTACATTCCATACTCCTCACCCTTTGCTAATAGACCTCGTTGTGTTTTTTCCAGCCTGAAACAAACATAAATTGTTCTTTGTCTGACATGAGGCTCGGAGTCCAAGTTTCTGAGTCTCTGCGAAAGCATAACAAAGAGAACTGTTTGTAATTGCAGTGTAAGCACCGAAGTACACAACCTTTATGGTGCATGAGCTCGCGAAGCTCACGTCATTTCACCAAATCTGCCTGCGGCCACGTTTTATCCGATTAAAAAGGTTTTGCTGGAAAGGTTTCACGAAAACAGACTGGCTGGAGCTGGGACAGCAGACTAAAATAGAGTGTTTAAAAGGGTGGGCCATGTTCTGAAATTTCACCTACAGCAACATTGTAAAGTGTTTTGTAAAATGTGGAAAAATCAGCTAAATGTTAATTTTATGCACATGAAAAATCTAGTGAGGGCTACTAAACCCATTTCCTGTTACAATTGGGGAGAGAGGATGTAGTCTTACGGCTGGAGTCGACCTCGAAGCTGGGGATGTGACACTCAACATCCTGTGATTCTGGGCAAATCACTTAATCTCCCCGTGCCTAACAAAAATGCATGTGTCCATCTGTAACGAAAATGGTGCTCATGTAAAGCGCTCTGATACCCGATATCTTCGGGTCTAGTTCCTGCTATTTAAAACTCTACAAAAAATAAAAATTCTCCTAGCTACTGTGGCCTCTAGAGACACTATCCAGTCTCCATCTCTACCTACAATCTTCGAGTGAAATCCTTTCCCTGGGCCCTAATTCACAATGTGGATTGCTAAAGTGTACCTCTTATTCTGAAGTCTCGACTTTGCTCGACTCCTCCATCCTCAATCAATAATGTTGACGTCTCCCACCTGGGCCCCTGCAGAGTTGTCATTTCTGCCCCCCCACCCATCCCACCGCTAACACATTCATTAAGCCCACCCTGACTCCATCACCTCACTATTCCCCGTTTCAATAAAAGGGGCTAATTGACAATAAGCCAGCTGCACTTCAGCTAATTTTCTCTGCATACAAAAGAAAGTTCATTAAAACCAAGGTTCCCGCCATGTAGCCATTAGCAGCCGTTGCCACTCGTGGCAGAATATGATTGATTTAATTCGTGTCAGCCAGGATAAAACCGTGAATTATTCCCTTTAATTGTCAGAAGGGATCTGTCATCTCTTTGCAAAGGTCAGGGTGAACCAATGCAACCCCCCCCCAACCCTCCGCTGAACCGCCCACGGCACAAATTCCTATTGCGCACACAGACGTATCATAGAGACGCTTGCGGTCCACGCAGTCATATGCCACTCATGGAGGCAAGCTTCGGGGTACTCTGGGCGTGAATGCCAGTGAACAGCACCAAGATTGACCAATCACTGGTCCTGGTCTATATGGGATGGACATTAGAATGCCTACCTGTCCCACTGATGGAACGCCTGGAGCCGGCGGTGGGGGATGCAGAATTCTGGGGCCATCTTCCACACACTTCATGAAATTAGAGCAGAGGCAGGTGAAAAGGAACCTGCAAAATGTGGTAGTTGTCTCAAGGAAGTGAGTCAACAAAGACCTAAAGGGCCAGAAGCCTGGAGGGCGAGTGATAAACCAATGAAATCTGCTTTGAAAGAGAGTTAAGTGTCGCAGGAGACATTTCCCAACTTCATGTGTGGTAAATCGGCATCTCCATGACCAGAACAGTACCACGCCTGAGGTTGCCTGAGAATGTATCATCTCTTTTTGATCTCTAGAAGAACTCTTGTTTAATTGCGCTGCTGATCATTTTAACTGATGTACGCATATAAAGACTAGGGGGCAGATTTACAAGCCCCCTTGCGCCACCAGTACGTCAATTTTTTGTGACGTACTGGTGGCGCATATAACTGCTCCATATTTACAAGGACAGGAAAAGCCACACTGCCTGCCTTTTCCTGTCCTTGTAGATACGGCCCCTTTACACGCAGCACTTTGCGTGAAAGGGGCGTTCCATGGGTGTTGCTGTGGGTGTTCCCACGCAACACCCATGTACAAAACACATTTTCAGATTTATGAGGAATCGTGAATCTGGAAATGCGTCTGAATGCTATGCCACCCCATGCGAGGCATAGGGAAGCGCAACGAGGAGAAATATATTCATTTCTCTTTGATTTTTCCTCTTTCAATACGTGCTGCATTTTATAGCACACATTGAAAGAGGAAAATGCCTGAAGTGATTGTTTTTGTGCAGGAAGGTGCTCCTTCCTGCTCAAAACAAATCTCCCCATGACGCAGGCATCCTTGCACCATGGTGCAAGGGTGCCTGCGCCGGCGCATGGAAGCAGTTTGTGCGCCAGCGCAGGGGAGAGCACAGGAATGCGACATATTATTGTAAATATGTCACATTCCTGTTCTTTGGAACTGCCACAGTGTGGCGCAGCCAAAGGACTTGCGTTGCCGCGCTGCAGCACTTCCTTGTAAATCTGCCCCTGGATCTCTTTTAAAGCAATCCTTCTGTCTGAACATGAGTTTATTGCTTGTGATTACTGCATCTTAGTTCAGGCCTGCGACCACCCCCTTTAGTACCCCTTAACTATTTGGTCTATATTGCAAAGGGCATAACTTGGAGATCATATTGGCATACTACAGTATGTTGTATATGTTATGTTATATAATTTGTAGAGCGCATTGCTGTCCCGGCAACGGGACTTACCAGCGCTAAAACGCTGGAGAAGAGGGTAAGAGAGGAGAAGCAGATCATTTGAAAAGCCAGGTCCTCACTGCCCTTCGAAAGGACAGGCGATTAGGAGTGTTTCTGATAGAAAGAGGCAGAGAATTCCAGAGAGTTGGTGCAAGCACCTTGAATGAGCGTTCTCCTACTCTGGATCTTCTGAACCGGGGCACGTTTGGTTGGGCAAAGTTCGTGCTTTAAAAGACCAATATTCATTCATTCAGTCACACACGCCAGGTGTCGGTCAGCAGAGTAAAGAGCACAGGCTGGGAAGTAAGGGTGACACAAATTGCTCAGAAACGCCAGGCCAATGTCTGCAAGGATTTTGTGTGTGATGCAGTAGCCAAGGCCATCGGACTACAATGATAGCCAACAACACTAACCCTGGATACTGTCCACTAATGAATGACTGCCCACGCCAGGAGTAAAGGCCTCACAATGAAAGGCGAGAAGGAAATCTTTGGTTTGAGAGCTGATGTGAAAGTGACTATTGCATGCTCATTCATTTACAACAGAAAGCAAGGCAAGCCAGCTTGATGATCCTTGCCCACAATGGCATGAGAACTATAGCAGAAGGTGGCCTTACTCGGCTAGAAGCCTTGGAGGGATACACCAGAACTTTTTTCAGTTATAGATCTCAGGGAGATTTTCATGTTCTCATTTTCTCCCACACTGTATATTAAGCAACACTCCCTGTTATGGTTAAAGCACTGCCTCCCTGCGCTTGGCTAAGATTGATGCAGTCTCACAGAGCTAAGAATGCATGCCCACTGCTTTAGTGCTAAAATGCACCTATGAACCATACCATATGTGGAGTACAGGGTTCGGTTCTGCTTATATCTGTTGACATCCGGCCCTCCAAGTAAGTGCACAGAAAAAAAGGTCATGATTCGCACAAGCGAGTAAATGTTGGAGGAAAGCAGGGACTGGACAGTGGCGGCTTCTCCACTAAGGCGGAGGAGCGTCGCCCTACTGCTATTTAAGCAGTGCACAAAATAAATAGACAAAGATAATAACAGGGGGTTATTATCATTTAATTTTCTATGCAGCACTCAGAGCCAGGCGGGGGTGGGGCTGGGCTCCTTGACGCCAAGCAGAGTGAGGAGTGGTTTGTACTCCTCTAAGTGCACATGACGGTTTGGCCAGCCCTTTGCAGCTGGCCAAACCGTCATGCGCACTTAGCATGTTCTCCATTGGGCTGTGTTGCACAGCCCCGTGGAGAACATGCCAAGCCTCGCCAGGCACTAACTGAGCGTCCAAACAGGCCGCTCAGACCAATCAGGATGCTGCTTCAGCAGGGTCGTGATTGGCTGGGAGAGCCCGGAAGCCTGAGTGCTTCCGCTGCTGTAGCAGACCTGAACAGGATGGAGGAGAGGCGGCGGCAAAGGAAAAGGTAAGTTTAGTTTTTTTATTATTTTTGTTTTCATCCATTTCCACCCCTTGCCGGCCCTACCACCCCTGTTCCGAGGTAGCCGCCACTGGGACTGGATCTTTTGGCTAGAGCTGTAGTCACCACGCAAATCACATATTTGAAGGTGGCTGTGCATAAAATACATATTTCTTCCAAATGTGAATAAGTGCAGCAGAACCCACCGCCAGCAACACAGGATTACTTTTCGACACTGGATATTCAGCATTCAGTTTCAAGTATGTACGACGAATCTCTAACTGCACTTGTAAAGTCTTGGCTACTCAAGGTCAGTTCTACAGGTATAAATCTGCAAGAGCCACTAAAGCACCAGGTCAGGAGCACTGACCCGCCAGCTTCAGACAAAGTATACCTGACCTCAGACCTCTCAAGCTTCCCATGAATAGGTCGTTCTTTTAGTCCATAGTTTTCTTTGCATTCTCCTAATTGTATAAAAAGCCTGTACTGGTTGTGCTATTCATGTATGGACAAGGGAATCTTGAGGGATGCGGGATTGATAAAAAAAAAGAACCCAGAAATGCACCTGCCATAGATTCACAAAGATTAACAGAAGTACTCCTGGGAAGTGGCACATTTAGTTGGGTTCCCAGGAGAACTCCTGCAAGGCATGTTATTTACATTTTTGCCAGAACAAATGGACACATGTATATTTAAACATAAGAAAAAATGACCAACACACAAAGTTTTGAAAAAAATTCCACATAGGAATCCCTGCTCCTACACACACAAATCAATGTTTGAGATCACTCTAAATTCAGATTTACTCTGCCCTTGAAAGTAGTACATCTCCATTCATATACATGGTGGCAGACGTTTCCACAAGTTTGTTGGTGTTTATCTATCCTGCAAGCTATTGCTTCCCAGGGGCACCAACTCCCTGTCACTGGGACTAAATTAGCTACCATGAAATATTACGCCTCCGGTGTTATATTACATGGTAGAACATTGAGTTAAGATCTTAAATGTGTATTTGCACTCGCAAGTCATGTATTTTGCACACATGCGACCTCATTATGAGTTTCTGGATTTCAATGCACTGCTAATGGGGACAGTCGGAGGGCATATTCTCCGATTCTGGCCAGTAGAATATCATTAAAATCTGTCGGCTTCAAGTTTTGTCCCTAGAATAAGGAATAACCACACAGGCCCGGGGTACTGGGTCCTAACCAGTGTCTTTTTCCCTCCTTTTGGGGACAAATCCACTGATGTTGTCCAATCCCTCAGAGCAGGTTGAAGATGTCAGCTGGGGTTTGGTGGGGATTGGGGGTGGATGGCAGTAGTTGGAAGGGTGGAGGAGGTTAGAAGTAAACCTAGGGAGCCTTGTCCTCGTGAGGCTGTAGTGGTCAGGCAGCCCTGGACTGTGCTTCTGCTTATAATTCGTGAAAACCATAAATATGTGGCTGACTGCACGACCCCAGCAGATCTCTCAAGTTTCCGCAGTCTGTGTGTGAACAGCTCACCCAGTACATGTATTCTCTTTGCATTCTGCTACTAGCGGCGCTAAAGACAGAATTGCATAGCCATGACAGTAAATTCCTTAATATGAGTAGTCCATCCCCTGATGCAACTATTGCATCAATTGAAACCAGATAGTCCTGCAATCAGAATTTACCAGCTGCAAAAACTATCACCTATTCCAAGTTCACCATTTAAAAATAGGGCCTTAAATGCAGATTTTGGTGGTTACCGCACCAACATTTGGATTTCGCTGCAGTTTCCGGGCATTTTTCTCTTGGTACATTTTGACAGGTTTTATGTGCTGGAAGTTACCTAGGGAAAATTGTGTGGTGTTCGCTCCAAAAATCTGAATTTCTGTAGGTGCGGTAACAAGAGTTACAGCGTATACCAGAATTTCACCGGTCGCTCGTAATTAGGGCCTAAATTTAATAGTGCAAACAAAAAAATATTAACTGCGAAAAATCATACCTGCCAACTTGAAGAACAATAAGAAAAAGGGATGTGTAGTACACGCACTGCCTAATAGTTCGTCGATTGTTTGTAATTTGTTTCGTGCTCCGGGGTATCGCTCTCCGAAATTGAGCGTGTGAAAACGTGGAGATGCACTCCCAAGACCTTGGGGTGTGTCCCCCAGGCACAGATGCTGTCCTCCCGTGGGGGTTTCAAATATTAATCGAAAGGATTAAGCTTGGATCTTCATCGTTTTGAAAAACTTTATTTGTTGTTTGAATTCATCGTGAACGTTTATTTCAAACACGTTGCGATAATCATAACATTTGTTATGTGCTCCCAATGCATTTCGGCATTAGCCTTCATCAGGGGAAATCTAGGAACAATAAAGAGGATAATGAATGCTATGTACGAGGTCTAGTAATCACCCATGCAGTGTGACGCGGAAAAGGTGAGCTGTATGGTACAGGCAGTGAGTTGGTAAAGATATGGTGAGTAATTCGTGAGAGTATAAATGACAAGCTCTTATACGTGGGTAAATGGCTACATGTGTGCAGCGCCGTATCGGAGTGATTAGAAAGCTTAGTATGGGTAGGTTCCAAAGAAATCTGTCCCAAGATAGACGATACGAATGAGCCTGAGTTTACAAGAAGTGATATGGTAATTAACAAGCGTGAAAGTAACCGAACCGTGACATTTAGAAATGCACTTACCGAGTGCGGGAAGCATCGCCGTGTGGGTCCGTGTATGGTCGTTGACGCAAAGGTTGTGCTGGTAAAGGTTTGAATGCAGAAGTTAAAAAAAGCGCTGAGGGCGTGTGACGTGGTAGGGAGTAGTGCGCATAGAGGTAGGACTATTGTAGTGTTGTTAAAGTGAAGGGGAAAGACTAACCCGGTGATGTTAATGCAGAATGATCCACGAAGGAAAAAAGACGAAAGATGGCCAAGGCGTCATCACAGGTTGTGAATTAAAGGAAAGCTTTATGGGAGTGTAAAGCGAAAAAAAAGTGCTTTAAAGTACTATGAACTGCGTCATGTCACTGTTTTGGGGAAATGTAACACGTGAGAACAGGAACATCAGTTTTGAAAATGTTGCGAATAGTTCTAAACAAGAATATAAATAGGTGGTGAGTGGCACATAGTATGTGACAATTGATTATTCTGTGATCAATCTAACAGAATTTAAAGCTAAATATACATGGGAGTTTAAATCATATAAAGGCCAATGTGTTGATTGTACAGTTACAAATAGCATAAGAATTCTGTGCGATCATTTAAACCATCCGGTTTCATGGAGTTTAGAAAATAGATCCAATGGTTTTCTCTCTTAAGCAAGAAGTTATGGTTGTCTCTTCCTTCTTTTTTTGCGACGGTTTCTAGGATACAGAATTTCAAGTGGCTGATGTTGTGTCCAGCTTCCAACGTATGCCAACATCTTCATGAATCAATTCGAAGAAGACCACATCCTCACCATACCGACATGGACTAACCATCTAAAACTGTACCTCAGATTCATCGACGACATTTTCATCGTATGGAGTGGTCCGGTTCATATTCTCAAAAATCATCTCAATAACCTCAACCAAATCGATCAACGATTACAATTCACTTTCAACATCCATTCAGACACAATCACTTTCTTGGACGTCACCATCACCAAAACATCCATCGGATTTGAGACTGACCTTTACAGGAAAAGTACCGACACCTCTCAAGCAACACCTCCCATATTCTCAAATGCTTCGAGTAAAAAGAATTGTATCCAACCCCAATAAAACCATCGACCAACTCAACACTCTCACACAAAGATTCAAATCTCGTGGCTATCCTGATCAAGTACTACAAAAAGCGAAAGAAAGATCAAGCACCAAAAATCGTAATGAACTCCTCACGGTTCAAACCAACTAACAATCAAATTACAGTAGTATCTAAATATTCCACCATCAGTACAAGTTACAAACGGATAATTAAAAAACACTGGCAACTACTCAAACTGGAACAGGACTTTAACCACATCTTCGATGAGGAACCAATCTTTGCCTACACAAGAAACAAGAACATAGGCGAAATACTCAAACAACAAGACCAACCATTCCCGCATCCATCATTCAAAGGAACCATCCCCTGTTTGAACTGTAACAGTTGTAATAACATCATAAAAGGCGACCACATCACACATCCCATGAAAGGACATAAAATCAAAATCATAACCACGGCAACCTGTGATACCTCCAATGTTATATACATGCTCAAATGCCCTTGTGGCAAAATATACGTTGGACAGACCGAAAGAAAAATGAAAATTAGACTCAATGAACACAAGTCCAACATCAGAACCAAACAACAGAAATCATCAGTTGCCCAGCATTTCTTGGAAGCTGGACACAACATCAGCCAATTGAAATTCTGTATCCTAGAAACCGTCGCAAAAAAAGAAGGAAGAGACAACCATAACTTCTTGCTTAAGAGAGAAAACCATTGGATCTATTTTCTAAACTTCATGAAACCGGATGGTTTAAATGATCGCACAGAATTCTTATGCTATTTGTAACTGTACAATCAACGCATTGGCCTTTTTATGATTTAAACTCCCATGTATATTTAGCTTTAAATTCTGTTAGATTGATCACAGAATAATCAATTGTCACATACTATTTGCCACTCACCACCTATTTATATTCTTGTTTAGAACTATTCGCAACATTTTCAAAACTGATGTTCCTGTTCTCACGTGTTACATTTCCCCAAAACAGTGACATGACGCAGTTCATAGTACTTTAAAGCACTTTTTTTTCGCTTTACACTCCCATAAAGCTTTCCTTTAATTCACAACCTGTGATGGCGCCTTGGCCATCTTTCGTCTTTTTTCCTTCGTGGATCATTCTGCATTAACATCACCGGGTTAGTCTTTCCCCTTCACTTTAACAACACTACAATAGTCCTACCTCTATGCGCACTACTCCCTACCACGTCACACGCCCTCAGCGCTTTTTTTAACTTCCGCATTCAAACCTTTACCAGCACAACCTTTGCGTCAACGAACATACACGGACCCACACGGCGATGCTTCCCGCACTCGGTAAGTGCATTTCTAAATGTCACAGTTCGGTTACTTTCACGCTTGTTAATTACCATATCACTTCTTGTAAACTCAGGCTCGTTCGTATCGTCTATCTTGGGACAGATTTCTTTGGAACCTACCCATACTAAGCTTTCTAATCACTCCGATACGGCGCTGCACACATGTAGCCATTTACCCACGTATAAGAGCTTGTCATTTATACTCTCACGAATTACTCACCATATCTTTACCAACTCACTGCCTGTACCATACAGCTCACCTTTTCCGCGTCACACTGCATGGGTGATTACTAGACCTCGTACATAGCAATCATTATCCTCTTTATTGTTCCTAGATTTCCCCTGATAAAGGTTAATGCCGAAATGCATTGGGAGCACATAACAAATGTTATGATTATCGCAACGTGTTTGAAATAAACGTTCACGATGAATTCAAACAACAAATAAAGTTTTTCAAAACGATGAAGATCCAAGCTTAATCCTTTCGATTAATATTTGAAACCCCCACGGGAGGACAGCATCTGTGCCTGGGGGACACACCCCAAGGTCTTGGGGGTGCATCTCTACGTTTTCACACGCTCAATTTCGGAGAGCGATACCCCGGAGCACGAAACAAATTACAAACAATCGACGAACTATTAGGCAGTGCGTGTACTACACACCCCTTTTTCTTCTTGATACTCGTATTCCGAAACCCAGTACGCAGCACAGCAATTAAACCATCATGCAATTCGACGAAATCTCATATCTAACGGACACAAGAGCGGACACATTCGCTTTTGGCCAAGAGGAAGTTTCTAGAATCTATGCGCTTATACACGAGGATGCAACTACTTTTTCCAGCAGCAACACGAAAGAACAGAACATCCGTCAGCTACTATATCTTTCCAAAAAAGAAATAAACCAACGCCTACATGCGAGTACCATGATCAGGTACCACAATGCCCAAAGAATACCGAGGGGACTCAGAATACCACTTAAACCCTCCTTATGTAAAAATCAACAGAAGTTCAAAGACAAATGGTTCGCTATCCTAAATAAATGTTCCTTAGACTTGATCCTTTTGATTATAGAGGAATTATCAACTATCCTGGAAGAATTAATTAAAGACATACATAACATGAAAACGGAACTAGAAAAATCTTTATCTACTGAGGAACTCAATGAAATATTGGAGGACATCAACAAACAATTGGCCAAACACACAGCGGAGGTCAACGAACGCAAAATTCGAAAATTTCGTAGAGATACGATTGATTATAAAATGGGGGAAGTATACTCCTGGGCCGAAATCTATGCCAAGCGGAGACAAAACAAACCTTATACCACCAATACTGACACTTCATCCTCTGATAGTGATCATACACAACCACCCAGAAGATTTCTGGCAAAAGACAGAACACCAGTAGCAACACCAGAGAGTATACCATCAACGTCGGCTACTAACCCAAACATTGAAGAGGTTCCTTTTTTAGAGGTAGGCCTCACAGGACAAGACGACCCAGGAGGGGCCGCAGGAAAAATCAAAGAAAAGGACAAGGATCCACCGCAAACACGTACCACCACGGCCAAGAAGGACCGATCAAAGAAAGGGAATCAACAGACAATTTAGTTATCAATATCTCTGATTACCACTTTAATGATATCGAGCTAAAAATTTTACAGAAAGGTACATCCTTTGTACCCACTGCTGAAAGCAACCTTCTTGAACTTCACATCAGCTTCTTCAAACTCATGAGGAAACTTAGACTACGCCACTTTTTTGACAACATCGTGGCATCCACAAGGGAACAAGATGAAGATCCCCTAATGGGCTTACATCTAAGAAACACATTCATGGCACCAGTTAGCCATAAATGCCTGGATCTATTTGAATCTGCAGTAAAAAACGACTTATCCAAACTTAGCTACAACAAAAAAAGATCAAAGCATAATAACCTTACCAACAAAGAGATGGGTATCCTAAAGACCATCGCACGCAAGTCAGACATAATCTGTACTAAAGCGGACAAAGGTGGAGCACTGGTGGTGCTCAATACCAGCTACTACAATTCCCAAATATCAGCCCACGTCCAAGATCCTAACACATACATGAGATTGGAAACCAACCCCACGACACAATCCAAAGAAATTCTACAGGTTATAGTGCAAGCAGCTGTTGACAACGGCACTATCAATGAGAAAGTCCAAAAATTTCTCATTCAACCTAACCCTAAAAGTCCAACAATTGTCATGGTACCCAAGATTCACAAGAATCCCACCAAACCTCCTTGTCGACCCATCGTTACCATTCGAGGAAGTCTTCACGAACCGGTTGGCAAATATCTAGACCGTCACCTACAACCCAGTGTTAATTCCATGAAATCATTTCTCAAAGACACCACCGACTTCCTCATCAAACTCAATCAAGTGACCATAGCAGAAGACGAAAACATCACCTTATGTACAGTGGATGTCAATTCATTTTATACTTCCATCCCTCACCAAATGGGTTTGGAAGCCATCGAACAAGCATTATTACAGTCTAAGCATCCACACAACCTACAAGTCTTCTTAATGGAACTAATGCAATTCACCCTTCTGCACAGCTATTTTCAACACAACGACGAATGGTATCAACAACTAACGGGTACATTAATGGGAAATTGTGCCACCCCAGCGTATGCCAACATCTTCATGAATCAATTCGAAGAAGACCACATCCTCACCATACCGACATGGACTAACCATCTAAAACTGTACCTCAGATTCATCGACGACATTTTCATCGTATGGAGTGGTCCGGTTCATATTCTCAAAAATCATCTCAATAACCTCAACCAAATCGATCAACGATTACAATTCACTTTCAACATCCATTCAGACACAATCACTTTCTTGGACGTCACCATCACCAAAACATCCATCGGATTTGAGACTGACCTTTACAGGAAAAGTACCGACAGGAACAATACCCTTCATTACCAAAGTTTTCATCCGCCACCTCTCAAGCAGCACCTCCCATATTCTCAAATGCTTCGAGTAAAAAGAATTGTATCCAACCCCAATAAAACCATTGACCAACTCAACACTCTCACACAAAGATTCAAATCTCGTGGCTATCCTGATCAAGTACTACAAAAAGCGAAAGAAAGATCAAGCACCAAAAATCGTAATGAACTCCTCACGGTTCAAACCAAACCAACTAACAATCAAATTACAGTAGTATCTAAATATTCCACCATCAGTACAAGTTACAAACGGATAATTAAAAAACACTGGCAACTACTCAAACTGGAACAGGACTTTAACCACATCTTTGATGAGGAACCAATCTTTGCCTACACAAGAAACAAGAACATAGGCGAAATACTCAAACAACAAGACCAACCATTCCCGCATCCATCATTCAAAGGAACCATCCCCTGTTTGAACTGTAACAGTTGTAATAACATCATAAAAGGCGACCACATCACACATCCCATGAAAGGACATAAAATCAAAATCAAAACCACGGCAACCTGTGATACCTCCAATGTTATATACATGCTCAAATGCCCTTGTGGCAAAATATACGTTGGACAGACCGAAAGAAAAATGAAAATTAGACTCAATGAACACAAGTCCAACATCAGAACCAAACAACAGAAATCATCAGTTGCCCAGCATTTCTTGGAAGCTGGACACAACATCAGCCAATTGAAATTCTGTATCCTAGAAACCGTCGCAAAAATAGAAGGAAGAGACAACCATAACTTCTTGCTTAAGAGAGAAAACCATTGGATCTATTTTCTAAACTCCATGAAACCGGATGGTTTAAATGATCGCACAGAATTCTTATGCTATTTGTAACTGTACAATCAACACATTGGCCTTTATATGATTTAAACTCCCATGTATATTTAGCTTTAAATTCTGTTAGATTGATCACAGAATAATCAATTGTCACATACTATTTGCCACTCACCACCTATTTATATTCTTGTTTAGAACTATTCGCAACATTTTCAAAACTGATGTTCCTGTTCTCACGTGTTACATTTCCCCAAAACAGTGACATGACGCAGTTCATAGTACTTTAAAGCACTTTTTTTTCGCTTTACACTCCCATAAAGCTTTCCTTTAATTCACAACCTGTGATGACGCCTTGGCCATCTTTCGTCTTTTTTCCTTCGTGGATCATTCTGCATTAACATCACCGGGTTAGTCTTTCCCCTTCACTTTAACAACACTACAATAGTCCTACCTCTATGCGCACTACTCCCTACCACGTCACATGCCCTCAGCGCTTTTTTTAACTTCCGCATTCAAACCTTTACCAGCACAACCTTTGCGTCAACGACCATACACGGACCCACACGGCGATGCTTCCCGCACTCGATAAGTGCATTTCTAAATGTCACGGTTCGGTTACTTTCCCGCTTGTTAATTACCATATCACTTCTTGTAAACTCAGGCTCGTTCGTATCGTCTATCTTGGGACAGATTTCTTTGGAACCTACCCATACTAAGCTTTCTAATCACTCCGATACGGCGCTGCACACATGTAGCCATTTACCCACGTATAAGAGCTTGTCATTTATACTCTCACGAATTACTCACCATATCTTTACCAACTCACTGCCTGTACCATACAGCTCACCTTTTCCGCGTCACACTGCGTGGGTGATTACTAGACCTCGTACATAGCATTCATTATCCTCTTTATTGTTCCTAGATTTTCCCTGATGAAGGCTAATGCCGAAATGCATTGGGAGCACATAACAAATGTTATGATTATCGCAACGTGTTTGAAATAAACGTTCACGATGAATTCAAACAACAAATAAAGTTTTTCAAAACGATGAAGATCCAAGCTTAATCCTTTCGATTAATATTTGAAACCCCCACGGGAGGACAGCATCTGTGCCTGGGGGACACACCAAAAACTTGAAGAACAATCTCACTGTATTAGGAGAGGGCGGGCCTTGAAAGGGGTGGGGTCTTTTGCCAAGAGGTACCTACGAGGCACTTTGAACTCCCCCTGACCCCCATAGCCCTCCTCCCCAAAAAATCTTGCTTAGGCAGATTTCAGCATCCGACTGGACGTCAGCAGTTCAAAGCCTTGTAACATGAGCTGGAAAACCACTATTTACAGTGGTTTTAAGCTCGTTTTCCCTGCCACTGTGTGGTAGAGTGCTACTCGCCGAAAATGCACTTCAAAACCTCATCAGGGGTAGGAGGCGCTTTATAAATGTAAACCTTTTGACCTCTTCTACCCCTTCGCTATCCTTCTCAATCGAAATAACTGACTAACATATCCAACGATCAAATTACTTTAATAATTTGCTATACTAATTCACCACTAACACTGTATGGGTTCCAGAGTAGCATGCCACTCGCCACAAAAACACTTCAACCCCCCATCAGGAGTAGCATGCACTATATAAATACAAACCTTTTTTCCCTTCTCTATCCCTCCACTATCCTTCTCAATCCAAATAATCTGACTAACATATCCACCACCCAAATTACTTTTATATTTTCACTCTAACTCACCACCAATCCTTTATGGGTTACGAAAAAGCACTTCAAATCACATTGAGGGGAGCAAGCGCTATATAAATGCAAACCTTTTTCCCCTCTCTATACCTCCTCTTTCCTTCTCAATCCAAATAAAGGACTAACATATCCACCACTCAAATTACTTTCATATTTTCACTATATTAATTCACCACTAATCCTTTCTGGGTTCCAAAGTTGCATGCTACTCACCGAAAAAACACTTCAACACCCCATCAAGGATCACAAGCGCTATATAAATGCAAACCTTTTTCCCTCTTCTATCCCTCCACTATCCTGCTCAATCCAAATAACTGACTAACATATCCACCACCCAAATTACTTTCATATTTTCACTATAATAATTCACCACTAGTCCTTTATGGGTTGTGGAGTAGCATGCTACTCACCGAAAAAGTGATTTGACGCCTCGTCGGGGGTAGTAAGCACTATATAAAAGCAGTTACAATTACAATATCGGCTCCTCACCGGGAGACAGTGTGATGGGAGCCGATGTCGTGTGTCACACCGTGGCACCATGTATGTTGGAATGTATGGTAAAATGCTTGTATGATGGACTTTGAAAGTTTGTGTTAGACTTACTTGCAAGAAACCTTCACATTGGTCCAGTAGAGGAGTGATTCCAGTGGTGTAACATTACCCCCGTGTGTGTGTAGGGGGTTAGTCCATGTACCTTGCAGGGGGGGGAGTCCCAATCTGGCCCTCCTTCCTTTATTCTCCCCAAAGATGCCCTCTACCCACAGCTTTGTGGTTCAGATGCCGAGCTCACACTGTTGACTCAATCAGTGGGTTTTTATTTTACTAGAGTGAAGTTGAGCTTATTAAGAAACACAGAGCTAATGGGGCCTAATAACTGCACGGTAATCCAATAGAGTGGGGCGGGGGCCTCGCACGTGGCTTTTGTTCTTGTAATTGATGCTGAAAAGCTGAGCGATTCCAGGACACTTTGTCCCCAGCTGATTCCCCCCAGCTTTCTCTGGAGCCCGGTAGAGGGGAACGGCCCACACCTCTTTGGAAGCTGCATGTGGGAACTTGCTACTGCTGGCATCTTGCATTGATTCAAGTGATCTGAGTAGTAAAGTCATGCATAGGTGTAGAGGTGGACGAGCCAACAAATTAACAGGGAGAGCCGAGCTGAGGGTCTGGCTTAGGTTTAAGAGTCCTTACACCAGCCGAGCAATGACTATATCTGGAATGTAAATCATGCAACAAACATGTTAAATTATGATAAAGTCTCTTAAAAATTTAAGAAAGTGTGTTTCTATAACATGCAGAAACGTTTCACCTTAGAACATCAGAATATATCTCTGCTTTAAAAGGTATTTATTAAACATGGAAGTTTTTAAGCATGAACCTAGAAACATTGCTGCCTCCCATAAATCCGACAAAGCCATTAGCGAGCTAAGGGATGTCAGTTGCCACATTTAGCCCATATATGTCCTTGAGTCTTATTATAGATGGAACAACATTATAGCCTATCAGATGAAACACAGGATGTTTTTAAACAGTGCATCCTGACCTCACTTATTTGAAGGTGCTCTCATATGTGATAAAGAAAAAGAAAGAGGCTGAGTGAAATACAATATTTGCTTAATCTAACACAAGTTGGTCAAGCAGGGTAGCTGAAACTGACCCCAAGGTTTTTGGTTTACATTGTGCAATTCAGACTCTATTTGAGTATCTCATTTTCCGTATGACATCAAAGGTCACTGCTTTTGTCTTTAATTCTTTAATGTGGTTGCAGTGCTGATGGCAGGCAGAAGCCACTTGCATGCTCTGCTCATTTTGTGCGTGAGGGCCCAAGAGCACCAAGGCCTGATCAGAGACAGACTCCTGCTCAAGCCTGGCTCGAGCTTTCACTGGCACGACCACCTTTACATGGCTGCTCCGGTCGTGCCCAACATAGCTATCACCTGAGTCGTGAGAGTGGGCAAGTAGGGTCTGGTGATGCAGGGAGCTATGGACCGGAGATGAGAAAAAAGTTCTGCGTTGAGGATCAAGTGCTTGTAAATGTATGATATCAGGTTGCATTAAAGCACCAAATACAGTGATATTTTTGTAGCCCTAATTTATTTGGAGCTGGCTAGTATGTTTTTGTAGGTGCAGGATCATGTTTTTATTACAATATTAGTGATTGTATTGCGTAAGGGAAGAATGTTTATTTAAAATTGTTGACATAGTTTTGTATTAATGTTAAAGATATTTAGGTGTTTTAGTGTTTTAGTGAAGGGATTATATAACAACAGGAAGTGACATCAGTTCCTGCCTACTCCCTATTTCAATCAACTCTTCGGGGTGCCCCATCGCCTAGGTGACCCCAGCAAACAGCAGACACAGACAAGGGCACTACATGTTTGAGCCAGTTAGTGCTATGAAGGGCGTTGGGCCAGAGACAATGTTCTGTTCAAAACTACAAGGTAAGATATAATCAAGTGTCTCATCCAGCACCCCATGCTGCCAATTCCCACAGTCACACCTAGACCTAGGTGACCCAAACACTCTCATAGCAATCGTACAACACACAGACCCAACCGCGTGCACATCCCACTAACTACCACACACCCTCCAACAGCACAACATGCATGCCAAAGCATGCTCATTAAAGCTTGCTCTACATTGCTTGACACACCAAACATCACAGACCTCATCACTTTTTACAAGCTTGACGCCCTCTTCACCATGAAAGCTGGTTCACCCCCACATCCTCCCACATCCTAGATGTCTTCCTTACCCCAGGCTGCAGCATTAATTGTGTAGGCTACATACATAGGAAGGGAGGAGGCCTCAGTGTCATCCTCCAGTCCACCAGGTCCTGCACCATAGGTAAGCAAATAACACTCAAATCTGGGGAGCTGCTGCTATGCCATTTCCCACTGTCAGCAATGTAGACGACTACTTCCCAGCTCAAAGGTAGAACAATAACTTCATTGATGAATTTTCAAATCTCTCCACTTCCTCTATCCGACATACCGACCACTCACTATCTTGGGTGGCTTCAACTTCCCAGAAAGCATAAGCTCAAAGAAAACAAAAACGCCATCCTCAGTGTTATTGACACACACAGCGTGGTACAGCATTTCACACATCCAAAACACTCCAAAGCCCACATTCTTGACTTTGTCTTCTCAACATCACCAACAATCGAATGCAAGCCACCGATACCCTTAGACTGGACAAGGAACACATTGCCAAAAAACAAAGATGAACTGGTACCGGCTCTCTCTGCTAAATGGAGGGAAAATGTTTCTTCCAGAAAATGGCTTCAGAATTGTTGTTTAAGTACTCATACTCTCACATTTGGATGGTGGTAATGCCTCACTCCATGGCCTCCCAGTCTCCACATTGGCACCCATTAGGGGTATCCTATATGCCATAGCAAGTCTCATCCAGGCCCTAAAGAAATATGAAGACATCAACCCAATCTGATGGACCTCGACTGGCTCACATTGCCATCCCGCACTGTTTTCAAAATCATAATTTGCAATTTGGATTTACATTTGCATTTACATTTGCAGACCAGTTCACATCTCTGGTGGTTTTTGACACACCGGCAGCCAGAAAAGAATCAGACTGATGACTAAGAAGTGTAAAAAAGAAAAAGCAGGGCAGTAGGCCTTTTCCATCTATGCAACCAGGATCGGGAACAAAATTCCTGCATCCGTCAGGACTGCCCCAACGCGGCTACAATTTAGGAAAGAATTGAAGACACACCTCTTTCAAGAACACTACGTCACAATGCATTAACCATCCACAAGCCACCTACTTCTCCTGTCACTCGTTGACTTTATGCTGGTCTTTGACCTTGTACAGCACCCCCTACCTTTTGGCTTGGCTTGCACATCGAAATTCCACCTACTTACATAGATAGCTCTTGGTCTCCCAGCAGTGCTTAATTTGAGCCAATGGTTTCTGGTGCTGAGCACCGAAACTTTATTTTCAACACCAGCAATTATGACTGTCTTCCACATTATGGCGCTGATTGTCCAATATGCACAACAATGAGCTGAGCCCAATAGCAACTGTTTATTTATTCAATATACAATAAATATTACTAATACCTGCTGCCCAAGTCATTCTTATAGGTTTAGGGTCCTGTAATATTCTGAACTGTCATACTTGTAGGTGTGTGAAGGTTAGTAGTTGTGTTGGTCCTATTATTGGCAGCTCTGGAAGGGTTAATGGGTGTTGCAAGCTGGAGTGGCATCCTGAGAAGGACACTGGCACTTATTTTGTTTTACAAATAAAGCACTGCCTCTCAGTAGATCTTGCTTGCCTCTCAGAACCATGGAACTAGCATGTACGTGGAAGAACAGACAGTCGTCTCACTGAGCCAGCAGTAGACTGTTTCACAGGAGAGTTAAGTACGAAGACTGGACAGACCTGTGATAAAAGTCAGCAGGGTTATATATTTGAGGTGTTTCTCCCCATTTCGCTTCTGGTAAGTTAAGAAAGACAACAATATTGTATCAAAAAATAATGTTATGATCACTTTCCTAGTGTACTAAAAATGGAAAGTAATATTTGCTTTAGTACAAACAATTAATAAAAAAGGAAATGCAAAAAAAATGAAATAAAAAGCAATCTAAATGAATCCAGTTTTTTCTGCAGTTGTGGGAAAAATGTACTCTGTCCTGCATACATTCTCTATCCTCTCTTTAGTGGGTATAGCTCTTCTCTTTTTATTGAGTCAATCGGCAGATGGGTCACATCTAGTGTTCATCCTTTAGACTGTCCCCTAAGCACAGCAGTTCCCCTCTTTATCTACAAGCTAAAACATGGGCTTACATACTATTTTACACATGTGCATGCAACTGTGTTCTTGGCCCCCTCTCTCATGCGTGACTTCGTACCTTGAAAGAGCATTGAACCTCCAACACACATGGGGGTCTCCACACAACTGTCCAGCTTCTGGAATCTAATTTCTGGTGTCCATAAAATCATTTCTTGAATCCGCATATGGCTTTTAATTAGGCCAGGACAAAGCTTGTGGAGTTTTACTCTGTGGAATTCAGTAGAGTTACCGAAAAACTCTGCAGAGCATTCAGGCGCTACATGAATACAACTGCATTACAATGCTTTTATGTTCAATTTCCAATGAGTGCCCATGAGTAGCCATATGGGCAATGCAGCTCTACCTTCCAGCATCTCCTCCTTGCCTACCTTCTTCAACACCTCACTGCCTAGTCGTGTGTGGCATAATGTAGGTTGACCTCGTTGACGGGCAGAATGGCATCCCCCACATAGAACACCTGGATCTGGTCCATCACCAGCCCCTCGAAGATCTTGCTGATGAGGATGGCCATCTTGCTGTCCTTGCCCCCCTGGATGCTGATGCCCAGCCAGCCCAGCCCCTGCTTCAGCACCTTGATGGTGTGCTTCCTGTTTGTGATAGCCTCAAGCACTTGCTCGGGCAGGTCAGAGTACACCGTCCGGATCCCCATGGGTTGTAGCCACAGTCACCGTCCGGAGGGTTCTGCTGTGAGCTGGTCGAAATCCCATTGAAGCTGATGTTCTATCCCTGGTCCTCATAGCACAGGGTCAGCACCTCACTGCTTAAGATGGCCACAACTTTGTGCCACCAGTCCTGTATATGAACCTCCAGCAGGCGGTTTCTCTGCACTCTGCCCGTGCCCGCTGCTGCTGCCACTGCCATCTCTGCAGCATGCTCATCATGCCATGCCAGGTGACAGAAGGCAGGGCTTTACTCTGGTGGCTCGGAGAGAGTGAAAAGTTTTCGAGCCAAGTACTTACTTTCTCTTTGCTGTTGCTTTGTGGAGTGGAGCAAAACCAGAAAACCTGAGAAGTGCCGAACAAACAGAGCCCTGCAAACAGACCGCCAGAATCCCACCGACACAGGATGCAGCCACTGGCAGCTCACCTGCAGCGAGCGCTGACGGGTCACACACATTGTGTGTGCATGAGTTATGGCCTCAGTGTATATTGTGCATTGTTTGTGCCTAAACTGAAGTCGGAACTCCCATCCCGGACAGTCCTCACACATGGGATACAGTAGAACTTGTCTCTGGTGTTCTGCCTGCTCGGCTCAATTCAACTTCCCTTTCATAGCCATTATTGTCGGCCATCAGTAAATGTGGTTAAAGGCGCTAGGCTGCCGACGCTGTGTGATACGGTGCCTGCAGCACTAATCGTGACATCGCCTTCAAGGCACTGGTTTAGGAGGCCAGGGAAGGCTGTGACTGTGAGTGTCAGAAGTGGCACAGGCCGATGCAGCGCAGAATCCAAGCCGCTGTCTGCCTCTTTGCCGTCCTCAGTGGCTGCAGCAATCTGGCTGAGTGGAATACCCCAGTGCTGAGACCGCTGCATGTGTTGAATAGTGATGGGCGCCGGTAAAGTCTGCCACACAGTGTTGTTGGGGGAGCTTTTTGTCAAACTACGTGCTCCAAGCGGAGCGTGGAGTGGCAAACATCTGTGAACTCCACGAGCAGAGCGGAGTTTACTGTCCACCCCTACTTTTAATACCTGAAAAATTACCTTGCAATAGTAGATAAACTGGACAGCCTTTAAATAACCAGGTTGTTATAAACTGTTCTTAGTCATATGACTAATACGTGAGAATAAGACCCATACATCCAGCCTATAACTGTAGCTGTGCATCTTGCCATGCTGCAATAACCTCTGGTCATTGAGTTTGGCATCGCACAACTGTCAGGATGCAGGGAAATGGCCACAGGTGAGTTAAGATGACCAGATGACTTCATGTAACTGCAATACCAATTTTCCAGTCATCTAGAGGAATTTCAAAATAAGTTTTTTTTATATATATAGCTCTACATATTACACAAGAGGCTTTTCTGCATGTATTAGTTATTATCAATGGTACCTAGGCATGGATTTGAACCCTGAAAGAACAGGTCATTGCTTAGACAGTTTAAGACAGACAATGGCATGCGGCTCAAAGGCATGTGTTTGGGCTGACAACCCAACATTTTGAGCGTAAAACTGTGATATCATTGCAGGAATACTGGCACTGGTGGCACAGTTCATTTCCGTAAATCAATTGATCTTATAAAAACCCTGTGAAACAGTATGTTTAATTAGGAAAAAAGGTGGCAGAAATGTTGTGTTCTGGGTGCGTGACATCTTGACGGATGAGCTGTCGCATCCTTCCCATAGGGCAGCATGTAATGCAGGTACAGACTGCAGGGGTCTTTCTAGATACAGATGGCTGGGGACTATCTAGATACAGATGGCTGGGGACTTTCTAGATACAGATGGCAGGGGCCTTTCTAGATACAGATGGTCGGGGACTTTCTAGATACAGATGGTCGGGGACTTTCTAGATACAGATGGGCGGGGACTTTCTAGATACAGATGGCAGGGGACATTCTAGATAACAGATGGCAGGGGACTTTCTAGATACAGATGGCAGGGGACTTTCTAGATACAGATGCCTGGGGACTTTCTAGATACAGATGGCAGGGGACTTTCCAGATCCAGATGGCAGGGGACTTTCTAGATACAGATGCCTGGGGACTTTCTAGATACAGATGGCAGGGGACTTTCTAGATACAGATGGCAGGGGACATTCTAGAATTGTTTTTGGCCACATCCTTACTTCAGGCCTCTTTGAAATATTCAGCATGCTCCGTTGAACACGAGAACCTACATAACAGCCGGGAGATGATGGAGATCCTTCCTGTAGTTCAGTGCTACTTTCTACCTCATGAGGCAGTCAGTCTCCTTATGAGCTATTGTAGCTCTCAGCCAGGGTCAGGGCACAGGCTGTCAGCCAGTCTGCCTCTTTAGCAAACAGCAGTAAATAAGCTGGGACTTGTTAGTAAATATTATCAAACAAGAAACTGCATGTTCCAACATAGTTAGTGAACTTTGCCTTAAAACCAGGAATTACTAAAGGTCACTCTCATTATATAGGGGCATTGGCATGCATGAAGTAACTGCAGGCTATGCTAACTTGGACAACAAGATCATTAGAAAGCTAATTGCGGATATACAAGTATTACCTATGGTCACATTGCCGAAGCTTGCGACAGGGTAGCAGATTATTTATTCATTTGTTGCAGTTTTATATAGCACAAACTTGGCCCGAGGGCATTAGAGCTCTCTACAAAAAAAATCAGACTACATTACACTTTTTTTTCCACGGGGAGATTAAGAGCTATATACATGAAGGATGTTTGCATTCACAAACCCTCAAAATCAATGAAACAGAGTGTTTGGGAAAGTTGAAACCCTTTCTCCAATGGACTAAATCTATTTAGTGATTCAGATTTTTTTGTTGGGAATGATGAAATGGATACCGAATTGCAATTTGGAAGGAGTATGTTTAGGACATCCCTTCCAAATTGCGATTTGCTACTTTATGTGTGAATGGTTTGTGACCGGAATTCTGGTCGCAAGGCATTGAAAAGTTACTGAACCCCAATTTGGGGTGCTAATTCATTCGCAAATATGGCCTCTTCCCCTTATGAATAGTAGAGAACGTTTCTGCAGGAGTAAGCAGTGTTCCAGGGTGCCATCTCAAACTCTGAGATACTTTAAAAAAACAAAAAATGTAATTTAATCATCCCCATTTGATTTAAGAACATTGAGCTGCTTTAACAAAAACATTTCTTTATTTAGAAAAAAAATCACAGGCATGGGGGTCTGCTGATCCTTGCATCCCTGTGATTCTTACCAATAGGAATGAGTCACAATTTGCCACCTGCCTAATCAATATAAAGTAGGTAGGTCAGATTGCGAATCATTCTGAGTTGGAATTTTAAAAACCGACCTATTAATATACGGGGCAGTTCGCAAAATTCTATACTGGCCGCAAAAATATTATTAGCAAAATGCAACCAGTTTTTGCAACGAGTTGAATGATATATCTGACCCTGATTTGCACAGAATCACAGGATGTTGAGAAAAAGCCAGGATTCCAGCCTGGTTCCTCTAATCCAAGATCTAGCTGCTATCACTTCATCGAGGCCCATCGGCTCAGCCAACGTTAATGGGGTGTGCACCTTAGAGATTGTGGGGTTGGCAGGTCACTGTGCTATCAATTGTCATGAGTCCTTTAGGTTCTTTTTTTGCTGGATACTTTCCGCAATACTCTTTCAAGGTTGATTCCTGTTCAACAGACACTTGCCCCACTTTAGGGTTTTCTCTGCTTTCTTTTTTTCTTCTTTTTTTGAGGGTCAGTTTTTTTTTTTTAATTTAAAAATAGTTTTGTTTTATTACACAACAAATAAAGAACCAATACAACACAGAGGCTACTTAAGAAAATAAACAATACAGAAAACAAGGGACATCATTTGCCTGTCGACTAGTTATTCCACCAGTAATCACACCCTGGATTTGAACATACAGATGAAACCAAAATGGATGCGTGGAATGTCATTTGTAGTTTCACTAGGTCTGGAGAACTCAAGTCTCCGACCTCCTTGTGAGCAGTTCGATGGCAGAGACTCCTGCTTCTTGGCAGATAACAAGAGAAAGTTAACCGGTGTGAACTACTTTTATTTATTTACTGAGTAGCGCCAAACCTCATACCACCCAATTTAAGAAACACTGCAGAAACATAGTGATAAAAATAAACAAATATAATTTTGAACTGCAGTGGCCTACATAGAAATTAGTTGATTTTTCTAATAGGTGGAGTCCCTGGAAAGATAATAAATAGGGTGGGACACAGTCAGTCGAATGCTTGACTTGTGACTGACTCAGCTTTGGCCATCCTGGCATTTCTGGGGCCTCCAATACGCCCAGTTTCCTCTGCAGACCCGTCCTTTTCTGGCATCCTTTTCCAAGAGCCGCCTCCGCCCTGTGCAAAACTTCCCTGACATTTCTAAACGTCTGCACTAAAAGGAAAATATACCGCCATCTGCGCCGGGCACCGCGCGAGCAGGGAGGGGGCCTCTGTTGACAGTGTAATAATATAGACGGATGAGACAGCGCTTCTTCCCCGGTGGCTTAACAGAGGCTTTCAAAAAACACTTAATTACAGTACGGGGAACTTGTTATAGATTTCGGGTTAGCTTCAAAGTTTGCAGCTAACTTGGGCTGGGGCTGGGCCAGCTAATAAATCTTTCTTTCTGCTTCTGAAGAGCAGGACCGGACCACAAATTAATAACCTCAGGAGCTGACGTCTGTGAATGCTAAGGGAGTCTAGGCCCCCTGCCTGTTCAAAAGATATATAGAGAACGATGATTGGTTATTTTTAATAAAGGTGAGGCGGGTTTTAAGGGCGAAATGTCAGCCGGCCGACGGAAATTCTTTGTGTTAGAGTATATAGCATAGTTGGCTTCGAGGCACTCTTACTGCTTGTAAAAAGCGTTATTTCTCGTCTAAAACAAGAAAACTCTGCATGTGAGCTTGTGTCAGTGCCCATGCCTAGGAACCTGCAGGGCGTGGCTTGCGTTACCATGTCTTGAGAAGGTCTGTTTCCCATGACAGGTAGACAAGCTCGGCGCCAAGTGCTGTGAAGTTAAGTAATTACGCTACACAAATCACATAACACAACAAACTAGAAATCTGCAAGGTTCACTTCCAATTTTTGTAGTTTGCTGTGGTAGCTGTCAGCATCACAGAAGGTATTGGACACCCCCCCCCCCCCCTGAAACTTACCTTCGTCTACCACTGCTGCTTCTCCGCGTCTGTACAGCACACGACGGGTGCGACCGCTTAGGTTACGATGAATCCTAATGTCTGAGCTACATAACAGTAATCCCCACTACTTTCAATCCTATCTTCACCAGTTTGAGCGCTCGAACCAATTATGTGATATCCACATTAAAGACAGGAAACCTACTAGTGGTGGAAAATCAAACACAACATCGCTGCCACTCCAAGCGCTTTTAAGAGTGGGTACAACTACGCAACCTCCCACTATATCATGCGCATGTAGACCAAGGTTTGCTGAAGTAGCACCACTACAGGCGGGGGTGTAGAAGGCCAGGTTGGTAACACGGAACAGTAGGCACAGGAGTAAAGAGGGCTACCAGAAAGCAACCTAGACCAGCGGGTCTTAACCTTTGGACCCCACTACTATTGGAAGCCGGTAACAGCGGCCTAAGCAGTTTCCTCTAAAAAAATGTGCAAAAATACAGAAACAAGCAGACTTATCAAAATGTCCAAGTTCTGAATTAATTTTTTTATTTTATAAAAAAAATTCAAATTTTAATTTAATGAGCAGTTGGCACTTATAGTTTTATTTCTAAAAGACAAAGCAATATGAAGGATCCTAGTATATCACTCTCCTTTGCTTCTGATGCATGCTCTATTTTTGTTGGTGCATATTTGTGCTTCAGCTGAGGTCACCAATCGCTTACTCAACCTGTGCTACTTCCACAAATCAAGCAAGTATGCCAACCAAATCTTTCCCCTCCAATTTTGAACTCTCACATTTACAGAAAGTTCAATTTTGTATTTATCTTTTTTACGTGTATATACTTTATTAATCTGTTAATATTAATTTTCTCAAAAGTTTGGAACCCCCCTGAGTCGGCCTTGTGGTCACCCAGGGGTCTGCGGGGCACAGGTTAAGAATTACTGACCTAGACATTAATTCACTGCCCCACTTCCTTGACTGTATCAATGTAATTAGATAATCTGCATAACACACAATTCACTTTTCACTGCTGTGAGAACTCCAACCCCAAACACAGAGGCATGCGTGTCCTCCACCTTGAAAGAGTCTTGCTGAAGAAGTGAAGAGGGCCTTTGAAGAGTCACCCCAAAAGAGACAAGCACACTGTCACAATAACAAGATATGACAGGCCTTCCGGTTACACCGCAATGGCTCTACAAACAAAATGACAATGCGGTCTCACCTCCTCTTATGAAGAGAGGCCAAGGGTACAAAGCAGGCAACAACCGACTCTGTATTAGATGGACACAGAAAGAATCTATTGTGGAAACATTGTCAGAATAAAGGTGAAGGAACCTGTGCTTGCCTTCCAAAAGGGGGCACCCAAAGGAAGACAACTGCGCCAGTGGCTGTGCCGAAGTACTGACAACCAAAGCCACATTGGGGAGCTTGACATAAACTGATGAAAGAGACCCAGACGAGTGTATCTGCAGGACCCCCAGCAGTAATTGACGGTCCAAAAGTAGACATTACACAAAGAACACCCACTGGATAGAAAGAAATAGTCCATATTGCTCTAACTAGCTATAATGGAACTTGGCAGTAATATGGTAATCGGGTCTAATGTAAATTGACAGGGATGTACTAAATAGACATAATGGAAACAGTCAAACAGCCAATAATGTGTCAACTGGGTGTATTGTATTCATGGAAATGTTTCATTATATGCTAACTGGGATTACTGGAAAAGAGGCGTAATGTGGTACCTGTGGCCATTGATAACCTGTCAAGATGTCCTAATGAGCACAATGAACATTAGCCACAATGTGGCAACTGAACATTATGGGAACTGGATACGCATGTGTGTGAACAAAGCGAGAGTCTATATGTATGACCAATATATTGTAACTATGTTCAAACAACTGTTAGTTTAAAATGAAGATGGGGAAAAACAACATTTCTAAGTATAACTTGTCAAATATAACCACCAGAGAAACTGAAATCAAACTATCCCTTGAAGAAACATTTTGGTGCATTTTAGTTGTATTGCTACTTTAATTGATAATTAGTCTGATAGCAGATACCTGCGTGAGGGTTATTTATTTTCATTATAAGTACCATCTTTTGTGATTGGTTCTGTAGCTCTGTTCAAACAGATACTACTTTACATTTTATCTATTATTTTATACTTTTTAAAAGTTGCTCCAGTCTTTCCCATTTCTTTAATTATCAGCTGAATATTTATATTTGTTCTGGGGAGAATTACATTTTTCTAAGATACACTGACCAGATATTCCCACTTCTGGAATTATTAATAATGCAGGTATCAGTAATTTGGGAATGCAGGAATACCACAGTTGCCCCAGAGGATTTCCTAAGAAATGGGGACTTTTCACAGGACTGGAGTGGCCTCACCCAGTTCCTATGGAAACACTGTATTTTTTACCCACTGCCCAACCCAGGAATTTCAGTGATATTCAAACATGACTTGGGTACTCGCAGACATTTTCCTAAGGGCCAAAAAGTATGGTCTGTGTTGTGACCGAGGGCCACATTGATGACAGGAGGGTGGGAGTGTGGACAGAGATGTGGAGATATTTTGTGGGTTTCATTCTTTACTGCCCTCTAAATTAAGCCTCTTGTCTCAAGAAGAGTCATAAATGTTATGTTATGTTATGTCACAGGAATTTATAAAAACGCACATATACCCGGAGGTGTCTTGGCGCTAGTGTGTCATGTTGTATCTCAGTCGCTATCCCCCCACTGCACCTTGGAGTAAGCATTCTCTGCTTGCTATCCCTTACTTAGGTGAGTTAAATGTAAAAAGGAAGTAGCTTGATTATTCAATTGGAATGAAATAGAATGTTAATCCTTACAATCTCTTTTTGTCTTTTATCTCTTATCTGTAAACTTTAGGAGTGCATAGTAACAGGCTCAGTTATGGTAGTGAGTGCTATAAAAAATCTTTTATAAAGCCCCCCCACCCCAACAAGGTGTGCAATTCACAAAGGTGGGAAGACAAAAACACCCAACCTCCACTGTTAGATATGGAGCATTCAGAAAGTTAGGCATGACACTAGGAGGCGTTATGTTTAATCCTGGCTTTACTACTTTGCCACAATATGCTGGGTGCACACTCTCTGTTTAAAGTTTGGGCAGATTCTACGGCACAATGGAATTTCTTTGGTGAGAGTTTTTCCTGAGTATCACCATCAGGACCACTTATGCACCAGATGTTGTGGAATGAGCAATACGGAAATTATAGAACCAGAGGGCATGTTTGGAATTATTCTCCTCTGCCCTCTACGACATATTGTGCGTTCTTGAGTAATCCCTTTCTCATCCTATTTCTCTGCTCCTTTTTAAAAGCTATAGGAAAAACTTAAATCAACTACACACTGGTAGCAAGTATGTGATAAGAACACAGGAATGTAACCCAACAATCATTTGATTTTGCTATTTACAGAGAGAACATCCAGTCCCATAGTACTCTCACTAAAATATGGAGTAGTGAGAATCTTGAAACAAGGAGTCCTGCACTGTGGTGTTGGCACTCCTGCTTCACCAAATTGTTTGACTATAGCCAATTCATTTCCTTCCTATGCCTTTGTGCCCTTAATTGCCATTAGGTGATAGAGTCGGGTGAGCCACCAAACCTTTTTTTTTTTTGTTGCAGATTTATATAGCGCAAACCCAACCCGAAGGTATTGGATCGCTTTACATGAGCACAAGATATGTTACACAAGGATACATTCATTTCCTGTTAGGCGCGGGAAATTAAGTGATTTGCCCAGAATCACAGGATGTTGAGCCGACGCAGAGGCTCGAACCTGGTTCCCCAGCTCCAAAGTCGAACTCTTGAACGGAGTGCAATGTCCTATCGTTGTTATGCTACATAGGTTCTTTGCAGATGGTCCACTGACTTGGAGCCGGCTGGGGTGATATATTAAAGCTCACTCTCTTTATCTTAAGAGCTTGTCCTGTGCTCATTCCTCCCCTCATTACACGAAGCTCAAGCCAAGTGCTAAGCTGTGGCTCACCGTCGGGTTCTCTTGGACTCTCATGCTCAAAAGGAGCTGATCCTTCATGTAGCTTCTGTCTGCCACCCACGCTCTAACCTCTTGCACCAACAATTAAAGACAGAGCATCAACTTTTGATGTAATATGAAAAACGAAAGGGAGAAAGCGATACCTATCTAGTGGCTGGATTGCAATGCGAAACCCCCAAAACTGGGATCAATCCTGGCTTCCACACTTGAGCAAATTGTGTGATTCTAGGCAATTTTCTTTTCACTTTACCTCTTTTTACTTCATTATCACATATAAAAGCACATTGCAATACATGAGTTCAGCATGTACACTGTACATAACCTTCTCTTGTGTTTGATTTAATAAACCATATTGTTGTGTATGTATAATAACAACCCAGGCCACCCACAGGGTGCGCATAACAACGGACTTGCCTCTTAGTTCACTTTTGGCATGTATGTCAGGGTGGGTGGAGGCATGAATGTTTCACAGTTTATGTTTGACAACTATCACTTTTAAACAATACTTCTCAATGCACTGATAGGATCTGGTGTACTAAGGTTAAACACTTCTGCAAGTTAATGAAATGAATTTTGAAGAGACTTTATCATATGTTTGTTGCAGGGTTTGTTTAAAAATGTAGGCGGTCCTAAAGTGGAGTGGTGCAGGACACTGGTTCTTTTTTTATAAATTCAGTTAACCTGTAAATAATTGCTTGCCCATTTATTTAACATCTGAATGCTAGTGCTCAGTCAAGTAAACAGCAGCCCAGTGTTGCTGTTCACCATGACCAGGGGGCCGTATGTAAAGTTCAGGAGGTCCGCAAGCGACCCCTAGGCCATATTTTGATTATCACTGAAACATGGCTGGCAATTACCAATTTATCTGGAACCTCTGCCATGTTTCACACACTTTTAGAGTATGTAAAGTAGTAATATTCACTTAGTACAGAATGCAGTTCACAAACATGTAGCTAGAGACCTCCACCTCTACTTCTATTTTTTCTGGGGCAGAGGTTAGAACCACTTCTTGCAGAGTGGAAGGCTCTGACTAAAATAGAGAATAAAATCAACACCTGCATCTTTTTGGGGTCTGTTATATCAGGGAGTAAACAGCTTTCAAAGAGGAACCTCCCCTAAGAAGTCTATTCAGCAGGAAAGGGAATTACATTAGCTGTGATTCTTTAACATTCCGATAGACGAATTCCAAAAGATATAAGGGATAAATTACCCCTGACGTACATTACATGGAACCATTATAAGTCATCATATAGAGGAACAAGACTGAAGGCCGAGTTCCTTTATAAGGATATGGAACTCCAAAGTGACTTGCAATATCCTTATCATGTATGCCAGGGGGTACTTTATCTCATATAATACATAGTCACCACATCACTTTTACCAAACAGCGCTTAAAACCTTGGTGCGTAGATCTTTGATATATATGAAAGAGCTAGCTTATTTGCAAACAAGAAAAATAAAAATAAAACCGGTCGTGCAAAATTAAACACATCACACACCTGTTCGATATTTGTTGCAAACAGATATTAGAAACAGTTCATATTTCCCATCGAATAACAGCAAGTGTAAATAAATAAATTACATAAAAATCCATTAAGGTAACCAAGATAGATAATATTCAATAGAGGAGCAGCACTGATTCATAATTCATTCCTAATTATAGACAAGCACAGATTATAACATGATCTAAACAATGATACCTAATAAAACATAACCAACCAAGTCGTGAGCGCCCCCATATCCTCCTCCCTTTGCTTTTAGCCCGCTTGCCTTTACGTGCATACAGTGCATTTTCAAAATAATAAACATGCTGAAAGCATCCTTTCCATTGCTGAAAGGTCGGATGTAGAGGATCTAGCCATGATGAGGAGATAAACAGTCCAAAAACTTTCATTGCTATAAAAACCATTTCCGATCCGGGCCCAACTAATGACTCATCCACCCCCAGCAGCATAAACTGCGGTGCTGGAGCGATATTAAGTTTCAAAACTTTCCCTAAAAAACCTACAATTTCTAATCCAAGTGATTTTAAGCTGGCGCAGGAGTAAAATATGTGAACCATCTCCGCCTCCATAGCATGACATCTCGGGCATCGGGTCCCCACCACACCACATCATTTCACAATCTTTGGTGGAGTTACATATAGGTCAAACAGCGTTTTGTAATGATGTGACTGTAGGTTTGGGGCTCACATGATTGACCTTCCCATCTCAAGTGATTTCAAGAAACCGGGATCGGCTACATCAAGCCTGTCCCGCCATTTTCCATTATGTTTCTCCAAGTCATCTAGGACCCGTTACAGCTGACAGCCATATAGCAGCGAGATAGAAGGTATTTAAAAAAAACTGTGGCCCAGCATTAAATCTGCTGCAGAGCACCTCAAAGGGTGCAAAAAGATTCCCAGCGAGGATATCGCCAATCCTGCCGAGCCCCCCACGTCCCCACCTAGCACAAAAACTATCGTGAAATATGCCGGGCAGCTGTTCATTCCTAAGCAGGGGGGTGTATCTACTATACTTACCCATCCCCAGTTTCTTTCGAACTCTTGCCCAGCTTCGAAATGCGGCAAGTAGAGTCTTAAAGCGGGTCCGCTTAAAGTTGCTTGGCTCAAAAAAATTAAAAAGGCATCCTTGGGCTGAGCTTCCGATCAATAGATCATATATGTAGGGTACGTAACCTAATGCCCGGCACTCCATTACCCAGCAGTTGAATGATATACTGAAGCATTGCATAGCAGCAGCTCAATAATATAATTTAAAATTGGGAACCATCCACCCCTCCCATCTCTAGGTAAGCACATACAAATGTTGGCCCTCCTAGTCTTCCCATAAACCGAGATAAAGCTTGCCACTAATCTGCAGCCGAACTCTCATCTTGGCCCGAACCATTTATAGTCTGTGGGGATTTCAATTTAAATGGCTCAAGAGAGGGTTTTTGTGGCAGTGAAGAAAGCTTTGCTGGGCGTAAGCTGCAATCTTTTAGATCCCTGGGGTATTTGCAGAAGGAATTAGGGCTGATTGACATTTGGCCTGCTTTGAACGAAAGACCCCTGACCCAGGATACACTTATAACTCGGCCCCCCAAGGCAAGTTCGGCAGGTTGGATTATTTTTTTGTACCACCCATATTGGCCACTGGGGCTCAGGTGAACTATTCCCTAGAGCGCTGTCTGCCCATAACCCAATTACTTTCGATGTTTCTATAGCAGAGCTGTGCTGTGCACCTAGAAAATGGACCTTTGAGAGGGGATTGTTGTTGGATCCTGATTATGTCCAACATATTAAGCCTTGGATTTTTTTTTTTTTGTTGAATAAAGGGAGCTCCTCTTCGGGAATAGTTTGGGATGCATTCAAAGCCGGGTTGAGGGGGGAAACCCTGAGCTTTAGTATTACTAAACAGAAGTGGGAGTTGGAACGCAGCAAAGAGCTATATCAAAAGTTAAGTAATCTGCAGGCAGAATTAATCCGCGTTGCAGAAACTGGGAAGGATCTTGCCCCCGTTTTTTAATCTGATAGCTGTTACCAAGGCTTGCTTAAATTAACTCTTTGCCAAGAAAGTAGCTGGGAAGTATCTGGCCAAAGATCAGGATCGCTATGAGTATAGTGAGCGAATCGGGTGTTTTCTCGCATTCAGGGCACGGCAACAGAGCGTGGCCGGCTGTATTAATAAAGTAAGGAATGTGCAGGGTGATTTGTGTACGGATCCTGGTAAAGTTAGAGAGGCTTTCAGGGTTTTTTATGCAGATCTTTATAAACGCTGCCCCCGACTGCGGCCCTGCTAGACATTGGAAATGCAGGGCAAATGAGCAGAATCACCGATGAGGATAGATCGTCTTTAGGGGGTGCTATACTACCTGACGAATTACAGGCGGTTTACCATCAGGGAAAGCAGTTGAGGCAGATTTCATCCCCCTTGAGTTTTATACGGTGTTTTTTTCAGAATTTCATCAGGAATTGCTGAGTCTGTTTAACAATGCTAAAACTGGGGCTCCTCCCCCCAGGTCATGGGTCATTGCTAATGTAATTTTCTTTTTTTGAAAGGCAAGGATCCTACAGACCAATTACACAAATTAATAGCGATGTGAAGGTCTGTTCTAAAATCTTTGCCAGGCGACTAGCAGGCTCTATACATCGACTAGTGTCGGAACGGCAGCACGGGTTCATCCCCGGTAGAGAGACTACGGATCATGTTCAGAAGGGTTATTTCTCTATTCGATGCAACAGAAGTCCTTGCAAAGCTCATGGGGTTGGCCTTACTCGATGCTGAAAAGTCCTTCGATAGGGTGTTGTGGGCTTTTCTGTGGCAGGCTCTGGAAGCAAATGGCTTGGGGGGACTTCATGAACCCAATTCACGTCATGTATAATAAACCCATAGGCCGTTTACATATAATGGGGGCATGATTCAGAGACCTTCACGATAGAAAGGGGCACGAGACAGGGCTGCTCCATTCCCCCTTATTTGCACTATTTGTTTACCCCTTTCTCAGGAGGCTGGAATCTTCACCGGATATTTTTCCTGTCAGTTTACAGTGTTGGAATACAAAAATCCTGGCCTATGCTGATGATGTGGCAATAATTACCAGCGATCCGGACAGGGCTTTATGTGCTGTCGAGGATATTGCAGAAGATTTCGGGACCCGATCCGGGTTTCTGCTAAACAGGGCTAAGTCCTAAGTATTGATTAACAGACATACCCAAGCCTCCGATACCAGGATCACAGATGAAGCTATATATTTAAGAATATGTATCACTGCTAAGGTGGAGTGTATAATCGATCTCAATCTAACACCTATCTTAGAAGAAAAACTTTACCCGGTGGGATAGTTTGAAACTTTCTATAATGGCGAAATGTAACCTGGCTAAAAGGATATTTCTTCCCAAATTGCTATATTTTTTCGCACTTTCCCATTGGAATTTAATAATGAATGGTTTATAGAAACAGTTCAATACATGTCAGTTTTGAAAAAAAGCTGCAGTAGTCAGGAATGTATAGAAACACGCAGAAAGAGTCTAGCTTTTCTCTAACATCTAAGGAGTGCCAATGAAAAAATAAACATGTTTTTTCTGCTGGTCATTGTAAGCTAAAAAATAGAGCAGAAGAAAAAAAGAAAAGCAACCTTCTGTTTCATTGCTTTAAAAAGCTGCTTCATTTATGCTCCTGACATGACCTGCCTTTCACCTCAGCTGCTGGCTCTGGCAGCAGGCATTGTGACCTCAGAACTGGACTGTAATTACTTATAATGGTCAAGTTCTGACATTTTTCTTTTATAATCAGCAACTGGGTACATCACAAGTCCCCAGTTATAATGAAATTAGAGACAGGTGAATATAAAGGGATTAAAGAATCCCTTGTATTATAGCCATATAATGTTTCTTTGACTGATATTCCATCTGTAGAATTCTGCCCCACTTCCATTGAGTACAAAAATGACTATAAATTGGGACACAGAAGGACTAACCATCCAAGTATGTGGAACTTTGAGAGAATTTGTGAATAGGCATCCAAATATTCATGCTAATGAGAGCAAGATGCATGATATGTTAGAGCCCGTGTACAAGTAAGGGATGAGATACATGGACGAACCTGAATCTCAAGAAGGGCTGCTAAGAGCCCTACTTTATGACATAATTTTATTATTTTTCACTTATTATGTGTTGCGTTGTTTTATTACATTACTTGTGTTTTGTAACATGTGGCATTCTAGCCAAATACTTCTAAAGAGCCTTCTTTTTTTGCTCATCATATGACAGGCAGGCACATAGCATTTTAAACTTTATTATATGTGCAGTTATGCAGATGATTAGTTAACCGTATTGTAAAGTATGAATTAATGGAGCGACTCTATAAAATAACATTCAATAATTAATTGCTTTGTGATCTTATAGTTTGTTATTGTTGTGCTTTTTCCATTCTCAGGTTGAATTCAAAGTGCTTTATAAATATACTTGAGAAAGACACGAATGTCTCTAATCCGAAGGGCGCATGAGAATAAATCTCACGGTGCAGGTGCACTGGCCAGGACAGATCTCGTGAAGGTGCCTGACTGCACGACTCAGAGACCAGTAGGGTTTTTTCAAAAGCACACTATATCAGCTGGTATCCTCTAGGCGCTAGTAGAAGCACTGGCAGGTCGACAGACGTCCTGTTTTCCAGTTGCCTTCATCCTCTTAAGGATGAGGAGGGTTGGAGGGCGACGAAAACTATAGACACTTCACAGGCTGAGTTTCCAGCAGAGTGTATTGTTGACACTAAAGTTTTATTTGCTTGCTTCAGCCAATCATTGGGCAAAGCCGGACCAATGACATATTGAATATGCTGAATTATCATTGTATGGTGATGAGGGAACAATGAGCGCAAAGTGTTTTGGCATATGGGTGTCACAATAATGGCTGAAAGGTAGAGCAGATGGCATAGTGTCTAGAGCAACACATCCTTGCTGTCAAACTACATCACAAATATGGGCTCTTTAAGCATGTGACTAATGGCATGATCATTCACTTTTCGGCAGGATGTCAACTTACTGACAGCTTAGAACAGATCTCAATAACTGTTAGCTATACCCTCACTATAAAGAAATATAATGTGATTATGACTTTGTGTCTGGTCTTTCCAGCCTATCATCAAACTGTCCTAAATTATATACAACCAAGAATGCAGTGTCCAGGTAGATTGCTCAGGCCCACCAGCTCCAGTCAATGGGTTGTTCCTAAGTGGAGACAAGTCAAGATGGGAGGCAGAACCTTTTCTGTAGTGGGGGCTAAAATTTGAAACAGCCTACAGCAGAAAATGGGGCAATCAAAGACCTGCTACCTTTAAGAAAAACCTTAAAGACCCTGCTATTTGCCCAATTATTGGTTGTGCAGTTGTGATCAATCAAACAACCAATCAATGGTTTATATAGTGGGGCTACTCACCCGTGAGGGTCTCAAGGCACGGAGGCGGGGTAGAGCGAGCCGCTGATCTGTCTGCGCACAGGGGTTCAGTCGAAGATCCAGGTTTTGAGATCCTTCCTGAATTGGGTTAGCAACGGGGATTGCCTGATGTGGCGAGGCAGGGTGTAGTGTAGAGATGGGTAAGAAACGCTCCAAGTTAGTCCATCTGTAGTTCAGCAAAAGGGATTTATTTTCAGTTGGATAGTATGTTGGAAGGCATTTCACCCAACACAATGGGAAGATCTTGTCCACGACGCAGAATGATGCCTAAAAGGGCAAGATCTTTCCATCCTACAATGTCTCTTCCTTTAACTGCTACATAGATCTCAGTTTTGACAGATCTGCCTAAGCATGTAAGTTTGTCCCAAAAATATCCTAATAATGACTAATAATATCTTGCTCCCTAAAAGCGTTTGGGTTAATATCGGGAGCAATTAATGGTGGACTGTTAGGCCATTGTTTGTAAAATGTAGTGTCAGCAAGGATAGTGACCGGGGCACCTGAATCTGCCATTGCTAAAATGATATTGTCATCAATAGAAATATCAACTAACGGCCCTTTGATAGGCTTGTCAGAATACTCAGGAACATCAACAGTGACTAAAATATTAGCAAATTGAGAAGTGCAATCTTGGACTTCAGTAGTAGCTACAGAAATATTAGAAATCTTGGGGCAGATTTACAATAACTGGCGCATCCCTGCATATCAGCAGGGATGCGCCAGTTATTGTGCGTCACGGCTCCGCCACCATGGATGCGCCGCATTTACAATGCAGCGCACCATGGGCAAAAACGGGCAGATTCGTGACGCATCTGTGCCGTAAAGGCGGCGCATTGCTGGAGTTGCGTCGCAAGCGCGACGCAGCTCCAGCAAGGCTCTGGGGTGCCCTATTGTTACAATGCTGCATCAATCCTTATGCCTGCTTCAAGCAGGCGCAGGGTTTTGACGCAGCATGGGCTCAAAAGTGACTGAGTGAAAGCTTGTAGATTTCACTCAGCCACTTTTAGGAGGCGTTCCTGCAACGGAACGCCCCCCCCCCCCCTGCGCCGAAACGCCTACTTCTGGCGCAGGGCTTTACAACGTGACACATCTCCCAGATGCGTCACGTTGTAAATACCCCGCAGCCTGGCGCTGGTTTTGCGCCGCCGCTGCGTCACAAAAGTGACGCAACGGCAGCGTAAAAGAGGCGCAAGGCACTTGTAAATCTGCCCCCTTGACTCTACTAGGGTTGCTGTTAGAGCTATTGAACATAGTGTTAGTACTTCTCCTGCATACACTTTGAAAATGTCCAAATTTCTGACACTTGACACAATTCTTTTCTAGGGCAGGGCAAACAGGATTGTTACCTATGTGGTTTCTTGAACCGCAATGGAAACAAACTAATTGAGTCCTCGCGGGTTGAATTTTTATATATTTCCTCTCAGGATTTTGTTTTGAATTGATAGCATAAACAGTATTACTTTCAGAAACAAAATTCATAGTTTGAGGAGTTACGGACTGTAAACTAGTTTGTATGGAAGAAGTAAGGGGTTGATTACTGGATAAGACTTTGGATGTGACAATTGACCTCTCAATACTTTTAGCGATGTCAATTGTTTCAGACAAAGTAGGATTGCAAGAAGTAAGAAGGCGTTGCTGTATTTTTTTGGAGTAACAATAAAACACAAACTGATCCCTTATATAAATATTAACATTAGTACCGAAATCACATCTTTCTGCTAGAACTTTTAAACTTGCTATATAATCCTCTACAGATTCATCAGAAGATTGTTTGCACATGGCAAAGTTAAATCTCTCTAAGAGAACACTTGTGGAATCTGAATATTGTTTCCCCATGCGTAACTTTGCTTCAATAACACGTTCCAGACAGCGTTCTCAGACACTGGTGCAGGAAAATGTGGAAGGTTGTCAAAGACTCTGCGACCTGCAGCTCCCAAGTGATTGATTAACAATGCCAATTTCCTTGTGGGAGAGTAGCCATCTGCATCAATTGCAGTTAAGTAATTTTCAAAATCTTTCAACCATTCAGCCCACTTCAGCTCGGGTTTACCTGGTTTCTGTAGAAAGGGTGCAGGCTGGATAACACCCTGAGCAGTTGCCATAATAGGAATTAATAAAAGGAATGGAAGTCAGGTAATTGAAGTCAAGCAAACTGCAATAAAATTAAACAAAACCGTGTGTGAATGGTTGAGGAAACCAGAGTTTAAAAAAACCTGAAATGTCACTCACTGGCGGTTGTTGACGGTGAAGTAAAACATGTAATAGCTCGAAATTGTAGGATCGCACTGAATGCGATCGCGCTGGAGGCTGAAAATTAGAATTGGATTGGTGTGCGAATCACCGAACGAGGCATCGCACAAATGAGGAAACGTTGGGGTGAAGTCGGAAGCAAAGGAAACAACTTTGCGACTTACCCAAAATGGCCGTCGTGCGTATGACGTCAGTGCACACCACACAATGCTTGCGTTCCGCACACGTGACGTCGGCGCACATCCCAGAAGGCTCTGCCAGACTTCCTCTTAACTTCCAAAAGAGATGGCGAAATGGAACAGAGGGAAACTGGAACTTACGAGTGCTAGGAATCCAGGATGAAAGAAATAAGGGACGAGCAGCTGCAGGTGTTGATTTCTGAAGAAGATTGCATGAGGCAACCAACTGTGAGTGAACGTAAATGCAAAAGAATTTCGTTCAAACAAATAAATTCCTGACTCACCTTTCCAAAGAATATTATTTAGTCCTGATGAGTCGAGATAGAAGGGTACGAAAACCGGTGGGCTCCAATAAAATCCAAGTTCCTTGAATTCCTCAGATACTGTATGAAATTTATGAAAAACTTCACCCCACTTCTGGTACCAAATTGTAGTGTAGAGATGGGTAAGAAACGCTCCAAGTTAGTCCATCTGTTGTTCAGCAAAAGGGATTTATTTTCAGGATAAAAAGTAAGGGAGCCCACGGCAGGGGTGCTGGTACAGAAAGAGACCAACAGCAACTGTTATGGAGGGACAGAACATAGGAGGACAGAATGTAACAAGTATTCCATAAGTAGAATACAGATAATTAAAGGAGCCATGCAAAATATAAGTGAGATACCACACAGGGTGTTCCAGGTCTTGGCGGCGAGGTAGGAGAAGTATCTTACTCTGGCTCTGGTCTTGTGGATTCGTGGGATGGTGGCCAGGGACAGTTGGGTGGAGCGAAGTTGTCTGGTGGGTACGTGGAACGAGAGGCGGTGGTTAAGATATGCTGCTCCTGCATTGTGGAGGGCTTTGTAGGCATGTGTGAGGAGGTTGAAGGTAATTCTTTTGTTGACTGGGAGCCAGTGTAGTTCTCGAAGATATTCGGTGATGTGACTGTGGCGGGGGATGTTGAGAGCCAGTCTGGCTGCGGCATTTCAGGGTTACGCCTGCGTAGAGAGTGTTGCCGTAGTCGAGTCTGCTGGTGATGAGTGCACGGGTGACTGTCTTTCTGAATTTGGTGGGTATACATCTGAAGGTCTTCCGAAGCAGGCAGAGCGTGTTGAAGCATGATGAAGATACAGCATTGATCTGGCGGTTCATTGTGAGCGTGGAGTCCAGTATGCTGCTGAGGTTACATGCGTGGTCCGTGTGGGGTGGGGTGGCTCCCAATGAGGTGGGCCACCAGGCGTCGTCCCAAGCTGAGGGGGTCCCAAGAGGAGTACTTTGGCCTTGTCCGAGTTGAGTTTGAGGCATCTATTGTTCATCCAGGTGGCAATGGCCTTAATCCCGCTGTGGTAGTTGATACTGGCGGCTGTGGGTTTGTTGTTGAGGGAGAGTATCAGCTGGGTGTTGCCAGCGAAGGATTCGAACTTGAGTTCATGGTTCCTGACGATGGCAGCGAGGGGGGCCATGTAAATGTTGAAGAGGGTGGTGCTCAGGGAGGAGCCCTGGCGCGCTCTGCAGCTGATCTCTGTGGGTTTGGAGAGGAACAGAGGTAGTCTGAAAGGGTGATAGGTTTCTGTTGGTGACACTTAGCGCGGGTATAACAGTATCGCTTTAGAAATAGTTTAAAACTACAAATGTTTCACAGCACTGTTAAAGGAAAAGACAATAGTGGAAAATTCTTTTTTATTAATTCACATTCTCCTTTACCTACTCAATGTCACCTAGTTCATTACCCGATGTTATGATCCACTGTTCTGTAAACACTGCAGACCTGCTCTAAAATGCTTCAAGTTAGTCCATCTGTAGTTCAGCAAAAGGGATTTATTTTCAGGAATCAAAGTAAGGGAGCCCACGGCAGGGATGCAGGTACAGAAAGAGACCAACAGCAACTGTCATGGAGGGACAGAACATAGGAGGACAGAATGTAACAAGAATTCCATAAGTAGAATACAGATAGTTAAAGGAGCCATGTAAAATATAAGTGACATACCACACAGGGTGTTCCAGGTTTTGGCGGCGAGGTAGGAGAAGTATCTTACTCTGGCTCTGGTCTTGTGGATCTGTGGGATGGTGGCCAGGGACAGTTGGGTGGAGCGAAGGCGTCTGGTGGGTACGTGGAATGAGAGGCGGTGGTTAAGATATGCTGGTCCTGCATTGTGGAGGGCTTTGTAGGCATGGGTGAGGAGCTTGAAGGTAATTCTTTTGTTGACTGGGAGCTAGTGTAGTTCTCGAAGATATTCGGTGATGTGACTGTGGCGGGGGGTGTTGAGAGCCAGTATGGCTGCGGCATTTCAGGGTTACGCCTGCGTAGAGAGTGTTGCCGTAGTTGAGTCTGCTGGTGATGAGTGCACGGGTGACTGTCTTTCTGAATTTGGTGGGTATACATCTGAAGGTCTTTCGAAGCAGGCAGAGCGTGTTGAAGCATGATGAAGATACAGCGTTGATCTGGCGGTTCATTGTGAGCGCGGAATCCAGTATGCTGCTGAGGTTACATGCGTGGTCCATGTGGGGTGGGGTGGCTCCCAATGAGGTGGGCCACCAGGCGTCGTCCCAAGCTGAGGGGGTGGGTCCCAAGAGAAGTACTTTGGCCTTGTCTGAGTTGAGTTTGAGGCAACTATCTTTCATCCAGGTGGCAATGGCCTTAATCCCGCTGTAGTAGTTGATTCTGGCGGCTGTGAGTTCGTTGTTGAGGGAGAGTATCAGCTGGGTATTGCCAGCGAAGGAGTCGAACTTGAGTTCATGGTTCCTGACGATGGCAGCGAGGGAGGCCATGTACATGTTGAAGAGGGTGACTAGGAGTGTAGGGCCTGATGAATGCCTGTTGGCAGAAACATGTTGACCACATGAATGAGGGGATATCTGTTGAAAACCCTACACATTCTCTTGTCTTTTAACCTTGTCACTGTGTTCACCAAATAAACTTTCAGTGGTCATAGTTAGACATTTTTAAACCACATTCTATCACTGCACTCCGCCCCTCACTTCGCCAGTGTATTTCCGCTCATCTTGCTGACTAAAACACCTCCGCTCCTCCCCTTTGGGGAGTTGTAGCCCACACCTTGGTGTGAGGAGGGAACCCAAATGATGAAGCATATCACCTAACGGTGAGTGAGGATCCTTGCCCTGAGGGAAGTTCCCCTTCTCCTCTCTTGTTGTACATAGTATTCACGTTTGTGCGCCACTCTTATCTTTTCCTTCTTGTCCCTGACATTTAGCCGGAGATAGTATTGTGCTGAAAATAAACTTGAAACAAGAGACATCGATATATAGTTCCCCTTGGGGGTCAGATAAGGGAACATCAGTCAGGTCTACCCGTCCTTTCGTCTCTTCCTCTGTCCGGAAGATACATTCATGTATATCAATTATCTCACTATCGAAAGGGAGGGATAGCAACATGGCTGAGTTCAGAGTGGCACATCTTTTGATCGTGACATGTGGTGCAAAGAGAGTTAGCTCATAACCAGTCAAATGTGCACTGGTGAGGTGCTGCGTCTTAGTCTTATTCAAAAGGGTATCCACTGCATGGGGCACCATGACTGTCAGGTCAGTATCAAGTACAAGCCCAGCTGATTTTCGTATTGAGACAGCCACAGCTGCGACCACTCTTAGACAGCTCGGGAGGGCTCTTGCGACAGGGTTAAGAAGCGCAGAAAAATAAGCCCACACCTGTTGCTTACCTCCAAAGCCCTGTGTTAAAACAGAAAGTGCACAACCAGCTGACTCGTGTACGTACAGCACGAATGGCTTCGCACAGTCAGGCGTAGCAAGCACTGGCGCAGAGCAAACCATGACTTTTAGTTGCTCCAAAGACTGTTGACATTCAGACATCCAAGGCAAAGGTTCATACAGATCTTTAGTGGTTAAGGCTAGCAACGGCTTTGTTAGTAACGAACAGTTAGGGATCCAGTGTCGGCAATAGGAAGTAACGCCAATAAAAGCACGCACATCCTTTTGAGTTTGAGGGATAGGCATTTTAACAATGGTACTGATGCACTCAGGAGTCAATTTCCCACCCTCCTTCGACAGTAGATGACCTAAATAGGTGACCTCCTGTCGAAAATATTGAAATTTGGAAAGGGACACTTTATGTCCATGATGTGCCAGATGCAGCAACAATTTAACGTACTATCTTTGCAACCTTGTTCAGTGTCAGAAGCGATGAGAAGGTTGTCTACATATTGAAGCAATACATTACCTGAGGGAAGTTTGAGGGAATCCAATTGGGCTTTTAAAGCTTGGCTATAGATACTAGGACTCCCAGTATAGCCCTGAGGAGCGCAACAGATTCTAAAGCTTCTGCCAGCTAGTGTAAAACCAAACAAGTACCTGCTTTCTGGATCAATCGGGATACTTAAGAATGCATTTTTTAGATCAATGACAGAGAAGAATTAAGCAGAAGAAGGAATCATTGTCAAAAAGGCAGTAATGTTAGGGACCACTGGGAACTGAGTAACTACTATTTTATTAATTTTGCGCAGGTCTATCACAAAACAATAAACATCTGGATGATCATTAGAGGAGCATGAAGGGGCCCTCTTAAGAATGGGAAGAATGGGGCTATTACACACACATTCGCAGTCGTCTCTTCGACAACCCCTGACTGAATCTTGTATAATTTGCAACAAGGTTCGCTCCCCTACTTGCGGTATTTTATACTGAGGAACATGAGGCAAAACGGCATTGTCTTTAACTTTGAATGAAACTGGGGGTATCTGCAAGAGTCCTACGAATATGTCACCCGTTGCCAAAACGTGGGCGGCACATCCTTAAATTTAGCAGGGAGGTGTGCATCTTTGGACAGACACTGCTTACAGCGGACTACATGTAGGACCATCATCATGTAAACACCTTCCGAGGAACAATAAATGGCTGCATGCAACTTCTTCAATAAATTGAAGCCCATCACATTTTCTCCACAATTAGATGTCAACAAAAATGGTGAATCCATAGTAAAAACAGTCAGTGTAAGAGATTGGAAATGGTGCTTACAACCGGTACACCAGAAAATTCCACCATAACATTATTATGGCCAGACAGTGCTGCCCCGGAGACCAGTGAATGGGAAATAGAGCTATTCATAGCACCTGTATCCACCAAAAATTCCATAGCTGAGCCATGCAAATCTGCAGTAACGTAAGGACCACGCTGATCTACAGGTATCTGAACTGGTCCCTCACTCTGTCCCTGGCTGTCCTACCTGTGAGACAGTCCCGTCACCTCGTCCACATCATAGTCATCATGATAATACTGTCCACCACTAGTGTTGTCAATGTAATTACTACCCGAACGATCCTGTGAGGCTGTGGCATGCTGAGCTCTGTCCATTCCACCAGCTCCCCGACCCCGTCCATGAGAACCACGGCCGGACTGGGAACCTAAACCGGCCCTGGCAAAGTGCTCGGTCACCCCCCCACCCACCGCGGGGGGTTGGGGGTGCCGCGGAGCTCTTTGCCAGGGCCGGTTTTCGGCTGATTTTTCTTACAGGGCCGATTTTGCAGCTAGGCTGCAAAAACGGCCCTGTAACAAAATCGGCCCCCAGGTGCCCAAAACCGGCCCTCACCCGTGCGGCACACCGGGGGATTGCCCGGTGCCCGCTACGGCCAGTCCGGCCCTGATGAGAAACCCGTCCTCTAGGGGCCGCAACCTTCTGCAACAGCACCGGGCACTCACTACGCCAATGTCCCACCTCTTTACAATACGCAGACTGATTTGGCCCTACAGGCATAGCATTCCGGCTGGTACGCGGAAGCTGCCGGTCTGAACTACCACGTCCTCTACCATTCCCCCTAGAAGCCTGCTGCAACAACTCCTTCATCTTCAATTCTTTATGCTTTTTCTCCACCTTTTCCTTCTCCTTGTTCTCCCTGAACTCATAATACTGCACCATACTCAATATTACAGAAGGGGAGGAAGTAGTCCAGGTACTCTCCGAAGCCTGTAACCTAGTCGCAGTCTCAGGAAGCAAGTTCGTAAAAAATCTATTGACAAACAATCGGACGCATCCCTCCACTGACAAATCTTGTCCGCTAAAATCCCAAAATGCCCCTTCAAACAGAATGAAAAAATCAGACACACTTTCATCTTTCTTCTGACGACATGCCGTTAACTTGAACCAGTCTACCCTTCTCGGTGGGGTAAGAGAGTGCATATACGTAATAATTTGACCAGGCAAAGCTAATATCTCTGCCTTAGGCTTCTCCCCAGGCTTCCTCTCTTGGTCCCCTGCTTTAATCTGATCCCAGATACCACCCAATTCCTCATCGTGGTCCTGTGTGTGCACCTGCCTCCTGATACAACGGGCACCAGTAACCCAAAGTAAATTTCAAGATCCGCAAGCGTCTTCACTGTCGATGAAGCAGCCTCAGTCAATTCTTTATAATATGCAGAAGGATTTTTCCTAGGGTCAGGAAGCTGAGTATTAAGGGACAAAACCTCACTCCTTTTCCATGGAGTATAAACCCATTGTTCTTGAAACCGAGCCTCCACCCGTGGTCTAGTAATATTATCATGCTGATCCCGCAGCCCAGGTATTTCAGGGTGATATATGGGATGCACTTCCTTCCCACATCGGAAACTGGGATACCGTCTTCGGGCTCTTTTCAAGCAGCCTATTTCGATAAGCGACCAGTGTCGTAACATTACTAAAAACCTCACCAGGTGCCATACCAGAAGCATATACATGATCCCTAATATCAAAATATTTAGGGGCGCTACATCATTGAAACACTGTTCCCACAGTCCAATCAAAGTAAGGGCATGCTGCTGCACAAGTGGCTCACCATCTTTCATCACACTCCACACATCCTCCACACTGTAAATGGAGTTACGAGCCCACTAAGCAGGCCTGATTAGCTACCACCCTTTTCTCTTCATCTCCCACATCAGATTGTATCAACATCCATCCTTACCGGTCCTTGAATTTTGTGCAGTCCCTATACTTCAGGGCCACGTACTGGTGTCTCAAGATTCTGTAAAATCAGGGAATAAGGGAAAACAGTGGGAGTGATAACAGAGGTACCGGGCAATAATGTTGCTGCTGGCTGGTCCGTGGGCGAAGAGCTGGTGAAAAGGACACCGAAGCAACAGGTGTTGCCGAAGTGTTAACAGCCGTAGTTGACACAGACTGCAATGACAAAGAAAGGACAGAAGGTGCCGTGGCCAAGGCAGACGGAGCAACAGTAGCAGAGACAGAGACAACAGAGACAGAAGAACCGGGTAGCTGGGGCTGCGGGGTAAGTACGGAGTATACCCTCTGCGCGGGTATACGGAGGCGGGTTCGAGGATCCAACAATTCCTCCACATTAGTATCATTCTCTTCTCGGACAACATAAGACTTTTCACATTGCAATCTAAACTTCTTATCGGCACACTTTAATCCCTTTTCTATTTTTTCTCTATCATGCGCTATGGCTTTCTGAGTCAGTGTCTGCATTCTCCCCTTCAGGGCCACTTTCTCGGCTTTCATTTGTCTCTGTTTAGCTTCCTTTTGCCACGTTCTGAGGGAATCAAACATCGACTGCCTACTCCTCTTTGCAAACAATCTATCCGGTAGAAAATTAATTTTCTGTTCATCAAAAGTGGCCGTAAATGGCCACTGCAGCTTGGCATTGTCCCTCGTATATTTGTGCCATAACGTACTAAACATAATAGGGCCACGGTCATGTTTTACATACATGTCGAAATTTGGGGTGCCTTCCGGAGGCACTGGCTGACTCTCTTCCAATCAAGCATCAGCAGAACAAAAATGACAGCCTAAACAAAACACTTTGCTGAGGCACGGCATTTTTTCAAAAGAAAACAAGTTCACTGTTTATGCCGAGCAGATATTTGCAAATATCTTTACCCAAAATTGGTCCTCAGACCTCATCAAACACAAGTCAATATGGTACCATGTTCATAAAGAACTCAAACAAATTCAAGTGCTTGTCCAAAGACGGTCCTCGGACAGTGCCAAATGCAAATCAAAATGGCGCCATAGCCACAAAGAACCAAAGTAAACTCACCTGGTGCACACAGGTCAAACAAATTAATTCTCCACTGCCGACTCTTCGGACCAACCAGTCAGATCCAAGGGCTTCGCCGTTCAGGACCCAAGTCGGGATGACCACTGGACGAGGCACCGCCCGGTCAGACAAACGGGGCAGCTGCCAATACAAGACTCTCTCGTGCAGGGAACCCCGGTTCGCCCGCCTGACCCGACGTGGCCCCGACCTCCTCATCTGAGATGGGCCACCCGATGGAGTCCCTGTTTGGGTGCCAACTGAAGAAAGTGACCTGATTAGGGTCACCCGGGTCACTAGCGACCACCTCTCAGCCTGCCTCACAAATGAAGAGTCGGTCAGACAGTAGAGAATACAACCTAAAGATATTTATTAAAAGTACACTCGGGTCGAGTCCAGTCTGACCAGCCTCCTTAGATTGCAGCAGACGGACTGACTTCTACCAAAAGGACAATGTAAAATGTACCTTTTCAGGATCACCAAAAACACATCCAGACTGAATATTTCCAGTTGGTAGCTAGTGAACAATGAAGGTACAGAAGGATGAATTGCAATCCCAGGACTGGGTACATGTTATCTCAGAGCCAAGGTTACTCGGCCTGCACCCACCGCTATAAGGGTGGGAGCAGGCCTATCTAGCGAGAAATGTATGCAATGACAAAAACAGCCTATTCATTAGCACAGCAAAGCTCAACCTTGGAGGAATACAGAAAAAAGAATATAGCTGCTGCTTTCTCTTGAGGCAGACAAAGTGAGACAGAAATTAGTTTTGATCATGGCTCAAAATGGCGGCTCACCTTAAAATGGTGCGACGGATGCTAACTATGCACAGAGCAATGTACTAGAAGAATGAATGCATCACATTTACATTACAAGACAGAGTTGAAAAAACAAGGAGAAATGAAAACATTTAACATTTTTCCTCGTTATCCCTGCCTACCAATGTTTGTAGATAAAAATTTGGGTCAAAATCCATGAATGGCTGCTTTGAAATGTCCATGCACCACCCATGGAACGCTGCTCTGCCGCAAAGTAGTGCAAAGTGGAGCATATCACAAATTTGTGCTACATTGAGATACTATCTCATGCATATTTTGAATGTGTTGACCATCCATTTAATCTTCTATGAGGAACACTGTAACTATAATAGGGGACATGATGTGGCTTAATGGCTAGAGCTGCCGACTTTGAAGCTGGGGATCAAGTTTTGAGTCTGGCGTGAGGCTCATACATCCTGTGATTCTGGGCAAATCACTTCATCTCCCTGTGCCTAAAAAAGAAATGTGTCCATCTGTAATGCAACTGGTGCTCATGTAAAGCGCTCTGATACCTTCAGGTCGAGTTTGCGCTATATAAAAAAAAACTGGGTGGTAACATTTTTATATGGTTTGCCAAATTATTTCTGTATTATCCTGAAAATGTGATGTTCTGCATCCTAATTATTTAACTCTCTTGTTCATTTTGAGGCAATTTTCAATTCTGACCAAATGAGAAGAGACTGAGGAATCAATACCAGCCCTTGGCAGAGCGAAAGGCATAAAGCTGGTTGTGATATTAGATTGAAAGTTAGGTGCTTCATGTAGTTGGTCATGGTGTCTGTGGTGTTGGTACAGCTGATGGTGTCAATGAATATAATGGTGACTCGGCCTCCAGGCTTGTGCTGATGATCTTGTCTGCCGATCCTATAGTAAGCGGGGATGGCAGCAGCAATATCTTGTGCTCAGACTGGGTTTAGCCATGTTTCTGTGAGGAAAAGCAGTACCAGGGCGTCATTGTGCAGCAGGGCACACATATCTGGGGTGTATTTGTTGAGCAAGCAGTGTTAAATGGTAGCGGCAGTTTCAGTCGATAACCTTTCAAGTATTTGCCCGGCGGTAATCGCCTCTCATACCACTCGATAATTTACCAATAAAAGAGGCAGGCGCCGGAGACTGGAAGGCAGGAAACAAAGTTTTATTCCGTCGGAGCAGAACACATCAGATCAGACAGCAAGGTATCGTCACGAGGTGCTCTAACTGCATCTCTGAGACCTGGTCTCTTATACACTGGTTTATTGCTTTATTATACATAGTACATTCTTGAGATTCCCTTGATGTGCGGGGAAATATCCCCTGAAGCCCCGGCTCAGATCCGATCCCACACATGGTTACAGTAGAGGTTCCCACCCTACCCGCAGTGGGAGATGGCTATCGCGCAGCAGGGAATTCCGCTAATTCCCGGGGGTGTGGGCAACCGGCCGGGTCTCAGGGGGTAGGGGCTTTGATTCTACTGTAATCCCTTTGATGTGGGGTGTTTCCCTTACAGTAGGGGCAATAAACTGCATCCGCAGGGCTAGGTGATGGCCTGGGACCAGTTCGGAAATGGGGTGCAGAGGAAGGGGGTTGTCAAAGGAGAGGCATGACCATGTATGGGATGTCGGTCGGATGTGGTTCCGTAGCAGGGTCGCGCAGAAGGAGAGGGTTTATGGCCTGTATGAGAGAGCGGGGGTGGCCAGCGCGCGGGGGATGCTTGCAGCGCCAAGGGGACCGCGCTGGCGATTGACAATGAGTGGGGTGCCTAAAATGGCAGCCGTGCGTTCGCTGTGCGTGGTGCTGGGGAGGGGCAAGATGGCGCAGATAATGTTCAGTTTGCAAGCTAAATTTCCACAGTCCTCCCTTTTAACATATCTCGCCAGCTTGTCCGGCCAATATTCACCTTTGTTAGCCTTTCACTTACAGTATCGTCAATGTTCGTCACACATTTTAAAGATACAGAGTCTTCAGGGTAGGCAGGAGTAATCTGACACATTTGTACATTGTCTCATACAGTTTGATAAAGTAGGCGAGGAGGAAGTGCATTCAAAGTTGCAGTATAGTCGTGTACATGGCTGGTGTTGTATGAATGTTACTATAAAAAGTTACATTTTCTTAACTTCTCAGTGTACAGTCGGAAGTGATTGATGCAACATCATGAAAACTTGATAAGAAGATAGTTAATATAATAAGGTGGTTGGGAGAGGATTTTCAACTTTGACATGGGTTCTTCTTTCCAGTGTCCTTGTTTTATAAAGAGCTATCACTGGTAAGCTCTCATTGTTGTTCTTCTTTCGTTGGCACTGTTGAGCACCGGCGGTGGAACTAAGGTCCAGCTCAAATCCGATTTCTTCACGTGGCAGGGTGTGACCACTCACTGTTCTTTGATCACAGTCCTGTTCCTTAACACAGTTCACCACAGGTACTTTTGAGACAGGGTGCCGGCCTTTTGTTCCTCGGTAGTAGGTCAAAGTCATAGTCCAAATGAAAGAGGAAGAGAGAATGGGGTGGCATGGGATCGGATCAGAAATGCGGACCAAGGGGGGGCAGAATCTTTTCAGCACTGGGCCCATCAATCGGGCCCGACGGGTTGAGACTTCAGGCACGCTGGTCAGTGAGCAGGGGCCTCGATGTAGCCCTTCGCGCTCATCGTTCTGATAATGGTGTCTCGTCTCACACCCTTGTTGCTTCGTCGCTTCCCCCTTGGTCGATGTCATAGATGCTTTATGATCCGCAGCCAGACTGTGCGTCACGTCCGACCCCTCTCTTCCGATGGCTGCAGGTTATCCTTGAATAAGTTATAAGAAACGAAAGTCTTAGAGATCTTGGCAGGGAAGACATTTACATACTTCATTCTCTCTCCCAACCACTGAGTAGTTGCGGAAATGCTCTTATCTGTTACTACATGATTGGTGCCTATTAACTCTGATGTTAATGTGCGTGTTACTAATCTATTAATTACTGCTGTGGTGCAGGGTTCTGTGGGTGTCCCTGTCCATCGTCTGGCCTTCTAGGTGTCGGTTTCTGCGCCTTATAATACAAGGTTTGGTAATACCCGTAAGTGCGAGGTGCTACTGTCATGCGTTCATGAGTATCCTTTTCATACAGTAGGTGACCCTTTATCGGTTTAAAACAGGGCCATCAGCTGTTTCGTTCGGGATACTCTGAGACGGCTAGTATAGGGCTGGAGTTATCTCTGGGAGAACAGGGTGCTTTAGACTTTCTATTTCGGGCTAATTGGTCAGGGGTAATTCTGGGTGGTGGAGATGGTGTCCTTTAAGAACAAAAACCACTGACATATAGTCCCCGTGTTGAGGGTCAGATTGGGAGACATCAGTCGTCTTACCTGTCCTTTCCTTCTCAGCCGATTAGGCTTAATGTTTGTAAAAAGGAGAGGTAGTAACGTGGTAAAGTATGGTCGTTTTTGTTTCTGTCAATTTGTTCGAACACCACTGTGTTCAGGCCAATTATACACTTACCAAAGGGGTGTATGTCGTTAATTTATTCAAGAAGAAAAGAGGGCAAGAGAGAGCCTTTTGCGAGGGAGGGGGAGAGAGAGAGAGAGAGAGAGAGAGAGAGAGAGAGAGAGAGAGAGAGAGAGAGAGAGAGAGAGAGAGAGAGACGTGTGCATCAAGTAGGCTATTTTGGCATACATACGACACAAAACGAGAGAGAGAGAGAGAGATGGGTAAGATAATAGGCCACTTGGTGCACACACAACATGGAGTAGCATGGGTCTGTTCCAGGTAAGAAAACACAAGCGGGGAAAAGACATAAATTCGGTGATCACGTACACACAAATGCCGGATAGGGTGTGACAGTACATGCATCAAGACGGAGACTCAGGGCTGCGTCGAGCACGGGGACCTCTCCTTTCCTGTCCTCTATTCCTATGCATGCTGCGTACCTTCAGTATTTTGTAGTTCATCTTATGGGTTGTCTGACCCTTTATTCTCCTCCCTTTGATCGGTGGACGCGCACTTCAATCATACAATGACGCTCTCTTCAAGTGATCCGAACATGAAATGCATACACATTCATATCGTATAACCGTAGTACACACGCACAATCATATCATACAGTTTTTCATGTTCCCAATGGTGGTCTGTAATTTTACGCACTATCTCACAACGTTTGTCTATGTTTTCCCTGATATTGAACTTGGTGCGGTCCATGTCCACTCCACTCTTCAGTCGGAACTTCGTCGTGACCTAGAGAGGGGAAATAAGAGGGGAGGGGAGGTGCAGTATTCAAAATACCCCAGCGCGCGCAGACACGAAAGGTTCTACCTACCATGTACCAGGCTAGCCGCAGGGGTGGGTAATACCACGGACCTATTATTCTTTAGTTCGAGGCAAAGATGCTCTAGTTCATTCATCTCCTAAATTCGCGTTCCCTGGTCGTGCATGTATTTCTCAATTGGTCGTGTATTATGGCGCAGGATACCATACCTTGCATGCGACATATACCTTAAGTTATAGTTCATTATTGATTTGACAATTCTTGGAAAAAGGGCAGGCGTGATGGGTACAAATTCCGTTAAACAAAAAGATTTTTAGGCAAATTGTGTCTGTATTATCTGTATGCTTTCGCTTAGGAGTAACAATCATTTATTTAAAAGAAAAACCTTCAACAACCCAGATGATTAGTCATGACACTGATTTCGTAATTCCTTTTTAAGAAGCCCTTTATTTAAAACAATGTCAGTATGGAAGTACGGGCCTACAGCCGCCATAGACCGGCCACGGTGTGAGAGGCGTCGAGCAACATGAGCAACACTGGATTAACATAAAAATCGGTTCCCCCCTTTTCCCCACCATCATGTGTGTAAGCATCGCATACATATATATATATCTCTTTTTAACACAAATGTCACGTGACTGGAACGCCACAAGGAGTTGTAGGCCACTCCTACATCAGCGCCATCTTGGGGCGGGGTCGGGTCAGTGCACAGTCTAAGTCTTTCCATGAATTAGCTGTTGAACCAGAATTCCTTTCGGTAGTTCGAGAACTTTCGTTAGCGTCAACTTTGCGTCAGCATGGCGTCACTACAACCTTGTAGCAATGCCATGGTTCGTTCTTAGGGCGGGGCAGCAGGCGGGTTCTTCCGCCGACGCTCTACTTTCTCACTGCACCAAGCGGAGGCAAGGCGGCTGCCGCCCGGGGGCAAAAGAGCAATGGCGGTGGTTTTGTCCTTACCGGAAGTCCGCAGGAGTCGAATGTCAAATGACTCCAACCAATTCTGCAAGGCTGAGGGGAGCGTTCTGTCAAGGGTGGGGCCCATGCCCTAGCAAACAAGCTTTCGAGTCCAGAATTGTCTCACGGTGGGCCAGGCCTGGAACCGGAGGGGTCAACCGCCGGAGTTCAATGGCAGCAGTAGCAGCAGCTCTTCGGTACGGCTATCGGAGAGGGGCCAACAGCAGCTACAGCGGCAGTTCAGATGGTATTGCCACCGGAGTGGTTCCAGTAGCAGCGACAACAGCAGTTCGGATGGTATCACCATCGGAGTGGGCCCCTACTTACTTGGCTGCGGGGGCCCACTCCCCGCGTCGGGTGCTAGCGGCAGTCTTGGTGAACCCTGTGCCTGGGTGGTTGCCTGGCGGTCGCGTGCAGGGGTGCCGGCTCAGCCGAACGGCGAATGAAGTGGCAGGGCGCAACTCAGCTGGCTGACGTGTGAAAGATGCGGTTGGGGTGCCCTCATCTGCTGGCGAGCCTCCACCTGGGGAGGTGGGGGAGGCCCGTCCGCATCGCCTCCCCCCGCCAGGGCACCCTCCGTTATTGAAGGAAGAAGTGAAAGCGGAAAGGCCCGCACAGCGTGGCGGGCTCCGCCTTGGTGTTGCCAGAACTTCGGCGCTTCGTATAGCCTCCGGCCTATTCGCACAATCGCTCGCCACTGATGTCAATGGATTTTTGCATGGCTTTTATAGCCCAAAGTCAACTAAGAGGGACCGCCCAAAACAGGCCAATGTTGCAATTTCGAGGAAGGAGAGGCGAGGACGGTGTCACGTGGACGTTAAGGCTTTGGGATGGAGGTTGCAGCAGACTGTCATGTAAATAGTTGTTTTAAAATGTGTTTTAACCTGTTTACCCTGTTGGTGTGTTTGTTATATCCTATAAGTTATTAAAATGTTATAACTACATTACTTCGTTGGAGTGTTTGTACATATTTGTAGTCTGATGACGAGCACAAGGAGGTTACTGTGCAATCGGAAAAATAACATAGCCCAATTGTGCGCGATCTAGCCCTAGTTTGGTGACGTCGATGGTGGGTGTCAGCAGGCTTCCGTTTGTGCGGGATTTTGTCATGCTTATTGGGCGGGGTGGGCAGTAGGGCAGACATGTTTAGGTAGCGAGAGTAATGGAGTCGGGCTACCTCGCGGTCGTCTCGACCGTGAGCTTGACTCCTTCCCTTGGTTTCATATGTGCCACAAAGGGCTAACTCCTAGCGTTATTTTAGTTTTTGTAAGGTCAAAAAGGATCCTACCAGTGCCTTTACTATCTTGTCGATTCCTGTTCGTTCATCCTTAGTTAATCGATTCATTCTGGTGGACTCTTTCTTTCCTATCTCATGGTCGTCTAGCGTTGTAGTCGACGTTGGGTTCGGCACAAGAGGCTCAGCCGGCGCGGAGGCCGTGAGGGCCGAGGCCCCTGTACTGCTTTCGCTCGTGTTCGGGGGTTGTGGGTGTTGCACTACTGATTGGGAGGGTGCATACGGAGGGGGCATGTAAATGATCGGGGGACCTAACAGTAATTCGTCATTCGTTCGCTGCTTGGAGGACAACTCAGGGTAGAGCAAAGAAGGGGTCCTAACAGCGTACTGGCCTGAGGTTTCGGGCTCCTGTCTTAGTTTAGTTTCCCTTCTCTCCTTTATGTCTTCTTCTAACTTTCTAGCGGCAAGGTGAGCTGCCTTTCGTAATTCCTTTTCTGCTTTTACTTCTTCCCTCTTTTTCCGTTGCGTCGCTTCTTTGCGCCACATGCCAATACTGTCAAGCATAGTAGGCGTCGTTTTATTGCTACGCAGAGCTACTTCTAGCGCTTCTATCTTGCGGTCGTCGAAGGATCCCATCAGTGGCCACTGACTTTCGGGGTCCTTCTTGGTATATTTATGCCACAGCTTGCTATAAGCTACGGCGACTAGTCCATATTTAGTGAACATGTCCTTATTAGGGGTGCCTTCCAGTGGAGCCGGGTGGTTCACCTCTAATAAGCGGTCCGGGCAGAACCAACTACCAATCAGTGGGGAGAAGATAGGCATGACGGGTTTCAACGGGGACAAAAGTCAGCACTACCTATCTTTTCACTGCTTGCAAAGACTAGACAGAATATCTCTATTCTTCGTTATTTGTAAGCAGAGAATACCTCCAAAGAACCAATATCGAACAACTAGTGTTCGGACAATCAATCAATCAATCAATGGGGAGATAAAGATAGGCACGACGGGTTTCAACGGGGACAAAAGTCTGCGTTACCTACCCTTCACTATTTGCAAAGACTAGACAGAATATTCCTATTCTACGTTATTTGCAAACAGAGAATATCTCAAAAAGCACTATTCTTCAAAACAATCAATGTTCGGACAATCAATCAATGGGGAGATAAAGATAGGCACGACGGGTTTCAACGGGGACAAAAGTCTGCGTTACCTACCCTTCACTATCTGCAAAGGGAGAGAGAGAGTATTTCTACTCCTCCCCGTTTGTAGACAGCGAATATCTCAAAGAGAACAATCAATGAGCAATACTAGTATTCAAACAATCAATCAATTATTTCGCACTTTTGTCGTATTTCACGACCTTACCCGGACCGCGTGGACAGTTTCTCGTCTTCCGCCTCCAGCGCCCGATCGTCCTCTACTCTCCGTATTTGCCGCGGCACTCCTGATGGTTCCCAGTCAGGACCGTAGATCACTCGAGAGAGGTCTGCTCGGAACCAGTGAAGTTCGGATGATCGGCTGCCAGACGAGGGTCTATTGGGCAGGAGCTCTCCCGATCGTTGCAGTCGTTCACTCTGTCGTCGGGACCTCTCCCACTGGATCCACGTGTCGCTGATGGGCCCCACGTTTGGGACGCCAATTGTTAAATGGTAGCGGCAGTTTCAGTCGATAACCTTTCAAGTATTTGCCCGGCGGTAATCGCCTCTCATACCACTCGATAATTTACCAATAAAAGAGGCAGGCGCCGGAGACTGGAAGGCAGGAAACAAAGTTTTATTCCGTCGGAGCAGAACACATCAGATCAGACAGCAAGGTATCGTCACGAGGTGCTCTAACTGCATCTCTGAGACCTGGTCTCTTATACACTGGTTTATTGCTTTATTATACATAGTACATTCTTGAGATTCCCTTGATGTGCGGGGAAATATCCCCTGAAGCCCCGGCTCAGATCCGATCCCACACATGGTTACAGTAGAGGTTCCCACCCTACCCGCAGTGGGAGATGGCTATCGCGCAGCAGGGAATTCCGCGAATTCCCGGGGGTGTGGGCAACCGGCCGGGTCTCAGGGGGTAGGGGCTTTGATTCTACTGTAATCCCTTTGATGTGGGGTGTTTCCCTTACAGTAGGGGCAATAAACTGCATCCGCAGGGCTAGGTGATGGCCTGGGACCAGTTCGGACAATGGGGTGCAGAGGAAGGGGGTTGTCAAAGGAGAGGCATGACCATGTATGGGATGTCGGTCGGATGTGGTTCCGTAGCAGGGTCGCGCAGAAGGAGAGGGTTTATGGCCTGTATGAGAGAGCGGGGGTGGCCAGCGCGCGGGGGATGCTTGCAGCGCCAAGGGGACCGCGCTGGCGATTGACAATGAGTGGGGTGCCTAAAATGGCAGCCGTGCGTTCGCTGTGCGTGGTGCTGGGGAGGGGCAAGATGGCGCAGATAATGTTCAGTTTGCAAGCTAAATTTCCACAGCAGGTGTTCAGGAGCATGCATGTGAGTGTGGAGTGGTGTGCGGGTGGTGGCTGGTTGGTGTATCTGTGGTGGCTAGTTGGGTGGGCTGCTGTTTGTGTGGGAGTGGTGAAAGTTGGGAAAGGAGCATGCATGAGAACCTGCAAGAGTTGCAGTTTAAGTTCTCTTCCGCGTTGTGCAGAAAAGTGCAGCAGTAGTGCAGCGAGAGGCAGCTGGGGTTAAGGGCATGGAAGGATGCAGCAGTGTAGCAGTAGATATTTATTTAATAAATTTTTTTCGTTGTGTCTTTTTGTGTATTGTTCTGAGGTTTGAGTAGTAGACATGTCTTAGGCCATGTTCCTCAGCTACCATTAGTGATTTAGTGTGTTGGGGGGGGGGGGGAGCTAAGAAAGTCAGACATCTATACACTGCTGGTATTAGCCGTGCCAAATAATTTCCTGGTGTAAATCCTAAAGGTTAAATGCTACAAAATCATCAGTTATGATGATTAGTTGTTTCTGATTGAATCAAGCAACGCACTCTTCAAGACCAGAGCAGCTTTTTGTCTTCCTGCCTTTTTCATTCGTGACCCTCTCAGTCATTTGCTTGCAATATACTGGCACACCGCCATGCTTTTCATCTGACTGGAGCTGCGACCACTGAACTCTGCCCCTGATGAGCTACCTTCAATATGTGGTCCCCGATTGGTCCAGTAATCAGATCCAGGCATATTCTCCTCCCAACGCCCTCACGTATTCTTCCCTGGCAAACCTGAATTATTTCTCCCAAGTAGCCTGCCCCTACTCTTCCATGAGCATCTCTGCAGGAAGCCTTCTCTAATGCTCACTCACTGAGCGATCGCTGTTTCTCCCACAACAGCTGCCGCTGACTCTGATATCAGGAAACTCGAGCCAATGCACAGCCTCACCTCTCTCTGAGTTGATGTGGAGACCAGTGGATCATATTCTGTGCATTATCTGTTTCATGCTTTACTCCACCAGGACATACTGAGTCAAATATTAATCCTAGGAGTAAAAAATGGTATCCTTCCCACTGCCGGACTGCAAACCAATCTCAGCCCCACCGTGCAGGAGGCCGTGACTGGAAAGAGTCTTGGAGACATGAGTGGGCCATGACAGACCATCTTGTTCTCAGAGCAGCCCCCCAACCCGCAGCCCACAAGGAAAATGCCAGCGTGGCACAATGACCCGTCCAACCCTCCTCCTTCCAAAATGATGGCCAGTGTTCTGAACACTCCTGCCTACATCCGTGCTGCTTCTTGCATAGTCGAGAAACTTTGTTTTGTTTCTCTAGGAGCAAACAAGTATCTTTAAAGTAAATATTTTCCCAGGATTCCAAGCGTTTACCATATGTTTATGGTTAGTCAATAGGCTGGGAGTTTGGTGTGATAGTGTTCAGGGGTGGACTGGGAACAGCAACCAGTCCTGGCATATTGCTGTTCGACCGGCCCTGGGAGCGGGGTGTGGGTGAGGGTGCTAGCAAGAAGCACCGCTTCCGTGTTTTTTTTACCGGGGGTGATATTGGAGCAAACCAGCCCCCAGTGACAAAACAGAACCCCACGGTTACAAAACCACCCCCCACCCATCCGACCCACCAGGGAAATGCCTGGTGCCTGCTACGGCCAATCCGCCCTGATAGTGTTTCTCATTTGCTTTTCAGGAGCTTGCTCACTTCATTAACGTTAGAACAGGTGTTTTCATTTCAGTATGTTAATTTGTTAGAAAATGATCGTATTAGTTTGCTCACCCTAAATGCAGTGGGGTAAGGACTGGTTGTGTTTATATACTGTTTACGTCTGGCTAACGATGAAAAAGGCGATACAGAATGATGATGATAACTTGTTTATTACTTCATGCTTCATACAACAATCCTGCCATGTCCAAGGTCTCTTAACAGTAGAGGTACTATTTCCCAATAAAATCTTACTCAATTTGCTGACTTCCAAGAGGATGTAAGGCCGAGTAAGCCTGGCAGGAATTCGAACTCAAGAATTGTAGATCACCACGTTTCAGCAAGGAGGGCCCGATTCACAAAGGGACTTCCATGTAGTAAAGTTGCGAGTGCTGAATCGCTGCATTGGGGTGGAATCGCTGTACGGCGCAGTGTAGAGAGTGTGGCGTGCGCAGATTCTGCCCCAGGTCGGCTCTTGTAACATTACTACACGTAAGTCCCTTTGTGAATCGGCCCCCAAGTGTTCAACTCAATGAACCATTTTGCCACCTTTATTACAATAGACATACTTTATGAACAATGGGTTCTTGCTATAGTGGTGCTAACCCAATTATTTATTTTGTCCAGATCTGGACCCTAAAATGAACAAATATTAAACATAAATGTAGAAGAGTCCAAAGAAGAATGTACACAATTTTATAAAGCCATCCAGGCTGGATGCTAAATAGGGCTTAAGATGTCATATGTTCAAAAGCTAGAAGCAGTACAAATCTGGGGCAGAGGTGTTTGTGCGATAACAGAGTCAGACCATAGTTTCTCCCTCATTTTGGCCATTTTCAAGTTCAAGTGCACAAAAGCATTAGAAAAGCAGAAGGACTGGGTGGGGCCAAGAAGCAGGGCTGCAGCACCTATTATCAGCATAGCTTTGGAACACAACTGACAGTGACCCGGTGAGGGGTTGCTTGCTGTAATGACAGCTCAGCCGAGCTGCAGGCTGGAGTGAGAGGCGCCCCTGGGTACTGCTTCGTTGCAAGAAAGCTGCTTAGCCTGATTCACTCAGTCACTCTCCTGTACCTGCCATGCATGAAAGCTACAAGTACCTACATGTTAGAGTAACAAACACAGAAAGTAAATGAGGTGTGCAATTAAACAGAGAACCTGATGTAATGACACACAGTCTAACAAGAAATGTTTGTTAGTTTTAGAGGGACATTGCCAGGATACAAACAGAGGGAGTGAGGAGAGATTTCAACTTGCTTACCTTAGCTTGCTTCAGGATTGGTGAAAGAACATGAATAAAAGGGACTGATTCTTAAAGAAATTCGTGAATCTGCCCCAACGCATTTACAAACTTGCATGGGTGCAGATCTGTAACTTTCAGGAATTCGCAAAGCTTATAGAAGTATGCCTGGAAACCTGTGAGTATCACAGGTTTCCAGCATAACCTTAAAAAACCTTTGTGAATGCTACTTTAGCATGCAAAACTATACATCCATATATTTTGGCATGAAAAAAACCCATAAAGTGTTCACAACATACTTTGCACTCCTGTCCCCTAATGCCAACTTATCAAAAATCTTTGTGTGGATATAACCAACTTTTCTGAATTTGAGAAGTGAGTTTGCACTTGTAAATAAGGCCATTTTTGTGAATGAATGTAACTTTGATACCCAGGTCCAACGATTACTATTTAATTTACTTTGATTATAAACCAACACTTTAACTATTTAGGCTTTCCCTGAAGAGATTTCCCTTTTAGGTCAAGACTGCCAGACAGTGCAAGGTGTCTGGTTGCAAAGGACCAATTGTGGGTTTACCAAGAACCTATAGAGGCTTAGAGCCTACCCATAGCTTGCTATTGGTTGGATTTATGATCAATTGCACTTGTTTGCTTCTTATATCATTGCTTTACTTGTCCATCTAGTCTTTGTCCCTCCCCTGGAACATAGCCTCTTTACTATCCTCTTGACTGGCTGACCTGTGTCCTTCCACTGCTCACCTTTGGGGAACTACAACTTTGTTTTTGGTTAAGCACTCCATTAGAGGGCATGTGTTTTCCAGCTCTCCCCCTCTTGCGTTTCTCACCTCTGCCCCTAAAATACACACTCTATCTCTCGTTTCTGCTTGCTCTCTCCCTCCCATGCTTGCTCTATCTCGCCCATGTACTTCTCCCCTACAGGCCCCTCACACACAGAACTCTTTCATTCCTCACACACACTCGTTGGTGTTTAACATTTAGCCCTTTGCCTACTCAATAGTTGCTCCACCGCTTCTCTTGTTATTCAGCACAGACTTTATTTAAAAGGTGTACTGTATACGTTAGTGACCGAGGGGGGTGCTCATTGAAGAATATCATGACCCTGTCACCAGCTTCACAGACAAGAAAAGACACTTGTGAGCAGGGTTCTCAGTGGTGCCTCGGGTGAGGTTTATTGAAGTTTCTTTGCAGCAACTGAGGGGAGACTACAAGAAGCATTTACCAATTGTAATGTTCTAAATATTCCACATTCACAAATGTTTCTGGCCAGCAGCACCTCAGCTTATAAACACATCCGTTCAACATCATATGCACATTGTCTGTGTTTATTTCCCACATAATCATGAGATTAAAGGCTCCACGAGAAGCCGACAGTCACCACTCCTCCCTGCTCCTTATGTCAGTTTCAGCATTTGGGGGCATATTTACCAGGGTATTGCACCATCAGACAGAGCATCACTTTTTCTGACACTCTGGTGGCGCAAAGCCCTGCTCTATATTTACAAGGCGGTGCTAAGCCTTGTACATATGGCCCTCCTCACCGCAGTTTTTTGTGACAAAGGAGCGTGCAATGGGTGTTGCTGTGGGCGTTCCCACACAACACTCATTGCTCTTTGACCCTGCCCCAGATTTACAAGGATCTGTAAATCTGAGGCAGTGCCAAAAACTTAAGCCTTTAAAAAGGAAAAGACATGCAATTGATGGACGGGTGTACTCGGGTGAATGTATGACATTGTTCTGCATTCTGTCCATCAACTGTTGTTTTTGCATTTGTCACCCCGAGTGGGAAGGGTATGCCCAGACGTGGGTCCCGTGCTCTCCATGCCACTGGAATCAAGCTATCCTGGCTGAAGAGGGATGAAACCCTGAAACCGGTCCTAGGATGCTTGTTTCCAGTCAAGGGAGGACCTGGCTTGGCAGTTCGGGCTTGACTGTTCCCATGAGGCACAGGGTCAAGACCGATTTGCATATGGCTGGGTTCAAACAGGAACGGCATGGTGAGCAAACAAACGATAGATTTAGGGCAAGATCTCTGTACTGGGGTGAATGTATGACACTGTTCTGCATTCTGTCCATCAACTGTTGTTTTTGCATTTGTCACCCCGAGTGGCAAGGGTATGCCCAGACGTGGGTCCCGTGTTCTCCACGCCACTGGAATCAAGCTATTCTGGCTGAAGAGGGGTGAAACCCGAAAACGGTCCTAGGATGCTTGTTTCCAGTCCAGGGAGGCCCTGGCTTGGCAGGTCGGGCTGGACTGTTCCCATGAGGCACAGGGTTACGATCGATTTGCATATGGCTGGGTTCAAACTGGAACAGGCAGGGTGAGCAAAAAAACGATGGATTTAGGCCCAGATCTCTGTACTGGGGTGAATGTATGACATTGTTCTGCATTCTGTCCATCAACTGTTGTTTTTGCATTAAAAAAGGCGGTGTTAAAGTTGTGCAACAAGGAGAAATACTTTTATTACTCCTCGTTTTTTGCTCTTTCTATGTGTGCTGCATTATGCAGCACACATAGCAGGGGTAAAATGCCATTAATTAATGTTTTTGTGCAGGAAGGTGTTCCTTCCTGCACAAACATAATCATCCCTGCACCGCAGGCACCCTTGCACCCTCATGCAAGGGTGCCTGCACTGGCGCTGGACAGCTTTTTTAGTGCCGGTGGAAGGGAAACCACAGGAGTGTGCCATATTCTTGTAAATAAAGCACATCCTGCATTTCTTAAATGACACAGCACAGCACAACTAAATTGCTTGCAGCACCGCACTGTGCCATTTAATTGTAAAGGTAAACAACATTTACCACAAAACTTTTTGCCCGCAGGGAATCACAATGCGGTCGTTACAACGACCGCGTTGTGATTCCGCAAACCATTACTCCGCAAGTCGAAACAACGACTTGCGGAGGGGGGGGAAGGTGTTGGATTCAAAATCCAACACCTTCCCGTGTGTCCGCACAGACTTGAGTTGGAATAGTAAATTATACTATTCCAACATCCAGCGCCCCCCTCCGTAAATCGTTCTTACGATTTGCGGAGTAAAGGTATGCGGAATCACAACGCGGTCGTTATAACGACCGCGTTGGGATTCCCTGCGGACAAAAAGACTGCAGGATTTTGAGACATATTCCCGGCATCTTCAGCTTCTCACTTGCCCATTATATAACACACTATCCTAGGTTTTCGGCTGCCAAAAATTATGGGACAGTTGATGCTTTGAAAGTAGAAATTTCTTTTGGCGCCCATCAGTTAAAGTGGACTTTGCCAACACTAGTTGCATCTCTGTGAAGCTCCTTGCTTTTATTTCAACCCTTGAGGACATAGAAAATCTATACACCACTCCCACCCCACAGTGCTTAAACTTTGATAAAAACGATCAATGATTGAAGTGCATAAAGAACTGTGGCATCTGTGCTTATGAGAGAGGTGACTAAAAAGAACAAAATACTCTGTTTCACCTCCAAGTAAATTCATACAAAATATAACGCACACACCTTAAATGGAAAATACATACAGGTTAAAGTAAACATTGGGAAACAACTGGTCTTTAACAGTATGATACTCCATTGGTTAATTAACCTTATCCAGATGTGGGCGTGTGTAATGATTCACAGAACTGGATCATGGTTGGAGCAGTGAGGTATAGTGACGTGCATTTATAGCACTTCAAAGTCCCAATCTGTGCCTGAAAGCACTGTGAATATGCAAATCATGATTTTACAATAGTATTACAAAAGTATTATTCGCAGTATAAGATAGACTGTCGCACAATGTGCAATGAGATTTATTATTTAATAGGAAACAAATGCTTTCCAAATATATTTTTTAGTAATGCACAATCAGACTGTATCTAGTGCAAACCCTTTTTTAAGTCAAGCCTACCAGGCAGCTGTCTGGTTGCAAAAGAGCTATTGTGGGCTTACTAAGAGCTCACAGAGGTTTACAGCCCGCCTATTGCTTATCAGTGGTTGGCTTTACTGTCACTCTGATTTGGTTTCTTTATTATTCAATGGTTTTCACTATCCCAGCTTGTCCATCTTGTCTTTGTTCCTCCCCAGGAGCATAGCCTCTTTACTGGCTGGCTTCTATCCTTCCGTTGTTCACTCTTAGGGGACTACTTTTTCTTTTTGACTTAGCATTGGATGGCAGACTGGTGCCTCCCTTTTGTGCTGCAATATCTGTCTTGTGTGCTTCTTCTCCTAGACACATTTCCTTGTGCTCTGTGTTGCTTTCCCCCTCATTTGTTTCTCCCTTGTACTCTGTGTAGCTTCCCCCTCTTGTTTTTCTCCCTGTGTTGCTTCGCCCTCATTTGCTACTTTTTTGCTTCCACACCAGTTGCATGTTGCTTCCCACACCGCCTGCTCCACTTTGCTCCCACCTTAGAACAATTAAAAAAAAGATGTATGTGTCATTTCATAGGCACACATGCCTGGTGAAACATATACGCACCTACAAAATTATGTGACTGGCCACGTCATTGTGCTTTTTAAAAATGTATTTATTTTTATTTATTTTAACTTTTGGCTACATTGTACAACATCTTGCTGATGCTGTACATCATCGACAAAAGGCATTGTAAAAGCCAATAGGTCCCCAAGATGAAATCTATTGGCGTTGTCAATGGTTGTTTCTACAGCCATCTGAAAATATTTCTGTAGAATTGTAGAGATATTTCTTAGGATCCAGACTGCCTTTGCCCATTGGCAGGGATCTGTACCTAATGGGGCAGTCCTGATGATGTGTTCTTACTAAGGGAATGGATTCAGAGATCCTTTTGTTATTTCTGAAATTTACAATGTACCGATCATGCGGAAGAAATGCAAATCTAATTTAATCTAATCTAATGAAAATTGATGTCAGTGTAAGGTAAGAGGCCTAAAGCCCTGGTTTATTATCTGGGGATTGCTAAATCCAGCAGCCGGAAACGTCTGCCCATCGTTTTCAGCGAAGCTCTGAAGTTAAAGGGACTATTTCCCTGCTTGCCCCCAGAGGCTGCAGACAGGCAGCGGTTTCTCCTCACAGATTATAGCGTTGCAAGAGCATACTATTGGCAGTATGCGCTATGTAAATATGATTGACATAACCAAACATTATAAAGGAAGAATGTGCCAAGCCAGGCCAGCACCAACGCTGTTACATGTCATTTTGCCTACTGTTCTAAATCCTACAATATGGGGAGGGGGTGGATTGTCTTTCTAAACAAATAAAATCATTTTAAACCCATGGATGCTAAAGCCATTAACATATTACAATATAGATGTATTCAGACTTAGAGCAGGATACATTGCCATGGGAACTTGTATTTTCCCATTGAGAAACGGACCCAGTGACGCGAGCAGATATGGTGACAATGGAAAAGAAAGAAACACAAAAATGTCTTTTTGGAAATAATAACTTCACTAGCATCACTAGCATCATTCTCCTGGCATAAAATTAAGAGATCTAAATAAATAGTTTGTCAATCATCACTTGAAAATAGATAGAGTTCACTTGTTGACTGGTATCTCCAATAGCTGGCAAATGAATGGCGTGTCTGGGTTGGAAAGATGCGTAGTTTGCAGAGCAAATTCTTGACAATCACTGGGGGTAACCCCAGCTTGCGATAGATTTGACAGCCCCGAGCTTGTCGCCCAATCGTTGGTGCTTTACCAAGCTCTTAAGGTTGGTTTGCTTTTGTTTTTATAATGCAAATGAGAAAAAAAAACTATTGGATCCTATGTGGCAACTCTGCTATTACATTTTTGTCACATAAGTCATTAGTTTGCAAACTATACATTTTATAGTATTTACTTTTTTGAAAAATCGGAATGTTGCCTAACATTTTAGGACCTACCTTCATGACTGAGACCCTCATTAAAACTTGGGGCGAGAAAGCAAAAGGCACACAATTCATGCACGGAATGCAGGACAAATCAAAACATTCACCCCCAGTCAAGAGATCTGGGTTTAATCCATCATTCTTTTGCTCACCATGCCACCCCAGTTTAGACCTGGCCATATGCAAATCTGTCTTGACCCTGTGCCTCATGGGAACAGTCCAGCCCGAACTGCCAAGGCAGGTCCTCCCTGGACCGGAAACAAGCATCCTAGGACCAGTTTCAGGGTTTCACCCCTCATCAGCCAGGCTAGCTTGAATCCAGGTGCACCGTGAGCCCGGGGCCTGGGCATACCCGGCGCACTTGTGGCGAGAAAGCAAAAGACATGCATTTGATCGACAGAATACAGAACAAATCAAAACATTCACCCCCAGTCAAGAGATCTGGGTTAAATCCATCATTCTTTTTTTCACCATGCCACCCCAGTTTAGACCTTGCCAGATGGAAATCAGTCTTGACCCTGTGCCTCATGGGAACAGTCCAGCCCGAACTGCCAAGCCAGGTCCTCCCTGGACCGGAAACAAGCATCCTAGGACCGGTTTCAGGGTTTCACCCCTCATCAGCCAGAATACCATGAATCCAGTTGCACAGTGAGCCTAGGACCCACTTCTGGGCATACCCGGCGCACTTAGGGCGAGAAAGTAAAAGACACACAATTGATGGACGGAATGCAGAACAAATTAAAACATTCACCCCCAGTCAAGAGATCTGGGTTAAATCCAACATTCTTTTGCTCACCTTACCACCCCAGTTTACACCTGGTCATATGCAAACAGGTCTTGACCCTGTGCCTCATGGGAACAATCCAGCCCGAACTGCCAAGCCAGGTCCTCCCTGGACCGGAAACAAGCATCCTAGGACCGGTTTCAAGCTATCCTGGCTGATGAGGGCTGAAAGCCCGAAACCGGTTCTAGGATGCTTGTTTCCAGTCCAGGGAGGACCTGGCCTGGCAGTTTGGGCTGGACTGTTCTCTTTGTCTACTGGGGTGAATGTATGACATTGTTCTGCATTCTGTCCATCAATTGTTCTTTTTGCATTTGTCACCCTGAGTGGGACGGGTATGCCCAGACGTGGGTCCTGTGCTCTCCATGCCACTGGAGTCAAGCTATCCTGGCTGATGAGGGTTGAAAGCCCGAAACCGGTCCTAGGATGCTTGTTTCCAGTCCAGGGAGGACATGGCCTGGCAGTTCGAGCTGGACTGTTCCCAATGGGCGCAGGATCAAGACTGATTTGCATATGGCTGGGTCCCAACTGGAATGGCATCGTGAGCAAAAAAACTATGGATTTAGGCCCAGATCACTGTACTGGGGTATGATATTGTTCTGCATTCTGTCCATCAATTGTTCTTTTTGCTCATTAAAACTTGAGATGGTGGCTAGAGAGGTGAAATCACTTCCCCAGCCAGACCAGCACCACCCGACCTGCTGAAGTTAGAGTTTCTCACCTGTTCAGTGGGAAATGTTCATTGAAAGTGCTTCCATGAAGAAAGCCAGGGAACCTTCATCAAAACTACCATGCCATCGTGCCCACCTTGCCATGGAGACATGACGGACAGACTGGCATTTTTTGTTGGCAAATGGCCTCAGTGGGGATTTGTTTATGAAAAAGGAAAAAAACAACCTGGCTCCTGCCCTTTCTATCCTGTAAGCTAGTCTTTATTGCATTTCCTCTTTTGTCCTCGTTTTTCATGTTTCCTCACCCCCATCTCACCTTCCTCCTCTCTTTCTAGAACCTCAAATCTGAAGTTTTCCGCAAATCTTTTGTGACATGTGTCCTCTGTTCCTCTGCTTTTCCCCCTGTTCACATCACCTCACCACGGCCCCTTCTTTTCCTCTTTATTTTGCACCCCCTTTCAGTCTAGAGGTCCCTCTATTATCCTTATTTCTTATATTACTCCACCCCTGTTGAACGAGACACCCATCTCTTTCCTTATATATAGCAACTCAAATCTTTTCATACAAGAAAAAGTTCAAATCTACGTGGGGAGCTTGATTAAATAAAAACCAGAAATACTGTAATTCAAAAATATCGTGTCCTAAATTTAGAAAACAAAAATATCTTTATGGGAAGCACATAGGGGCATAGTAGCAAAGGCTGGCGATATAATGATCGCCGCTTTAGCGTCCGTTTTTGGGTGAAAAGCGGCGATAATTATTTCGCAATATCATCAAGGACACGCTAGCGCGTGTTTTCTTGATGTAGAGCCCGTTTTTTCACAGCCTCACCTCGCATCGCTAATGAGATGCAAAGAAGGCGTGGCTGTGAAAACAACACATGTTAATATGGTGAAGGCAGCTTCGCGATATTAACAAGGAGGTGCAGCGATAAAAAAAATCGTGCTACCTCAGCCTTATCTCAGGAATTTAATGTCTGTTAGATTCCTGACTAAGGCATACTTTTAATGGGAGATGGCTTATGCTGATAGGACCACAGGGTCGTATCAGCAATGTTATCACTGTTTTCAATGGAACATCGCTGGAAAACCAGCGATGTTCCATTGAAAACACCGCTATCGCTGAAATATTATCGCCATAGCGCTATGCGTTGTAAATATAGCGTTATCATGGCGATAATATTCAGCGATAGCCAGCGATAATATTTCTATCGCTATGTATGGCCAGCGATAATTATCGCTGGCCGTTGATAATATGCCCCATAGTTCTTACTTTCACCTCCATGAACCTTGAACACGCGTATTAGTGGGGAATATACCTGTGGAGTTGAGTATGGTATATCTGTACGTAGTAATGTACATTCAACAACACAATATTTTGATACTTGCTATTTTGGCCACAATATTTTTGTAAAACCATAATTTGTCCACAATGGTCTGGAAGGATACTCTTGAGCCTCACGCCTCCCCAGTGGATATGACTGGTCTCACAGTAAGGGGCATTTTTTAGTTTCAGATTCGCAACGCTTTGGTACATCGAAGTAGAAACTATAGAAATGTATAGTGGAACCTACTGCAGGAAGATTGACGTTATTCCCTGAGTCTGAAAAGGACAGCCTCTACTGCAGGGTAATATGTTGCAGCGCACACATGTGAACTCAAGGCACATTGATCCTGTTTCATAAAATTCAGTGTTTTTATTTCCTCAAAATAAATCTTTGGCTGCCAATTCGCTGTTGCTCTCTGTTGGTTTTCTTACAGATTGATGCAGCATTCAGTGCACAATGCTACGGTAGTGTTGCATCATGGGCGGTCTGGTCACCTGTTCTGTCCCCATAACGTTGTTCGGTTCCTTGTCATGTTCCAGTAACATTTTCTCAGAGAACTAGGTCTTGCTTCATGTGGTGGGACCACTTTTCTCCTGGTAATTAAGGACACTATCTCCAGTCCAATCTGTAAATTCAGTGATAGCAAGACAATAACTCCCATAATGCTTCTGGTTGTCACAATAATGTACAGATCCGGACACAGTGTACATAATGCCCAAGAGGGTCATCCTACCTCCAGTCACCTTCGCTTCAGTAGCTAACTGCCCCATGTCTTATGTCTCAGATAACGCCCTGCTGCTGATCATGCTAGCCTCACTCCATGCTCGTGTGTTTTAACTTGACCAATGCTATGACCATCATGCAGTCTCCGAGGGCCCACCGTAGTCCTTATCGGAGTCCCATTAACCACTGCCATATGAGATATTCTCCTTTTCTCCATGTCACTAATACTGTCCATGTCCTTCTCTGCCTAGCTCGACGCTTTGTCCACTTTATACTCCCTCCGACATTCCATGTCAATGTCCTTTTCTCTTCTCGTTTGTCATGATGCTTCTCAATCTGCCAATTATCCATCTCTCTTCCCTCTTGTCCTCCCATAAGGGAACTTGGTGCCCTGTACCCACACTCACACCCCTATCTGTATGACCATTCCCCAGTCCTCTTAGTCTGTGTTCCACTCTTCCCAAGCTCCAATCAGTGTCTGGGATCTTCTCCACCCCATTATAGGGCACAATCTCACGTTACTCACCTCCCATCCAAGTCCTTATCCTTATCCTGCCACATTGACCAGCTTTGACCAGCTCTTCTCTGTCTACTGCCTGTGTCCTCTTTCTATGTCAGTATAACCACCATGCTGCTCAGTCACATGGTATTTATTTATTTATTTAATTTTACTTCTCCTGTCATCTGTCGACTCCCCCACCCCTCACCCCACCCACCCCACCACTTTTACCTGTGCCGGCTGCACCTGTCCATAAGTTATTTCCCATGGCACGCAGGTGTAAAACTTGCAATCAAGCGCTAAAATTAGCCATATGCCATATAAATAAATAAATAAAACCACTTACCTTGCCCTTGTCGTGTTGCCGAGTCGTCGATGCAGCGAGCGAAAGGTAAGTGGTTTTATTTATTTTTTTGTTCAATTTTACCTATTCCGTTGTCTGTCAACGCCCTCCCCCCACCCCCCCCCCCCCCCCCCCCGCCTCACCGCTCTTACCAGTGCCGGCCGCGCCTGCGCATGAAAACAGCCGTTGCAACCATTTTTCCACACACAATCCTCCTTACCTCACATTGCCCCTGCAATGTCTTCAGGGTAGCTTCTGGAGGCATCATGCATGCACACCTGCAGGCAGGCGCGCAACACCCATTGGACTCACAGGGCTTCAGCCCCCCCCGTCGTGTGTGGCAGCCCGGGATGAGACACCTTCCCGGGCAAAAAAGCAGCCGCACCCGAGCACTTCACAGGTCTTTAAAAGACCATTTGCATGTTAATGGAGCCTTGCTGTTGTTTCGCCCCTGCAGCTCCACTCTGCCTATTGCTTAAAGTTCAGCCCCTCCCGAAATTTTTGCTCAGCCCCCCCCGAAATTTGGCTCTAGTTGCGCCTCTGCCTGCAGGAGCCCATGATTTTGTAAAGAACTCTGATATAGGTAAGTTTTAAACAGGGCGCCTTCGCCCTGATTGTACCCTCACCTCTGTACCTGGAATGAGGCTGCTAAGGATTTTCATTGCTTACAGATTCTGTATGTTCACAGACACTAGCAACAAACTAGGCTCTTTCACTAATCATACCACTGTAAGGAAACAAACTGCCCAAGAAAGTGGAAATGAACCGCTGCTTTTGTGTCACTGTCTATGAGCAGCGTCAAACTGCGACCAAAGGTGGAGTGAGCTTGACATAGCGAACAGGTTCATAATGCTGCTGGAAAACTGCGCTGGGGGGAGGCGGGGGTCCTCCACGTGCTGGTGATGTCTCCCTTTTAGTGAATTAATTCTCTTCTCTGTTACAGCTGTCTCTGTTGACTTTGCCTAATAGGATGACATTCATAATTCAATTCTTGCCTCTCCTTAGTAGCTATTTATTAAAAACAAACACGGGCCTTATTTCCCTCCATTTAGAAACGTGATCCAGCGGCTCAAGGCCAAGAGGGACTCAGATCCTGTCCAATCACAGCCTCTCCTCATGGGGAAGGGATGGAATACCGCGAAGGGCTAATTTCAAGAGCACGAGGGGTGAGATTTGCAAATTCACCAGCTGATAAATGGGTGCAGATACCAAAGGTGATGAGATGCATTCCGGCGACCGTCCTTGTTAGTATCTATTCTGGGAGTGCCATGTGGTCGTTTTCCACTCGTGCTGATGTAAATGTTATCCAAGGGGCATCAGAGGAGGGTCAGTGAGGAAGGGCATCTCACACTTTTGTTCAGTATGACTGCAAACAACAAGTATCTAAAACAGTGGGCGTGGCTGCCAAGTGTCCCAGGTTTATGCGTGATATGCTGCTCCAGTCCAAGTTTTTCTTTGAATTTTGAGACTTGTAGTTCTTTTTTATAATGGAATGAACAGGACTAAAAGTCCCAAAATGCAAAGACAAAATCTGGACTGGAGCAGCAAATCACACGAGGACCTGGGAAACTTGGCAGGACTCACCATATATGGTTGCCTGGTGCATAGGGATTTTTGCTCATGAGTTACTCTGGGTGCAATATTTGCACTGGAAGTGGTGAATTTGAATGGCTCGAGCTTTGTAATCCCAGGTTTGCAGGCGGAATATTGTTATGTAGTTTGAAATACTTGTTGATATTAAAGTCATGGGGTCTTAGGCCGACTATTTGCACAATGGATGGCTTCTTCTTTTCGCAATCCTAACTGTTAATTGAAAATACGACTTCTGTTGGAGGAAAAGTTAGTGAGGTGTGAACGAATGACCCAGACCAGGAGCTTCGATAAACCAGGCAGGCTTCTAGGGCGATAGGTAGTGGTGCTACTCTGTGGTTTCCCATGCATAAGGCAAATAAAGAATATGGCTTGCTTCCGGGATATGAGGACGTATTAGGGTCTCCGCAAGTGTTTCTGATGTTATGGAAAATAGGATTATGGATGTATGGAAGTCTTACATGCATTTCCGATTTTCTGTATGATTGAAATAGGGCTGTATTGAAGACTTATGCAACAAGAAAAGAAAACCACTTACCTTGAGCTCACTTCATCAGCGACTTGGCGATGCGGCGAGCGCAAGGTAAATATTTTTATTTTATTTTCCCTCTGTTGATTCCCCCCACCCCCCCACCCCGCCTCAACGCTCTTACCTGCACCGGCCACAGCAGTTTATCCATATTTTTCTGATCTTATGGAATATCAACATGTAGATGTATTGGAACTTCACGAATGCATCTCCGATGATATGGAGGATCGGAACATGGATGTATTGGTGCCTACTGCTTGCGTTTCCGATCTCATGGAATATCGAAATATGGTTATATTTGGATCTCATGCATGCGTTTTCATACTTGACAAGGCATTCAAGGACTTTGCTTCTGTGCTGGTGCTTTGCTGTTTTACCAACATGTGTGCGAAGCTGAGTACTGTTTCTCTTTTACATTTTATCCATTTTTTTCTGCTTCAGCATCAATTTAGTGCTCAGCAAAGTCTCTGTAGATTTCCTAATACACTCTCAGTGTTAATTTGCTGGCATGGTTGGGCATAAATAATGCCTCTTGTTTTTCTGCAAAGAACTAAGGGACATATTTACAAGGACGGCGATAAATAAACGCAAAGCGTGCTTAGCGCTTTTCTATTTATCGCCGTCTATCGCTGGATTATATCGCCCTGTTAGCGCGTTATTTACAACGCGTTTCCCCAGGGCGATATAATTACCAGCGATAGCGGGGAAATCGCCGTTTTGCAGGGAACATCGCTGGTTTTCCAGCGATGTTCCCTGCAAACGGCGATAACCTTGCCGATGCGATCAGTGTCAGCACAATCCACCCCGATATTAGGTATGCCTAAGTCTGCATTTTAGCAGACGTTCGTTTTTGGTGAAAACAGCGGTTTTCGCCCAAAACTAACGTCTGCTAAAATGCGTTGGCAGCCTTGTAAATATTGCGATGTGCACATCAGCGATATTAACACGGTTGTACTGCCCAGTGACGCCCACTTTGCATCTCATTAGAGATGCAAAGGGAGGCGTCGGGCAGGGCCGGACTGACCACCGGGCGTTTTGGGATGCTGCTGAGCTGGGGGCTGATTTCGTTGATGGGGACCTGCGTGTACTGAACGAAATTCATTTTGCTTTAGTTATTTCGAAGTACACGCAAGTCTCCATGAACGAAATCAGCCCCCACCACAGTGAAATCAGCCCCCTGCTCGGCAGAATTCCAAAACGCCCGGTAGTCAGTCCGGCCCTGGCGTCGGATAAAAGGGTGCTAACATGCACTAATGCATGTTAGCACCCTCTTGTTACTAGGGCAATAGTTTTATCTCCACTTTTTGAGCTTTAAAAGCCAAAAAAGCGTAGATAAAGCCCTTGTAAATATGCCCCTAAATCCTGTCTATATTACATTGCCCTAAATTGGTGCGTTTGGCTCGTGCTTGCTGGTCAGGCAACAACTCATTCTCTACAAATGATTGGGGCATATCAGCAAAGTAAGGCGATAGAATTATCACCGCTTTAGCGTCCGCCTTCGGACGAAAAGCGGCGCTGGTTTTATTGCCCTATCAGCATGGACACCCTAACGCGTGAATCCATGCCTTAGCGCCTGTTTCTGGAACGCCCAGCTTCGCATCTCTAATGAAATGCAAAGTGGGCGTTCCTCCCCAAAATAACTGGAGAAATGTCGCTAACTGACATTTCTCCAATTATCAAGCTTCACACTAACAAGCAGAGCGATAAGAAAAGTAGCGCTAACCGTGGTAATCGCTACTTTCCTTACGCCTGCTTTTCTTCTGACTTAGCCATGTAATCCAATAGGAGGTGGATTACATGGCTAAATCCACCTTGCCCTATCAGCAAGGTATCGCCGGTCGCAGTGCAATTATCGCTGGATTTCCGGAGATAAACGCACTGTTTCCTAGCTAACACATGGATTTCTATCGCTTTGGAGATAAACGTTGCTGATAGCACGCTATCTCAGCGATAGAATCCAGCGTTAGCCGGCGATAATTATCCTAGCGGTAAGTGCGCTTAGTGATAATTAACGCCTCGCCTTGCTGATATGCCCCGATTGTGAGTTTGCCGGTGCTCTCCTGGGACAGCTTTCCATGTTTTGCCTGTTTATCATTTTACTTGTTGTTTGGGTAACTGTACCAGCAAATCATACTTTTAACAAAGGTCGGACTTGCTGCATGGCACTGTTTTTTGTCAGCTATTAACTGTTTGATACCCTATGGCTGTGCTGCAACTGTTTTCGGGTGCTGCACAAAATTGCATGGTGGGTGGCAGCCATGAGGTGGCCAATTGCCTTTATAATTTCTTCATTGCAGTTTCGTTGACTGGAAACATTTACATTGCTCTTGTAGATATTCTGATCTCTTTGTGAAAGTTCCTTCTGGTGCTTTGCTGCTGATTTTCGATCGCATCACTCACTATTCCAGTCGTGGGATCAGAGGTCATCTCAGTCAAGGTTTCCAACGTTATAGAGTGAAAGAGGTTCTGGAGAAGTGCAATATCCAGGACATCTTACTTGCTCTGTTTGGACAGCTAGTGCAGCTCAGCCAGCTACTACAAAGTCAATCAGTATTGAATATGTTGCCTAAGTGTGAGTTCAGGTCACTTCCAAAAATGCGTGAATAAAATGAAGTGTCTAGATTTGACATACGTAACAGTAGCACGTAGGTTGTAGATCAGTGATTTCAGTGCGCGACAGTACTGGCAGTGCAGTCTCGTGATGTTTTATGTTTCTGTTCAGTGTCGCAGATATGCCATCTTTACATTCTTTTTGGGTGGACTGTCTTGTAGAGTTTTCAAGGGTCATTTTGTGCTCTCATTGGAGATGGGTCTCTCCTTGGAGATGGAAAGGATGTTACTGTGCCCTCTTGTAAAGAAGCAGGCTCTGTATGCTCTACCACTTAATCCACAACCTTAACAGCACTATAACCATGGAAAGGTAGGTTACCCATCAGAGGTTCACACCGCTACCAGACTCGGGCACAGTTCCACTCCTTTCTCACATCTCTAGAATGGTTTAAAGGATTGCCTTTAGCTGCTTTGATGTTTATCTCACCTTCTGTTACCTATGCAGTTCTCTGATAATGTATTAATAGATTTGACTCCTTTGTGACTGTGAGGAATGGGGTCTCTAGTTGGCAGAGGCTTGCACCGTGTCTAAGTAGGGACCCTTATTCTACTCAAGGTAAGGGGATTACACAACTATGATAACCCCTGCTCACCCGCCTGGTAGCTTGGCACAAGCAGTCAGGCTTACCTCAGAGGCAATGTGTATAGCAGTTGTACCAACCCACACAGTAACACAGGGAAAACTCTACAAATGGACACCACACAAATTTAGAAAAATGACCAACCTTTATCTGGATAAAACAAGACCAAAACGCCAAAGATCCAACATACACAAATCAAGATGTCACTTTTAAAAGGTTCAAAATAGTTCAGTCCATAGGAAAGTATGAATGTGCCACTTTTGTCACAAAGTACCTGGAAAAATCAAAGATGAAATCAAGCACAGAGGAGATGAGGCGCCGGAAAACAAAGTGATGCATCGATTTCTTACTCCCAGGGGAGGTGATGCGCCGATTTCTTATTGCCAGGAGGTGATTCATCGATTCCTTGCTGCTGTGCAGAAGAGGTGGTGTGTTTATTCTTTACTGTCGGGAGGTGATGCGCTGATTCCTTACTGTCAGGGGAGGTGATGCGTTAATCTCCGGACACGCGGCCTGGAGTCTGTTCCTTACTGCTGGGCTATGTTGATGAAAAACTTGCCGCACAGGTGTAATGTGTCGAACAATCGCTGGGTCGATGTGGTGGCGGCAAAACTGGCGCTGCATCGATTTTCCAGCCACGTAGCAAATGATGCGTTGATTTCTTCAGTCGCACAGCAGGGCATGCATCAGAGTCAGAGTGGGTGCCTTGGACATCAGAGACATGGTGCTCAGGATGCGGGCAGCGGCAACCTTTCTGCTGCACTGCAGGCGCTGCGTTGATTCTTCGGCCACACTACAGTGATGCATTGGTTTTTTAACTGCACGGTGGTGCTGCGTCAGGAAATAATGGTGCTGAAGGTCGATGCGTGGATTTTCTTCTCCCTTTGTAGAGAAGCCACCTCCAAGGACCCAGGACTGGAATTGGCACCACTTGGCAGGCCAGAACTCCCAGCAGAGGAGTTCAGGGGCTGCAGGTGAAGTCTTTGATGGCCTTGAGACTTCTTAACAGGAGGCAAGTACACACAAGCCCTTGGAGAACCTTGGAAGCAGGATACAGAGAGCAAAGTCCAGTCCTTTCACTGTCCAAGACAGAAGCCGCAAGCAGCAGGCCAGCACAACACAGCAACAAGCAGAGTGGCAATTCCCCTCGTACAGCTTCTCCAGCTCTTCTTTCTGGCAGAATCTCCTCTTAGTCCAGAAGTGTTTCTGAAGTTATAGTATCACATCTACTTATACCAGTTTCTGCCTTTGAAGTAGGAACATTTCAAAGGAAAGTCTTTGTAGTGCAGAAGACCCTGCCTTTCCCTGACCTGGCTCCAGACACACTACAGGGGGGGTTGAGACAGCTTTATCTGAGGACAGGCAGAGCCCAATTCTGGTGTCAGTGACAACTCCTCCTTCCACTCTAGCTAAGAAAGGCCCATCAACCTGGTGATGGGCCATAAGGATATGCAGGGCACACCTCAGCTCTCTTTGTGTGACTAGAGTCTAGAGTGAATGCACAAACAGCCCAACTATCACCCTCCCTCAGACGTGGATTCCACAGGCAGGCCGAGCGCAGGCCGGTAAAGCAAGAAAATACCCACATTCTAAAAGTGGCAGTCCTTGCAATAGTAAAAAACAAATTTAGCTGTATTTCACTCTCAGGACATGTAAATCACACCAGTACATGTCCCACCTTTTAAACGCAGTGCACCCTGCCCATGGGTCTACTCTGGGCCTACCTTAGGGGTGCCTTACATGTAGTAAAAGGGCAGGTCTGGACCTGGCAAGTGGGGTAACTTGCCACGTCGACATGGCAGATTAAAACTGCAGACACAGACCCTGCAGTGGCAGGACTGAGACATGGTTGCAGGGCTACTCATGTGGGTGGCACAATTTGTGCTGCAAGTCCACAAGTCACATTTGAATTACACGCTCAGGGCACACACACTGTACTTTTCTAGGAACTTACCTGTAAATCAAACATGCCAATCATGGATAACCAATCACAATCATAATTTACACAGGGAGCACTTGCACTTTAGCACTGGTCAGCAGTGGTAAAATGCCCAGAGTACTAAAACCAGCAAAAACTAAATGCAGCACACAGTCAAAAACAGGGGGGAAAACATACCAACCATGCCAGGTCTAACAGTGACCTAATATAACATTTCTTAGATCTGAAAAATCTCAAGTACAAACTAACGTTGTTGACTAAAACTAAGTGACTTACTTGAATAGAATTTTCCTGATACGGAGATTGCAGTATTTGTCATTTATAATGGAATAGGTGCAAACAGTGTATGGGGAGCAATAGCAGAGTTTTCTTTATAAGGTCCTACAGAGCACTTTTGTTATCTACGTGATAAGTTTCCCTTGTAGTATGCAATACATAGGAGGCACGATTAAACTACTAAAACAGCATATTATTTATAATGGAATGTATTTGAGCCAATTGGAATGGTGAAGAAAAATATCCTTGAGCAGCACACTTTAAGGACAGCACAGTTCAGATTATAAACTGCTGACATGTGCAGGTGTACACTTACAGAAGAGACATCTCTGATTGTAACACAGTGCTCACACCTCTGTCTTCTATCATGCGTAGGACTTCACCAGTTGTCATAAAAATGGTAACAACTTTCCAAATCAGTATGGTGAAATTGTGCTTGTACGTGACTTGCAATTGTGATTTGTGCTGCTATACCTGTTGGGTTTCTCATTCTGGAGTAGGGATCTGAGGGGAACTAAGAGTGAGGACAAACACCAGGCAATTTAATTTCAATCATCTAGTGAGTACAATGAAAAAGTGAACACCAACATCCACGCAGGGACACAAGTCAGTTGTACGGAGATACGAACAGCAGACCTAACGCATCCTTTACCAGGAGTCTCTCCTACATCTAAGGCGTGTTACTGATTCATCCTTCTTGCTTCAGAGCAGTATCTCAGATGTGTCTTTTACATCCACTGAGGGAAGCAAACAATAACTAGTGAGGCAAAACAGGTTACTGCCAACCAGTGCAAGGACTTCTTCCTCCTGAGTACCTTAATGGTCCACTGACGATGGCCGGGCGTTCCTAGAATCTCTGGCTGAGACACATGTGGCTATGACATAGCTGAGGGTCAGATCTGAAGTGGGGCTCAAGCCCTGGCCAAATGAGATGGATCCTACCCCGCATCATAGTTCACTCACTGAAGTTGGAAGCTCTATCAAATGGTGAGCCCAGAGTGTTGCCCACATACTGTTACTAGGCATTGCAGCTGTTGCCTTCCGTGTCCTTGTGCCTGGTGTACAGTGGCAAATTTGCTAGGCCATCATCTCTTGGATATCAGGGGTGCCTGTCTATCCTGCCAGAGTGGGCCGTACTTGATCAGGCCCATTATATAGATCTTCCTTCCGCCGCCTCCCTGCCATGTTGTGGCAGGACTGAAGTTCAAATTGCTACCCTGTGAGAAGCATGGCCGCAGTGTCTCCTTCACAAAAGAAAACTAACTGGATTCTTTTAGGAGACTCTACCATCTTTAAGGTCACAGTGTAATCACAACATTTATTTTGCATGAAATTATAAGTGGGCATGATATGTTTTGGCCCGGTATCTCCTGTAAGTTTTACAAGAGAGGGCATACCTTGTATATAAAAGTTATTCAATGTACTGCAGGAGACTGTCTCAAGCCGAAATTATCTCACCAGACTCTGTATGCTTCAACTAGTCTCCTGTGGGCAAACATTATGTGAAATGTTCTGTTATGCAAATTGCAAAATGGGAATGGTGCAAGATTATGCCCACCTTATGAAAATTATGCATGAACCTCCTCTTGATTACGTAATATACTTTCCTTCTGGAGGACATCCAGCTACACATTAACATCAACTCATCAACTGGCACTGTCATTCATCCAGCCATAATCAGTGACCTTGTCCTTTCTGGCAAGCAGAATGCAATGTGCACACCAAATTCCTGAGCACATTAGCTGTGGCTGTACCAAAAAGGACATGAGGGTGCACTACATTCGCTTGCCAATACACTATGAATGAGAACTAGGGCCAGATTTACTGAGTTCTTGAGTTGCCCTTGCATTATGTAAGGCAGTGCAAGGCTATGCAAGGGCTTAAGTGAGATTTACTAAGCCACGACTTAGTAAATCCAGAGTAATGCAAGATAGCACAAATCACTGCCTTGCTTTATTCGGCATTGGGAAGGTGTTCCATTTGGTGGAGCATAGGTATTCCAATGTACCCACCCATGGATTTTGGAACAATACCAGATCTACTAAGGGTAGTAAACCTTGAACTACGTCAAAATGGTATGCCTTCCCAACGGCTGCGTAAAAAGGAAAATGCCTCTAAGGGTTGTTTTTGTGCAAGAAGGTGCCTTCCTGCACAAAAACAATCTTGCCTGTACCACAGGCACTCTTGAACCATGGCGCAAGGGTACCTACGTTGGCGCTAGGCAGCAAACACTGAGAGAGCAGGAAGGCATCATATCTTAATAGATATGGTGGATTCCTGCTGTCTCACTATCACGCAACACAGGACAGAAAGTTGTCTTGCTGCATTGTGCTGCGTGGCATTTTGATAAATCTGGCCCTTAGTTTTTACGCACAGTGTTTCTTACCAGAGAAGAGAGGTCTCTACCCCAGCCTATGCTGAAATGTTGATCTTTTCCTAGTCAGTCACGTGTAAAGCTTGTCGCTCTCATATGTCGGTAGGGATGGGGGAAACCCAACACTTTTCACACTTGTCCGGCATACTCACGCGCACCTGCCTGCCTCATTCCTGCCTTGGGAAACCTTGCTTATTCTCATTAAGTTTACATATCAGTAATGCATTAAACCTACAGGTTGAAAGCCTTGCTGCGATTATTATTGTATTACTGAATAAACATAACTTTGTTGTGGCTGGCCTTGCTACCAAAATTCAGGACGAATCTTGGCTGGACTTTGTCCTTTCGTATGATATTGTGATTTTACACGAGACCAGGGCCACAAGGGAGCTTTTTAGGTCAGGCCTAGCGGCAGCGAGCATGTGCTGCTCGCTCTGCGAAGCATGCAGTAATAGAGTATGGTGTGGGTGTGTAAGCCTCGCCCACTCTACTCCCATATTTTTCATTGGCTGGTGTCATTGTCCTTGATAAATGCTGGCTTCCAATTCATTGTGAGGCTTGTTAGTCCCGCCTTGTTACCGCCCTGTCTCCATTTGGTACCGCCCATGAGGACTGGACCTTTTACTAAGTTCATTACACTGCATGCTTTATCTACTGGGGAGCACTATTTGTTTTATTGGCAAACCCACAAGCTCAAGTATCTGCTTTCAGAGGCGCTCGAAGCTGCTTCCGCTGCAGGACTCGGATGTGTTGAGGGTCACACACACTTCAGCTGCCTTTTGTCTCCGGCCAGCATGAGTCCGTGGGGGCAGGGCGGGGACAACGTGTTATCTAACTGGCTTGGTCTTAAGAAACAATTACCATTTTGAAACACCTAGTAAAGAGATTTACTTCCATGTATTGTGCGACCAAGGGGCGGGGCGTGGACGTTACATGGTGGGAATGCTCTGGGACTGGACGTTTGTCTCTGCCAAGCTTGCGTATTTGTGGGTGTTCTCTGAATCTGTTGTGACACGGTCCAAGATGTAAGAGAAACTGCTCTTCCAGTGCACAGGTGAGGGGTGAATCTGTCCACTTCAGGTCAGAGTAAGAAACAGAAGTCCCCATGTGTGAATTGTGGTGCATGTGTTCTCTGATAAAATAAGAGGAGGCATAGATCCGTATTGTTTGTAGTGGGGGAACCTATTTCCTGGTCCCACCCACGCCTTCTCATGTGCTGAAAGATATTTAAAATGTAGCAGATAAGAGCGCTGCGCTGACACTCATAGTAACCATTTATATAGCGTCCACATTGAATTGTCTTCTTGACACCTTAATAATGGTGGTGCTATAGCAAGGCCCGATCTCTGGTTTTATATCCTTCTGAAAAGAGGAAGGGCATACCCTGACCTTCCAGGATCCAACGCCATCAAAGTGCATTCATTTCTGCAGCGGTTCACCTGAAGGTGCCAACAATCGAGTTTTAGTCTTGCTTCCTGTGGGGTCTTAAATTACAGCGTGTGCCCATATTTTATGTTGGTGGAACTGGTGCTTGAGTCTAAAGAGCAAAACACGTGAATTTGTTTTATAGTCCTTAATGTTCCGTCTAGCCTGTGTCTAAACACTTTCAGTTTTGGCAGGTAAGCGAACCTTAGGCCTAGATCGATGATGTGATTTATCGAGGACCACTGTTCAAGTGCAGACACCCGGATTCGTCCGTGGGCTTATGGTTCTGCTGATAACTATTAACCCATTTTGGATGCTATCTTTATATATATATATGCAAAAGAAATATATATGGTATGTTAGAGTCTATAGGTGCGTATCATAACGCCCTGCTGATGCTGGAGTATAAAGTAAGGACGCCTGCATTGATTCATTAGATATGTATGCTTATTTTAATGGGGAACTAACACTGCTAAAATTACAGCTCCATCTCTTCTTTTGCCCTTTAATCTTGTTAAAACAAATTGAAAAAAAAGTCCTTTTTGTATAGTATATAATAAACATTAGTTGGTCGATCTGCGCTACAATTGGGGCATAATCCTTACATAATTGTTGCATTATTGGGAGATATATAATGTGGCTGCTCTTACATTTTTTATTTAATTTCTTCTTCGTTTTATGTTTTGCTTCCTTAAAATTCTTATGGGTGAAAAATAACCCCGTCACTCAGTTTATTAGATCGAGCCTAGCGGCAGCGCGCATGCGCTGCTCGCTCTGCAAAGCATGCTGTAGTAGGGTATGCGGTACGCTGTGAAATTTATGTTTTTAAAACAAAAACAAAAATAAAAGGCAATGTCATTAACAATATCAATAGCTCAAACTTGCATAAATGTGAGACCTATTGCATTGCAAATGCTTGTTTGTATTTGCCACTCAGTCCCTGCTGTTTAATCGGGTATGGGTAGGGCTCGATCTGGGCTGGCTGTTTGGTTCAATGCCTCTCTTGACTGTACCATCGTCCCGATTCCCTCACACAATTGGTTAATAGGAGCACTTTTGGTAAAGTGGTCAAAATCCTTTAAATTTGTGTTAATCAATTTCCATAATGATAATTTTTCCTCAAGGCCCAACACTAATTTTGTCCCTCTTTTTGATTTTATTTGTGATTTGGAATCCAGACACTCTTTATGTGATGACAGTTTCCAGACCGTCCTAGCTGGTGATTTTAATGCCAAACTGGGCTTTGGGGAGGGGTGCAGCCCTGGCTGAACTTTTTCCCTTTATTATGAACTCAATGGATGCCTTATCCTGCCATTGTGACAACAGAGGTCAGTTCCTACTTCCTTATCCGCCCAGGTTCGATTTGTGTAATGTTTTTGATTAGGTCACCCCACATTTTTTAACACTTCCCACTTTTGTCGGTGGAACATGCTACTCTGTCATCGATTATATCTTTGTTAATAGGAGTCTTCTAGGCTGTGTGGGAGATGGTAATGTTATCTCTACCCCCACAGAGACCACAATCCTCTGCCCGAAGCCTGGGTTGCGAGACATTGCTGCGGGAGGGTCTAAATTCTTGCCAAGCCATGATGTTCGTAGGCTGGTCTGGAAATTGGTCAACATGCATGGTGTTAAGACCAGGCTTTGCGTGGAACATCTAGGTCAGTTGTTTGACTGAATCTAGCCTATCTTGACCTTCTAGGGTCCATCATTAAGTTTATCCTCATGAAGCCAACCCACTTTCTAATCTTTAAGCTCATTCCCGGTTTCACATGAACTGCAGGGAGGCCAACAGATGCTTAATGCGGGCACTGAAAGAAACTCCACAGGCCCCGGCTGAGATTGTGGCATGAAGGAAGGCTTACAAGTTAGCCATCTGCAGAAGGAAAGCAGAACTTAAGGAGGAGATCTGGTGCACCTTAGTCACAGCCTACAGAATAGGCAACTCCGGTGTATTCTGGCAAATGGTCAATCATAATCAACTGACCAAAATCGTCACCAATTGCATATGTGATAATATAAGTGCTGATTCTCGGGTGGGCATTTTAAGCAAAGTCTATCATACAAACGATTGTACTGATTCTGCGATGCCCTTGCCCTCCTTTCCGCTTGGCATAGAGTTCATGGATGAAGAAGTTGATGAAGTGATCCATAACAGCCCGATGTATAAAGTCTTGGGGCCTGACGGCATCCCCACGGCCCTCTGCAAAATAGATATGGACGTGTGGGCCCCAGTTTTAACCAACAATGCCAATATAATATATAAGCTACGGCTGTCCAGGTCGGTGTGCTCTGCCATTATTGTTCCTATTTTTAAAAAAGAGGATAGGGCCTCTCCTGTCACGTTATTCATTAGACCCGGATAGAAACGCCACTTTACATGCTCTTGTTCTTAAGTTGCTTTCTCTCTTTAAGAAATGGTGACATTTGGCACACATTAATTGGCGTGCTAATACAGGATATTCTTCAAACTCAGCTTTTCCTTCCACCTTCACTTCGTAGACACACTATCTAATACCTTGAACATTCTGTACAAGGGCTAAGTTCATCACACAAACTGTTGTTATTTGTTTTGGCCGTTTGGCATCAGAGCTATCACAATAGAATAAACAATAGCAGCCTGACTGGGGTTTCTACATGTTAATATGGAGGATGTTATTATATACACAACATTGGTCCTTTGTTCACACAGAGGAGCATTTTGCTGGCACTGAGCGGCCGACCCATGCCAGAATTCCATCCCAGCTGATTCCTGTTTACCTCATGCGAAGGATGCTGCCCAGCTCTACACCAAAACAGGCAGCCTGAAGACACTTACCTACAGGCAACAGGAAGTTAGATCACCCTACAGGGATTTGGCAGATTCACTCACCCTAAACATGAGAGCTTAGGATGCGCTAGGTAAGAGTATATTATATATTAGAGTACTTGTATGCAAGCATATATTCTCTAAAATAAGCAAAATGGTTGAAATGTTTATCTTTATGTTAGAAATAGGAGTCTCCAGTTGGCAGTGGCTTGCACCCTGTCCAAGTAGGGACTCTTCCTTCTAGTCAGGATATGGGAGTTACACACTTTATACACCCCTGCTCACTCCCTTGGTAGCTTGGCACGAGCAGACAGGCTTATCCCAAAGACAACGTGTTTTAATTTTTTGTACCCAAACACAAAGTAACACAGTGCAAACACCACAAATGGACACCTCACCAGTTTAGAAAAATAATGTATCTTTATCTAAACTAAACAAGACCAAAACGACGTACATCCAACATGCATATATCAAAATATCGCTTTTTAAAAGGTTTCGAGCAGTTCTGGCCATAGAAATTTATGGATGAGTGGTTCTACACAATTGCCCTTCAGATACAGCAAAATTCACATGGACAAACAGCCGCAGAGAAGGGAAACGCTGAAAAACACAGTGATACGTCGGTTCCTGAGTGCTCAGGGGAATCACTGACAGAATATCGACGATCAAAATTTCGAGCTGCCAGAATATCGCTGATAAAATATCGACTACCAGAATATCGAATTCCTATCTACAAACAGGTAAGTACAAATATATAGAATCCTAAATATCGTTGTAAATCATATAGTTTGCTAAAATATCGACTTTTTTAAATCTCTTAAAAGTAATGTAAAATTAATGAAATAATAACTATAATTAAGTAAAACATACTTAAAAATACTTAAATAACCTTATAATTAATAAATAATAAATGTAAGTTTTAAAAAATCATGCATTTTTATTTTTATTAAATATTTATTAACTTAATAATATTAAAAAATAATCGATATTTTTAATAATTAAATGTTAAAAACATAGTTTTAAATATAATTACATATATATAAATAAACCTATAATATAAATATAAAAATAAATTATATATAATAAGTTAAAACATTTAAATTAATTTAAAAATAATAATAATATTTTACACTACATTAAATATAACAATACTGAAAATATTGCATAGCGTAAAAGATAACATTTCTATTTCCACTCCAACAAGTGGTACAGTAGAGAAGTGTTGGATAGCGGGAGGGTAAAAATGACTATTCCCACTCAAGTGAGTGCAACAGTAGGGAAAGCGTTGGATAGCGGGAGGTTAAAAATTACTATTCCCACTCCAGTCAGTGCAACAGTAGGGAAAGTGTTGGATAGCGGGAGGGTAAAATTTACTATTCCCACTCCAGTGAGTGCAACAGTAGGGAAAGCGTTGGATAGCGGGAGGGTAAAATTTTATATTCCCACTCCAGTGAGTGCAACAGCAGGGAAAGCGTTGGATAGCGGGAGGGTAAAAATTACTATTCCCACTCCAGTGAGTGCAACAGTAGGGAAAGCGTTGAATAGCGGGAGGATAAAAATTACTATTCCCACTCCAGTGAGTGCAACAGTAGGGAAAGTGTTGGATAGCGGGTGGGTAAAAATTACTATTCCCACTCCAGCGAGTGCAACAGTAGGGAAAGCGTTGAATAGCGGGAGGGTAAAAATTACTATTCCCACTCCAGTGAGTGCAACAGTAGGGAAAGTGTTGGATAGCGGGTGGGTAAAAATTACTATTCCCACTCCAGCGAGTGCAACAGTAGGAACTTGAAACTTTAGTTTAATTCAAACGTATTCAATGTATTTTGATCCATTATTTAATACAGAGGCATTTGAAGCTCAGAATCACAATGCCTCTGTATTAAATAATGGATCAAAATACATTGAATAAGTTTGAATAAAGAAGGATTATCTGGATTAAAATTGGTTTCAAGTGCTGTATCCTTGTGGAGACGGGAATGAATGCAGTGCAACGTGAAGCTGGTACATGATGACGCACTAGATAATTGTGACATATTGATGTGTACCTGGACATAGCACACTTCTGGCTTGCACGCAAACAATGGCAACATTGAAGATTGGTCTACACTGTTTAAGTTAAGCAAAACAGCGGAGTGCATTCCACCATTTTCTTGTAGCACTTTCTAAAAGTGGCATTTTCAAACACACAATTTAAAAACCACCTTTACTAAAAGGTGGGTTTTTAAATTCTGAGTTCAGATAGCTTAAACTCCAAATCTCTAGCTGTTACCAATTGAAAGTTACACGTGTAAAATGCTACAGTGCAGCTCCAATGATAGCCTATTGAAGAGCTAATCCTTGTAATAGTGAAAAACGAAATTGACAGTATTTCGGGACATGTAAAATGCACCAGTACATGTCTTCCATTTCACATTCACTGCACTGTGCCCATGGGGCTACATTGGGCCTAACGTAGGGGTGACAAACATGTAGTAAAAGTGAAGGGTTACCTGGCAAGTGGGTGCACTTGCCAGGTCGACATGGCAGTTAAAACTGCGCGTAAACACTGCAGTGGCAGGTCTGAGTCACATTAGAAAAAAGGCTACTTGTGTGGGTGGCACAACCAGTGCTACAGGCCCACTAGTAGCATTTGAGTTACAGGCCCTAGCACCCACAGTGCACTTTACTAGGGATTTACCAGTAAATCAAATATGCCAATTGTGTATAACCAATCATTATTACAATTTACACAGGGAGCACTTGCACTTTGACTCTGATCAGCAGCGCAAAAGTACCCAAAGCATCTAAGACAGCAAAAACGAAGTCCAGCACACAGTCAAAAATGCAGGCGGTAGAGGCAAACAAAGCCAGAGGAAACCACGCCAAGGATGCCAAGTCTAAAACTTTTTCACCATTCTTGCAATGCTAATCACATTATTATGTTTCCTTCCATTGATTATTGCAACCCACGTATTATTGTCAAGAATCACAATGCTTCAATAAATATTGAAATGCTTTCACAGTGAGTTACTTGTGTATCTCTTTGGGGCTGCATAAGTAACTGAGCGAAAGGGTTCTAGATCTGTTACTACAATTTTCTTGGGGAGTCAGGGTTGTCATGTTCTGAGGTTACACATCAATTTGTTACCTTGCCAGGTTACGGGTACAGAGGGAGCACTGTGAGCTAGCAGTACTTAGGCCAACATATCCGGATAGTGTGGATGGAGACAGTCTCGCACAGTTCTGATGTTTATGTTGCCCCACAAACGCACTGCTTTATTTGGGAAAGTATAAGATGTTCGGACCTTCCAACTGTTTTGCCTTCTTGATTTCACCGTTAAGGTCCTTGGCAGGGTTATCTTGTACAGAAGCATGTCCTGGGCTACGGATAATGATATCATTAGTGACATCCAGTATAGTTTCAGACATGGGTTTGGGATCCAGAAGCAATGTGTCAATGTCTATCTCCTCATTAATAAATATGCTGTGGCTAAAGACGGCCCGCTGTACCTTGATTTCATGGACCTGGCATACAGGTTTGATTGCGTTGTCAGGTCCAAACTTTGGAAGGTTCTTCTTTCCTTGGGGCTAGACCCCGGCCTGGTGGACGTCCTACATGCCCTTTGTTATGACCTGCGCGCATGTGTTAGATTTGGGCAAGAAGGCGAATGCACTGATAGTTTTGGGCCGGCATGAGGGATTAGGCATGGATGTGTCCTTGCCCCAATCTTGTTCCTGTTATACATTAATGGCCTGGAAGCAGTGCTGCCTTCCAGGGGCAGAAACCCATCGACCATAAAGGAGGGGAGAGGATGTAGTCTTACGGCTAGAGCGGTCGACCTTGAAGCTGGGGAACCGGGTTCAAGTCTCGGCAACGACACTCAACATCCTGTGATTCTGGGCAAATCACTTAATCTCCCTGTGCCTAACAAAAATGAATGTGTCCATCTGTAACGAAACTGGTGCTCATGTAAAGTGCTCTGATACCCGATGTCTCGGGTCAAGTTCACGCTATATAAAACAAAAAAAGGATAGGTGCGTCCCTGTTCTCCTGTGTGCAGACGATGCCATTTTAATGTCTCGAACATCGAACGGCCTCCAGGCTTTATTGAACGTCTTTTTTGATTTGATGTGCAGTTTGGGGCTGTGCACGAACTTCGCCAAAATGTTTGTGATGACTGCAGGGCGGGAAAACGTTAAGTTGCACTGTTTTGCACTTCAGGGTAACCGCTTGGCCCGAACTCAAGAATTCCCTTATTTGGGAGTTATCTTTGACTCATGTGGGTCTTGTTCCCAGAAGTTCAGTAACTCTGCGGGGTTCTTCTTTAGCTTGGTATCTGAGATAGGAAATAAGTCTGTGGTGGTTCTGGTTGATATTTATTATAAGAAATGTGTCCCAATCCTCACTTATGGCACTGGTTTGTGAAGGTACAAAGCACTAAAGGGCAAACAGGGCAAGGAATATATGATTTGCAGGTTCATACTCTGCGTACCGCCAGGGTCACCTTGCTATGCCATCCATGAGCATCTGGGCCTGCCGTTTGTTGCAGATACTATTCAGCTGGACCTCCTGATACTATGGTGTTCCATCTGGTGCAATCAGGAGGCCTCGCTGGGTAGGGACATTATCCTAGACTGTCTAGGTTGCAACATGGGTCTTCCAATTCCGTGGCTCAGGTATGTCAAATACATGTGTAATAAGGTGGGAGACAGGACCTCTTTGTCTCACCTGGCCACATTAGTTGCAGGACAAAAATTTGCCAAAATCGCTTTTAAGGATCTCCTGAATAAGGACCTGGTGGAGTGCGAACTACGGAAACCTGCCAGCAGACACTACCTGTTTGTACAAACCACACTATACATAGAACCTTACCTGGCTACGGTGCCGAGCGGAAGGGAATGGGTTCTCCTTACCAGGTCTAGACTGGGACTGATTAGGTGTCAGCTTTCATTCCTAGTGGGTCAGTTTAATCCAAAGGAAATCCTGGTCTGCCCTTGTGATGAGCACTCCATGCAAACTTTAGCTCATTCCTCCTTTTTATGCAGGTTTAAAAATAGCTACGCCCGGATGATCCTTTTCCCACTGTTGAGGGGCAGTCCTCACTACTGTCATATCCCGGCCCTCTTGCATTTACAATCCCTCATGAACCCCAAGGTCTGTTTTGGCGTGGTCACCTTTCTTAAATACGCTTTACAGTTTAGGCAATACCTATTGGTTAAATAGACTGTATTATGTTTTATTGTATGTGTTCTTGTCTTTTGGCCTGCTTTTAGCCTTTTATTGACACTGTGTTTTCAACTTTCTTCTGCATTTTAGATTTATGGCTGTTCTTTTTTATGAGTGTTGTTGAATTACTAGGCCACACTGTATATGTATTGTGCCGTATGTTGCTTTTTTATTGATGTATTTCTTCTGTATTTGAGGGTGTTACCATGCTTTTATGGTTTATTCCAAGAACAGAAATAAAGCTGATGAATAGAATTGAACTCTGTTCCATCCATAACACTATAGAGCAAGTACAGAGTGTCAATATCACCTCAAGCTCTTTCAACTCATTAAATATATGTGACAGTTCCTTCCACTGACAGCAAGGTGAGACTGGGAGGTCAGGCATATTCCATTGCTTATCCTACGTGCCAGTCTCCATCAAGAATATTTCCTTTCCTGAAAATTGGTCGTTGAAACACCTTGCGTAGAAAGGATGCACATAGCCAATGGCAAGAGGCAGCCAACAAGTCGAAATGCTGTGGCAGGCCCCACTGCTGAGTCCACAGCATGTTTAAAAGAAGCCACACTGCTGATGGACGGAGTGGATGCTCTGGCAGTTGTCAGAATCTTGCTAATTTGTTGTCAGTGCTCGATAGGAACCTGTGAGTGCTTTCTGGGAGTGGAGTGCATAGAGAATGGATATCTAGGCACTTCCTTCCAACCTCAGTAAAGGGAACACTGGGGAGATGGATCCGAGGAACGCCTATTGATTAGATCCCAAGCGGCAATTCAGGTTATTGGGGCTTCTAACTGAAAGGCCAGAGATGAATGTATGAGGGTTTATGCCTTCTACTATGTAGGAGACGGTGTATCTAGAACACCACTGAACCTACAAACATGGTACCGCATCACACCACTCCTTCAAGGCCTTCAAAGGCTTGTGTGCCTGTCCCTAGTGGTGCCCTGCAATGCACTTTGAGAAAACTCTGTTGTTCGCCCAATTTTCATTTAATTCAAACTTCAAAACTGTACGGGAAGGAGGAGTCTGAGACAAATTTGGGACCTCTACGTCTCGCTTCCAGGTACTGAAAGACTTGGTTGGCGGTGCAATCCTTTCAGCGCAGACGGTCCAGCCACACATAAACCCCGGCTTGCAACAAATCCGAAAACGGATGCTCAGCACCTCAGGGTCACAGCAGTGGGACGAATTTACTGTAGAAATCCAAATACATCTAAAAACTTCCTGATAAACTCCATAACTACAACATACCCTAGCCGTGCTACTGACTTACGATGTAAATTCCTGCATGTATATGGACACCCAATTCTGGGGCCCTTTTTCGTTTCTGGGGCGCCCAATTTTGACAAGAAAAATGAGGCACAGAAAAATCCGCCCTTTGCTCTTTCACCGAGCTTCCCTTCTCTCTTACCTGTCAAAACCGGGAGCCCTGGTGCTCCAAGAGAGTGGCAAATCCTCGCTGTGAAAAGGTCTCTAAAAGTAGGCGTTTGCAGAGCAGATAAGTGCTGCACAGCAACGCGAAAATACATTTTAAAGTAGAAAAAAATGGATTGTGGAGCCTGGAAGCCGATGGCGCCTGATGCGGCTGCGGTTTTGGGATCTGCATGTCTTCCTCTAACACGTTCTAATATTGTCAGCGCCGTGAAGTCCTGGCCGTCTCGCGGGAGGCGGGTGTTTGCGAAGAAGCGGCGCTAATTAAAAAGGAAATAGGCAGGTGCTGAAAAGGGTGCCACGCGGCCTAGCGCCAGCCGCCCACCTTTCGCGACAGCAGCATAAAGTGTCGGGGATAACAGTTGGCCGTCCCGCGGGGAGCAAGGGAGGGGTCTTTGGATCGGGAGGGGCTACCTACCATCGATGCATTTAAACATCTGGCATCAGATGAAGGAGGCTCGTTAACCTGCGAATTAATTAAACTGCGAGAAAAAAAGAACTTTCATTAACATTCGGCACAGCGGCAGCCCATATATATTTATCATCTTCTGACGTGACACTCGGGTACAGGTCTAGTAAACAAAGCAAGAGATGGGCCTCTTTGAAGTTTTGATGTCAACAGAATGTAATTTCAGCTTCAGAAGTAAAGTACCGGTCTGGTACAAAGCACCGGAGGTAAACAGGCAATATGACTATAATTAGGACCCCGATGCGTCCTCCAAGTCCTCCCCTTCGGAAATAACAAGGACGAAGATGGTTTAATCCACAATTCGTGCTTTGCAAAGGAACAGGCAGGTCTCTGGAGCAAAGTTTTTCGACAGATCACGTGGCTGTGCCTCAATTACCCTTGATTCACGCTGAATGAATTGTAGCTCTAAAGAAATTATTACAAACACTGACAAAGCCAAGCGGTCTGTCCTTGGTGAGCTGATTGACTGCTCGTATGCTGTGGTGGGTAGAAGGAGTGAAATGAGAATGACAGTGGAAGAAGGTGGCTGAGCAGAGCCTCTGTATGCATGGACATATGTATTTTTATAGTGAATCCTTTTGGAAAACAAAAGCTGGGGAGACAGTTTAGGCCGTCTCTAGGCCACACCGAGAAAGCGGTTCCTGGAACCAGTTGAAGAGATTTGGAAATTTCTGACGCACCTGCATTGAGGCAATATTATTGATTGAAGGAGAAAGTGGAAAGATAATTGTAAAAAATGTTCACAAGAAGAAAACAAAAAAAAGAGAGCCTCTATTTTAAAAGCAGCACTGGCAAAGCCAGTAGGCCTGGCTTTCATCGTGTAAAGCTTGTAGACAAAGGCATGCACAAATGCTGTAGTGGTGATAATGGTGGTAGTCGTAGTGCTGGAATGGTGGCAACAGTGAAAGCGGTAACTGTGGTGATGGTGGTAATGGGGCGGTTGACAACAATGGCGGTCATAGATAAGGGTGGTTGTAACAATGTTGGTAATGGCCCACACCAGAGTAAAAAAGCTTACTGCAGTAAATATATGAGAAAGAGGCATCACTTTTTGTATCTAATGCATGGTGATTGACTGTAGTTTTTAGATGTAAAATAGTCTCTCATGCATCACAATGCATGCATTCCATAATAGGCAAAATGACAAATCAAACAGCACATGGCATGATCTGAGACAGTAATTGTTGGGACGTAAATGCCCTCTGCATGGTTAAAGCACCCGTGGTCTGTGCTGGTAACAGCGATGGGGCTGTGGGGCCGGCTAAGGGGGAGGGAACATTAAATAAATAATTAATTTTCCCTTGGCATCGTCCTTCGGAATCCCCCCTAACCCGGCTCCACCGCCCCATCGCTGTTACCTGCACGGACCGCAGCTGGATTAAAGACTTGTATCTCTGCCCTGAGTGCCCAACTTTATTGTTGTCTGGATCCCTAATGCTGATTTTTTTTTGCTGTACGAAACCACAGATCATGCATGTGTGCCATGACATAGGCCTGCCTCATGGATTGCAGTCTTGGAGAGGGAGGGGCGCCCAAAGTGATACCCTCATATTCGTGGACGGCTACCGCCTTCACCAAGCTTTAAACACCACAAGCACGTTGGTGACAGCACACTTGGTAGTGATCAGTAGCAGTAAACAAGACCTTTTAAACCTGTGTCACTAGGAGTGAGGCCTACATGATCACTCAACTTTTTCATCATCATTTGATCTTTATTTCGACATTTTTTCAGCCATAAAAGAGTACAGTTAAAACGGTTAAAACATGTATAAGACCACAGGAGATAAAATAAACATTACATAAAATCAGATTATCAAGCAGGGTATGCAGTTATAGTATGCAATCACCCCCGGGTGCCGCTTATGATGAGAGAACATCTCTTGGACCACATAGCTAACAGGAACTTTGAGAGTGCGAAAACTATGTGCGGTGAACTGTCAGTTTTAAAGACTCTCATTGCAACAAAACATTTATCAAAGCCCATGTTCTTGCACAAGGGTACCAACCAGTACTTTCTGGCTTTTCTGTAAGCAGGGCAAAAAAAGAGGATGTGCAGTTCATCCTCCTTATTCGCACCGCATCCAGGGCAAGAGTTGCTTGTTGGTGTAGACCACTTGCTTGTGAATGCCCTTAATGGTAGTGTTGCGAATCTCCATTGGATGTATAACTTCCTAGCTCCAACTGGGTAAATGAAATTCTAAAACTCCTCAAAGGCATATGAGTGTTTAAATGTTAAGAAGGTTGTTGTCAGAGGGCCAGCTTTGGAGTCATGCAACCATATGTTTTGTTTGTAGTCCATAAAGGACTTCGCAAGCGATTTGCACGAAACCCCCCTGCATGCCTGTTCTGGCTCATACCAGAGGTCCGATAGTCCCATTTTCCCCAATTCCTTTTTCACAAATGCAAGCCAGGGTATTTTCGCTGCACTACCATGGTTCAACACTTCCTTTAATTCAAGCCTATAATTGGACAGTTCTGGAGTTATCCATAGCCTGTGCCAAAACCTAAGCGGTTTCAGAACTAGCTCATCCTGAATAAAACTCAGTCCTAAGTCCAGTCTCAGCGGAAGGAGGGGTGTGCTTTGGGGGAGTACAAGTAGCTGCCTCATAAACTTGTTCTCCATGTTAAGAATTTCGGGCCTACAGGTGTACCCCCAGAGTTCCCCACCATAGAGAGCCGATGCCCTCGCATTCACTTTGTAAATCTCCAGTGCGGGGCTCACTGGCTTGATTGTAGATGTATTAGACATTTTGAGGATGCCGCCCACTAATTGGGAGAGTTTAAGTTGTGATTTCGCGGTTGGGGGCCCCAGGAAAGGTTTTCATTGCTCGTTACCCCTAGATATTGGAAAGTCTGTACCCTCTCCAGTCTAACCGAACCCAGGATCGGTGTTGGGCGGGTCGATGCTGGGGGGCTGAAAATCATAAATTTAGTTTTATCAGCATTGATTTCCAGTCCGCGGCATCGGCAAAAGTCTGTGAAGCCATCCAACACTCGTTGGATCCCCATAGGGGACTTGGAAAGCAGGAGGGTGTCATCGGCAAACATTATCGCCGGCACCCTCCTGCCTGCCAATCTGGGTGCATCGTTATTGGGAACCGCGTCCAGATGCGATATAACTCCATTCACATAGAGGCAGAACTGGGTTGGTGCCAGAACGCACCCCTGCCTGACCCCCCTCCAAACTGGAAACCGGGACGACAGCACCCCCTCCTTCCCACATCTGACCTGTGTGTAGTTTTGTGCATGCAGCCTAATCAGCACTGTCAGTATTGCGTTGGGAACTCCCATTTCCAAGAGCACCGCCCACAGTTTGGCCCTGTGGAGAGGTGTGGCTCACTGGTTAGAGGCGGCAGACCCGTAAGCAGAGAATCGGCCAGGGACCAGGGTTCAATTCCCGACGCGGCAGGGTCGTGGACCAGGGTCAAAACGGACTCGATAATTCTCGCCTCGGTACCTACTCTAACCAGGAACACACGCGGCAACTCTGGGCATTAAGCTTGCCTCATCTCTACAACGGCCCCCCACAGACGCCGGGGATGCCTGGTTTCACCTTGGAGATACCCAGAAAGGGACCATCTCACAGGGATAGCCAGGACGGGTTCCCCAGCGGACTACAGCGCCGGGACGCCCCGTTGCTGGGGCAGCTGTGCGCTTTACAAGTCTACAACATTTACATTTACTAAGTCGAACGCGGACCGGAGGTCCACAAAGACCATGTAGAGGCTGCCACCCTCTAGTGTTACCGTCTTCCAGAATAACATTGTAAGACAGAAAATCTGGTCCAAGGTCGATGTGTTCCTCCTAAATCCGGCCTGATAAGGACTGAGGATATCAAACTCCTCGATCCACTCCTGTAAGCGGTCCAGGATTAGACTGGAGAAGAGTTTTTGGGGAACGTCAATGGGGCTAATGGGCCTGTAGTTGGTTGGAAGCAGAGGAGAGCCCTTCTTGAAGATTGAGACAATCTCTGCTCCCAACCAAGTACCCGGTACCTCCATACCTCGCAGGATTGCGTTGAAAAGGGCACATAGGTAAGGGGCCCAGATCGCCGGTTGATCCCTAAATAAATCACCGGGGAGTCTATCTAAACCGGGAGCCTTACCCATGGCCAACTTCCCTATGGCAATGTAGACCTCCTCCACTGTACACTCATGGTCATCTTGTGCCCCCAGTCTAGGTGTGTGTGCCAGTGGACTTTCTAGACCTGTAACTGCCGCATATAAGGTCTTGAAATGAAGCTCCCAAACCCCCGCCTCAATATTGGGTTCTATTGCAGATCTAGGCTCTCCTGACCCCGTGCTAACTATTGCCCAAAATCTGCGTGCATCTCTCAAATCCAATGAGGAGGAGAGGTTGGACCATTTCTCCATATCCCACTCTTCCCTAGCGAGGTTCATTATTTCTTTGTATTGTGATCTTAGGGTGCAAATTTTTGGTTTGTCTCTCCCATCTTTAAGGGCCACAATAAGCTCTGATTTTGCCTTCCTGCATGAGGCATTATACCATGTGGATGCAGGCACCCTGCGCCTCCTATTAGACCCAAGGGGGTTAAAAAATTCCGCTAAACAGGTTACTAGGTCCCGATGCACACACTGCATGTTATCATTAAAGTCTAATGCCAGAGGCTGGGAGATTAAAGAGCCCACCTTCATAAAATAGGGTAAAATTACGCTATATAATTTAGGCAGTGCGTCACGTGATACCACCAGTTTCTCCCACTTGACTCTGCGTCTATTATTCGTTATAGTCAGCCCTTCGACCACCTCCGGGCCAGATTCCTTTTCATTTGCTCTAGGCCGTGGGCACTCTATCCTCAGGCTTAGTGCATTATGGTCGCTGTCCACCCTAGGCATTACCTCGAAGTCAACAACCTTCGACCATAAGCATGTCTCCACCATAATATAGTCTAGTCTTGATTCGTGTCCCCTCTTATTGAAGGTACACTTTGACGGGGTATCAGATGGCGTCCGACCATTACAGGCCCTGATAGAGTTATTCAAAGTTAGGGTCATGATCTGGATGGACAGTGGGGACCAGGACTTTGGATGTGGGGAGTGGCATGGCGGGATTCCCCAGTGTTCCTCCTCACCCGTCAGGACTCCCTCATTTAGGCCACGAAGTGGCTCATAGTGACAGTTTAGGTCCCCTGCGACCAAATAATGTATATCCCTACTAAGGGAGCCGAGGAAGGATGACAACTCTTCAATTGTTTTGGACTCATTTGACACACTTGTCGGCCGTGAGTAGACATTCACGATGGCAAGTTTGTAGGGGGTTGGCCAGGACAAGAGAACGCACTGAATGTCATCAGAGTAAGTCGGGATGATCTCGCCCGAGCAGCCCAGATGTAGCCCAACCCAGATTGTAAGGCCCCCTGATGGGCGTCCCTTTCCTCCCCACCGTGCGGCGATATTAAATGCCGCAATACCCACTCTATGTTGGTCCTCCCTGGCCCAGGTTTCTTGGAATACACATATATCGCTATTGTCCACAAAAGTACCCCACTCCGGACAAGCTAATTTGTTTGGTAAGCCTTGCATATTCCATGACAATATGGACATGCATTTTGTGTTTCCCACACTAGGACATGTACTGTCGGGCAAAATATCGTCTCTCCCTAGGGGATTATCGTGACTGGTGGTGGCTGAGGATGATACTGGTAGGTGATCATCAACTACCCCGCCCAAGGGAGGCGTAACACCACTCCTAATACTACCTATTAGGGGGTTCTGAGGCCCTGGTGGCTCACAAACCTGGTCTCTCTCCACCACAACCGGGCCATCCCCGGCAGCCTCATCATGAGTCAGGACCTTATCCTACGTATCCTGCCCAGCCAAAGTCAGTCAGTCGACCTGATCCAGGACGCTGAACCTATCGTAACACGGGATCTGATTCTGGGCAGGTGGGTGGTGGCCATGCCAGTTCACCCCTCCCCACCCCACTCGACGATGTGATTCGAGCGACCAGCCTTCGTCTGGGTCTCTCAGTTGATTGCTAGGATAGAAATAGGAAAGAGATCTAACTTCAATTTTTGTACCTATGCTAACTGAGCTCCATTTACATATATGGTCTACGATATTTTGGTCCCTAAAATTGACCAGTTCACAATCACCAGTTAAAGTTTTGGGTGTGCGCCCTACCCATCCCACCCTTCGGACCATAGATATTTCAGTAGTCATGTGTGGGGGAAGGGGTCTATGCACGTTAAGCCAATGTATGGCTTTATTTTTCAGAGAAATGTAAGATTCAACATTCGGCATACTAATTTCTGGGACCCCTGTTAAAGCAATTAGGTAAGGACTCACATCTGGTGGCAATTCCACTGTGGGCTCAATTCGAGGTCTCTTACTTGTACCTGTATCTATACCTATATGTACAGTGGCCCGCCCTTCGTGTGAGGTAGTGCTGAACTGTGACCTTCCTGCACTGCAGGACACTGTATGCTGGGCAGCCCTGGGTCCCATTCCCAGTTTATAAGACGATTCTTTTGTTCCCCCCATGGATGCAATGTGATTAGCAACAGCTTGTTGTGTCACAGAGGTAGCAGGATTGTCGTGCGTCGCAGCCCCCCTTAGCTGGAATCGACAAGTTCGATTTGCCCTGAGCCAATGCATTATTAGCCACTATTACTTGTTCAAAATTTGAAAGTTGGCTTTCAATATTGGCAAGTCTCTCTTCTAATGGAAAAAGTGTGGCACTCAGAAGTGCGGTGATTTTCATGCATAAGGAGTCCTCCCATGTCGGTAGTTCTTCCCTGGATAGACCTGCGCCTGACAGAATATCATCTCCAGAGCTTCCCAAATGCAGAGGCGATTCCGGTGCAGCAACTGACATTTGTGCCTCAGCATCCTCTGGGCTTGAGCTTGGTTTTGGGCTTGGGCTTGGTGGAATTACGTTTTTGCTGTGGCCTTTGGCTGAGTTGGCTGTTTTAGCTGCCCTAACTCCCGCCTTATTTGCAGTTGGCTGTTTCTTCTTAGGAACAGCACCCGTGCAATTACCCTGATGCTGGCGGGTATTGGGTCTTAGTGGGGTTTTAATCGAAGTGGGGGCATCCAACTGCACTGATAAGTCCTGCTGGATCGAATGAATAAGGGGGGAAGTTTCAGCCGGACCCTGAGTAGGTGATTGGGTTTGGACAGTCAATAGGGCGTTGTCAATATTCACATCCCTTGCAACCTCGGGTGTGCTAGCGTTCGCAAAATGCCCCAGTGAGGATCTTTTGGCCATGGCAAGATCCTGCGACACCCTACGTTCCATTAGCACAATACCCTGATCAATCACTGAATTGGCTCTCAAAATAAAATTGTCCAAAGTTCCTGTGAGTTTGTTGTTGTGGGCTTTACTTCTAGACTCCCGTGTGGCCATATTACAAAAGTATTTTAAAATATAAAAACTGTTTTCCCCCACTACGGGTACTTACTGATAGCTACAGCTGGTTCCAGGGATGGCGAAAAAGGGGTGGCCCGATCCGGTCTCACCGGGTTACAACTTTGCCCAACGCGCAGGACAACCCCAGTAGTGTAGAATAGTGGGGGGTGGGCGGGAAGAGGACACAACGTTACTGCGCGGGCTGCTGGTCCTCGCAGTCCCACCGGTGTCTCAGTACCAGTTACTTGTCCCACAAAACCCTCCTGCCTCCTTAGCTCGCAAAGTCTCCTGCCACCTTGCCTCCGAGCGGTTCTGCACTTCCCTCCTCGGGCCCTGCTCTCTGCCCAGGGTCCCTCCACTCCAGGACTCAACGAGTGGTGAAGCTGTGCAGCCCCCCTCGGCCTCCTCCCGGGCTCGGCTGCTATCAGAGACGCCGCTGCCCTTGTGCAGCTCCACGGGGCTCGCCTCTCTCCTCCGGAAATTGACAAACAGAATGGTGCAATCACAGAGGGACCTCCACAACAAGAAACCGTCTATTTTTGCAGTTTTCACAGGGTTACCTGGGTCTTTTCTCCAGATCCCACGGTCCCCCCACCAGCTGCCTCCTCCTGCCGCCGATGTCCGCCACGCGCACCCTTGGGAGGCACTGTCTGGCGAAGGCCTATCTCCCTTGAGCCCCTCAGACCTCCGTATCGGCACCAGCCCGCAGCCAAGTACCGGTATCCAATCAGCGAGACCGCCGAGCGGCTGCGGGAGAAACCGCCACACCTCACCTCGGCCACCGCCGACACGATCAGCATCCCCCGCCGTCAGTCACAGGTGAGCACCCAGCAAGCTCCTACACAGCTCTCACGCCGTTCTCACTCAGCGTCTTCCGCGTCCTTGTGCTCCCGCTTTACTCCGATAATCTTCCCAGCGCAATTAGCCAATATCTTCACGGTCGCCAGCTAATGGAAACTCCCAGAGGACATCTTTTTAATGTTCCGCTGCTGTGTGCTTAACTCACCCTTGGCCTAAATTAGGTGGATGTGAAGCGCTGCGCAGCGCAGGAGTAGTGACTCTGCGCTGGATTTATGTGTTCCTGTGAAGGGTACAGTACAGGAATAGAGCAGTACTGTGTTGTATATGAATGGTTAGTGCATGCACTGAGTGTATGAATGCCTGCAAGGAATACATTACATGAGAGCTGTAGTGCTGTGCAGTGCATGCACAATAAAGGTATGGGCTGAGTGTATGTGTGCTTGCGAAAAGTACAATACACAAAGGGTGAAGTGTTGTGCAGCGTGCACATGGTGAGTGGGTGTGTTTGTCAAGGAAGTTTGTGCGTGTTTGCGAATAGCACACCCTGGTACGATACAGAACAGCGACTGTAGTCAACATTGCACACAGATTGATCGAGTATGCTGATTGTATGTGTGTCTGTAGTGGAACAATGCAAGGGAGTAGCAGTACTGGAGAGTATGGGTGCTGCGAAACAGACTGAGTGTCGGTGTGTCTGCAATGGTACATTACATGCAGGACCCTGGGTTCCATTTTGGAAAGCTCTGGCCTGCCGGGTGTAGACATGAGGAGTAGAGGAAACTCCTCCACCAGCACCAACCCCCACCCCGCCTCCTCCAGACAGATTTGTGTATTGCTGCATTCCTGCAAGCTGGATAGGACACACAATGGACAAAGGTCAGGACTGGGGGCGAAGGCCTGCTACTCTCCCAGCTGGGTGAGAGACAATACCCAGGGAAACCAAGATCACCTGCCCTTGAGCCTGGAGCACCAGTTCCTGCCTGCTTCCTTTTGAAGAAGCAGAACACATATAATGTATGAAGGATGGTTTAGTAAGATATCAGGAACAGACCCCTGAAACATCAGCCGCTCTCCAGTTCAACTGCTCTCCCTCTGCTCTCTACATTCTACAAAAGCATCATAGCAGGCAGGTTGCTAAGGAGCAGTAAGTGTTCCACATCATCATATAAATTATACATGAATTAATGTTACACCGTGGGAAGAACATAACACATCTCCCCTCTCAAGAATAAAAAAAAAAAATTTGACATTATGAACATATCTAATCCTCATATTTTTTAGGCATAATACGTAAGCGTCCAGAACTAGTTGTGACTGCAGGAGTAAGATACCTCACTTGGACGAGGAACAACTTTGCATGCGTCAGCATCTTTTTGAGAATTTGAAGACACAGCAACCTCGATGTCAGAACATGGTGACACTTTTCTGGTGTTCCACCAATTACCATCTGATAGCTTCACACTGTTCCCCTTTACAAGAACGACCTTCTTGGGAGAAGACCATTTTGAGCAACCTTTTCTAGCTTTGTCCCCCACAAACACTCTTACAAACATTCCCTGCGTAAACAAACGTTTGGATTTCACGATTTTCTTATTGTGTCTGTAACAGTAAGCTTTTTGGTAATTGTCCACTCTGTATCGTACTCTACTTAAATTCACATCATGTTTTCCGGCTCTGTTCATCCAAGCTGGTACAGCTACTGAACACGGTACTCTGCCCTTGAGTAAGGAAAAAAGTTTCTCTTTTGTCACCGAATGAGGAGTGGTGCGATATGACCATAACATGTCCTTGATTTGTTGCCTCCAAGACTCTCCACTCATACACGCCAGTTGGACACACTCCACCAAAACTCTGTTGAAGCGTTCTACGAGGCCATTTCCCCTTGGATGGTAAACAGGTGTTCTAGTGTGTTTGATACCCCACTTGACAAGAAATGTTTCAAATTCCTCTGAAATAAATTGAGGTCCATTATCAGTGACGATCTTAGCAGGACAACCCTCCCTTCTGAAAACATCCTCACAAAATGAAATAACACTAGTGGACTTGACTTCTCTAATAAAAGCTACCTCCGGCCACTTAGAGAAGTAATCCACCATAAGTATGGCAAATCTCTCACACACGTTCAAGGCATCAAAAGGTCCACAAATATCGATGGCCAGTGTATCCCAAGGACCCTTAGGCATAGGTGATGACAAAATGGTGGTCTCCTGAGAAGAATGGGGTTTGTCACTACATGCACATGCTATGCAATCACAAACATAACGCTCAATTTGTATGTCCATACCTGGCCACCAAAAATCCTCTCTAATCCTTCTTTTCATAGCAGACATTCCACCATGTCCCTCGTGCATGATTTTCAACAATCTTTCTCTCAGCATCTCAGGTACAACCAACCTACACCCTCTTCTAATTAAACCATCTATAACGTTCAATTCAGACCAAATTAACTTAAATGATTACAATTCTTTGTGTAATCTCCATCCTTGTTCGTAACTTAAAACATTTTTGATCTTGCTCAACACGTCATCCTCTACAAGGGCTTTTCTCTAATCCTCCTCACTGATGGCACTACACATGTCTTTTACTTCTGCTACCATCCATTCATCATCTTCATCATTCTGTATCCTATCTAAAGGTAATCTTGATATGCAATCAGCATTCACATTCCGAGCACCAGGAATATACTTTATCTCAAAGATATACTCGTGAAGACGATATAACCACTTGGCGATTCTGAGAGTGGCTTTACCCGCACCTCTCGTGGAGAAAAGATCCACCAAGGGTTTGTGGTCAGTGTGTAGTTGGAATTTAGTTCCCCACACAAATGTTCGAAAATATTGCACACCCCACCAGCAAGCCAGAGCTTCTTTTTCACTGGTGGATTATGTGTGTTCTGCACCCATTAATGTGCGAGAAGCAAAAGCCACTACTCTTTCGTTTCCTCTGTGCACTTGAATATGTACAGCACCAAGACCATAATTACTTGCATCTGTGGAGATAATGGTCTGATCTTCAGGATCAAATGGTTTTAAGGTAACAGCGCTGGCAATGTCTTTTTAAAAAGCTTCAAAATTTAGTTGACACATTTCTGACCACTCAAATTTGGCACCCTTTTTCATCAATTTCCTCAACTCATGGACTTTATCTGAAAAATGTCATACAAATTTGGAATAATATTCTGCAAGGCCAAGAAACAACCTGAGTTGGTCCTTGTCACTCGGAGCAGGTGCTTTTTCTATGGCTTCAACTCAACTACGTTTGGGTTTTACACCATTGCACGTTAAAGTGTGGCCTAAATACTCAACTTCGCTCACGCCAAATTTACATTTATCTAAGGCTATTGTGAGTCCAGCATCTGACAGTTTCCTCAGTACCTCTTCCAATATTTTATCGTGATTGGTTTTATCACACCCCCCACACTAAAACGTCATCTTGGAACACTAAATCATTTTTCAAACATGCTAAAACAGATTGCATCACTCTTTGAAATACGGCCGAAGCCGACGCCAAACCAAAGGGCATGCGTACAAATTGAAAAGCACCCTCTGGAGTGATGAAGGATGTGATGTGTCTCGAATCTTCGTGCAATAATACCTGGTGATAAGCGTTGGACAAGTCCCATGTGGTGAAGTGTGTACCCCCTTTAACAGTTGCTAACATTTCGCTAATGCGGGGAAAAGGATGTCAGTCTATCTAAATGTTGTCCTTGACATCTCTCAAATCAATACACATACTAATATTTCCATTGAGTTTTCTGGCCAAAACTATTGGACTCAACCATTTGGATGCCTCAATGGGCTCAATTACTCCCTCAATACATAGCCTATGTAATTCGTCTTTTAGTTTATCTCTTAATATAAACTGAACATTCCTTACTTTATGTACTTTGGGAACAGCATCTACCTTTAAGATGATCCGATGTTTAAACTTTTTTAAACATCCTAATTTCTTACTAAACAAATCAGGAAATTTGGTAACCCAATTAGAAGTGTTCCCTGGTGATGTTAATAACACTTGTTGAGGATGATTCGGGTTTAACACAATATTAAGAGCCCTTTGTTCTTTCCAACCTAAAAGAGATCTACCCTTGTGCACAATATATAATTTTGCGGTAGTTTTTCTGCTCAAAAAGCACATTTCTGTTTCAACGTACCCCAAAACAGGTAGTTTTCCCCCACAATATCCTTCAGGAATAACATCAGTGGGTTGTAATTCATCTAATGTGCCTCCTAAACCTTCCCAAATGGATTTGTCAATGATGGTAAATGGGGAACAAGAATCCGCCCAGACTAGTACATCCTTACCCTTGATTTTAATTACGCATTTGGGAGGGCGATAACTATCATGTTTGCCCACTTCACATTTGAGAACCTGATTGGACTCTATGACCATCACTTCTACATTGTCATCATCACTGTTACTGTCATATGGAATGTCTTCTCTTTGAGACAAATTGGTCTGATTTACTAGGTTAACAGATTTTGGAATTGTAGAAGGTTGAGGACTCTTGCACCACCTCGTAAAATGTCTGAATCTCCTACACTTGTGACATCTGACTTTAACAGTTGGACAGTGATTAGCGTCAGCTGTGTGTTTTGGGCTACCACACCTGAAACAAAATTTAGATTTGAATTTAGCGCCTTCCTGTTTCTTCTCTGGAATAGTTTTTTCATCAACTTTTTTAACACTCATTTTAATGTTATGCACTGGTTCATCCTCTTGCACAATTTTTTTAGATGCTGTGTTGAGCTCTTTAACATATCTGGAGGTGTTCTCCATCCTTTTAGCTACTGATAGTGTTTTGTCTAAAGAAAGATCCTTCAAACCTAGTAATTGTTCTTGAATCTTGAGATTCGACATTCTATTAATTAATTGATCTCGGATTAGATCATCTCTCATATCGTTAAATTTACAAGTGATATCCAACATCCTTAAATTTGCTACATATTGCTCAATGGTTCCCCTGGTGATTGCACATGTGAATTTTTTTTGTGTCTTTCTACTACAACACTAATCATTTTTCCAAAATGTTCTTCCAAAGCTTTTAAAGCAATTTCATATACATCAATGTTGCTATCCCCCCCAGATTCACCTTCTGCATTTACCTCAATCATAGGTAACTTTTTTAGAACATTTCTGCCTTCTAATCCCAAAAATTGTTTAAGAATTGCTAGTTTCCTTTCATCACCACCTATGGCTTCCAAGTATGTTTCAAATGTTTCTTTCCAATGTTCCCACAACATACATGGTTGACCTGGACTTTGCAGGAAAAATGGTGGTGCAGGAATGACTTGGGATGTCATTATTTAAAATGAAAGATGAAAAGAAATGCAAAAAAAAAGAAACAATAAGATGCAGTAATATTGTCACAAATTTAAAGTAAGGTGTCTCTGTAAGGGAAAATGTTATGATTGCTTATTATGCTCAATAAAGTCTAAATAGTACCACAATATGGCTTGTAGAAAGAAGGTACCGAATAATGATGAGCAGAAGTGTGCGTATCAATGATGCAGTTGAACAAGGTTTTTTTTTTTTTTAAACGTGACACGCTTGTGAAGGTGTGCGTATCACTGAAGAACAGAAGACTCAGCGTGTGACCGGAGGTCGAATTGGACACTGTTGACGGAAGGAAGAAACAACGTGGGATGGAAAAGCCGACAAAACACTAGACCGGAATAGGTGAGTATTTATTTCTTGCTCAAAAAATGGCGGCACGTTGTATTACGCACGCAACGTGCTTGACGTGTGCATCGGGATGCTCTTCAGACGCTCATCGATCAGGAATGTCGGGCTTAGAAATGGCACGGCCCTCTCAGTGCACGGGCCTCGCAACGCTTGAGCCTTTGAAACACAGGAGTTCCTCGATGCGCGAGCCTCTCCAACGCACGGGTCTTTCAACTGTCACAAATTGAAAGTAAGCTTTCTTCATTAAACGTAATTTCGCTGCATATGCTTACATTCCTGTGTCCCAACACACAGTGAGTACAAATAACAGTAAAAATGTCCTTTCATAAACGGGAAGAACTTAAGTGACGATCTACCTTAAATGTAACAGCTCCATAGGAATTGTAAAGTCAGTTCTTCCATTAAAAAGAAACAAGTCTTAATTTCTTAATTAAGGTAGATGTTGTAATTGTCACAGTGGCTGGATGGACACTAGATGCCTGAGTGTCAGTACAAGTCTAAGAAAAGACAATGCAGGGGTCACTTACTGTCCATGAATATGTTCCTCCTTTAGTGAGACATAAAACCAGTGCAAAACGTTGGTGTGCTCCTCTAAGAAGGGGATCTCATCCTCGTCGCCAGTTTTGAAGAGGCAGGACACGTATAATGTATGAAGGATGGTTTATTAAGATATCACGACAGACCCCTGAAACACCAGCCGCTCACCACTTCAACTGCTCTCCTTCTGCTCTCTACATACTACAAAAGCATCATAGCAGGCAGGTTGCTAAGGAGCAGTAAGTGTTCCACATCATCATATAAATTATACATGAATTAATGTTACACAGTGAGAAGAACATAACACTTCCCAAGACCAGTATGCCCTTTGAGGAAGAGGAGAGCCAGTGTTGAACCTTTTCGAGATGACTCCCTGAGCAAGGCGTGAGAAAAAGGCTGTGCACCTATTGGGTCATTGCCCATGTGCAATGTTGACTCAGCAACCTCAGGAGCGGGCTGCAGTGGACTGAGCTGTTTGCGATGCGCAATAAGGGAGACTTGTTGAATCCACACCGCTGCATTGCGGTGACCCCTATGCCAGAAGGGGCCACCGTTACTGCTGCTAAAGGGACAAGTCTTGTAACTGCCAAAGTGGAGGTGATTGCACCAGAGGAGCCGGCCCTTGATGTGTAATCACCTCAGCATCCTGTATGCCAGGAGGGGCTGCCGGTAGGGATGCTGCCAGGAGGTTTTGGGCCGTCACCCGAGGAAAGACTGAGGCTGCGCTCAGCGAGTCGAGCCCGCACTGAGAAAACTGTCCCTGACAGACCCCTACGGACTGTGGAAGGTGCTGTGGATGCCGTCGTAACCTCGCTGGGCTCTAGTCGTGAGCTGACAGACTGGATTTCCCCCTGCTCCACAGGGTAGAGAAGATTACGTGGCTGCATCTTCGCAGACTGGGAGCATTTCCAATCACTGGGAAGCCGGCAGGGTCGCTCGGGAAGAAAGCCCATCTCTGCTGAGTGCTGTTGCGTGTAGCTTGAGCAGCCTGACTTCTCTGAAAAGGATCAGAACTCTTGGGTGGCTTTGGCCAGCTGAATGCTTCCATGCTGCTGGAGTGAGTAAGACTTGAACTGGTTGTGTTGGGCCCGGTGGGATTGCTGCTGGCGGTGCTGCAGCACCATAGACACTTTTGACTAAATTCCTAGAGAGTCAAAGAGAAGACAACTCATGAATACAGCCTAGTAGTAAGTATTCCCTTGCTGTGGGCACCATTGAGTGGGGCATAAGCCCTACTATGTTACAAGGAAGAGGGTGGGACAAAGATTTGCCTGACCAATGCTAGAACACCGACCTCAAGTGGATTCCGTTGTTCCTAGTGAATGTTGTTATTCCTTTGCATGTATAGTTTTAGAAAGGAAATACTTATTTTTCTTATAAAAACAAGTATTTGACTGGACATGATTATTTGACAATACTGTGTGCAGTTTAAGTTATGAGTGGTGTTCACTAAACTGTACCTATACTCCTCCCCCCTCCCCTGAGAGAGCCCTTGACTGCTCGTCCACAGCTACCACTGAGAGTCAACAGCAGAGGGGGTACTTGGCCCAGTTGCTTAGGATCCACAGTACGTGAGGCCCCAGGACATCAGGAGTAAAAGGCCTCGACCCACAGTTGCGCTTACTAGTCCCTGCGTGCCACGTTGCCCTCTGACAGCAATACTCCTCTGGGCAGAGCTTCAGTCACCTCTATGTACATTTTAAGGAATTGGTAACAATACATATTCCAGACAGCAACACACAGAGTAAAAAGTGGGAGTAAGTTGCAAAGTTAGCAAATAAGTTACTTAAAGGGATAGAATGACCCTGGAACTCATTACATACCGGCTTCAAACAAGATATCAATTTCATGAGCTTCAAAAAACAATTGAAAACTTACCTTTATTCCTAAACTTCTTTAAGCTTCCTCGCCCCAGTTAGTACTGATAGCGCTGGGAAGGCCGTTTCAGGTAGCCATGAGCTCTACAAGACGTGAATAGAATAGAATGGAAATTCTTACACACTGCTCAGCTAGTTGAAGTTGCTTTCCGGAAGCAAGCTGAAATAGTATGTGACCATACCTTATAAATAAATCAATGGTTTGTTTATAGGGCGTCACACAATTTATTCAATGTCATAATTCAGACCATTAACATGATGATGTTATGATCATGCTAGGAATAATGAATATTTATTACCTTAATTTAATTAACTGAATTGGTTGCACGCTCAGTCCAGAGCAACAACCATGTTATGAATTAACCTGTTGAAGGACTATGTCTCTCAGCATGCATCGTGTTGATGAGAATGTAAATGTATTCCACTTATGGTTTAAACTGATGGGATGGTACCTGCAAATAATTAGGCCGTTTTGGCATCAAATAGGCCAATAATTATATTGCACATCCTTGAGAAGGCCTATTGAGATGGGGGAAATTTTGGAGTGAGATTGGTTGTTCTTTATTTTGCGCATGTACACTAGCACTTCATTTAATGCATTTAAAAAAAATAAAGGACTTGATTGAGTATTTTAACATGCAGCTTTGCTTTTTCATTTATTAGTGACTTGTGAGACAGCAATAATGATACACCTTCTATGGTTTGAATTTGTCAGCCTTTCTTTAGGTTTCATCCCTCCATAATCATGGTTTTATCGCAAGTACTTGATAGTGGTATCCTTCTAGATAGTCTCAAACTTCCTCCCTTGTGACCACCACAACCTCCATATTATCAAAAGCACTGAGTGCGACTTTGGGATCTCTTGTAGTGTTTTTTTCATGACTAATCTTTAATTATACTAACCCAAATGAGGAGTGGTAGAAATATCAATCACTATATCTGCCTCCCTGCATCCATACAAACTATACAACTGTGGTATAAACCTGCCATACAATAATGCATGGCTGACCTACAGTCTAATGTCTTATTTACTAATGATGGTGCGCGGGTCACTTGTTCTGATCACACATACACCGAATACTCACCTGGGCCCAAACCACATTCACACAGTGAGCTAGTGAAACCCCGCTGACATCAATTTTGTGTAATACCTGTAATTCCATTATTCACTTTTACCAATTTGAAAATATAGTTTCCTTCCTCAATGAATCAGGTTTCTAAGTTAGATTAAGGTGAAATGACATTTGCCTCTTCACTTTGAATAACCACAGACTCAGGAAGTTTTGAAAAACCTTTATCTAAATTAATTTGTGAGTCAAATTTCAATTACAGTAACCACCTTCATATCAAGAGGTATAAATACACTAAATAATTCATAGCAAATAATAATGATCAATGATGCCGGTACCTGAAAAGGAGAAAAAGGGGGAAAAGGATAGAAATAGCCATAAAAGACAGATTTTCTAATTATATTTACCTATTGGTCTGAGATGAACCCAACTCCGTAGATAGGGGCCAGAAAGAATCTCCAGGACAGGCTACAGGTAGAAGATCAGGCAGATTCAGATCTGGAAGGGTAATCTCTATTCTGCAACGCCGGCGTTGCACCCCTCTCTGGCACTACTCTCCTCGAGTATCCCAGTTCCACGACTAGGTGATCAGATTGTTGATAAATCTCACAAACTCTCGGACAGAGTTTCCAGTAGCGGCAAAGTCTGAGATAACGTCACGGACAGAATCTGGAGCAGCATAAGCGTTGGGTCAGTGACGAGTCGAAATGACAGTACTGACAAAGAAACCTAGCTAGCTTACCTCAATTATACTATTCTCAGGGTTCATGTACCACCCCCAAATGTTGCATTTTATGTTTCCCCTCTGTTCTGATTGGTTAGGATGAGGAGGTGAGTTCATCACACCACCTAAAGTACGGATTTCATCTATGAATGATTGTTCTATGTGCCCGCCCCTTTATTTCCTTTCCCATTACTTTATTCCGCCCAAAATTCACATTACTCAGTAAGTTAAACATTATATTCAAAATTGTTTCTTTGTAAGGGTCATCAGTGGACATTCCCAGGCTTCTTTACTCAAGATGTCCTTGGCAGAGTGACACAGGAGCCATCTTTGTTTCCGGCTAGTCTTTATGCGCATGCGCACATTTCATGCGGGTTGAGATTCCAGTCACCCTCCGAGGCCCAAATAAGAACTAATAACAAATTCAGAAAAAGACAGAAATAAATGATTTCACTGTATACCACTTATCTCTACTCTATTCCCATTTACTTATTTTAAATCTTTTGCTTTAGTGTTTAATAAGCTTACGAGTTTTAGTTTATCAGCAGCAGGTGCTATAGCGTGTGAGTTTGAAGCGGCCATTTTTAATGCCACTGCGCAGCTGCAAAGGTTTCCCACCAAAAGCGACAGTGTCATACTACGTAGATGCAGAAGACGCATGCGCAATAGAAATCCCGCTTTTTGCTGGCCATTTTAAGACACTCGGGTTACTTGTTAGTAATGCACTTTGGAAAGCTTCCCCTGGATACTATATGCCGTGTATAATGCAATGTTAGTATTTACAAACGTGTTGGTTACGGGGTTACATGTTTATTTGAGAGGATTGCATACAAGCAAGTTTCTTTTACAAAACCTTGCTCCATCACTAATGGATATTTTCGGTTTGGCATGATAACCTTCACCCACATAATGTGGCATGCTTCATCCAAGGGATCTGCATGCACCCAGAAATAGTGGTATGCAGGTGGGTTCAACCAATATACATGGCAGCTCTTAAGTTGGCATTTGTCGGAGATAAAGATGCTTGGAATATGTTTCAGTTCAGTTTCAGTTCCAGGTTCCAACCTTACTAGGGGACAGAAACTAGCCTAGTCAAGTTTATTCAGAACACTTTTGTCTCATAAAGCCTTTCGTGGTGGCAAAAATTTAAATGTGAACAAATACAATTGAAGTAGAAGAAAATTAGTATATAAACAAGATAAAGGAATGGGTAACATAAAACACACGCATAACAAGTAAGGAGTTTGGTTTAAAACCGGGTTCAAAAATTGGAGACCAATAAACCGAATAAATGATTGATTATGGCACTAGGAAATATGAACCTTTATAGAAAGGTGGTAATTAATGTGTACAAACACAAAAGTCACCGGAACGATGTGTTCCACACTCTGTGGAACTTTCTTTTGGCACAAATCGTGCATCAACGATTCCTTTGTGAAGTCGAGAGCTTGCATTGAGGAAAAAGTACACAAAAGAAAGTAAATGAAGTGGGAGGAACGAGAAGAGAAAATATAAACTTAATAGAAAGAGAGATGGTGAGTTATCCAAAGAGATACCTGAAAAGTCAAGTAAACCAATTTGGATGTTTGAAAAGGCTCTTGTTATGCCTCAGTTTCTTCTTAGTGTCTCTAGCTAATTTCTCCAGCCACATCATATGATGATGTAATCACTTGTTGGACTCCACCCATCTAAGCAGACCCTTTTTTATCATCTACAAGTCAGAAAGTAGAATCATTCCTTGACCACGTTTTTCTCTCAGTACTTCATCAAGAAACAGAAAGCCATACAGCACCAGACCCAGCCACTCACCCGTGGTTCTGTACCTTGCATCGCCCCAGCAGTTGTGATTCCATACGCTTCCCTCTGCATGTTCATCCCCTGCTCTCAAAAGTGGTGTCCTCCACACCACTCCTTCATTATGCTCTAATCTAATAAGTATACCTTAGCTGGTGTGCAATGTCCCTTATAGAGGATCTTACGGATTGTTGCAAAAGTATTTTCTTTATGGTAGAAGTCCTCCCACTGCTTTGTATCCAGAGCATTGTTCAATTCCCTGTACCATTGCAGGTGGAATGGGAACTTTGCTTATTAATTGTGAGTTAAAGATCGAATACATTCTAGAGCCCAAATGCTATAAAGAGGATAGTGATTGAAAGAATCACTCAAACGATGAGAACTTGCTTGTCATCCCTGGCTTCACACTAGGTTGGACCACTCAGTGACTCGGTTGTTCATAGTGAAAGTGCTCTGTTTTGAGGGAGAGCACATTTCCTATTTAGGTTCTGACTTCCCTATTCCCCTGCTGAACAGGTCTCATAAACTAAAGCACCCTCTCTCCTTCCATGTTTTGAATTGGTTCCTGTCTAACCAAAGATGGAAATCGATCTTACGAAAAAGTCAGGTGAGTAGGAAGGGATAATTGACTAATCCTGCTCTACAAATCAAGTAATCCATAAAATGAGGGTTGCCTGCTGAGAGGTATACGTTCTGTTCTTGTTGATATCTCGGGTCCCCGGGGACTAGATTTCTCAATTATGTATTAGAGTTCGGGAAGCCTATCACATGTGGCATGCCCCAGGATTGCATGCTGCCTCCTGTCACCTTCAGCCTATACATGGAGCCCCTTGATCCTCTACTCACAAACAACATTTTAAAGATTCACCAATATGCTGATGACACACAACTCTAGTGGAAGGTCCTTTCTGCTTCGGACATTCAACTCCTTAAACACTGCCTGCATATCATCCAGACATGAATGTACTGTACCTACCTGAAGCACAACAAAACCAAGACAGAATTCCTGGTATTTGCCTAGAGCAGCAAACAAGAAACAGTACAGACCTGACTCAATGACATGAACCTTGATGGCTTTGAACCCCAACATTCACTGAATGCCAAGTCACTTGGTTTCACCATGCACATCAAGGTCACTGTCAAGGAACACATTTCCAAAAAACACAGATAGCCTGGTACTTGCTCTCTCTTCTAAAGAAACTGAAACTGTTTCTTCAAGAAACTGACTTCAGTACTGCTGTTTAACCCCTTGTACTCTCTCATCTGGATGGTGGTAAGGCCCCTGCTTCATGGCTTCCAGAGTTCACACTGGCAACCCTTATGGGCATCTGACACGATGCAGCACGTCTCATCCAGGGCATGGAGAAAAATGACATCACTGCCCTCCAGATGGGAATCAATTAGTTTCTCTTGCCGGCCTGAGCTATCTTCTAAACCAGCTGCATCATTTACAAAGCCATCACACCCAGCATCCATGCCTGTATGCATACTTTGCCACGTTTTTTATTGCAGACAAACATTTTGCCACCTGCACTGCAGCGTCTAATTTAATAGCGCTGCATTTGGGGGCGGTAGCAATAAAAAAAACTGCAATTACTGCGGTGCAAAAGCTGCTGTCTTGGTGTTTGCCCTCAGTAAAATGTCTGCAAGTAACCCCCGCTTATCTCGCAGACAAGCTCACCATCTCTGGTGTTTCTCTGTACTTCCGTAGCCAGGACACCAAAAGATTGTAGACTACGAAATGTAAAACAGAATAAATAGGGCAGCAGGCCATTTCCATCTGTGCACCCAGGATCTGGAACAACTTGTCTGTATCCCTGTATCCACGAGCTCCGCCCCAATGCTGCACCAATTTAGAAAAAAGTTGAAGACTCACTTTTCCTTAAAGAACACTACATCACAATGCATCAAGCATCCATAATACAGCATACTTTCCTATCACTTGTTGACTTTATGCTTGTCTTTGAGAATTTACAGCACACCACTGCCTTTTGGATAGGGTTGTGAGATGAAATACCATAAACATACCTATATACATAGATAGAGGTTGGATAATAATTGAGGAGTCAAGGTATAGCAAACCCCATTGCTTGGGAATTCTGTGCACTGCCTCCAGCTCAGTCAGGGTCTTTCCCCCACCCAAACAGACGAGTTACAAATGCATTGAAGGCATTTAATCACACTGCATGCAGGAGATAGTAGAAGGCCCTGAAATGCATATGCAATCTTCTGTAATTTCATTATTTTCATAGCTGCAGCTTGCACTAGGACAGAGTTCTTGCTTTGACCATGCGGAGTAGGACTGTGATGTTTTCCATGGCACACAGGTAAAGGTTGTGGGTCAGTCTGAAACCAAGATACTGAAAGCACTCTCTCGACCTTTTGAAGGAGTTTCATTTATATAGACATCCTAGGCCTCGAGCTGCCAGAGAGGACCAAGCCCCCATATTTGCTCAAGTTAACACAGAAGCCCTCAATGTCCTGCAGTCTTTCCAGTTCAACCATCAACTCCTTAAATGACTGTGTATAATAGTGATATCAAGATGTCATCCACGAATGCAATATGTTAGAGGTTTCCTTTCATTGTGTGATTCCCTTAATGCAGAGAGTAATCGCTCATCTTCTGTAGGAGATGCTCATGGGTGAGTGCAAAGAATAGAGGCACGATGGGCCAGTCCTGATGGGTGTCTCTCTGGATGCTGAAGTGCCCAGATAATCAGCGATTCATTCTGACACTCGCCCATTGGGTGTGGTAGCTAGCAGCAGCCCATCCCATAAAGCATGGCTCAAACAGAAGTGGTTTTAGATTGACCTACCTTCCCAGTCAACATGGTCCAACACTTTTTCAACATCGATTGACAGTCGGACTGTGTACATCCCTTTTTGAATTTCTATATCGATAAGATGTAGAGCCTTCTTAATCTTATCAGTAGGGTTTGCCTTAGGATAAAGCCTGTTTGGTCTCCATGGATTAAAAAGGGTAACACTGCTCAAATTCTGTTAACAAAACTTTTTGTCAAGATTTTAGTGTCTATATTGAGAAACAGCATAGGACAGTGATATTCAAAGTACAGCCCGGGGGCCGCATGCTGCCCATCTGACCTTCACATGCGGCCCCTTGCTGACCTAACGCTCTGAGCTGCATTTTACTGGAGAGACCAATATTCAGCAATATATTAAATAAAGAGCGAAACATTTATTTCCACGCTAACTGAAATAAAAGAAAAAAAGCAAATAAGGTATGCTGCAGCACATAACTGGAGAAGTATGTTTTTTTAAGTCATCTTTCAAAAAACGTTTAAATATATCACACATTTGCTTCATAATGTAGAAAAGTGTAGTTCATTACCAAGCAGAAGTGTTTCACCCTAGTACATCAGATTATGTCAGTGCATTGAGAAGAATTTTTTTAAGTGATTGTTTAAAAAAATGAACAAAGAAACATTCATGACTACTCCAAACCTGTAAGAATTCCTGTGGTGAACTTAGAGGCAAGTTGTCACGTCGAACGCTTTGGGTGCCCTGGGTTGTTATTACACATGGACAACATTATAGTTCTTAAATCAAACACAAGGGAATTTTGTATACAGTGCATATCCCATATTCATGTATTTCAAGGTGCTCTAACATGTGATAATAAGAAGAGGGATGTAAAGTAAAATAAAACAATTGTCAAGGTTCACAACATTTGACCAGGTGGGTAAGCTGGGATAGATTGTAGGTTTTCTGGTTTCACATTGTGCAATTCTATTTCATTGCAATCAATAATGCAGTTACTTATTTTTTACAATTGACTGTCCCAAGGTAGTGCTAGCAAGTAGCTAAGGCTAACTGTAAGGTAAGTTAGAAGAATAGCGATTCAAATATAGCGTAAAACAGCATATTCAAATCTATGACTCTTCTAGGGACTATGGGCTTAATTTAGGGGACAAGATAAAATGAAAACCAAAACATTGTTGGCACACTGACTAAACCATGTACATGCTTCGCTTCTCCAACTACCCCAACCTTCCCTCCTCCCGGCCCTCCAGCAAAGCCCCACTCCCACCCAACTGGCATCAACGCAGCCCTCTGGCACACCGGAAACCATACTTTGTGGCCCCTGGGGAAATGTTTATGAGTACCCATGATATAGGGCGATATGAGGAGCAGAGTGTGGGATCTTTGCTCGTGGAACTTCTCTGGTTCTCTGTGCTCTTCTTCTGTTTAATCTCTTTTCACATTATCAGCTCCAGTCTGGCAATATCCTGGCTACTGGTGTTGGGGTAGGCTTCTGATGGCCTTGTAGGTGATGCAGCTGGCCTTGAACACGATACAGGGCTGGAGGCGTACCCAATATAGTGTTTACAGCCTTGGTGATGATAATTCTTTGAGAAAGAAACTAGAATTCTGTGTTAAGAAAAGATTAGAAACAATTTCAGTGACATTTGCTTCCGTCCTCTGATTCAACATATTTTGGAAGATATTTGAACTCAATAGACTCCACGTCCCCTCTTCTAATTTACTTTTAAACCTGTTTCATTGTGATTAAGTCACCTTGCACACTTCTAAACTCGTACGTGTGAGGAAGAGGAGCGGGACAACAGATACACATTTGTACAACACCAGGCGGCAGCTGGCTCACGCGACTGGTTGGCACAAGTATTGTCTTTGCGCGCCAGTCTCTTCCACCGAGGACAGTTCTCGTGAGTGACACTGACACGTGCTTACTGAAGCCACGCGTGTATTTTTAGAGGCTCTCGGGTTTTATCATAATGAAATTATCGAGAACGCTTTGGGACAGAGCTGACCCCAAGCCTCCCTTATTCCAACATTTTGGACACTCCAAGACAGGTGGCCAAATGGATCATCTCTCCCCACTCCTCAAACCTGTATAAAATTACACTTTTAATCAGTGCATTCCTTTTGGTGTATTTTGTCTTTGTATTTCTAGAAAAGGAAAAGGATAGGTTTTTCTATCATGGATGATTTAGCCCCACACTGCACACCACACACAGAATCGTAGGAACTCCCTAAATTCATTTAGAAGTGGACATTTACCTTTCATGGATTCTGTATTGAGCCTTTAGGCAGAACTTGGACATGCAAATGGCTTGGGCAACCACTCTCAGGTGTTATAGTGTAAATCTTTATACCCAAACTTTCCAATTCCTACTTTGTCATTTTAAACATTTTCTGTATTGAGTCGTGTCTTTAAGATGATGGAAAACCTTTATGTCGCACACACTGAGAGATTCGTCGCCACTGCACCATGGGACGTAGGTGACAGATTGGGAATGGTTGAGGGTAAAGTTCCCGTTCCTGTGACTCAAACGGTGCCTGGTTATTGCCCTACTTTGGGGAGTATATTGAGGAATTTCTGTAATTCCCAAAGGTTATCAGGAGTACACTTCACACTAATGTTAGGGCATTTCTGCGTGCGTAATTGTAATTAGTATAAAATTCTGCGTGAAAGAAGGGTTTCATAAAAGCAATATCGCTTTTAAACTGTTTTTCCTCTTTTTCTTCACAGCAGAAACCCTATCACCAAACCTTCCACAGCATATGCCTACTCTGTGCCATATAATACTACAGTTGTGCAATAATACGAGTTAGTGAATCCATTTCAGGGTGCCAATTTCCACTTTCCGAAAACAAAATATGAATTTGCACTCGTAAATCACGTCATTTGCCAAATGTAAATTGGACTGAACCCTCTAACTGTCTTTGTGGAGGAGGCACTGAATTCTATGAATATGCCACAGCTTCTCAAACTGTCTGTCCATGTACCCCAAGGTCGTTGCATGGCGTGGCCATGAGCCCTCGGCTCCTCAAATGACCTGTCCATGTATCCCCAACTCCTGATACTGTTGGTAACAGGCTAAAATTCCATCGGTGAATGTTGCATCGTGTGTGAGCAGTCACGATCCCTCGCATCAGAAATAACCGAAGCCATCCAATAGATGCTTACATGTGCTTCCCTTCTGAACACAAACACTATTCTAAGAATAAAGAGGCAAAACAGGGCAACACAGGGGCAGATTTACAAGAACTGACGCATCTCAGCATTTTAGCAGAGCTGCGTCAGTTCAATTGTGTCACTCAAAAAAACCCTTGCTCCACCATGGATGCATCACATTAACAATGCGGCGCACCGTGGCACAAGGATTAACAGATGCGTCACCAATCTGTTGGCGTACTGGTAACGCATTGCTGGAGTTGTGTCGCAAGTACGACGCAACTCCAGAAATGCTCAGGAATGCCTATTCCTAATGTGCTGCATCACTCCTTATGCCTGCTTCAAGCAGGCTTAAGGTTTTGACGCAGTGGCATGGTAGAAGTGACTCAGTGAAATCTTGTAGATTTCACTGCCTCACTTTTACGAGGCTTTCTTGTGTCGGAAGTCCCACCCTGCATACATTATAACTAGGGCTCCCGGTTTTATGGTATTTATTTTTTTGCCATTTCCGTCTGTATTTATCCATATTTATTTTTTGGGCTTTTTTTCTGTATTTATCCATATTTATTTTTGCCACAAGCAAAAGGCGACGCTACAGCTAGTATTTTTCCACATTTATTTACACCATACTGCCCCACTGAGAGAAACTCGCACTGCCTTCAGCACAACTCAATTGTGCTGCGACTAAATTCAAATTATGCACTAGACAACAGTAAAATGCTGTCTGAAAAAACACTCATAGGGAATGCAAGAATAAGCAAAGCATGTGAACTGTAATCAGAAAAAAAATGGTTACCTTAACGGTTTTAAACTCATTATTCAGAAATCAGTAAGTGATTTTGCCTGAAAAGTTCAAGACATGGCTACAGGACCAGGAAGGGACCCCTTTCAATGTCCATTGCTTATATCCTTTCAAAATGTATGCAGTTTGGTTTAAAAAAGACCACATCCCCAAACACAGAGCCGCATTTTATAAGCTAAAATAATTAAAAAGTTGAAAACAATCATATTAAACGTTTCCACTCTACCCATCAACCAGGTATTGCAGTCCCTTTAGGAATGGCGCACTTACCCACCCTGGGAAAACAATGTTGTTCAAAGAAAGAAGATAAAAGGAAAGTAGCGCTTTCACTGGCAAACTCTGTAAAGTGGCGCTAATGTGTGTGGGTGTAAATAACAGTCTGGCCTGTCTGCTGTCCACTCTGTATTGCTTTATTTAGGTATTTAACTATTTTTTCTCTCCATTCCGAGGTTTTTCTTTTCAATGGAAAACGGTCAGAAAATGAGGACATTTACAGCCAAAGTGTTCAGCCTTTTTTTAATCAATTTCACAGGGGAACAAATAAAGAAAAGGAGAGGCAAGAGAGAGTACCTTAAGAGCTGCCTCTTGAAATCAGCACGTAAGCAGGAGCGAGACAGACAGAAAGAGATGGAGGCATAAAGAGAGGAGGGCAGCCGCCAGAGGCAGATCAGGAGTAGTGGACACGGTCCTTGCCATGAAGGAAAAGAGACAGCGTTTATTTTTTCTCCGTTCTCTGCCCTTCCCAGAACGGCTGAGCCTTCCTGCAGCATAACAAAAGGCAGAGGGCGGGTGGCCTCTGACTCCAGGCAGGTCAAGTGCAGGGCCATTAGGTAGCGCTTTTGCGTGCTAATGGCCCGCCAAACTTCACTACGGTCGGAATAATGGAAATCCGAGCGCTGCGCTACTGGTGAGAAGCTCGAGGCGCTACAAAAAAAATCTGAAACTTCCACCCACCATTGAGCCTGGTTTATAGTGCCAGCAAATAAAACAGAACTGCGAAACGCTCTAGATGACGCTTTCAGACCCCAGGTGATTGCATTTGATTCTTATAAACAGGAAGTTTGAAAAACAATGTTTGTCTTCGCATGCCCCCGCGAGACCCGTGCCCCCCCACCTAAAACAAGGGGCCTCTGTCAAATCAAAGGGCACACACAGCCGCCCCCCCCCAGCACTTCACAGGTCTTTAAAAGACCATTCGCTTGTTAATGGGGCTTTGTTGGTTGTTCACCCCTTCTAGAGCCCCTGCATCGCCACTCCGACTATTGCTGGAAGAATTAGCACGTTACACAATACTGCCCTGTCAGCTGAAACCCAGAGGCATCGGGTTTTTGCTTGCAGGAATCGGGAGGCGGGAGACTAGCGCGGCAACATTTACTCGTATTTTACCATTTATAAATATAAATACAGACAAAGGAAATATCGATTTCCGTCTGTATTTATATGTATAAATCCGTAAATACGGAAAACCGGGAACCCTAATTATAACTGACGCAGGTATAATGTGACGCAGGGCTTTACAACTTGACGCATCTGCCTAGATGCGTCACGTTGTAAATGTGTCGCAACGTAGCACATTGTTTACAATGCCGCTGCGTCACAGATCAAAGTTTCGAAAATGTGAGACCTATTGCTCTGCAAATGCTTGTTGTTTACAAGAGCTCCATGCTGCGCTTTCACGTTAATAGAGGCCACATCCCTTTCTTTAGAGGAAACGCGTCTAAAGGAAGATCTGCGGCCGCTGTTAAAGTGAAACCGCAGCATGGGGTGCTTTTACAAAAAAAAGCATTCGTTTGTCAACTTGACAAACAATGCTTTTTTGGCTAAAAACACCCTATACCGCACTTTCACTTTAATAGTGGCCACGGACCTTTATTTAGACACGGCTCGTCTAAAGAAAGGGGGGTGGCCTCCATTAACATGAAAGCACAGCATGGAGCTCTTGTAAACAACAAGCATTTGCAGAGCAATAGGTCTCACATTTGCGAAACTTTGATCTATTGGCATTTTGAATGGCAATGCCTTTTATTATTAAGAGTTTTTTAAACACATACATAAAAGGCATTGTCCTTTACGATGCCAGTAGCTCAAAATCTCGCAATTGCAAGACCTATAGCATTGCAAATGCTTGTTCTTTCATGAATTCAGTCGCCATCTTGGAAACCGGGTCCAATAGTTCATGACTAGTTTGGACCATTTAAACAAAACCAATGGAGCTGGCATACATATAAAAACAGGGCAATGATTCAAAACGCTGCTTAAAATATAGCTGCCAAAATGATTGATTATTGAGAGGAAAAAAAATTAAAAAGAGATTGGTTCTAAATAAGGCTACTTTTCCGAGCCACATTGAACTGTAACCAAAAATACAACAGCTACAAGGTTAATCAGTAATGAAGGAAAGAGCGAAACATTATCCACAAAAGAAATGGATTGCACAGTCCAGATTAGAGCCTCATTTTGCTGCTTTTAGTTTAATAATTCAATGGCTTTCCTGTTGGCAAAGGGTGTAATTGCCTCTATGTCAGAGGTGCAACTTGGTAACCATCCCAAAATAAGGTCTGGGTCTGATTTACAGTTTGCTGGATAGGTTTTTCCGTCACAGACGTGGTGTATACAAGCACATTACGTTCTACTGCATCTGTAATAAGGCGACAGGATATCCGCCATGTTTGTTACAGAGTAATCCGTCTGCCAAACTCTCACTCAGACCCCAAATTATTTGTGTTAAGAACATTAGCAGAGTAATTTGCATCTGATGTTGCGCCGAGCTTCCCACATAAATCTTGTGGCAGGAACATCTTAGGGTTTAAAAGACAATTATTTCTATTGTAATCAATGTTCTGTCGTTTAGATGTGCTAAATTTGCACATTATGCAAAAAGTGATCACAGTAACGTAACCCTTTCAGGAGCAACATTCATATACTCTCTGCTCCTCGCGGACTTTAAATAATCTTGTTTGTTAATACATTTTCAGAGTCTGGGATCTAGCTAATTCAATTATGAGTTTGCTTATATCCATTCACTTTGGGATCACTAACCATTTATTTCAAGAGAATCACATTTTAAGGTCATTGTCTAAAGCAAATTTGGGGTAATCTTTATATATTAATAGCTACTTGGCACTGACTGCCTTTATGAAGTAGTCAATATACCAGCTACAATTTCTGTGAATTTAGAAAAATTCTTGATTATGAATATTACATTTAGATGTGAGGTATGGTGACTGCTTGCACACGATTCAACATTCTGTGTTGTAATTTTACTCTGTAGGCAACAGTGTGAGGAGCTTGGGGAGAATGGGCAGATAATTTGAGGACGCTGATGCTCATGGAGAGACTACACAAGGGGCACAATGCGCATTTGTAGAGGGTTTGAGAAGCTTTGGCATATTTATCGATTCACGGCCTCGTTCACAAAACCATTTGCAAGAATAAGACAATTCACATGTGCAAAATTCGATTGGAGAGACCAAGGTACAGAAATCAGTATTTATTAAGTCCTGAAATATTTAGGCTTGACCAACAATCTGGTGGGCAGTGAGGAATAAATCATGGATCATTTTTATAGTGGAGAAAATAAAACAGCTGTAGGATACCTGTTTGATGTACACTGAGAACAATAGTGATTGCTGACTAGTCAGGTGCAGGCTGATGAGGCCACCATTGGGGGAGAACCTACCTTTAGGGGATATCAGTCATCAGATCATGCACAGGAATTATTACGAAAGATCAGAATAGTAGTTTTGGCAATCAATTGATCCAGTAAATAATGTCTATCAGGGATTGTTGAAAACATTTTTGGCCACACTGGGGTGTTTTTACAAACTGGCATGGTCCAGAATTATGGCCATGAAAAAGTCAGCTTGGGCAATAGGCGAACAAAGATATTGTAAAATGCTGGACAGAGGGAAAAGTCCTGAGAAACGCCTTGTCCAACATCCTTAAAGGAGTGCAATGGGGAAGATGAATAGCTTGGGTACAGGCTGATGGACAGGGAGCGATGCAGGTTAAAGGAGAATTTCTCACACTGATCTCAGAAAACCGAGAAAGGAGGATGGAGTGTGGCACAGTATCGAATGCTGCAAAGAGATGTCATAGGTTGAGCGTGGCAGTGCACCCATCCTCAAAAAGAGTGAGCAAATCACCAGGAATTGATACGAATGCAGTTTCAGTGCTGTGTATGGAGCGAAATCATCATTGAGCTGAGTAAAGAATTTCATTAAACCCTAAGAACTTGAAGAGTTAGCAATTCACCTCTTTACCAAGGTTTGTTTGGGAAAAAGTAAAAGAGAATGCTCAAAATTGTAGGGTGTGCTGAGTTTTATTTTGTTTAAGATCGGTAGCCTGAGAGCCTGTTTCCAGTAATGCGGAACAATTCTTATCAGCAAGTGAAACATTCTATGAAGAACCGTGTTATTTTAGGCAAAAAACAAACACATAAATTGAATTTGCATTTGTGACTCCCCATCTTATTCTCCTGAAGCTGTATGTCTGTGTGTACCAAACCCCTCACATAAGCTGTCCTCATGTTGTCTGCCTCTAGGATGAGCTGTCTGGGTTCCCTAGTGTTCTTGTGTTTAGTATAATCTAAAAGAGTTTCAGATGTTTTGTAGCAAGTGTTTTGTGCCGGGGCAGCCATTTTAAAATTTAGAAAAGAACAAAGACGATGTCGGAAACTGTCATTTATTCTGTGTTTTAGACTATCATAAGCCTTGTGGACTGTATGAAGGCATATGAAAGCCATAATCTGGTAGATAAGAGAAATACAAAGGGAGCAGCTCTTAATCACTTTTATGGGACCTTTTAAAGCAGTATTTACTGGTACTATTTGAAGGTGGGTGAAATAAGTTATACAAGAGGCAGCTATAGATATATCTAGGTTTGAAGCTTAGTCTCTCTAAATCGGAGGCAGGTTAGAGGTTATTCTGATGCACCTGACGCTGGTGTGTTCACACACTTTTACCTAACATCAGTGGAGCATGTTGCAAGTGCAGCTTTAAAGGATTTTGACCATGTGTGATGGTAGCCTCCGGTCTTGTAATAAAATGGTGATTCTCATAATGCAGTGTTGCAGTGGAAACTTTACTCTCAGATCAACCTAGCACTGGGCCCATACAAGTAACAAATAATTATTTTAACTCTATGCTTCACCTTCAGAGGGGATGGTCCACAGATGGGCCTTTCTTCATCGAAGTGAGGGGTGACAAATCAGGCTGTCCCACTGTCAGCCACCCAATAAGGACCATTAATTGGTAGCCAATACACAAATTAGAGATCAGGTTTACAGACGCTATTCTCGGACTATAAAACTCTCTACAATGCATTAGACATTCAGATCAATTGTAAGCACAGTTTCTGTAGAAAGAACACTAAGACACAATAAAAGACTGAGACAAATTTAGATAATTTGGTTATTGTACTAAAGATCTAAATATAAGGAAAATTTTAAAAAGTTCAGTCATGAGCTATACTGCTCGAAATATAAAATCACATGTCTAGCCAAAGTAAATCTGTTGCTAAATACAGGCTCTCTTTCTATAGGAAAGTAATGCTGTGCTTAGATACATACTGGTGTTTCCTATGATTGAATACTGTTATTCTTATTTTCTTTTATAGGCAGCACTGACTAGTGGATCACTGATTGAATAATTTCAAAAACTTCAAAAACTGGTTTTGTATATTCACCTTTTTTTGATAATTGTGGTTCTCTACACTGGTAGTAACTAACATGAGGTCCTGAAGAAGGTGGCTGCACCTCCTAAGAGGGCACCAGCTGAAACATGTCGACCCATGACCACCCATGCACTCCTTGACAGATTTAATTTCACTCTGTCTAAATTGTTTTTAACCCTGGTCAGAGGATGCTTGAATAAATAATTTGCATACTTTGGAACTAGTTTTAATTCACATTTAATTTCCTATCCGTCACCACACATGTTTCAAATAGGGTATTTAGTATACCTCTTCCAAATTGAATGAAAACATCCCTGAGCTCCTCCATCTCAGAGAGGGTTTGTAGCCTGCATTCTGACTAGGTCAGCGTGCGAGGAGATTGCCCTATGATGAAGCATGCCACCTGCGTGTTGGTGAGGGAAACCGTCCTATAAAAGAGATACCCCATTAGCACTAGCTTTCCCTCTTGTGTTTTGAATTGATTCTTCAGGGGATACAACCTGTGCTGGTCTTTAAATTCCTGTTGTCCCTTTCCTTGTGTTGTGTCGTGGAAAGCATGACCAGCTTTTATGCTGCGTCAGTATTGTCTAGAAAATGTTGATTTCATTAAAAACGTGGAGGCTAACTTTATTCCACCCACCAATCCATGTGAGGGGGATGATATAAACATAAAAAGATAATGATGTTACTTTGGCAGGAATTTTGAAGGAGTTCATACTGTGTCTTTCACACAATTCATGAATGTAGTTTATTAACTGACTTTTTCGACTTGGCAGCTTGATAAGAAGCCTGATGGGCTGGACAGGGTGGTAAAGAGGATATGGATTGGAGGAGCATGAAGTTCTTCTAGTTTCAATCAATCAATCAATCAATCAATCAATCAATCAATCAATCAATCAATCAATCAATCATGGGTTTATATAGCATGCTACTCACCCATGAGGGTCTCAAGGTGCTGGGTGGGGGGGCAGCTCTGGGTTGGCCGATGAACCAGGTCTTGAGGTCCTTCCTGAACGTGTGCAGGGTCCGGGAGCGTCTGATGTTCAGAGGGAGCTTGTTCCAGGTTTTGGCTGCGATGTAGGAGAAAGCTCTCCCGCTGGTTCTGTTTCTGAAGACGCGTGGACCCTCTGCCAGGGCGAGGTCGGCGGAGCGGAGGTTCCTCTTGGGTGCGTGGAAGGACACTCTCTTGTTGAGGTATTTGGGTCCGATGTAGTGAGCCTACAACACTGGTTGTGCTTCCCACACAGGTAAGCTTTCAAAGGTGTCTCAGAGCTGCCACTGCAGTCTCAGCACTGCGTTTTTATAGACACATCAAGCTGGCAAGGACACTCACTTGCTAGGCCCTAACCTTCCCATTTTCTTACAAGTAAGTCACCCCTAAGATAGGTCAAAGGTAGCCCCAAGGGCAGGGTGCAGTGTATGTGAAAGGTAGGACATGTAGTAGTGTATTTTACATGTCCTAGTAGTGAAATACGGTGAAATACGGTGCATTTTGGTTTTCTCTATTGAAAGGCTATCTGTCCCACAGGTTATAATTGGAGCTGCTATCTGTCCCACAGGTTATAATTGGAGCTGCCTTGTACATCTTGCAAGTGTAACTTTCCATTGGGACAAGATACAGAAATGCAGTTTAGGCTTCCTGAACTCAGAATTTAAAAAATACATCTTTTAGGGAAGATGATTTTTGTATTGTGTGTTTGAAAATGCCACTTTTATAAAGTCTTTCTAACAAAAGAACACCAGCCACTGTTTTTAACTTGCTTCTATTTATTGAAGCATACTTTAGACCAATATATAAATTCAAAGGTCCTGGCTTGTGTATATCACCACTTATTTAGACATTCATTTAAGTAATTTCTCTATTTTAACAAGACTGGTCATAAAATGATACACTCTTGCAGTTTGGACAAACAGTGAACAATACACGATAAACATTGTGAATAAACAAAGAATTAATTAAGCATTTTGAAAGGTGCAAAAGTCACAGACCAGTTTTTTTTGGAAACGCAGTCACGTTGTAGAGGAAGTACTCGATGGGAGAAAACGAGCCTCCAACCAAATACATGCTCAGGATGATCAAGTAACCCTTTTGGACTGTCAAATATATGGCGCTTCTCTACACCATACCTTGATGACATGTCTCCATTTGTCTCCATTTTAAGGTATAAGTCGAACATACTGAACAGTGAAACACAATCCTGGTTCAGTATTGTCTCACTTATTTTTTCCATTCACGTTATGATACGCACTTTTCACTTTTTTATGCAGTAGCTACATCACCGACCCTGAAGAAAGCTGTGACACTAACTAAGGTCTATCAGGCTGAAACATGTTGGTCATGTAAGAGCACAGGGGACTTGAATCCTGTCACCTGCACTACGAGCGATATTCTGTTTTTAATCCTGACACTGGGCGGCAGAATTAAAAAGTAAAGTCATAGCTTACCCCGTAGCCAGTTTTAATTATCTTTATTCACTCACAACATAGCACTGCACTTCTTTCAGTACACACCGAGCCACCATGGGGTTTTAGTATACCCGCATTCTATCTGAAAAACATCCCTGAGCTCCTCCCTCGCAGCGAGGGGTTGTAGCCCACGTGAGGACTAGGCTCTCACGTGAGGAGGTACCCCCATGATGAAGCATGACACCACTGGTGTGTGAGGGGAACTGTCCTTAAAAAGGGAATCCCCAGCTTATACACGTAGATATCCTGAGTCACACGCTCGACCTCCCCACGAACCTGGACCCGGGGCTTGTTTTGGGATGTGTTAGCATGAATGGGGAGTTGGTTCTCGCTGGTCCTTAAACCTCCTCTAGCCCCCCTTATGTGATTACTGCTTCTTTACAGTTGTCAAAAGTACAGATGCAAAACAGCAGGCGACTAGCCTGAACATTAGGAGAGAAGCAGGCTAAAATCGTATAGTTACAATAACAGACAAGGCCCAACTTGGAGTCTGACCTAATGTTTGCCCTTTCATTAGCAGTCAATTAGGCCAAATCAGATTTACTCCACCTACCACTCTTTTTGAGAATTAATCGACTGAAAACTGGTCCTGATGAAGGTGATTTTATTAAGGTTCCACCAAAACGTGCATTGACCTATATTTTTAGCACACAGGAATCTTGACAGAGACACACATAAGAGGAGAATTTGTTGGGACATATCCGCACTACGTAGTTAAACCATCAGTGTCTCGTTTCTGACGTATTGGATCCCGCATATATTTTGAATTGTTCTGTTATTCTTGTCTAGTGTTGTATGTGTGATAGGATGGATGAGCTGGTTGATTGTCATGATTGTAGGTATTTTCAGGAAAAATGGAAGGTGCACTCGTTGCGGAGTCAGTCAATCAGGCCAAGTTTGTCCAAAAATACTTCTTTATTTAGTTAATCTTCAAACTGGCACATAGCCAACGCGTTTTGTTTTCAGTTTGCCAGAGGGAACTTCATCAGGGCTGAAACTATTATAAACAAAACGTGACATAAATAACACATAAATATTATATTTAAAAAATCAATCAATCAATCAATCATAGCATTTGTAAAGTGCACTACTTACCCGTGAGGGTCTCAAGGCGCTGGGGGGGAATGCTGCTACTGCTCAAAAAGCCAGGTCTTGAGGAGACTTCTGAAGGTCAGCAGGTCTTGGGTCTGCCATAGGTGGATGGGGAGTGTTTTCCAGGTCTTGGCGGCAAGGTGGGAGAACGATCTGCCACCGGAGGTCGCTCTTCAGATGCGGGGGACTGTAGCGAGGGCGAGGTCGGCGGAGCGAAGCTGGTGGGTGGGGGTGTAGAAGCTGAGTCGTTTGTTGAGGTACGCTGGTCCGGTGTTGTGGAGCGCCTTGCGTGCATGGGTGAGGAGTTTGAAGGTTATCCTCTTACGACGGGGAGCCAGTGCAGGTCTCTCAGGTGGGGTGTGATGTGGCTGTTGCGAGGGATGCCGAGGATCAGGTGTGCCGAGGCGTTCTGAATGTGTTGAAGTCTTTTCAGGAGTTTGGCTGAAGCTCCTGTGTAGAGGGCGTTTCCGTAGTCCAACTTGCTGGTGACGAGGGCCTGGGTGACTGTTCTTCTCATTTCGGTGGGGATCCACCTGTAGATCTTGCGGAGCATGCGGAGGGTTTTGAAGCAGGAGGAAGAGACGGCGTTGACTTGCTTTGTCATGGAGAGGGTGGAGTCGAGGATGACCCCTAGGTTGCGTGCATGGTCAGTGGGTGTGGGGGCTGTTCCCAGTGCGGTCGGCCACCAGGAGTCGTCCCAGGCCGAGGGAATGGATCCGAGGATGAGGACCTCCATCTTGTCTGAGGTCAGCTTCAGTCAGCTGTTCCTCATCCACTCGGCGATGGCCTTCATTCCTTCGTGGAGGTTGGTTTTGGCAGTGTGGGTGTCCTTGGTGAGGGAGAGGATCAGCTGGGTGTCATTGGCGTAGGAGATGATATTGAGGTCGTGCACTCGGGCGACGTGGGCGAGCGGTGCCATGTAGATGTTAAACAGCGTTGGGCTGAGGGATGAGCCCTGGGGTAGGCCGCAGATGATCTTGCTGGCTTCGGAGCGGAAGGGGGGAGGCAGACGCTCTGTGTTCTGCCAGAGAGGAAGGAGGTGGTCCAGTCCAGGGCCTTCTCTTGGATCCCGGCGTCGTGGAGGCGTGTGCATAGTGTGCGGTGGCAGACCGCTTCGAAGGCGGCTGACAGGTCCAGGAGGATCAGGGCCGCGGTTTCTCCATTGTCTAGCAGGGCCCTGATGTCATCAGTGGCGGCGATGAGGACAGTTTCGGTGCTGTGGTTGCTGTGGAACTTGGACTGGGACGGGTCCAGGATGCTGTTCTCCTCGAGGTAATGGGTCAGTTGTCTGTTGACGGTCTTCTCGATGACTTTCGCCGGGAACGGGAGCAGGGAGATAGGCCGGAAGTTCTTAAGGCCCTTGGGGTCCGCCTTGGGTCTCTTGAGTAAGGCGTTGATCTCGGCGTGCTTCCAGCTCTCCGGGAAGGTTGCTGTCTCAAAGGAAATGTTGATGGCTTTCCGGAGATGGGGTGCAATGGCGGTGCTGGCTTTGTTGAAGATGTGGTGTGGGCATGGGTCTGACGGAGATCCGGAGTGGAGGGTGTTCATGATTTTGATGGTGTTGTCATCGTTTATGTTGGTCAAGGAGAGCAGGCGGTCGGTGTGGATGGTGGTAGTGGGGGCGGAGATCTCAGTGGTTGTCGGGGCGGTCATGGCGTTGAAGCTTTCGTGGATTTCTGCGATCTTGCGATGGAAGAAGGTGGCAAGCGAGTCGCACAGGTCTTGCAAAGGTGGGATGTCGTTGGTGTTGGAGCTGGGGTTGGAGAGTTCTGTCACGATGTTGAAGAGCTCTTTGCTGTTGTGTGCGTTGTTGTCTAGACGGTCTTTGAAGGAGGCCCTTTTGGCGGATCTGATGAGGTGATGGTGTCTGCGGGTGGTGTTCTTGTGGGCTGTGTAGCTGTCTGGTGTTCGTTCATGGTGCCATCAATAATTGAAGACGACCTGCATGATATTACATCCACAGAACATCAATAATTAAAACGAACCAAAAATTAAGACAAATATGTTACATAACACTAAAAATTACAAAATACACAATTTCACATTGAATATACATATATATTATGAACTGCGAATATGACAAAATCATTATTTATAAGAGGGAAAGAAGCTCTCTGATAGCTTGTTCCAAAGCTGAGGAATCACAGCCGAAAAAGCTTGCGCCGCAACCCCCCCCCCCCCATGGTGGCTTTATCAAAACGTGGACATGCCAACAGACTAGCCTCAGAAGATCGGAGGTATCATCCTGGCACATAGCTTTTCAAACGGTCCTTCATGTAACCAGGTGCTGCTCCATGCAGTGCTTTGTGTGCAATGCACAGACCCTTAAACCTAACCCTCTGCTTAATTGGGAGTGAATGTAGTTTTTGTAGTAGAGGTGTAACACGTGCTCCTCTAGGAAGTTTGAAAATCAGTCTCGGTGCATCATTCATAACCACCTGAAGTTTCCCTAATAGTTTATCAGGTAATCCGATGTATACTGCGTTCCCGTAGTCCATGCGCGACACAATTAGTGCTGACACTACTGTACGCATAGTGGAAAATGACAACAGGAGTACAAGTTTCTGGAGTTGCCTCATAAGGCCCAGACAATTCCCCACCACAGCGGTCACTTGATTGTTCAGCGTTAACTTGTTGTCCAGCCTAATGCCCAAGCTCTTGACAACTGGCACCTGTATCGGAGTAGTGCCTAGCTCTTATGGACAGAAGGAATTGGACCAGGGGTTGACCCCTGATATAATAGCTAGCACCTCCGTCTTGTCAGTGTTTACTTTCAATGAGTTGGTGGTCATCCAGTTCATAGTGAACCGAAGAATGTTCTGTACGTTGGACTGTTCCTGTGTGGAGCACAGATAAATTTGGCATTTTCTTGCTTAACCATCCTGTGTGCCTCTGCCTGTTTCTGTATTCACCATCTGGGTTTAGAGTGAAAGGAGCTGGAAATGTGCATTCTCACTAGACAGATACAAGGGGGAGCTTGAGGTGTACCCTGCCTTTCCTGTGTGACTCATAGCCAGGCTGAATAGACCTGGCTGCATTTAGAGTAGTGGGAGGAGTTGTCGGTTGCACCTGAATGGACTGTGGCTGCCTCTCACAAAGCTGTCTCCCCCGCCTGGAGTGAACCTGGCCTGAGCCAGGCAAAACTGATTTATGTATGCAGAAGAACTTTGTTTGTACCAACTTCAAAGTGAAATGTGGTATAAATATTGGGGTGCTGACCTCAGGACTTTAGAACTCTTTGGGAATAAGGAACCTGCCAAGAAGGAGAGCTGGAGACGATATGAGGAGAGACTACCACTTTGCTGTGTGCTTTGCTGTGTAGGCCTGTAGTGGCTACTTCAGTCTGGGGCAGTGAAAGAACTGGACTGAACTTTCTACAGCTTCTTTATCTGAGTATCGCCATGGTTTTGAGGTAGAACTTGCCCCAAGTTCAAGAAGTCTCAGGAACAACAAAGACTTTGCCTTCCTCTGGGTACCTGCATCTGGAAAAGTGTGTTTCAGCTGCCACAGAGGAAAAAAGCAACCTAACACCATCAACGATGCTGCTGCCAGCTCCATGACATGAAGGCACCACAGATCGCCCCACCACATTTCACACCGCAACCCTGGTCTCACTGACGACACCGTCTGATGCTCCCAACCGAGCCGCTTCTAGCACCGTGACCTGTGGGCATCGTACTCTGCACAGCCTTGCTTCACACCGCCGCTGTGGTCTCACCAACGACGATGCTGATAGCTGACATCAAAGTCGCAGCCTGCACCATGGTTTGGGGGCACCGCTCGTAAGTTACACGACACACCACCCTGTAAAACGCCGCAGTCTTGGCCCACCGCCACCAGCACCATCAACTCCAGATCGTCAACCGACGCCGTGCTTACACCGTGACCTGTGGGCCCCCACACTGCATTGCCCCTTCTTGTACCGCAGCCGTGGGTCTTCCGACGACAGTGCTTCAGCAATGACGACATCGCCACTTGCACCGTGACCTGCCAGCTCTGCGACGAGCACCGCCCCACTTCACACTGCAGCCCTGGTCTTACTGATGCCGCTGGACGACCATCCCCGAGCCGCTGCCTGCATCGCAACCTGAGGGCATCGCACGCCACACTGCTCCTCTTCACACCGCAGCCTCGATGCCTGCCTATGCCTGCGCTCCTGACTTCAACCTCATGGAGTGCGACCTGCAACGCGTATGACTTCAAGGGCCTGACGACTCCTGCACTGACCTCCAGAACAGACGCCTGCCGACACCAACTCTTTAGAGCTCTTCGCGAGGTCCCCGAAGCCCTGCATCTCTAAAGGTACTGTTTGCAGGTCTTCCCGACACCGTAGCTGGTCTGCAACACCACGGCCTGCCAGAACCGTGGGATATCGACTTCAAGGAACTGTATCTAAAGTCTATTTTTACATTATTCGCATCTTGCTAACTGTATGTTGGATTTTTATCATTTTGTTCTTGTATTACACAGATAAATATTGGCTATTTTTCTAAAACTGGCATGGCTTCCTTTATTAGTGTTTTCACTGTATTACTTTGTGTTATGTGCAAATGCTTTACACATTGCCTCTGAGATAAGCCTGACTGCTCGTGCCAAGCTACCAAGGGGGTTAGCAGGGGTTATTTTAGAAGTGTAACTCCCTTAGCGTGACTAGGAAGAAGGGTCCCTACCTGGACAGGGTTACAACCTGCCAACTAGAGACCCCCATTTCAGATGTAGTAGATATCATCTAAGGATAATGGAAATGTGACTCACATTCATTCCTTATTTTTGGCATTCTCGAACCGCCATGGATAAGCATATTTATGCTAGTTTCACAAAACATTTTTACTAGGGAAAAAGGCACATTGCATACATACAAATTTACAACAGAAATGTGAATGTACAAAATGAAATGAAAGTGTGCAAAGTTTCTTCCAAATGCTTATTTTGCAGGGTTGTGCCAATGGGTGAAGCGGGTGAAGATTTCAGTGCAGTCCACATTTACAGAGAGATGTTCTGGATTCTGTGCCTGTCTCACTTTGTGTTCCCCTACTTTAGTCCTGACTGAGCTCAGGCCTGGAGCACTGAAAGGCGTTGTGCAAGCAGGGAACACAAAGAGTCCTCTGTGTGCATTATGAACCTCATAATCCACCACCCATTACATACATGAGTAGTGGAATACTGGTTTTACATTAATAACCCAAACTATCTGATATCAGCAGCTCTCCATCACTATGCCAACATGGGTCATAGAAGCCATACATAAGAGAGCAGCATTCATGCACCTGCATGTGTACATTCTGTGTCTACTGCCAGCACCTCCTTCTGACTACACATCACAACTGAAGTTTATGTAAGACTTCTGGACAATTGTTATGGTTATAAGATCTTAGAGAGATACCCAGAAGTGCTGCCATTCTGGGAGATGTACAACAATGAAGAATCCAAAAAAGTGATGGATGGAATGCTTGAAGTTGAATATGCGATGTGATTACAAAGCGTTGTTCAACGCATACCATTTCATCGCAAGTCGTTTCTACGACTTTCTGTAGGGTGCGCGCTGGATTTAGGAATTGTATAATTGACTATTCCAACTCCAGCATGCGCAACAGTAGGTAAGGTGTTGGAACAGTAAATTATACTATTTCTTAGTTTAGAGTGCCCCCCTACAGCACGTCCTAGAAATGGCTTGCGTTGTAATGGTTAGCATTGTAACAACGCGTCATTGTAATGACCGCATTGTAATCGTATGCGTTGTACCGCATGCAATGTAAATGCTGCTTCCCCTTCAAGTCATCTCGCCACGGTAATTACCAAGGCCACATCCCAGTCCATCATTTTGCTGCCCACCATGGCTCCCCAGATGAGATCAGGCCACATGCAACTCAGCACTTATCCTGCTCCAAAAGGAACAGTCCAGCCCGAACTGCCAAGCCAGGTCCTCTCTGACCTGGAACACAAGCAACCCAAGACCAATTTTAGCAACAGACTTAGTGTTTCGAATACGATCTTACATTAAGAGGAGACCAATGTAAATGTTCCAGGGCAGGTGTGATTTGAAGTCGACATATTGAGAAGACTATATGATGGATTGCCTGTTTCTCAGCCCTTTAGAGTTTGCTGGAACTTTTCTTTTTGAGATCCTTGTGTAGATGGCCCTCAGGAGTCCATTAAAGCAGTGAGCACTGTACAGTGCGTAGAAATAAAGGATACTGCCAGCAAGAGTTTGCTTTCTGGTATCTCCTATAGAAAAGAGAGTAAAAGGAAATGTGACTGCTATTTCATACATTTTCATACTTTTAAAAAAGCAAATACATTTTTCTAACAGTCCCATATGTGTTTACTTAGCTTAGTTTGGGAAGTTCTTAAATATCATGAAAACTAGAGCATTCCTGAAATGTTTTCACCAGATTCATGTTTAAACTTTACTTTTAATTATCAATATCCCTCCAGATCCATTTTAATGAGTAATACCACTGTCTGTTAAAAAGGACATCTTCTCTCATACCAGTGTATACTTCCGGTTATCAAGTATGAGACATCCAACAAGCTTAAAAAAAACAAGTAGGGAGATTCGCATCTCATCCACGCGTAGTCAGGCATGTGCTTGCTGTACATATAAAACACAGCCTGTGCCCCTACACAGCTCTTTTGTAGTGTTAGACTTGTATGTTTAAACATTCAATGCCTATGTGTTATATCTGAAACATGGGCAGAGCATTGCCCTAAAGTAACAAACTAGGCCCAGAAGCCTTTAAAAACCCACCTTATTTGGGTCTAATTGACTTCCCTGGACAGAAAGGCTGGTAAGGAATCTTTGCAAATTGGAACACCAAGGGCCCGATTTATTAACATTTGGCGGAACACAACGCAGCAAGACTTAAAGCACTGCATCAAATGCAGAGAGCAGGAAGGTGCCATACTTGCTAACATATGGGGCATTCCTGTATTCTCTCTGCACTGGCGCACGTGTGTCTGCCAAGCGCCAACACAGGCACCCTTGCACCATGGTGCCTATGTTAGAGACAGGATGGTTTTTTTTCAGAAAGGCAAATATTCCTGGGCAAAATCAATCATCCAAGGCATCTTCCTCTTTCTATGTGTGCAGCTCATGGAGAACGAGAAAATGACTTGGAAAAATAAAAATATTTCTCCTCGTTACGCCTCATCTAGGAAGGTGTAGCATTTTGACGCATTTCCAGGTTTACTAGTCTTAGTCAATATGGGAATGCGTCAAAAACCATGGGTGGATGCGTGGAAACACCTACCCTCCACCCAAGGAACGCCTTCCAAACCCAAAATAATGTAAGGTGGCAACTTGGCTGCTGTGCAGCCATGTAAGGTTGCTCTGCGTGGCTTACCAAATCTGACTTAAGGGCTTGCGTCGCTTCCATCACCTTGCGTGACGCAATGGCAACGCAAGCCCATGATGAAATCTAGGCCCAGTTTTGAAATGGATCGAGTTGGATGCTTTTTTTGTAGGATTATTTGGCATCCATTCGAGATATGAGGTCTTGGCTGCACTCTACTATGGTGTACCCTGAGCCCCAGCCCATGCATCTTGCTGATTTTCAATGTTTATTACAGAATGACTCCTACCTCACTGACTGGCTACTTATGTTATTGCCGTGGACTAGAGTTAAGGGTCGACATTGCTGCCATTAGATTCTCTCCCTTGCGAGTTAGATGCATTTCTCTGCAGCAGATGCACCAACCCACAGATCTATCTGGCCAGTTTACAAAGGCACTCTGTGTGCCATCCACAGGCAGAAAGAGGAGCAGGCAAGCAGATGTCTCCTTTCTGTGGAGACTGGGAACTGTTTATTAATCTCGCATGCCACCTCGGCACTGCACACTCAACATATTTGTCATTAACCTTGAAAAGATAAATGCATTACCCAACTCGCACGTCCTGCCTGCCTACCAGCGCAGCGTGCTGATGAGCTGCACAATAGCCACTCAGGGGACGGCGCGTGTAATTACCACACACTGTTCTAATGTAGACAAATGAGTCACGGGACAGAACTTCTTCTTCAAACACTAACAGGAGGGGAAGGGGGCCAGTGGAGAGGACATTTCAGTCACGCAAGTTTGAGAAAAATTCGGATCCGCGCAATAGCCAAGTGCAGAGAACAACAGTGGGGTCTGCGGAATTTGGGCATAATTGACAAAGGGACTCGTGAATCCGCACTCCCTGGGGCACGTTACCTCGCGGGTGCAGATTTACGATTTCCCCTCTTCACAAAACTTATCAATAATACAACATATAACCTACGAAAGTGACCGGAAATCTCCACCGTTGGGTAATTGGACCTAATACGCATTTACGCACTGTTGAAAGGTGGCCAAATTTGCATATGTACATTTTTAACTTTCTCCACGCTGTACATATTATGTGGGCAGGTATTGCAGAGTCCCTGGCACTACACCCTGCTTTGGAAGCAAACCGCAGACCATCCACCCCTGGGATCTCTCCGTGGGTCTTCACCACCAGCATCCCCCCTGTGGCACGGATTACACTAAAATACCTTTAGTACTTTTGGGTTATAGGGCATAACAACCCCGCCGTATTTATTTACACACATCACTCATCATAAGAAAATAGCAATTTTTACATCAATAATCAGAAACCCCGAAAACACTCCATACAGTATCATTTACATATTCTTGGATGGCTAACCTTAACAGAGACTCTAATACATAGCCATTTCTAACCATAAACTATACATTGTCCCTGCGTATCCTTCATGGAGCCTATGCGTAAGATCATGACTGGTCCAACCACCTGTGAGGTCCCCCAGAGTGATCTTGCGCAGGGGGGCCCGTCTGCCCAGAAAGTTACCTACCTCAAGGATCCACCTTTAAATGGGTTTCTTTAAAAGTGTGTTCTCACAGGTTGAGTGTGTTTCCTACAATGATTGAAAGCACACAGTGTTTGTTTAAATTCCACGGAGCCGCGGGGAGGCGTTACTTGAGCGAGACAGTGTCCTGTAATCATATGTGATTGTAGACACCCTTCCCACCCGTTCTGAGGCTCATGGAGCATTGTCTCCAAAAAAACTAAATTAACATATAGAATACCTACTGGGTATAGTATCTTGTGCATGATTCTTTGCCTCTTCACTCAGTCATAGCCCTTGTATGTATATCACTGGACATTTTCTTTCACTCTACCGACATTGTTTCAATAGTGTAGTGAGAACAGAAGGAATCTGTTTTTGTCCTGAAGAAGAAGCCTCTGAGCTTCAAAACATGTTGACATACACAGGAGGGTTCGCACATTAACGCAGGATACCTCTGACCCACTCTTTTTAATAGTGCCATCTCTAAGGAATATTAAAGATACTAGATACGGAGGCCTAAACAACTTGTCCATCATTTTATTAATCCGCTTTACGGAATGATTCAAAGCCCAGACCGACTCCCCTCCTCGCCATTGCAACCTCGGTATGATGTTGCACCACGCTAGGACTGAAAGCGGGTATCGCCTTACCAATGATCCCATCTCAGTAATCAATGCCTCGAATAAGCCGCTCCTACCAAGATGTACCAGATCATTGCCCCCTAGATGTACCACCACTACTCCAGAGGGGACACCCCCCTTGCAAAGCCATAATTCCATCATGTTCCTTAGCTGTTCCAGATGCAGTCCACCTTTCCCATGGCACGGAAGCCTGCCTGGCAGGTCCGGCCAACACAATTCCCTGTGGAAAAAACATACTTTAGCCTTTGTACATACGAATGCCCTTTCATCCAAGACTTCAGTTTCTTCTGGCACCCACCTGAGCACCGGGGCTGCACATGTATCTGGCAACTGACGCTCACCAACAAGCTTCCTTACTGCATCACAGGACATGTTAACTGAGAAGACACAAGGAGAAACCGTTATTGACAATCCAATTGAGCCTTAAGCCTGTGCAGCCTGACATTGCATTTGTAGCATTCCAAGGACCACCTGCCAATTCTCTGTACTGCTTGCTCTGAGAGTCCCATCGCTGTGGCCTCTGTGGCCACCCCAATTCTGAAAGAATGAGAACTGAACTCCATAGGGTCAATCCCCGCTGCCCTGAGGGCCAGCCCAAGGACTTTAGAGAACTGAGACTTGGTCAGAGGGGTTCTTTCAGCATGCAAGAGGAGCGGGCCTATGTGCCAAGAATGTCCGAGGTTGCTCACGGGACAGCATGCGTTGCCCTGTGCCCTATGCAATATGATGTGATCCCCTCTGCTACCATGGTCTGCTTTGGAGCGTGGTATTGTGAGATACACCGAACCCCCAGACAACTGCATGTGCACCAGCTGCAGCCCTCCCTGCCAATCCTTCTTTTTCCCACCAGTTCCCCCACCCTGAAAGCTACATAGACGGCCAATGCGAATGCTGCCCTGAAAAGGAGAACCTCCACAGTGGACCTACAGATGCGTTCCAGCACACCAATACAGCTGATAGTGTGCCTATGCCAATCGGGCGCCGGGTGTCTGCCTGGGACCCCTGCAAGCGTTGCCATCCCCCCAAAGCCATCTGCTCTATGAAACCCCTCCTCCCTCAATGCTCCTAAGAATGAAAAGATAGCAGAAGATTCATGACACACCCCTTCCCACCTTTCCCCAAGGACAATACAATAGGCACTAAATGCGCACTCATAAGCCAGCCCTGTCCTGGGCGCTAAACTGGCTGACATGAGGTCTGATAGGCTTTGGCACCAAGTTGCCACAGACGGTCTGGAAAAGGTATTGGGGCTTCCACTGCTTCTGGGGGATGCGACATGAATACCTGCATCTTGAAATGAGACAGAGCATCAGAAGCATTATTCAGCACCCATGGGACACGCTTGGCCCTAAACAACACATTGAGTTTCCTGCATTGAATTCAGCAACCTCAGTATCATCCTACATCTGGCCGCCTGCTGGTTAATGCACTCAACCACTGTCAGGTTGTCAGACCAAAATATGACTTATTGATTGCGAAGCTGGTCTGGCCATATAGACAATGCCACCAGAATGGGAAAAAGTTCCAAGAACCTATGTTGGTAGTCAAGCCTGAATCTACCCAAGCATGGCACAGAAACCCCCGCTACCCACCACATCGGTAAGGAGGCCCTGCTCCTTACCGGACTTGGGGAGCTGGGCTACACAACAGTGCCATTGAAATCCCACAGGAATGGCATCCAAATGTCCATGTCCTGGCATACCTCGCTGGACAACCTGGTGTGGTGGTGCTTCTCCCTTAAACCTAAAGACACACAGATGATGGACGGAATGCTGAGCAAATCAAACATTCACCCCTGTTCAATAGATCTGGGTTAAATCCATTGTTCTTTTGCTTACCATGCCACACCAGTCCGTGGACCAGAAACAAGCATCCTGGGACGGGTATCAACCTTCGTCAGTCAGTCTAGCTTGAATCGAGTAACACAGTGAACCCGGACCCATGTCTGGGCATACCCGGTGTACTTAGAGAGAAAAAGCAAAATACACACAGATGATGGACGGAATGCCGAGCAAATCAACCATTCATTCCCAGTCAATAGATCTGGGTTAAATCCATTGTTCTTTTGCTCACCACGGCACCCCAGTTTAGACCCAGCCATATGCTAGTCAGTCTTGACCCTGTGCCTCATGGGAACAGTCTAGCCCGTACTGCCAGGCCAGGTGCTCCCAGGACCAGAAACAAGCGGTCCGATGCTCACTGTTTCATTGGATTTAAGTTAGCCTGGATGATAAGGGGTGATGCCCTGAAACCGGTCCCATGATGCTTATTTCCGGTCTAGTGGGGATCTGGGTTTACAGCTCGGTCTGGACTGTTCCCTGGAGGCACAGGGTCAAGACTGATATGTATATGGCTTGGTCTAAACTGGGGTGGCATAGTGAGCAAAACAGCGATGGATTTAACCTAGAACTATTGACTAGGAGTGAATGGTGCATTCCGTCTATCATCTGTGTGTCTTTTACTTTCTCGTTCTAGGTGCGCCGGGCATGCCCAGACGTGGGTCCCGGCCCACTGTGTCACTGTATTCAAGTCACTGTATTCAAGCTAACCTGGATGATGAGGGGTGATGCCCTGAAACCGGTTCCAGGATGCTTGTTTCCGGTCAAGGGAGGACCTGGCTTTGCAGTTCGGGGTGGACTGTTCCATGACGCACAAGGTCAAGACTGATTTGCATATGACTGGGTCTAAACTGGAGTGGCATGGTGAGTTAAAGAACGGTTGATTTAACCCAGATCTATTGACTAGGGGTGAATGTTTGATTTGCTCTGCATTCCGACCATCATCTGTGTGTCTTTTGGTCTCCCTTAAACCTGACATTGCCTGCGCAATGGAATGTGAAAATGGGCGGGCTATCGGAATGATTCTTAAGGCAAAATTGAGCTGCCCAACAGCCTTCTGCAACTGGTGTAACATGACTTTATCCTTACTCAAGCACTCCAGGAAAGCGAGGGAGAAAGCGGAAACCTTCCCCTGTGGTAGTTGTGACACCCCTGTTTCAGAATCTAACTCGATACCCAAGAACTCAATGACCATAGACAGTCCCATGGTTTTGCCTAGGGGTAGGGGAACTCCAAATGTACCCATCAATGCACAGAAGGACTGCAATGCCTTGCAACACTCTGGCGAGCCCAGTGAGCCCAGGAAGAGGAAATCGTGCAAATAATGCAATACCCACCAATGGTCTGCTTTCTGCCTGAACAACCACTCTAGGAAAGAGCTGAATTTTTCGAAGTATGAGCAAGAGACTGAGTAGCCCATGGGCATGCATTTATCCCGATAATACTTTCCCTCAAACTGAAAACCCAGTAGATGAAAGTCCTGAAGAGTGTACCAGGAGCAAATGGAAAGCTGACTCTATGTCTGACTTTGCCAAGAGGCTTCCAGGCCCCAGCTCCTGGAGCATTTCTATTGCCTGGTTGAGGGAGGAGCACCTCACAGAGCATAAAGCGCGGTCAATTGCATCGTTCAGTACTGCCTCCTGGGAGCGGACAGGTTATGTATTAGCCGAAATTCACCCGGGTCCTTCTTGGGCACTACCCCCAGCGTCAAGCAAATGAAATCTTCCAAGGGTACCGACTGGAATGGGTCGGTCACCCTCCCCAACCTCACTTCCTTATCAATTTTAGCTGCTGCCACTGCTCTGTTAGACCTTAAAGATGGCTGATTCTTGCAATGGGGAACACCCAGGTATCCTGGAGCTGGTATCTGAGAACCTTCCTTAAACCCATCAAAAAGAACTTGGGCTGTTGCCGGGCTAACATACCTAATAAGCCATGGGAGAATTGCTGACAAATTTACAGGGGAGAGGGCCTTGCAGAGGAGTGGGTCATTAGTCCTGCTCCCCGCCCTATCCTTTGATTTCTTGAAACATTTTGATTCAGGATGTTAGGGGAGACCTCAAAATGAGCAACCGTGCTTGAACTTACACAGCCCGGGCGTCCTGGTGCAGGACCGCTTATTATAGTCCCAACATGTCCCCTTTTTTCCACCCCCCGCCGTGTTGCCTGAGGGGCCAGCCTGGAAGGACTGACTGGGGGTGGCGTCCCGGCGCACCTCCTTCATATGGCATAACCACAACACACTCCCTGAACCTTTTTACTTCTTCCCTATCAGGCTTTTCCAGGAGTGAATCAAAGATATCCACATACTTCTCTTTCCAGATCTTTTCCTTAACCTCCCCCGTATAATGCCAGCCCAACTGCTTCGGCGATGACCGTGTTTTGTTTCACCCAAACCTCAGGGTGGAAGCAGCTGTGCCATACCTTTATCCACTGAGTCTTGATGCTTGGGGGTGCTCCCATTGCTTCTGCACTGCCTTGCGATGGCTCAGGGGGACTCTTGCCCTTTTCAGCATTTGCCTGGGTATCAGCCTGATTGGCTGCTGTGCCCTGGCTACCCCCTCACCCCCCCAGCACTATGCTATTTCCTCCTGCTGCTGCGGCAGCCCCAAGCCTGGCCCCTTGCGACTGTGCCCCCTTTAACTGCACCACTAGCTACCTGGTCTTCTCCAAATCATCCCCATCTGACAATGCAGCCACACTCCAAGCCGGAGTGGTCCACATACCAAACTTGGACAACCACAGTTGCACGGGGCCAAATTGGTCACTAAGTCAGGCTGACTAGGTGCTCCCACTGGATTCACTCCCCCCGCTGGTACCTCACTTGGCACGCTAGGCCCCATGGTCTCACACCCCCTCACACCCTTCACTGGTCCCCTTCCATCCAGCCCGAGGGCCCTAGCACCGCTCCCTCAGGTCGCTGTGGGGGGGCCTTGACCTTCGTTCCTACCCTGCTTGCCCCGAGCCTTCTTAGGTACTGGTAAAAATGCTGCTTTAGGAGCCACTCCCACCCGTCGGGGCCTCTCTTCCTCCCCCCTTGCACACCCACAGGAGGGTGGTCCCTCAATTCTTCCAAGGACTGGTCCATGGCGTTTTTCCTGCGCATCATAACTTTCATGAGCTACTCCATGTGCATGCACTGTTCCCCTTTCTGAGCCCTAGAAGGCATTCCAATATGTTACCTGTGTGATACCAAAGAAGAAATTGCCTGACTGCAAATAACCTACTTGTACCTTTTCCCAAATAAGGGATAATCCGTGTTTCAATCGCTGCCTTTAAAAACCCTGCTAAGCAATAGACCTATCGCCAACAACAGTAGCCCTTCCTTGCATCCCCTCCACAAATAAGGCGCAGTAAAACTAGGAGCCCATACAAAACCCTAACACCACCTACAAACAGGGTGTAGCTTAAACTATTATGCAAAACGATACCACTAGCCTTTATCTGCTCTTCTTTTGACCAAATGCCTAAAATACCCCCTTTGCTTTGCCTCTACGCCAGAGCCGTCACCACATATACTAACAAGCATTTACAATGCAACGGTCTCGGCATTGTTAAAGTTAGAGCTATTAGCATTGCTCATGACAATGCCGTTTCTTTAAATGTTTTAAAAACAAAAACATAAACATAAATAATGTCATGAGCAATGCCAATAGCTCTAACTTTACCAAAGCCGAGACCATTGCATTGTAAATGCTTGTTATGACAGTTTGCCACATGGTCGCACTTTTTGTTTCATTTAAAAACTGCAAAAAATAAGCACCCTTTCTCGTTCGCCTTTCCATCACAACCAACACTGTAAAGCGCTCCGAAACCTTACTCTGTCAAGAAGCGCTATTAGAAGAACGATAGATAAATACACATCCTCTCCAACAGCGTTGGTAATCTCTGCCGAGAAGCCAGGTATTGAATGGGTGCAAGCTCGGCCCTTCTTTCGGCAGTCGAAGGCTGCTCTCTCCCAGGCAGGGCCATGGCACACAGCAGCTGCTAATAGTTTTATGTGTATGGATACCATTATTTGTACGATCTTCATATCCACTGGCTCTTAAGGAATGATAGCAAAAAATGCCCCTTTGCTGCATTAAATACAATGGTACTATGATTTTAGTCGCAGGACCGGCTGAGGTGGACTGATCACAGAAACAAAGCTTTTTAAAAGTGGTTGATGCCCGAGCAAGGAAGCGCTGTGGGAGATCACAACACACAGGAGGGGGCGTGCCGAGATTTACAAACCGGTCCCAGGAGTAGCAAGGGTCTGAATCAGACGGATTCCGTCCACGCTCTGGACTTGACGTCCTCATTATCAGCTACCTTACAGGTCAGACACCCCGCAGCCATCAGACTCGAGGGGGAGACAGTCCTCGCTGATGTGCAGCGGGCTCCAGTCCAATGTAGGAACATAATACGCAACTGAACTCGGAGCAGGCAGACCCTCGCTGCAGTGTTCGCGTTTAGGCAATATTTGAAAATGGTTTGAATACCGTGTGTTTAAAGTACCCGAAGTCTACTTTAGTATTTTACACCTTGTCTCACTGAATTAGGATCAGCCTTCACTGGGAAGTTAGCAAGCCACTTGCGATCCAATCATTAACCAGCGTAGTGCGGGCCTCCCACTTAAATACGCGGCGGAGGAGTGACGTTTACTAAAAGATTTACATTTCCGAACAGAAAAGGTCCACATGGTAAAATAATCAGTGCTAGATCAATATATTAACATATGTGCTTTGTCCAATGGCTTGCTGTGGCCCAAAACACTGGGGTCTGCTGGGCATTGTTCTTGGAGGGTCGCTGCCAAGCATTCATTTCTTCTGGGCATGCTTCTGGTTCTTGGCGTCCCCCACCCTTCCGGTCCACCAAGAAAATTACTGGTTCCCGCTATGGCTAGTCCGGAGGAGGGTACTTTTTGTTGCCCCCCAGGCGCTTCGCAGAAGGGTCGGAAGTTGGAACTGTTAGGATACACGAGGCGGGAGTATATGGCTGAATTCGGGGCCCTTCTCGGGCGCGCCCTGGTGTCCCAAGTATCCAGGCTACTTCGATGAACTGCTTCAAGGCGCTCAGTGGTTCAAAGACTATGCAGTGAGCCGGAGACCCTTCAAGCACACTTATCTCACGTTAAGGGTTGGGTCTCCTAGTTCAGTATAGACGCTGTTTCTAGCGCCAGCTTTACCACACTGTGTGACCTTGGACTGGTTATGCAGTTGACGGAACCTCAATGGGTGGGTGACTCGGATTAACCCAAGTTAGTAGCGGTTTCGGGCGCCGCTTGTGTGGAGCCAGTGGGCCTTGTTTCTGGTGCCAGCACACCTACTGTACCACACTGTGTGATGTTTGGTTACGCGGTTGTCGGAACCTCTGCGTTTGGGTGACTCGGATTAACCCATGTCAGTAAAGAAGCGGGTGCACACTTGGATGGAACCCGTGGTCCTGGTTTCTAGTGGCAGCGCACGTACTTTACCACACTGTGTTATCTTGGATTGGTTATGCAGTTGTCGGAGCCCCATTGTGTGGCTGACTCGGATTAACCCAGGTCAGTAAAGATTTCGGGCACCCAAGTGAGGGGAACCGGGGGTTATGGTTTCTACGCCCAGTTCGCTCGCAGTTACCACGCGTGTTAAAAGCGGCGGTCCTTACGGGTAGTATGTTAAGTGCTGTATAACTGACAACGCACGTGCCAGGACTGTGATGGCTCCTGTGGCGTGGGTGATAACACGTCTGTGTAACTGAAGGCAGCCTGGCGTGGGGGAGCCTGCAGTTCTGCTGTCTGCTCCAGAGAGGGGGCGGGGTCACGCTGCTGGATGCATAGACGGGCTACCCCTGGCTCTCCCGCCTTACCGAGTGAGTGACCCTGGCTAACCCTGCCCTGTGGTTCTGGGCCCCTGTGTAGGAGTGCTCGAGCCCTGGAGAGTACGGAGCGGTGGGGTTCACTAGATGTCCCCAGTGAAATCCGCATACTAATTAATGGTTTCATTTAATAACAGCACGTGACGCCTCGCAGCTCTGATCACTTACTCTCCTGCGCACGTGGGATGCATATTTTCCATTTATCCTTCTCGGTCCGCTTGCTGCACACCTGACTCCGCCGGCGCCATGTTTAATCACCAGTCCTTTAATTGGGCGCTTCACGCAGCTGCGGACGGGGACCCGCTGGCCTGTGGGGAAATGTGTTGACTTGCAGAGAGGCCGGCTCGTCTGAAAGGCCCTACACCGGAGCTGGGCTTGCGGGGTAAGTGACGCTTCCAGAGAGATGGATGTCTGAACGTGCGACTCACCAGTCCCCCGTTCCTGTTCCTGCTCGAGGCGCTTTGTTTTGTCCAAACTGGTGTAGAACTAAGCCACGGTGCGTTGGCTAGGTGAACGAGACCCGGCCACAACTTTAACGCCGCCTTTCTCCGAGGCAGACGCAGCGTCCTTTTCGGATTCGGGGGCGTGTTTTGCTGTTATCTCCTCCAGCCATTGGCTGGAGGAGATAACTGAGACTTTCTGCAAAAAACACGCCCCCGATCCGAAAAGGACGGGGCATGATCGGAGTGACGGGACCTCTTCTCCAATGGCTGGCCAGCATTGAAGAGGCCAGCCAATGGAGAACAGGGGAGAAGAGGGGCGGGTTCAAGCCCCTCTTCTCCAAGTCATTAAATCTCCGACTTCCGGTTCTGCCTTTCGGCAGACCGGACGTCCTCGACCTAAAAACGCGGGTCAGGCGAATCAAACTTGAGCCTGGGCAGCTCTTTGCTGGCCCTGAAACACTCCAGCTGTCCGGTGGTCTGATGAGCCGGCTGCAGCTACCGATGAGGCCTGAAGAGGGAGAGAAACAAACAACAAAAAAGGCGGTTAAAATCCAAGCCCCGATGGGGTAGCTGGCAGCATGTCGGCATCGGAGCGGGGAGCGTTGATAGAGACCGCTTTGCTGCTCTGCTGCCACTTTTAAAGGGTTGTGGTCCTGAGCAGACTGGTTCGTCCCGACCCAGAAGTGTTTTACGCACTTTCAGGTCCCCACGCTGGGCTGACAAATGCCCAAGCCTATTGTAGGCTGGTGTCAGCTGCGTCACCCGCCGCAGTACTAAGCCACTCCACATCTGGCAGGGACCGGCATCACGCCATAGGCGCTGCCCCCCTGAGGTCGGGGGCGCCTTGGCATTCTCATTAAAATAAACCCTCATCCCTGCCAAGTTCAAGTGTGATCAGTTTGCCTTCCTACACAAGAAGGGGAGTTGCTCTTGACTCTTGTACACACCCATGGCACAGGTAGAAAAAGCAGCTATGAGTAACAGATCCTTTTGAGGATATCTTTCAGGGAAACATGGAGCCATTTACAGCTGTGAACGTAGGCCCATGTTGTTTACCTAGATAGTTTCTGCATCTTTATCCTAGCAATGGCCAATTCTGCAAGATGCTTATCCTCAAAATAATGTGGGATTTGGCTTGGTATGTTTTTTGTGTGCAATTTTATATAGCGCAAACTCGACCTGAAGGTATTGGAGCACTTTACAGGAGCACCAGTTACGTTACACAAGGACACGTTTATTTTTTTGATAGGCACAGGGAGATAAAGTGATTTGTTGAGAATCACTGGATGTTGAGCTGAAGTCGAGACTCGAACCTGGTTCCCCAGCTCCAAAGTGGGCAGCTCTGGTCGTTACACCTATGTCACATATTTCACATAATTCTTTCTGTGGTAAAAATCTACCACCAGTCCTTACAGTTTGCCTATAGGCCGCTCTTTAATGTGGATTCAAGGTAACAGTGCATTACTGCTAAAAACAAATGGAGGAACAAATTCAGATTTTCCACAGCTAGGATGGGTAGAAAATCATGATTTTATTAAAGACACGGAGGCTGATATTATGCATAAATCCTTAATTGCTAACTCACAGCAGCTACAAAACAATTTAAAAGAACTTAGAATAGTAAAACTAACGTTCTGAAGTCTATTTCATCCTGTGTGAGGCAGCCATCTTCCTTCTTTGTTGCTGCGAACTGTCCGCCACATCGAATCATGAAATTCCATTTCCACCAACTACTTCTTGAAGTCTCCTCCTGAAAAGAATCATAAACAAATGATTAATGGGCGGTTATTAAACAGGGAGGGATAATATCAGCCTCCGTGTCTTTAATAAAATCGTGATTTTCTACCCACCCTAACTGTGGAAAATCAGAATTTTATGGCAAGGCATGAAGGCCAATATTATGCATGTTTAAAGCCTTGCCATAATATTCCTAACAGCAGAGTCCACAGGCTTAAAATAGAATTTCTTAAATACGGAATCTGATGACCAATCGGCTGCGGCTAAGATGCCATGCAACCCACCCCCCAAGAGGAGGGCTTTTGAAGCCATAGCCCCTCTAGCGGACTGCGCTCCAAATTTAGATAAATCTATCCTCGCTCTTCTCACGACCTCCCAGACCCATCGAGCCGAGGCAGGCTCAGACACAGCCTTATGCGAGATTCTGTAAGAATTTATCAACTGTGAACCCGCACTGCCTCTCAAACATTCTGTTCTTCTCCCATACTCACGCAAACATCTTACCACGCACACCTTCCTGCACTCATCCAAATATGGATAGAAAAAATAAATAGTTCGAGACATAGTTTTGGTCCTTTTAGAGATATTGAAACAAACCCGTTCTGGTACAAAGCTACGTCCTGAAATCTCTAGAGTTCTAGAGCTCTAACATCAGAAACTCTTCTAAAAGAAACTAAACATAACAACATAACCAATTTCTGAGAAAGATCCCTCAAGTTTAAAAACTCATTTTCGCTCCAAAACAGCAACTCCTTAAGGACTTGATCAATGTCCCAAAGGGATGAATATTTCACCCCTGGCAGTGCCTTTAATCGTACACTTCTTAACAATCTTTTGACCACATCATGTTGACCGACTGGCAAACTGTCTAATAAATCATGGCCTGCCGAGATCGCAGACCTAGCAATGTTAACTGCACTGTAAGATTTTCCTTTGAGGAAAAGTTCTGCCAAATAGTTCACTACTTCCACCAAAGTTGCTGAAACGGGATCCAGACCCCTCGCAGAATTCCAACAAAACCATCTTTTCCAGGCCAACCTGTATGCTTTTGAAGTCCCAGGTGCCCAAGACTCTTTAATGGGCTTCGAAGCTTCCAATGATAAGCCCGACACTTGCCAGGCTCTCCCGAAACCAACAAGCCAAACTTAAGTGACCTTGAAGAACCAACTTGTGATACTCCCCCGACGGGTTCGTCAACAACTCTGAGACGACTGGAAGAAGTACCGGGTCAGCAATCAGCATTTCCAGAATGTCTGGAAACCACACTTGAGAAGTCCAGAAAGGAGCTACTAGCACTAACTCGCCTCTCTCCCTCTTTACTTTCAGAAGCACCCTTTGAATTAACGCAAAGAGGGGAAAAACGTAGTTCCGATACATTCCCCAGACCTGCAGAAAAGCATCTACTGCTTTGGCTGCTGGATCCAGCTTCCAACTGAAGAACCTGTGAATCTTGGCATTCACCCTGTTTGCAAACAAGTCTATCGCCAGAGGACCCCATCTTCTGTCTAAAGCAACAAACATTTTCCTGTTCAACCTCCAATCACTAAAATCCATCAACTGTCTCGAATTCCAGTCTACAACTGAATTGTCTATCCCCGGAAGATATTGAGCTAGAATCATGATGTTCCTGCTCAGGCAGTAATGCCAAAACTCCTTCGCCAAATCTGCCAGAGCCTTTGAACAAGGTCCTCCTAGTTTGTTTACATATCTCACAGCAGAATTGTTGTCCATCTTTAAGAGAAAGCAACATTTCATCTGATCTTCGACAAGACTCTTTATCGCAAAGAAGACTGAGATTAATTCCAAATAATTGATGTGCATTTCTTTCTCCTGACCTGTCCATTTCCCACCAGTTGCCAGAGAGCCACATCTCCCTCCCCATCCCTGCAAGCTGGCATCTGATTCTATTACTACGTCCGAGCTCTCACCGAAAATCGCCCTTCCATTCCATGCCTCTAGATTTTCCAGCCATCACTTTAACTCTTCTCTTGTCTCCAAATCCAACTGAACCCTCTAAGAGTATCTCACCTCTTTCTGCAAATAAAGGGCTTTCAGCCTTTGGATCACATGTTAATGCATTGGATCCGGGAAGATAGCTTGAATGGTAGCTGAAAGAAGACCCAGAACTCTCGCTATCTGCCTCAATGTTACCCACTCGCTTGCTAACATTCTCTTTATCTCCTTGCAAATTTTCTTCCCTTCTCCATCGGTAACCTCAACACACAGTCCAACAACCAAATCTGAAAACCCAAGAAAACAGTCTCCTGTCTCGGCTCCACACAGGACTTCTTTCTGTTTACTACAAAACCCAAGTCTTCTATCACATGAACCGCCAAAGTGGTGTGCTTGTGAGCTAACTCTTTGCTCTCCGCCATAATCAGGATATCGTCTAAATAGATGATTACCCTGATCCCCCTCATTCGCAGCCAATCTGCTATTGGTCTCATTACCTTTGTAAAGCACCAAGGTGCTGATGATAAACCGAAGGGGAGGATTTTGAATCTCCACATGGTTCCCTTCCATTGGAACTCCAAAAGATCCCTCTGATCTTCGGAAAATGCGATGGTCAAATATGCGTCCTTTAAGTCAAAATGGGTCAACCAGTCTCCTTTTCTTAAAAGGTCCCTCAACATATGAATACCTTCCATCTTGAAGTGGTTTTATTCCACCCGTTCGTTCAAGTCTTTCAGGTTTATGACCGGTCTCAGACCCTTGTCCTTTTTTTCTACTAGAAATATATTGCTTACAAAACCTAGGGGCAGATTTATGACTTCTGGCGCATCTCTGCTAATCAGCAGAGATGCGCCAGAAGAGTTGCGACGCATCTGCCCACCCGTGCGCCACCACTGAAGCGCCGCATTTACAATGCGGCGCACCATGGCACTCGGATGGGCAGATGCGTGACGCATCTCCAGTCGAAAAGGCGGCGCATTGTTGGAGTTGCGTTGCAAGTGCGACGCAGCTCCAGCAAGGCTCGGGGGTGCCCTATCAATACAAGGCTGCGTCATTCCTTACGCCTGCTTCAAGCAGGCGCAGGGTTTTGACGCAGCATGGGCTCAAAAGTGACTGAGTGATATCTTGTAGATTTCACTCAGCCACTTTTAGGAGGCGTTCCTGCGCTGGAACGCCCCCCCCTGCGCCAGAACGCCTACATGTGGCGCAAGCTTTACAACGTGACGCATCTCCCTAGATGCGTCACGTTGTAAATCTGCCGCAGCATGGCGCTGGCTTTGCGCCGCCGCTGCGTCACAAAAGTGATGCAACGGCGTCGCAAAACTGACACACAGGGCTCATAAATCTGCCCCCTAGTGTTTAGTCTGAAGCTATCCCTATGGCACCTTTTTTGTCCAATTCCATAATCTCCTGATCTACCAATCTTTATTCCTCTTTTGAAAACCTTAAAGGGGAGGATGTTTCACCTGAACCGGAGTCTCCACAAAATCTATTCGATAACCACTTACCATTTGTAACTCCCAAGGATCAGAAGTAATCTCCCTCTATCTGTCTATAAAATGGGCGAGTCTGCCACCCAATTTTACTTGAATAGACAAAAGGTTGTTTAGCAAACATACCTTGGATCCTTGTCCTTCTTTCTCCTCGAAATTGACCTCTTCCCCTCTGCCTCTGAGGGTAGAATCCAGGAGTATAGCTTCCTGCTTGAAAGGATCCAGGTCTGTACTCACGGGAGAAGAAACTCCGTGAGATTCCAGTGCCTCGGCCGGGGAATCGACCCCGCAATCGCCTGGCCGAACCAAAAACCTTTCTAATGTCTTTCTGGACCTTCTGTATCGAGTTACATGCCCCGGCATTGTGAGTCATTTCTCTAACAAATTCCTCACCAAATAGCAAACTGTTTGCATCCATGCCAGACTCTTTCCCAGCTAACTCAGCCAATTTCGGATTGATTTTCATGAGTAGGCTTTTCCTACACTCAATACATAGAGATGCATTAGCGTTCCCCAATAAACAGAGAGCACTTTGTATCAACTGTCTTAACTCAAGAGTGTCAATAGCAGTCTCCTGAAGATACGCCTCTTCACAGAGGTCAAAGATCTTGATCAAAGGTCTAAACACATCAAGAAGGCAGGCTTGACACCCTTTCGGCATTTTATCCAGACCCCTTCTTGGGTCCCTTCCAAATTTATTTAAGAAGTTAAGCATTTTGCCATCTAGTTTGGGTGTATACGCCACCTTATTAGAGAGGGAGGGTCTTAGACACTCCCAACTGAGTCTTGTCCTAACATCTTTTGGCATTTCTCTCCTTATCCAATATTCCATGTACTGAGCAACGTGTTTAGACGGGACCCAATCTGGAGAGAGAGGGTGTTCTATAGTGCTGGGGTCAAACATAAGGTCACCCAAAGGATCCCAAGACCTGATCCTAACCTTGTTTGCCACTCCCCTCTTTTTTAACCTTCTTATTCTTAGTCTCATCCTCTGATGAATCAAAATCTAAGGAACAAGAAATTATTATATCTCCACTACTGGGTGATTCATCACAAGCAATAGCCCTGCGCTCCCTTTTTGTGGCCTTTATAGCCTTTTCATTGTACTCCTTATGAGTTGTCCTTCCTAAGCCTTTCTGGTTAAAGGCCTCCTTAGCTTTAGAAACTCTCTCTTTATCGAGATGTTTTCTCTTCTGGGTGACCTTTCTAGCACCTCCAGCAGACGAGATGTCAACAACCACCTCTTCAACAGACCAGAATAGTTCCTCATTATGCTTTTCAGGAAACCTCCCTTCCAACTTCTCCATACAATCCTCCAATTTTTTACCCAACTGGGATGCTAAGGCAGAAACTGCTTTATCTATGCATTCCTGAACTTTAACCTCCATACCTGTTTCAATCAAACTATTATCTTCCATATAATAAATATTCCTGTGGAGAACGTCTACTCTAAACTTACCAAGAACAAAACTAAACCAGCACACCAAAATGACTATATCCCTAATACAAAGTCAGTTTTCCAAAAGAGACTAGAAAAGCTCAAAACAAAACCACTACAGACCTTATCAAAGCCAAATTTTTCAAATAAACTAAATATCGATGCAGCAACAAACAGGGGAACATATGATCAACTCTTGACCCTGACAGGAGAATCTCAGTAGAAAAAACGGTAACTCGAGCTCTCTTTAGTCCCAAAAGATGGCCACTTTAATTTAAAGTTACTGAATACAAAAAGACCAATCAAAGATGGCCGCAGTGTCATGTGACCTCGGTATGGTGGCCCAAAAGGATCAGCCTCTGGTGAAAGGCAAAAGAATAAGTCTTGTTCTACTCTTTGCCGATATTAGTTAAAAATGTTTAAAACAACTTAATGTTTATTTGCGAGCACTCCTGTTGCGATCGCACCTTAAATTGAAACTTCTAACACTAAAGTCAAGAGTTGGAGCCCTCTCGCGCTTACATAGAAGGGTTGGAGCGCAAGTAAAACGCTTGTGCTCTCAACTTGTAATTCAAAAGGCCTAATGTTCGAGCGCGAGGAGATATTTCTCTCGTGCTCGCCATGCCATTGAAGGGGCTTAGAGCCCACGCTCGACTCCAGCGAACCCTCAGGCTCGAGCACGAAAACGGAGCCGAATGCGACAACAACAGATTTAAATCAATTAATCCTTCATAAAATACAAAGCGAAGGGGCACATTTAAAAAATATCATCTATTTAATAAATATCCAGCTAGAAATAACCAGCAACAAACATCAAGTATTTTTTTAAAAAGCAAATAATTAATTACTAATTCAGCAAATAAAAACATCCAAAGACAAGCAAAGATCACAGACAAACGCGGCACTCATTACAAATTAATCCATCATTTATAAAACCTTGCGCCTGCCAAAAAGACTGCAAAATGTAAGCACACTGATCAAAATGAACTTATCTCGGCTGTGAGCAGCAACAAAGAACTTTAGAATGTTAGTTTTACTATTCTAAGTTCTTTTAAATTGTTTTGTAGTTGCTGCTGTGAGTTAGCAATTAAAGAGATATGCATAATATTGGCCTCCGTGCCTTGCCATGAAATTAGCATGAGCAATGAGTACTTGCCTCAGTAGAGTGATGTCACACCACTATCATAATCTGGGCTTTAATGGGAATGTGCTTCATTGGGAGTGTTGTTTGCAGTAACCTGGAAAGGAAAATACTTAAACATCTCACTTACAGCTTTTTTTTAATCTTTATGTGGTATGTTAGATGGATTTTGCCAATCAAGTAAAAGGTGGCCACCGTAAATGCAGGTGCAACAAAACTCCAAGGTTAGTTTCAGCTCCAATGTCATCAATGTGGTCCAACTAGTGAGAAGGTCATTCACCTCAAATCTCTTCACGTAAAGGAATTGCTTTCAGTCTCTGGGTTTTGTTTTGGTACTCCCTCATACCAGCCTCAGCACCTCTGTTGCTACCTTGGAACCTACACCCTCCCCGTTGCTCCACCACTCGTACTCTTCTTTTGCCCCCCCCCCCCAAACTCCATGGTCTTCTTTTTAAATTGTAATTATTTGAGAGAAGACCTGGTAGCAAACTGCTGCCAGGCCTATTTGCCTTACAAAAAGCATTTTTGCCCTTTTAAAATGTAACTTTTTATTTACTGATCTTGGATCAGTATACAAAAACCAATGGTGCCAGCGTCATTTCGTAGGCTAAGGCATGGTAGATATTAGGCAGACTTTGAAATTGAACCAATCATTCGGCCAATGAAAACCACATCATACAATGGATGTGTCACCTTACTTTCTCTGTGGTTCTACCTGTGCTTAACAACATTCTGGGCCGGGAGAGGACTGTGAAAATTAAAGTTCAAAGAATCACCTTAAACAGCATTGCAGTATCCTAGCTAAGCCTTCAAAATGGCTACCACCACTGAGCTCCTAACCTTAGAATGCAGATACGGTAGCATGCTTTCCTACAAGACACATTAGGGGTGACCTGGTAACTAGTTGGGAACAATCATGACCTTGCACGTAGGCTCATCCAGGATACGCAGAAAACAATAATTGTACATATTCCAGTATAGGTTAGGTATGGCTTTCTATTAGACTCTTGTTAAGGTCAGCCATTCAATTGTATCAAATTCTGATATTTGAAATGTAATGGGATATGTTTTGTGTTTTCTGCGTATAAAAATGACTATGATTTTATAATGTTTTATTAATCTGTAATAAATACGGTCGGGGTTACCGACCCCTAATCCAAAGAAATGGTTTGGATCTGATTATTGATGTACTCTGAGGGAGGGGACAATGGGTTATTGGCCACGTCCAGGGAGGGGACGTGCAGAATGCAGATAAGGTAGCATGCTTTCCTACAAGATAAGGTAGCATGCTTTCCTACAAGACACATTATACAAAAGCATTGTATTAACACCTTTTTGCACATTTAATAGAGCGTCTAAAAGCATCTTCAGATTCTGGGTTTGTGATTGCGCGGTGGCCGACTTCCCAAAGAGAAGAGGAAACTTAAGAATGTGCTTCATTGAGCCCACATGACAGTTACACTTTTTTTTTTTTAAACAGATTTTATTTGGTATTTCCTGTAGCATTTGGGAGGAAGCCCTACAGAACTGCAAGACAGTGTGAATTAACAGGGATAACATCTTGTCACATTTCTTATATAGCCTTCGAACATGCAGGCAAATCAACAAAAACAGTGTGCAGATACAGCCAGACTCAGTTAATTAGAAGTCAGTTACAATTTTGATGAGGAAATGCACACATTGAAGTCTTCGCCTCAAAAAAGCCAAAAGGGTGAGGCTACTAGAGTTGTGATCTCATTCAGAAAGTAACTCCTCTTGAAACTTTTAGCATATGAACTTAATTGATACAGCTATCAGGAATGCATAGGTAGACCATAGTTCCTCCAATGCACACAATGGTTCCAGCTGCTCATGCATATAATGTGAATATATTTTTTTCAGAAAATATATCACAGCAGAGATATTTCTGTGGAAGCCCAAAGATAAAGAGAACTCACTAGTATCACATATGGGAATGGTATAAGTGACCTCATCAATAATTCTATAGTAGTCAGTGGACTTATCTAGAATGAATGCAAAAAGAGCATTAGGCATTTTGGTCATCTACATAGGCGACACCGGGGAACTCGGTTACGCTAGCAATATGGCGGTTGTGCCGGTCCCCGGTGCAAATGTCCCTCGCAAGGGTGGAGGGCGGGGCCCGCACTGATGACGCGTGGGCATCCCACACTCCTCACCCTCGCCCATTGGCTCAGTGGTTTTTGCCCCGGAAGCACTTCAAGTGCTTCCGGGGCCACGTAACGCGGACGGTCCTGGGTATAGCCCGGACCAGTTCTAGCCGGCTCGGGGGTTCTCGACCGCCTTGAAGAGCCGCGGCAGAGTGGAAGGAGTGTCTCTTTCTCCACCGCTCTGCCAGGAAGCCCCCAGCACGACTACCAGCAGCTACAGTGCCCGGAGGTCTCCAAGGAGCCTCCCGTTTCAAGGAGCCTGTTTCTTTTACCGCTCCTGTTTCTTTATCGTTTCTTCAGGTTGCGTACGGCGTGCGGGGGGGCAAAGTGAAGCGCGGTCGAGGAAGGTTTGTTGCGGCGGTTTTCGGTCGCATATCGGTGCCTCTGCCCACGCGGCACGGGCATTGGGGAATAATATTTTGAATTTTTTCCAACTGCAGGCTGGTCGCTTGCACGCGTTGTGGATCACGAGGAGGCAGATAATTGGAGCGTCTTTGCCGGCACCTTTGGGAATCTGCACGCGCTCCCCTCGGGCCTGGGAGCAGTGTTAGAAGAAGGATTTTGAGCGGCAATTTTTACCGTGTAGTGAAGCCTCTGCCCGACGCGGCAGGGGCATAGGGAATTTTAACCCCCTGTTGCTGTTGTTTTCCTCACCGGCTCGCAAAAGGACAAAGCAAGCAGAGAGGAACCGGCGTCTGGAGGCATCTAAAGAGCAACACCCTTCGTCTTCCACGTGCAGGACCGGGAAGCACAGTCCAGGAGCCACGCGGGTTGGAGGATATCCTCACCTGCCCCACATTCTTGAACGTGTGTGATTGGTTCTGGCTGTAGCTGCGGTCTGGGGTCCTGCATATAGGAAGGTAAGGGGGTATTGTGGGGAATCTGTTGCTTAGCACAGTGAGCTGTGGGCGCTCAAGGCTCAAATGTGGTATTGATATTGCTTGTGCACTTCCACTACCAGTGTTGTGTTGCAGAGTCAGGTTGAGTCTACTTGTGAAGGCATTTGGGTAGCGGGGTGTATGTTAGGTCAATACTTGAATTTGGGGTGCATTATCTGTGCGCAGTAGAGGTGTTGCTTGGGTCCATAGTCATCAAGACTGGTTTGTGGGGTTCGTAGGGCAACTGTAGGTTTCACACAAAGGGTCTAGCGCAATGGCGCCAAAAGCAAAGAGCGGGCAGGTTCCATCCAGGATGGAGGAACGGATGGAGAATATGATGCGCACCATGAGCGATTTGAACAAGTCTGTGACGGACCTCACAAGAAGGGTCGATGGGCAGGAAAGCGCAGGGGACAGGCCCAGGCGCCCTAATGTGGCACCCGGGGCTGCTTTTCCTCCGGTACCGAGGAGATCAAAGAAAAAGCAGGCAGGGGGGGTTGTCCCAGTGATCCCAGCAGGGCCACTAATACCCCTTTTAGAGCCGCTAATCCCTGTCATCCCTACCCCGTGCGCTCCATTGCCAATAGTGATACCTATGCTTGTCGCCCCATTGCCAATAGCCGTACCTGTGCCGATTGCCCCTGCCACACCTGGTCCTGTGGCAACAGTGCCAACAGTAATACCTTTGGTCCCTGCCATCCCGGGTCCTGAGGCACAAGTGCCAGCATTACCGATGCAGCCTTTACCGGCAGTCGCTTCCAATATAGGGCCAGGGCAGCAAGACATGGGGGCCAACCTAGCGGCATTGCTACCATGGCTAGCGAAGGCTGGGGCAGTGATTCCAGGTACAGGTAGCAGGGTCCTCTCTGCAGAGGGAAATGCGCTAGAGGAGGCAAGGAATTTGATAGTGCAAGTTTAGAAGGCAACACAGGTGGTAACTCCACTGGTTGAGGTTTTGGTTAAAACAACAGGGAATGCCGCAAGTGATGTGGAGGCTCCAATGAAGGCTGCTCCAGGACCTGATGACGCCAAGACGCAAGCAGGCGCATCAACAGGTACAGCGCAATTACTGCTGCCAATGTTAGGTCTGGGGGATGTGCGCTCCAACAGAGAGCGTTTGGCTAGGCACATTGCAGAAGATGTGAAAGAGCAGATTTGGAAGGGTGAATATGTAAACATGTTTTCCTTGTTGGTAGACAAGGATGAAAAGGAGGAGGCCAAGAAGGCTGGGGAGTGGGCCCACCCACGGGATTGGGCCAACTGGCCAACTAGACAGAAGGTTGATGAAACACTGTTTAATTGGATAAAGGCATTTGGTAATTTTCATGCAATAATAATAGAGAATTTACCAGGTCTAAGCACAGACTTGGTATGTTACCAGAACAGGATTGCATGTGCTCATGATGAATATGGTGAGATGTGCTGGAAGGAATATGATAAAGCATTTAGAAGGGTAAAAGCATTGGACCCAGCTCTCACATGGGACCAGGTTGATATGATTTTATGGTTAAGACACATGAACTACCAAGGTAAGGAAGCACATAAGGCACAGTCCTTTCGGCCAGCTACACCCCACACCGGAGGTACGGGGGCGGGCAACAAAAAGGGGGCATGCTGGGATTTGAATAGAAAGACATGCACCAGGGCCAATGGTTCCTGTAAGTTTAAACATGCTTGCTCATTTTGCGGGCTCTCCTCACTCCCCGAGTTTAAGTGTCTTAAAAAATCAAAAAACAGGGGAGCAAAGAAGCAAGAATGAGGTCCAGTTGTTTCCAAAAGCGCACTCACCTATTGATTTTGTGGCCCTGGTTCCTTGGCTGAATAAATATTCATGCCCTAGCACAGCACAGATTTTGCTTGAAGGTTTTAGGGATGGTTTCCGTATCCCAGCCCCTGGATACTCAGGGGTGTCTTACTGTCGCAATCAGCAGTCAGTGAGAGATGACATATCTATTGCAAGAAAGAAGGTAGAAAAAGAACTGCGTTTGGGGAGAGTGGCAAGCCCCTTTGACTCAATCCCCGTGACCAACTTTGTATGTTCACCACTGGGGGTGGTGCCCAAGAGAGATCCATGGGAATTCCGCCTCATCCATAATCTGTCTGCACCCAAGGGTCTGTCATTGAATGAGGCCATTAATGGGAACACTATGCTCCGTCAGGTATGCATCATTGGACCAGGCGATTGCCACGCTGCGATCGCTTGGACCAGGCACTTTATTGGCAAAATCAGACATTGAATCTGCATTCCGATTACTACCTGTGCACCCACAAGATTTCCACCTACTGGGTTTTCAGTTGGAAGGGAAATTCTACATGGACATGTGCATGCCAATGGGCTGCTCTGTCTCTTGCTCTTACTTTGAAAAATTCAGCTCCTTTTTGGAATGGGTTTTAGGCAGGTGTCAGGGCACCATTGGGTACTGCACTACCTAGATGATTTTTTGCTACTGGGTGCACCACAGTCACACGAGTGTAGCAAAGCATTGGACACATTCTGCACACTAATGAGGGAACTAAGGGTACCTCTGGCACAGGGTGACAGTTGGGCCAATGACAAAAATCGAATTCCTGGGCATTGAACTGGACTCTGTTACGGGAGTGTCACGATTATCGTTAAGCAAGGTGAATGATTTTTCACAGGCATTGGTGGACTGTTTACAAAAAGAAAAAGTAACTTTACATCAGTTACAAAAAACCGTGGGCATGCTGAACTTTGCCTTAAAAATTATTCCAATGGCCCGCCCCTTTTCACGGTCCATTGCTCAAGCAATGTCAGGTTTAAATAACAAGCATCACCACACTAGGCTGTCCAGTGAGGTTAAACAGGATATGCGTATTTGGTTGGCATTTCTGCATGACTTCAATGGATCAGTGGTGTGGCCAACCCAGCAATATCCAGTCCAGAACTCGGGCTCATGACAGACGCAGCAGGGAGTGAGGGTTTTGGGGCCATCCTGGGCCCACGTTGGCCCAAGTGGTGGGTTGACAGCGGCCTCACAAGTAACATTTAATTCCTAGAACTATTTCCCATTCTGGTGGCCTTGACAATTTGGCCGCATCAGTTCAATAATCAATCAGTGGTTTTCTGCTCAGATAACATGACAGTAGTAGAGTGCGTCAACCTGCAGTCAGCTAAATGTAAAATGTTGCTTCACTTGCTTAAAGAAATTGTACTGCAATGTATGAAGCTGAATGTGTTGTTTAGAGCTCGGCATGTCCCAGGCGTGCTCAATCATGCAGCTGACAAGAATAAAGGTTTTTATAAAAAAAATAAAAAAAAAATCATGCAGCTGATGCATTGTCTCGTTTCAAGATGCAGGTTTTCAGGTCCCATCATCCGGAGGCTGCGGATCATCCCACACCTTTCCCGAAACATCTGTGGCAGCTTGGTGCCTCAACATACCAGACCTCGTGGCAGCTAGTCTAGCGCCCAGGACTAGGAGGGCCTATGAGCCAGCATTTACCGCATACTGCGAAGCTTTAGGGCAGGATTGGGAAGGGACCTGGCATAAACCAGCATCTATTTTGGCATTCTTGAAGGGACTAAGGGATGGCGGGCGGTCGTTGGCTTGCGCAAAGCGCCACGTGACTGCAGTGACAATTTTTGCAAAAATTGTGGGGCATAGGGATCCCTCATGTACATTTTTGGTCCAAAAAGCGTTAAAGGGTTGGCAACGTTTGCAGGGTACACAGCCGGATGAAAGACATCCAATCAGCATTGAGGGACTCAGAGCCACTATGGCGGCTTTTGAAACAATTTGCAACTCTAGCCATGAGACCCGCCTATTCCAATGTGCTTTTTCCCTCGCCTTCTATAGCGCTTTCAGGGTGGGGGAGCTGGGGTCACGAAACAAGAAGGACTGGCAGGAGGGTATGCAATTGGCCCATGTCCAAAGGCAGGCAGGGTCAATTTCCCTGTCAATTCCTAGATCAAAAATGGATCAGAATGGGAGGGGCGACCATGTTCTGCTGCAGAGGGCTCCAGGGAGCCCATGTTGTCCAGTAGGAAATTTGGAGTCATATATGGCAGTTAAGCCACAGGGGGCAGCAGTGCCCTTATTGATCCACCAGGATAGTTCCCCCCTGACAAGGTTTCAGTTTAGGAGGGTCCTGGCACTGGCCTTGGGAGCAGCAGGTTTGGATGCCTCCAAGTTTTGGACCCATTCTTTCAGGATAGGGGCAGCCACAGAAGCCGCAGCCCGGGGACTAACTGCAAAAGAGGTCCAAAGAATAGCACGTTGGTCTTCGGACTGTTACAAGCGTTATGTGCGGCTGCACTTGCTGTAAGTATTCTCACTAACCCTGGACTTCTTTCCATTCCTCTGCAGTTTCCACATCGTGTCCCGCAGCAGGGCAACATGTCATCACTACACTCGCCAAAGTGCACCGCCCACTCCAGGTACCCACCGTGGGGCCGGGCCGCAAGGAAGTCTGGATCATAGGGCATTCATATATCCACAGGTTAAAACAGCATTTTCTCACAGGCAACTTCATGGACAGGGCCCGCCAGGCGGGTTGGAATGTGTCAATGCATGGTAAAGGGGGGTTGAGACTGGGGCAGTTGCAGCAGCTCATGGCTCCTTTACTTGCCAAGTCCCCAGTGACACCAGCTGCGATAATAATTCACTTGGGAGGGAACGACCTGGTCCACATGGGCAGAAAAGGGGTAGTAGAGGCATTAATCTCAGAAATAGGGTGATTAGCCAAACAATGTCCCCTAACCTCATTAGTTTGGTCCCATATGATCCCGAGACTCCAATGGCAGGGGGATGAATCTGTCTGGGCGTTGAATCACTCAGTAAAGAGGATCAACAACAGGGTTAATCGACTCTTCAGATACCTAAATTAGGCACAATCCTGCATGGTTGCATCCGGGGTGAACATTGCTATCTGCAGGACGGCGTCCACCTTTCTAAACTAGGGACTGAGATATTCTTAGAGAATATATTAGACTGGCTGGTAGCGGGGGGCGCAGGGCACGGTGCTAGGACCTTAGGAGGTAGAGGATGGGGGAGGGCCAGATAGTCGGTCAACTATGCAGGCCTGTGGCGGTAAGTTCATGGTTGCTAGAAAATAATTATTTCTATTAGTATGCATCCCACGATTTAACGGGGACACCTGGGGGGGGACAGTGGTCCCTCACCACCCTCCAGGGGGCAGTTATGGCCTGTAAACTGAAGGGCACGGGGGTAGGAAGTCCCGCTTCCGGTAGGCCGCTTGGGCCAACCCCTGCGCAGGCGCAATTGGGCAACAAACTGGCACAACATCAGCCCCTGGGAGAAAGGGCGTGGGGGCGGCACCCACGTCATCAATTGGGGACACGGGCTTCCTGAGCAAGGTCACTCCGGTAAAGGGGTGACCTGGTAACTAGTTGGGAACAATCATGACCTTGCACTTAGGCTCATCCAGGATACGCAGAAAACAATAATTGTACATATTCCAGTATAGGTTAGGTATGGCTTTGTATTAGACTTTTGTTAAGGTCAGCCATTCAATTGTATCAAATTTTGATATTTGAAATGTAATGGGATATGTTTTGGGTTTTCTGCGTATAAAAATGACTATGATTTTATAATGTTTTATTAATCTGTAATAAATACGGCCGGGGTTACCGACCCCTAATCCAAAGAAATCGTTTGGATCTGATTATTGATGTACTCTGAGGGAGGGGACAATGGTTATTGGCCACGTCCAGGGAGGGGACTCGTCAATACCAGGCCATATACATAGGCGTCACCGGGGAACTCGGTTTTGCCGCCAATGTGGCGGTTGTGCCGGTCCCCGGTGCAAATGTCCCTCGCAAGGGTGGAGGGCGGGGCCCGCACTGATGACTCGTGGGCATCCCACCCTCCTCACCCTCGCCCATTGGCTCAGTGGTTTTTGCCCCGGAAGCACTTCAAGGGCTTCCGGGGCAACGTAACGCGGATGGTCCTGGGCATAGCCGGGACCAGTTCTAGCCGGGTCGGGGGTTCTCGACCCCCTTTAAGAGCCGCGGCAGAGCGGAAGGAGAGTCTCTTTCTCCATCCCTCTGCCAGGAAGCCCCCAGCACGACCGCCAGTAGCTACAGCGCCCGGAGGTCTCCAGGGAGCCTCCCGCTTCAAGGAACCTGTTTCTTTACCCACCCACCATCCCCTGAGGCAACTAGGTTTAGGCAGGGAAGATTGTCGCTTGTAACGCGAGGAATGTTTACATGTACCCCTTTTTTCACATGAAATATCAATCTGTCGTGTTTATGTATCTGAGTATCCTTGGTCTGCGGTAAGGTCATGGTTGCTAGAAAATAATTACTTCTATTAGTAGGCATCCCACGATTTAACGGGGACGCCTGGGGGGGGACAGTGGTCCCTCACCACCCTCCAGGGGGCAGTTATGGCCTGTAAACTGAAGGGCACGGGGGTAGGAAGTCCCGCTTCCGGTAGGCCGCTTGGGCCAACCCCTGCGCAGGCGCAATTGGGCAACAAACTGGCACAACATCAGCCCCTGGGAGAAAGGGCGTGGGGGGCGGCACCCACGTCATCAATTGGGGACACGGGCTTCCTGAGCAAGGTCACTCCGGTAAAGGGGTGACCTGGTAACTAGTTGGGAACAATCATGACCTTGCACTTAGGCTCATCCAGGATACGCAGAAAACAATAATTGTACATATTCCAGTATAGGTTAGGTATGGCTTTGTATTAGACTTTTGTTAAGGTCAGCCATTCAATTGTATCAAATTTTGATATTTGAAATGTAATGGGATATGTTTTGGGTTTTCTGCGTATAAAAATGACTAAGATTTTATAATGTTTTATTAATCTGTAATAAATACGGCCGGGGTTACCGACCCCTAATCCAAAGAAATCGTTTGGATCTGATTATTGATGTACTCTGAGGGAGGGGACAATGGTTATTGGCCACGTCCAGGGAGGGGACTCGTCAATACCAGGCCATATACATAGGCGTCACCGGGGAACTCGGTTTTGCCGCCAATGTGGCGGTTGTGCCGGTCCCCGGTGCAAATGTCCCTCGCAAGGGTGGAGGGCGGGGCCCGAACTGATGACTCGTGGGCATCCCACCCTCCTCACCCTCGCCCATTGGCTCAGTGGTTTTTGCCCCGGAAGCACTTCAAGGGCTTCCGGGGCAACGTAACGCGGATGGTCCTGGGCATAGCCGGGACCAGTTCTAGCCGGGTCGGGGGTGCTCGACCCCCTTTAAGAGCCGCGGCAGAGCGGAAGGAGAGTCTCTTTCTCCATCCCTCTGCCAGGAAGCCCCCAGCACGACCGCCAGTAGCTACAGCGCCCAGAGGTCTCCAGGGAGCCTCCCGCTTCAAGGAACCTGTTTCTTTACCCACCCACCATCCCCTGAGGCAACTAGGTTTAGGCAGGGTTTTTTTTTAAAGATTGTCGCTTGTAACGCGAGGAATGTTTACATGTACCCCTTTTTTCACATGAAATATCAATCTGTCGTGTTTATGTATCTGAGTATCCTTGGTCTGCGGTAAGGTCATGGTTGCTAGTAAATAATTACTTCTATTAGTAGGCATCCCACGATTTAACAGGGACGCCTGGGGGGGGAACAGTGGTCCCTCACCACACTCCAGGGGGCAGTTATGGCCAGTAAACTGAAGGGCACGGGGGTAGGAAGTCCCGCTTCCGGTGGGCCGCTTGGGCCAACCCCTGCGCAGGCGCAATTGGGCAACAACCTGGCACAACATAAGCCCCTGGGATAAAGGGTGTGGGGGGCGGCACCCACGTCATCAAGTGGGGACACAGGACTCCTGCGCAAGGTCACTCCGGTAAAGGGGTGACCTGGTAACTAGTTGGGAACAATCATGACCTTGCACTTAGGCTCATCCAGGATACGCAGAAAACAATAATTGTACATATTCCAGTATAGGTTAGGTATGGCTTTGTATTAGACTTTTGTTAAGGTCAGCCATTCAATTGTATCAAATTCTGATATTTGAAATGTAATGGGATATGTTTTGGGTTTTCTGCGTATAAAAATGACTATGATTTTAAAATGTTTTATTAATCTGTAATAAATACGGCCGGGGTTACCGACCCCTAATCCAAAGAAATCGTTTGGATCTGATTATTGATGTACTCTGAGGGAGGGGACAATGGTTATTGGCCACGTCCAGGGAGGGGACTCGTCAATACCAGGCCATATACATAGGCGTCACCGGGGAACTCGGTTTTGCCGCCAATGTGGCGGTTGTGCCGGTCCCCGGTGCAAATGTCCCTCGCAAGGGTGGAGGGCGGGGCCCGCACTGATGACTCGTGGGCATCCCACCCTCCTCACCCTCGCCCATTGGCTCAGTGGTTTTTGCCCCGGAAGCACTTCAAGGGCTTCCGGGGCAACGTAACGCGGATGGTCCTGGGCATAGCCGGGACCAGTTCTAGCCGGGTCGGGGGTTCTCGACCCCCTTTAAGAACCGCGGCAGAGCGGAAGGAGAGTCTCTTTCTCCATCCCTCTGCCAGGAAGCCCCCAGCACGACCGCCAGTAGCTACAGCGCCCGGAGGTCTCCAGGGAGCCTCCCGCTTCAAGGAACCTGTTTCTTTACCCACCCACCATCCCCTGAGGCAACTAGGTTTAGGCAGGGTTTTTTTTTAAAGATTGTCGCTTGTAACGCGAGGAATGTTTACATGTACCCCTTTTTTCACATGAAATATCAATCTGTCGTGTTTATGTATCTGAGTATCCTTGGTCTGCGGTAAGGTCATGGTTGCTAGAAAATAATTACTTCTATTAGTAGGCATCCCACGATTTAACAGGGACGCCTGGGGGGGGGAACAGTGGTCCCTCACCACACTCCAGGGGGCAGTTATGGCCAGTAAACTGAAGGGCACGGGGGTAGGAAGTCCCGCTTCCGGTGGGCCGCTTGGGCCAACACCTGCGCAGGCGCAATTGGGCAACAACCTGGCACAACATAAGCCCCTGGGATAAAGGGTGTGGGGGGCGGCACCCACGTCATCAAGTGGGGACACAGGACTCCTGCGCAAGGTCACTCCGGTAAAGGGGTGACCTGGTAACTAGTTGGGAACAATCATGACCTTGCACTTAGGCTCATCCAGGATACGCAGAAAACAATAATTGTACATATTCCAGTATAGGTTAGGTATGGCTTTGTATTAGACTTTTGTTAAGGTCAGCCATTCAATTGTATCAAATTCTGATATTTGAAATGTAATGGGATATGTTTTGGGTTTTCTGCGTATAAAAATGACTATGATTTTATAATGTTTTATTAATCTGTAATAAATACGGCCGGGGTTACCGACCCCTAATCCAAAGAAATGGTTTGGATCTGATTATTGATGTACTCTGATGGAGGGGACAATGGTTATTGGCCACGTCCAGGGAGGGGACTCGTCAATACCAGGCCATATACATAGGCGACACCGGGGAACTCGGTTACGCCGCCAATGTGGCGGTTGTGCCGGTCCCCGGTGCAAATGTCCCTCGCAAGGGTGGAGGGCGGGGCCCGCACTGATGACTCGTGGGCATCCCACCCTCCTCACCCTCGCCCATTGGCTCAGTGGTTTTTGCCCCGGAAGCACTTCAAGGGCTTCCGGGGCAACGTAACGCGGATGGTCCTGGGCATAGCCGGGACCAGTTCTAGCCGGGTCGGGGGTTCTCAACCCCCTTTAAGAGCCGCGGCAGAGCGGAAGGAGAGTCTCTTTCTCCATCCCTCTGCCAGGAAGCCCCCAGCACGACCGCCAGCAGCTACAGCGCCCGGAGGTCTCCAGGGAGCCTCCCGCTTCAAGGAGCCTGTTTCTTTACCCACCCACCATCCCCTGAGGCAACTAGGTTTAGGCAGGGTTTTTTTTTAAAGATTGTCGCTTGTAACGCGAGGAATGTTTACATGTACCTCTTTTTTCACATGAAATATCAATCTGTCGTGTTTATGTATCTGAGTATCCTTGGTCTGCGGTAAGGTCATGGTTGCTAGAAAATAATTACTTCTGTTAGTAGGCATCCCACGATTTAACAGGGACGCCTGGGGGGGGGGACAGTGGTCCCTCACCACACTCCAGGGGGCAGTTATGGCCAGTAAACTGAAGGGCACGGGGGTAGGAAGTCCCGCTTCCGGTGGGCTGCTTGGGCCAACCCCTGCGCAGGCGCAATTGGGCAACAACCTGGCACAACATAAGCCCCTGGGATAAAGGGTGTGGGGGGCGGCACCCACGTCATCAAGTGGGGACACAGGCCTCCTGCGCAAGGTCACTCCGGTAAAGGGGTGACCTGGTAACTAGTTGGGAACAATCATGACCTTGCACGTAGGCTCATCCAGGATATGCAGAAAACAATAATTGTACATATTATAGTATAGGTTAGGTATGGCTTTGTATTAGACTCTTGTTAAGGTCAGCCATTCAATTGTATCAAATTCTGTAATTTGAAATGTAATGGGATATGTTTTGGGTTTTCTGCGTATAAAAATGACTATGATTTTATAATGTTTTATTAATCTGTGATAAATACGGCCGGGGTTACCGACCCCTAATCCAAAGAAATGGTTTGGATCTGATTATTGATGTACTCTGAGGGAGGGGACAATGGGTTATTGGCCACGTCCAGGGAGGGGACGTGCAGAATGCAGATAAGGTAGCATGCTTTCCTACAAGACACATTATAGAAACGCATTGTATTAACACCTTTTGGCACATTTAATAGAGCGTCTAAAAGCATCTTCAGATTCTGGGTTTGTGATTGCGCGGTGGCCGACTTCCCAAAGAGAAGAGGAAATTTAAGAATGTGCTTCATTGAGCCCACATGACAGTTACACTTTTTTTTTTAAACAGAATTTATTTGGTATTTCCTGTAGCATTTGGGAGGCAGCCCTACAGGACTGCAAGAAAGTGTGAATTAACAGGTCACATTTCTTACATAGCCTGCGAACATGCAGGCAAACCAACAAAAACAGTGTGCAGATACAGCCAGACTCAGTTAAATAGAAGCCAGTTACACTTTTGATGAGGAAATGCACACATTGGAGTCTTCGCCTTAAAAGTGTCAAAAGGGTGAGGCTACTAGAGTCGTGATCTCATTCAGAAAGTAACTCCTCTTGAAACTTTTAGCATATAAACTTAATTGATACAGCTATCAGGAATGCATAGGTAGACCATAGTTCCTCCAAATCAATCAGTTTATTCATACAAAAGAACAATGCACACAATGGTTCTGGCTGCTCATGCATATAATGTGAATTTTTTTTTTCAGAAAATATATCACAGCAGAGATATTTCTGTGGAAGCCCAAAGATAAAGAGAACTCCCTAGTATCACGTATGGGAATGGTATAAGTGACCACATCAATAATTCTATAGTAGTCAGTGGACTTACCTAGAATTAATGCAAAAAGAGCATTCGGCATTTTGGCCATCTGGGTCACTACGTGGGCCTTCTGCAGGACAGGGAGGTCAGCAAATAGAGATGAAGTCTGAGATATTCAAGTTAAAAAACAAAACTAAAATATTTTAAGTGTGTCAGTGTTCGAAAAAAGGGAACAAAGAAATAAGTAATTTACCTTAACATGCACACCGGATAATTACAGGTTCATATGATATAATTCCCTAGTTCTGTAACAAGTATTATACAAATTGGAAAGTTAATGAGAGTATCCTCCCTAAAATAGCCCCCGGTGTGGGTAGGTTGTAGTGATTGTACGTACAAGTAGAAAACGGGAGAGCTTCTATCTGTGTCTGCAATAGAGGGCCTGTGAACCGAGAAAATACTTCGATCACCGGGCCCTAATGCGAGGCATTATTAGCAAGAAAACCGAGCGATAGTCGGAGAAACTTTCACTTCACGCAGGAGGAAACGTTTCTGGGCCTCGAGTGAGGCATGGTGCATTGATGACCCTATATTTGGCACGGTGTGTATTTAGGGAGTGTGGGTGTCTACGTGACAGCTGGAGTGCCGCGGTTGTGCTGTAGTTATGCTCCAGTGGGCCAGAAACAAAAATGAAAGGTGCTAGTCAGAAAATAGCACCGTGGTTGTGGATGCGGAGACGGATCGCACAGGTATGAAGGAGTGTGAAGGCGGGGCTGTGTGTATGAATAAATGACGCGCACGAGGGCCGGGCACGCGCTCCACTCAGGAAGCATCGTGCTTCAGCGCAGCTCAATTTAAGAGTGTGCTGAGAAGCTCCTGGAGGGCAGTGCGGAGGCTGGCGGCATCTGCGGATCCGTGAATCAGTCCCACGATAAACTCCTAGTTTAGCATCCGATAAACTATGTGGTTCAAGAAACACAGCGTCAAACTTTAACGTCAGATTAATACGCTGCGTAGATGAAACAAGACAGGCCCGATTCACAAACGTAAAGTGAGACGAAAGTCTAACTTTACGACTTTAGGTATTCACAAAGAGCATTTACTACTCGTCGTAAATACTCTTTGTAAATACCCAAAGTCATAAAGTTCAACTTTTGGTGTTCACAAAGGGCATTTAGGAGTAGTAAATGCCTTTTGTGAATGCTAAAAGTCGTAAAGTTAAACTTTCGTCTCACTTTACCTTTGTGAATCGTGCCCACAGTGTTAAGAAATTGATGGGTATGTTTCAGGCTCAATAGATTGTTGAGTATGCATTGTGCATAAGGGAAGAATGTGGTTTAAGGCAAAATATTGTCCCACTGCTGTATTGGACATAATTCATGAATTGACCACCACAATTGAAAATTTGGGTGATATTCCATGTTACATGGATCATTCAGATATTCTTGAAAATATAAGGGATTTTAAAAAAAATAAGTTCCCTACAATGTCTCACTAGAGCATTCCTTAGTTTAGATAAAACAAATTTGATATAGACTTCTAGGTTCTGATGAAGGCTAAACATAGCCTGGGATAGCTGAAAATATGTTGCCAATGTAAATCAGACCGGGGGTGATTGTGATCATATTAATTTGAGAGCTGTTGTAATATTGATTTACTATTCAAAAAATTGAGAGTGGAGTATGAATGAGTAGGAATGTGTACAGAGCAATGTCTAATAGGTCACTGTGCAATACCACTGTTAGGTGTTATTAAGCTAAAAGTGTTGTGTATGCCCTATAGGTTTGAAGATAACACACTCCAAGTGTTTCATTTCATTGGGATCGTTCCAGATGCAGCTACTAAAAGGGAAACCAAACCTCTTTTTTTACAAACTAGCATTGCAAAGCCAATTGGTCTCGCCTATAGAACCAGTAGGGGTTTCTAATGTTTTTAGCCGTGCTGTAAAGCATCACAACAGTTGTATAGCACAGCTAAAAAAATAAGGAAAACGACGAGATGACAAGGAAAACGACGAGATGACATGGCTGCAATGTCATTTTGTAGGTGCACATATACGTTCAACACACATGCACTCACCTGTAAAAGGACAGGATTTTTTATTTATTTATTTGGATCACTTATATCGCGCACGAATCATCCCCAATGGGGATCTCTTGGCGCTGGCAAAAATTATCAGCAGTCGGAGAAGGAAAGAAACAAATTAGAAGAGCCAAGTTTTAAGCATCTTTTTAAAAAGAGCCAAATTTGAACATTGGCGAATAGATTCAGGGAGGCTAGCTTGGGTGCTAAATAAGAAAAAGCACGACCCCCTGACCTTACTTTCATGATTTTATATTCGCACAGGATTTTGCGATTGCAGGATCTGAGCTGTCTTACAGGCCGATACCATTTAAGTTTATCCCTAAGATAAACAGGTCCCAATCCATATAGGGATCTAAAGACCAAACATAACATTTTGAAAGTGGCCCTTTTTCTGACTGGCAACCAATGTAGTTGGCGCAGAAGCGGCATGGAGGGGGTTCGCGCAGGCTTATCAAGAGCAAGGCGGGCAGCTGTATTTTGCACCACCTGCAAACGGGAAAAAAGATCCTCCCTGATTCCAACCAAAAGAGAATTTCCGTAGTCAAGTCGACTCATTAACAGGGCCTGAATAAGAGTTTTTCTGGCACTCAGCGGAATCCAAGGAAAAATCTTCCTTAACATCCGCATGGTACCAAAACACGATGACACCAGGGTTTTAACTTGGGTCTCCATTGAGAGCTGATTATCTAAAAGGATCCCCAGATTTCTCGCACAACTTCTAGGAATAGGGGCTGGACCCAACTTTGATGACCACCAGTCAGGGGTCCAAAAATCTGCAGCTTTGCCGAACAGAAGAATCTCCGTCTTAGATGAGTTCAGTTGCAAAAAATGATTTCTCATCCAGTCGGCAATATCAATCATACAGGCTGCAAACTTTACTTTGATAGTTGCAGGATCTTTTCCAAAATTTATAATCAGCTGCGTGTCATCAGCATAGGAGATTGCCTCAAAGCCACAGTTTCTGATAACAGACGCTAGGGGGGCCACATAAAGATTAAATAGTGTGGGGCTTAAAATAGAGCCCTGTGGGACCCCCTTATCAACCAGTACTGAAGATGATACACAGGACCCCAATTGGATAGATTGCGATCTATCGGATAGATAGCTCTGAAACCACCTGAGAGCTAGACCACCGACCCCCACCTCCCACAGTCTACTTAACAGTATAGAGTGGGAGATGGTGTCAAAAGCTGCCGAGAGATCCAAAAGCACCAGCATAACCGGAGAATCCTTATCAAGCAACAGCCTGATGGAATCCGTGACCTCAAGAAGAGCTGCCTCGGTACTATGTGATGTCCGGAACCCTGACTGTGTAAAGTCAAGAAGCGTATTCTCTTCTAAGTAGTTGGACAGATGACCATTTATGATGGATTCCATAACTTTAGACCAACCAGGAAGAAGAGAAATGGGCCTGTAGTTAAGAACTTCAGTAGGGTCCGCTGATACCTTCTTAAGTAATGGCTTGACACGAGATACCTTCCACTTTTCCGGGAAGGTGGCTGTCACTAACGATATGTTGCAGATGGTAGCCAGAGAATCTGCAAGGATAGACGATAACTCCTTCATGATCCTGGGTGGCATAGGATCAAGAGGGGAACCCGACTTGATTTTGGCCAACCGAGCCTCAACCTGGGCAACTGTAATGATGGGAAAAACATCTAGCCCAGGAGAACATAATACTGGTCTAAGAACCTGGCAGTTGTTTGAGTTGTTATTAACCTCGAAAGTACGATAGATCAAGGAGATTTTGTCTGTAAAATGTGTCGCTAATGCGTTACAGAAATCCTGTGTAGCAAGAGGAAGTGCCTCATTCTTCTGAGGGCAAGTAAATTCTCTCAGAATCTTGAAGAGCTCCTGCGAGGAGTCCTTGGCCTCCAAGATCCGTGTACTCAAATGGGTTCTCCTAGCCTTTTTACAGTTGTTTAGATAGGCTCTGTGAGCAGCCCGGTATCCATCTCTATCTTCTAATGCCTTTGTTTTGCTCACATGCACTCACCTGTAAAAGGACAGGATTTTTTATTTTTATTCATCAATCTGAGATAGATTGGTAAATAAAAACAAGTAGTGCAAAAGTGCTATTTAAAAATGTAGCACAAAAGCACTTTAAAAAGTAATTAAGGGATGAGCGGGTTGTGGGAGTGGGTGGAGGGGTGAAGCAACATGATGGGCAGACAGGGAAGAAGCCACAAGAAGGAGAGAAGACAAGGGCAAGAGTGCAGCAAGAGTGCATCAGTGAGCTCAGGGGGCATAGACTGATGTTGCTTAATGTACTCACTGCGGCACCCCTCATGCAGATTCTTGCTGTGGGAACTAGCGGGGCATATTTCACAAGTTATCTGTTGGGGATGACAGGCGGAGGAGTGGTGCCGTGTTATGATGGTTTGTTTGGATTAACTTGTTCCCTGTTTCTTAAAATGTGTGAATCTGTCCTTATCACTAGCTATGTTCTTGCAGGTTCTCCGCCTCTTCTGCTCTTCATTGCAGGGGCATGGTGTACAAACGCCCTTTACATCGCACAGGTATCTCTTGTTGGATATATGTCCTAGTCTGGAGCAAAGCTCTAGCACTTCTCATTTTGAACAGACATATTGGTGTGCACTGGCCAGTGTGATTTAACGGCATTTTTGACACTACGTGCTTATCACACTAATTTGTATCGATTATATGCCGTCATGTATTCCTATGTATGCCGTTTCACCTGTCTCTTGCTTTGTATTTGTGTTGTATATTTGAATACTTCAATAAACAGATTCCAACCAACAGTGAACTCAGGGGGTCCGAAGCACACAGGTGAGAAATGGCAACACAAGTGTGGGGGAAGGAGCACATAGGCAGAGAGAGTTAAAGGGAGAAAAGCTCACAAGGGAGACAGCTAAAAAACAGATGCACTCCCATGGAATGCTTAAACAAAAAAAAGGTTGATCCCTAAAAACGAGCAGAGGAAGCTCAAAAGCCAAAGAGTTGGCAATGAGGATATACTCAATGGGAGAAACAAACACATGATGACAAAAAAGCCATCAAATAAGAAGCAGCCAAGTGACAGTGACAGGAAAGTAAACCAATGGTACGCAGTGGGCAAGCTTCAAGTCCCTTTATGTTCTTGGTAAGCCTACAGTATGTCATTTGCATACAGGCAGCTTGTGGTATCTGCTAGGCTCAACATTAAACGGTTCGATCCAGACAAATCTTGGACTACACTGCATAAACACTCTGAACAGTGTTTGCTCTAAATGTCCCGAAAAAATATTTTTTAGATGTGACCACCATAGATCTGCAGTTGACCTAGCTCCTTCTCGCTGGAGGGTAGGTCACTCTAAATATCAAGGGGGCAATACCACAGTGACTTGATTAGGGGCTGAGAAACTGGCCTGGTAAGAAGTGTATGAGAAAAGTTATGGTGACAGCGACTAAACCACATTTTCTCTGGTTTTTCTCTTTTCTTATCAAAATCCTTTATTATTTAAGAGCAGTGTGTAAAACAACAAACAATTAACTTTGAAAAACAGTCCCTCATAGAACAAGTTTCATACTATAGGATGCAAAAACACCTACATTATTATCTTCATTATGAAATGTGACCATACTTAAGGAAGCTATGTTCATAGTGTATCAATCCCCCTAGATTGAATGCAATCCGCATTCACATTAATCTAAACACACAAACATCTAAACCTGAACTTGAACACTTTCTACTGGCCTCACACCACCAAACACCAACAAACAACAGTGCAATCGATTAATGGCTTTTCCAGTTACCATCACATGAGGGGCCATATACACAGTAGTGGCTGCTACCGGACTCTGGTAGTGGGGCAAGGCAGGGTGAAAAAAAAACACTCACCTGTGACGGCCAGTCGGCCGCCACCTCTCCTCTGCCCTTCTTCCTGCTCCGTCCTGCAGCAGGATACAGGAAGCAGTAGGAAGCACTCAGCTCCCAGGCTCCCGATAGCCAATCACAATGCTGCAATGCATCGCTGTGATTGGTCTGAGCGCCGTGGATAGTCGCTCAGCCAGGAAATGGGGGCCTGGGAATGTTCTCCATGCAGGCTGTAATGCAGCCTGCATGGAGAATATGGGAAGTGCGCATTACTGTTTTGGGCGGCCCAAGAGGGCTGACCAAACAGTGATGTGCAATTATGAGTGGGAAAACCACTCCTCCCCTGCTCCTCTGTCCTCGGAGCAGCCCCGTCCACCCAGAAAGTTGCTGCAGCAGAAAGAAACATAAAATGATAATAACACGAGGTATCATCATTTTATGTTTCCTGCTGCAGAGCAGTGGGGCGACGCTCCTCCACCTTAGCAGAGGAGCCGCCACTGCATATACAGAATGCACCGCTATACCACAAAAATGATAGGTACCAATATACTTTATGTAACAAGTGTACTTTTCTATGTTTTTCATATTATTAAAGGAATCTGTGGGTAATCCAGATATCATGGCTTAAATAGCAGCAAAGAATAAATTGGAGAATCCTCTTGATACATTTTGGGATGGTTTGTGGTAGTGCTTAATTTGAGCTGGTGGTTTCTTGTGCTTGGCACCAGCACTTAATTGTCAAGCTGTCTGTCTGAGATGTGTCAAACAGACGTGTTTATAAAGTCAAATGGCATTAAAAATGAATAATACCATCCTCTCATGACAATATTATAGCTTTGTGTGGCCTGAAATAGTCTGAATTGTGCCACTTGTGGGGTGTAATAATTGGTTGTTACACTGGTACTGTCATTGGCAGCATTAGCAGGGGCATTGTCTGGTGCAGGCTACAGTGGCCCTCTGAGAAGGGCCCTGGCATTTCAATTTTTACAAATTAAGCACTGGTTTGTAGGCATGTTGTGGTACCTTCAATGTATAGATCTCAGTGGTTCTGTTCACGTGGTTGGGAGCAGCCTGATCCTTAGAGTCTCGCTAAAGATGTTCATGGATATTTCTGATTTCGATTGGATAAAGGTGCACAAGTCTGCAGCCTGTTCGGATGCATTTTGTAATTTCATTTTAGAGATGAACTTTTGATCGGAGTCTGCATCTGTGTGGAGAGATCCATAGTTTCCAGGATGGAAGAAGGCCCACTCTCAAACCCTCTGCCCTGAGAAGAATGGGTTTAATTGACACCCATGGCATGTTTAAGCAGGACTCAGGAATACTGAGCGGAGCCCCTAGGGGGGGCTATTCTGAGATGTGCACTGGTACCTGAAGGATTACAAGCATTGCATCTCCAAATACAGTATTTAAAACAGGTGCTTTTGTCCTGCCACGAGTTTTTAATACCCAATTTCTGCTGGAGACACACAATTTATCACACACGGTTTCCCCGTTGCCCAAACATTATTAAGGCGTCCAGCCAGTTACACAACTTTCTGATGGAGTCAGACTTGTATTTTCGTTGGTGGAGGATCAGTGCTACTGGGTACTGAGGCCGTCTCTCAGGTATTGCAGAATGATGGGTACCACTTGAAATCTGCTTCTACGTCATATGATTTTGATTATATTTTAAGCAAAATGTGCGGTTTGGTTGGCAGTGGGATTGTTGACTACTTTGATTTCGGTCAAATAACAGCCTAGCGTTTTGGAAACAGAACTATACGCTTCAAATACAAATGGGGAGAACAATAGGAAAGGTGCGACAATTTCCTTTATAATTTATGCCGCCAGACTTCCTCGCCAGGTTTTGAAAAGCAGATTTTGGCCCAAATGAGGTTAGTCCAGTGAGGAGGGAAAAATTGGGATGAAACCTATGTAGGGATCCCCGCCTCCTCTCCTTGTCATCATCCCCGGCTGTCGGGGGTCCTCTCGAGCCTGGAGGGATGCTCGCCTCATATTCTTGTCATCATCCCCGGCTGTCGCTGGCCCTCTCAAGCCTAGAGGGATGCTCACCTCCTATCCTTGTCATCATCCCCGGCTGTCGCTGGTTCTCTCAAACCTAGAGGGATGCTCGCCTCCTATCCTTGTCATCACCCTGGCTGCCGCTGGTCCTATCAAGCCTAGAGGGATGCTCGCCTTCTATCTTTGTCATCATCCCCGGCTGTCACAGGTCCAATCAAGCCTAGAGGGATGCTCACTTCCTATCCTTGTCATCATCCCCAGGAGTCGCTGGTTCTCTCAAGCCTAGAGGGGTGCTTGCCTCCATCCTTGTCATCATCCCCGGCTATCGCTGTCCTCTCAAGCCTAGAGGATGCTCGCCTCCATCCTTGTCATCATCCCCAGGTGTTGCTGGTCCTCTCAAGACTAGAGGGATGCTCGCCTCATATCCTTGTCATCACCCTGGCTGCCACTGGCCCTCTCAAGCCTAGAGGGATGCTCACCTCCTATCCTTGTCATCATCCCCGGCTGTCGCTGGCCCTCTCAAGCCTAGAGGGATGCTCACTTCCTATCCTTGTCATCATCCCCATGTGTTGCTGGGCCTCTCAAGCCTAGAGGGATGCTCGCCTCATATCCTTGTCATCATCCCTGGCTGCCGCTGGTCCTCTCAAGCTTAGAGGGATGCTCACCTCCTATCCTTGTCATCATCCCCGGCTGTCGCTGGCCCTCTCAAGCCTAGCGGGATGCTCGCCTCATATTCTTGTCACCATCCCCGGCTGTCGCTGGCCCTCTCAAGCCTAGAGGGATGCTCGCCTCCTATCCTTGTCATCATCCCCAGGTGTCGCTGGTTCTCTCAAGCCTAGAGGGATGCTCGCCTCCTATCCTTGTCATCATCCCCAGCAACCGCTGGCCCTCTTAAGCCTAGAGGGATGCTCGCCTCATATCCTTGTCATCACCCTGGCTGCCACTGGCCCTCTCAAGCTTAGAGGGATTCTCACCTCCTATCCTTGTCATCATCCCCGGCAACCGCTGGCCCTCTTAAGCCTAGAGGGATGCTCGCCTCATATCCTTGTCATCATCCCCGGCTGTCGCTGGCCCTCTCAAGCTGAGAGGGATGCTCACCTCCTATCCTTGTCATCATCCCCGGCTGTCGCTGGCCCTCTCAAGCCTAGAGGGATGCTCGCCTCATATCCTTGTCATCATCCCTAGGTGTCGCTGGTCCTCTCAAGCCTAGAGGGATGCTTGCCTCCTATCCTTGTCATCATCCCCGGCTGTCGCTGGCCCTCTCAAGCCTAGAGGGATGCTCGCCTCATATCCTTGTCATCATCCCTAGGTGTCGCTGGTCCTCTCAAGCCTAGAGGGATGCTCACCTCCTATCCTTGTCATCATCCCCGGCTGTCGCTGGCACTCTCAAGCCTAGAGGGATGCTCGCCTCATATTCTTGTCACCATCCCCGGCTGTCACTGGTCCTCTGAAGCCTAGAGGGATGCTCGCCTCCTATCCTTGTCATCATCCCCAGGTGTCGCTGGTTCTCTCAAGCCTAGAGGGATGCTCGCCTCATATCCTTGTCATCACCCTGGCTGCCACTGGCCCTCTCAAGCCTAGAGGGATGCTCACCTCCTATCCTTGTCATCATCCCCGGCTGTCGCTGGCCCTCTCAAGCCTAGAGGGATGCTCACTTCCTATCCTTGTCATCATCCCCAGGTGTTGCTGGGCCTCTCAAGCCTAGAGGGATGCTCGCCTCATATCCTTGTCATCATCCCTGGCTGTCGCTGGCCCTCTCAAGACTAGAGGGATGCTCGCCTCCTATCCTTGTCATCATCCCTGGCTGTCGCTGGCCCTCTCAAGCCTAGAGGAATGCTCGCCTCATATTCTTGTCATCATCCCCGGCTGTCGCTGGCCCTCTCAAGCCTAGAGGAATGCTCGCCTCATATCCTTGTCATCATCCCCGGCAGCCGCTGGCCCTCTCAAGTCTAGAGGGATGCTCACCTGCTATCCTTGTCATCATCCCCGGCTGTCGCTGGGCCTCTCAAGCCTAGAGGGATGCGCGCCTCATATCCTTGTCATCACCCTGGCTGCCACTGGTCCTCTCAAGCTTAGAGGGATGCTCACCTCCTATCCTTGTCATCATCCCCGGCTGTCGCTGGCCCTCTCAAGCCTAGCGGGATGCTCGCCTCATATTCTTGTCACCATCCCCGGCTGTCGCTGGCCCTCTCAAGCCTAGAGGGATGCTCGCCTCCTATCCTTGTCATCATCCCCAGGTGTCGCTGGTTCTCTCAAGCCTAGAGGGATGCTCGCCTCCTATCCTTGTCATCATCCCCAGCAACCGCTGGCCCTCTTAAGCCTAGAGGGATGCTCGCCTCATATCCTTGTCATCACCCTGGCTGCCACTGGCCCTCTCAAGCTTAGAGGGATTCTCACCTCCTATCCTTGTCATCATCCCCGGCAACCGCTGGCCCTCTTAAGCCTAGAGGGATGCTCGCCTCATATCCTTGTCATCATCCCCGGCTGTCGCTGGCCCTCTCAAGCTGAGAGGGATGCTCACCTCCTATCCTTGTCATCATCCCCGGCTGTCGCTGGCCCTCTCAAGCCTAGAGGGATGCTCGCCTCATATCCTTGTCATCATCCCTAGGTGTCGCTGGTCCTCTCAAGCCTAGAGGGATGCTTGCCTCCTATCCTTGTCATCATCCCCGGCTGTCGCTGGCCCTCTCAAGCCTAGAGGGATGCTCGCCTCATATCCTTGTCATCATCCCTAGGTGTCGCTGGTCCTCTCAAGCCTAGAGGGATGCTCACCTCCTATCCTTGTCATCATCCCCGGCTGTCGCTGGCACTCTCAAGCCTAGAGGGATGCTCGCCTCATATTCTTGTCACCATCCCCGGCTGTCACTGGTCCTCTGAAGCCTAGAGGGATGCTCGCCTCCTATCCTTGTCATCATCCCCAGGTGTCGCTGGTTCTCTCAAGCCTAGAGGGATGCTCGCCTCATATCCTTGTCATCACCCTGGCTGCCACTGGCCCTCTCAAGCTTAGAGGGATTCTCACCTCCTATCCTTGTCATGATCCCCGGCAACCGCTGGCCCTCTTAAACCTAGAGGGATGCTCGCCTCATATCCTTGTCATCATCCCCGGCTGTCGCTGGCCTTCTCAAGCTGAGAGGGATGCTCACCTCCTATCCTTGTCATCATCCCCGGCTGTCGCTGGCCCTCTCAAGCCTAGAGGGATGCTCGCCTCATATCCTTGTCATCATCCCTAGGTGTCGCTGGTCCTCTCAAGCCTAGAGGGATGCTTGCCTCCTATCCTTGTCATCATCCCCGGCTGTCGCTGGCCCTCTCAAGCCTAGAGGGATGCTCGCCTCATATCCTTGTCATCACCCTGGCTGCCACTGGTCCTCTCAAGCTTAGAGGGATGCTCACCTCCTATCCTTGTCATCATCCCCGGCTGTCGCTGGCCCTCTCAAGCCTAGCGGGATGCTCGCCTCATATTCTTGTCACCATCCCCGGCTGTCGCTGGCCCTCTCAAGCCTAGAGGGATGCTCGCCTCCTATCCTTGTCATCATCCCCAGGTGTCGCTGGTTCTCTCAAGCCTAGAGGGATGCTCGCCTCCTATCCTTGTCATCATCCCCAGCAACCGCTGGCCCTCTTAAGCCTAGAGGGATGCTCGCCTCATATCCTTGTCATCACCCTGGCTGCCACTGGCCCTCTCAAGCTTAGAGGGATTCTCACCTCCTATCCTTGTCATCATCCCCGGCAACCGCTGGCCCTCTTAAGCCTAGAGGGATGCTCGCCTCATATCCTTGTCATCATCCCCGGCTGTCGCTGGCCCTCTCAAGCTGAGAGGGATGCTCACCTCCTATCCTTGTCATCATCCCCGGCTGTCGCTGGCCCTCTCAAGCCTAGAGGGATGCTCGCCTCATATCCTTGTCATCATCCCTAGGTGTCGCTGGTCCTCTCAAGCCTAGAGGGATGCTTGCCTCCTATCCTTGTCATCATCCCCGGCTGTCGCTGGCCCTCTCAAGCCTAGAGGGATGCTCGCCTCATATCCTTGTCATCATCCCTAGGTGTCGCTGGTCCTCTCAAGCCTAGAGGGATGCTCACCTCCTATCCTTGTCATCATCCCCGGCTGTCGCTGGCACTCTCAAGCCTAGAGGGATGCTCGCCTCATATTCTTGTCACCATCCCCGGCTGTCACTGGTCCTCTGAAGCCTAGAGGGATGCTCGCCTCCTATCCTTGTCATCATCCCCAGGTGTCGCTGGTTCTCTCAAGCCTAGAGGGATGCTCGCCTCATATCCTTGTCATCACCCTGGCTGCCACTGGCCCTCTCAAGCTTAGAGGGATTCTCACCTCCTATCCTTGTCATGATCCCCGGCAACCGCTGGCCCTCTTAAACCTAGAGGGATGCTCGCCTCATATCCTTGTCATCATCCCCGGCTGTCGCTGGCCTTCTCAAGCTGAGAGGGATGCTCACCTCCTATCCTTGTCATCATCCCCGGCTGTCGCTGGCCCTCTCAAGCCTAGAGGGATGCTCGCCTCATATCCTTGTCATCATCCCTAGGTGTCGTTGGTCCTCTCAAGCCTAGAGGGATGCTTGCCTCCTATCCTTGTCATCATCCCCGGCTGTCGCTGGCCCTCTCAAGCCTAGAGGGATGCTCGCCTCATATCCTTGTCATCATCCCTAGGTGTCGCTGGTCCTCTCAAGCCTAGAGGGATGCTCGCCTCCTATCCTTGTCATCATCCCCGGCTGTCGCTGGCCCTCTCAAGCCTAGCGGGATGCTCGCCTCATATTCTTGTCACCATCCCCGGCTGTCGCTGGCCCTCTCAAGCCTAGAGGGATGCTCGCCTCCTATCCTTGTCATCATCCCCAGGTGTCGCTGGTTCTCTCAAGCCTAGAGGGATGCTCGCCTCCTATCCTTGTCATCATCCCCAGCAACCGCTGGCCCTCTTAAGCCTAGAGGGATGCTCGCCTCATATCCTTGTCATCACCCTGGCTGCCACTGGCCCTCTCAAGCTTAGAGGGATTCTCACCTCCTATCCTTGTCATCATCCCCGGCAACCGCTGGCCCTCTTAAGCCTAGAGAGATGCTCGCCTCATATCCTTGTCATCATCCCCGGCTGTCGCTGGCCCTCTCAAGCTGAGAGGGATGCTCACCTCCTATCCTTGTCATCATCCCCGGCTGTCGCTGGCCCTCTCAAGCCTAGAGGGATGCTCGCCTCATATCCTTGTCATCATCCCTAGGTGTCGCTGGTCCTCTCAAGCCTAGAGGGATGCTTGCCTCCTATCCTTGTCATCATCCCCGGCTGTCGCTGGCCCTCTCAAGCCTAGAGGGATGCTCGCCTCATATCCTTGTCATCATCCCTAGGTGTCGCTGGTCCTCTCAAGCCTAGAGGGATGCTCACCTCCTATCCTTGTCATCATCCCCGGCTGTCGCTGGCACTCTCAAGCCTAGAGGGATGCTCGCCTCATATTCTTGTCACCATCCCCGGCTGTCACTGGTCCTCTGAAGCCTAGAGGGATGCTCGCCTCCTATCCTTGTCATCATCCCCAGGTGTCGCTGGTTCTCTCAAGCCTAGAGGGATGCTCGCCTCATATCCTTGTCATCACCCTGGCTGCCACTGGCCCTCTCAAGCTTAGAGGGATTCTCACCTCCTATCCTTGTCATGATCCCCGGCAACCGCTGGCCCTATTAAACCTAGAGGGATGCTCGCCTCATATCCTTGTCATCATCCCCGGCTGTCGCTGGCCTTCTCAAGCTGAGAGGGATGCTCACCTCCTATCCTTGTCATCATCCCCGGCTGTCGCTGGCCCTCTCAAGCCTAGAGGGATGCTCGCCTCATATCCTTGTCATCATCCCTAGGTGTCGCTGGTCCTCTCAAGCCTAGAGGGATGCTTGCCTCCTATCCTTGTCATCATCCCCGGCTGTCGCTGGCCCTCTCAAGCCTAGAGGGATGCTCGCCTCATATCCTTGTCATCATCCCTAGGTGTCGCTGGTCCTCTCAAGCCTAGAGGGATGCTCGCCTCCTATCCTTGTCATCATCCCCGGTTGTCGCTGGCCCTTTCAAGCCTAGAGGGATGCTCGCCTCATATCCTTGTCACCATCCCCGGCTGTCACTGGTCCTCTGAAGCCTAGAGGGATGCTCGCCTCCTATCCTTGTCATCATCCCCGGTTGTCGCTGGCCCTTTCAAGCCTAGAGGGATGCTCGCCTCATATCCTTGTCACCATCCCCGGCTGTCACTGGTCCTCTGAAGCCTAGAGGGATGCTCGCCTTCTATCCTTGTCATCATCCCCGGTTGTCGCTGGCCCTCTCAAGCTTAGAGGGATGCTCCCCTCCTTCCTTGTCATCATCCCCGGTTGTCGCTGGCCCTCTCAAGTCTAGAGGGGAGTTGCTGGTAGGCCGCATGAGAGGTCGATTGACGACACTAGGGTAAGAGTAGCCGATGTGATGATATGGCGCGCTCGCTCGGCCGCAGTGCGCAGATAATCTTTCAGAGGCAGCTGCCTTTAGTGTGAGCTAAACGGCACCGGGGGACCCCACTGACACAGGTGTCGTGTTCAATCCTATTCAGATATATGAATAAATCCACTGGCGTTGGGCGGCAGCGCAGACAATCAATATTCCCATTAACAGGCTCATCTTCCCAGTGAATTCGTCTGATCTTCAAAGGCCTCTCTGAGAATCTGCCTAATTCCCCGAGATGAAGGCACCTTCGACGGCCCCCCACCCCTTCGGTCTACCCCTTCCCCCGGCCCCTGGAGATGGGGACACAGATGTTACATCAATATTTCAGGTCTTTATAGATTTGTTTGTTCTGAGATACTTTATATTTTATTAATATTTACAGTCTGATCGTGTTGAATGACTGTGTGTGGGGAGAGGCGGGGGCCTGCAAGGTCCATGGAGGAGAGATGCTCTCAGTGGGAGATGGGATTCAACGAGATGTGATTTTTATGTCCCCCTGGTTGATTATTATGTCCCAACCTTTAACTGCTGTGCAGCTGGTGATGTTTTTCCCACATCACTCTTGATGTAGTAGCTTGTCCTTCAAGAAGAAGAAGAGCTATGCCCCTACACGGGGGAAGACAGCGGGGAGTGAGTTCAAGCTGGTACTGCTGGCCCTGGCACTCGAAGCTGCGCTGCCAATTAGAGACATTTGGTGACTTCGGAACGGTTGTGTGTGTGTGTGTGCATGCGTGTGTGTCTGTACCTATTTCCTCAATATGGTCAGAGGGCTCAATATTCATCATTGTGTCTCCTATTTTCTATGGGGCAGATTTATGTTGCACTAGCGCCACTTTTGCGCCGCCGTTGCGTCACTTTTGTGACGCAGCAGCGGCGCAAATCCTGCGCCATGGTGCGGGGTATTTACAACGTGACGCATCTGGGAGATGCGTCACGTTGTAAAGCCCTGCGCCACATGTAGGCGTTCCAGGGCAGGTGGGGGCGTTCCGGCGCAGGAACGCCTCCTAAAAGTGGCTGAGTGAAATCTACAAGTTTTCACTCAGTCACTTTTAGGCCCATGCTGCGTCAAAACCCTGCGCCTGCTTGAAGCAGGCGTAAGGATTGACGCAGCATTGTACAGATAGGGCCCCCCAGAACATTGCTGGAGCTGCGTCGCGTTTGCGACGCAACTCCAGCAATGCGCCACTTTTACGGCACAGATGCGTCACGCATCTGTGCCGTTTTTGCCCCATGGTGCGCCGCATTATAAATGCGGCGCATCCATGGTGGCGCAGCTGTGGCGCATAATAATTGGCGCATCCCTGCTGATATGCAGGGATGCGCCAGTTAACATAAATATGCCCCTATGTGTCCATCCTGTCTGTTTTGCATTTCCAATTTATGTCATGCTTAGCTCACCTGAGTTGCTCCCTTTGCAGTTCTGAGTGTCAATCCGTGAGGAGGTGGGACTTAAAATTCAGAAGTAGGAAAGCGGGGGCAGATTTACAAGAAACTGCTGCATCTGTATAGATGCGTCAGTTTTGTTGCACCCAGTGCTTTAAATGGGCCGGTACTCACCGGTACTGAGTACCCGCACTTCTCAGTTTTCTCCCCCTGAGTACTGGAACTTGTTTTTGGGCAAGGAGAGTACCGGTACTCCCAGAAGCAGCAGGACTCAGGCCCTGAAGTACAGGTACGTGCAACGTAAAAACTACTGATAATGACCCTTTCAGATGGAGCGTGTTTATGTGCGCTCTGGCAAGCAATGGGAAGTGTATTCCTGCGCTGGGATGCTCCTGCAGTGATAGGTTCTAATTAGCATCGCAACAAGAATGAGGATGTGGCCAGAATGAACTGGTTCTATATATGGTACACAATTTGTAATTTTTTAGCATTCCTTTAAATATTATATGTGTACATTTTAGAGATAACGAAATATTAATGATATTGGATTGAAAATGTACTGTTTTATTACTATATGTGTTTGTCATTGCCAAATGTGCTTTTATGGTCTAATATATTTTTGACTGAATAAAGATGAAGAATTGAATTGAGGATGTGGCCAGAGACGCCGACAGTGGAATTGGAGAACCAGATTCGAATCCCGACGTCGGCTCAGCACCCTGTGATTCTGAGCAACTCACTTAACCAGTGGTGCTTAAAAAAAAAGTAGGCTTTAATGCAAATGTTCCGACTGTCATGTAGAGTGCTTAAATGCCCAGAGCCCAAATTCACGCAAACTCAAACTGCCAAAAATTAGGCCCTGCACCTATGACATAGAAGCTGATGCTTTCCATGTCTCCTATGTAAAGAGGCGGTTTGATATTGCGCGAATTTGGCCCATGAGCGTCCAAGTGCTTTACATAACTATCAGAACATTAACATTAAAGCTTACTTTTGTGGCTATTGTTACATTCCTGGCTCATAGCCACGCCCGCAGACACGCCCCTAACGCCCACCCAGTCTAATTAGTGAGTACCCGAACTTCTCATTTTCCATTTAAAGCACTGATTGAGCCTTCATGCGAAACCCTTGCGCCAGCATGGATGCGCTGTATTTACAATACAGTACAAAAGAGGGTGGTGATGGACGGAGCATCAGAACCAATCAAACAATCACACCCAGTCAACTGATCTGGGTTTGATCCACCACTGTTCTTTAGCCCACTCTGCCACCCCAGATCAGACATGGCCATATGCAAATCAGTCTGACCCTGTGCCTCATGGGAACAGTCCAGCCCGAACTGCCAAGCCATTCCTTCCCTGGACCAGAAACAAGCTTCCTAGGACCGGTTTCTGGCATTTCAGCCGTCTTCAGCCAGGCTTGCTTGAATCCTGTGGCAAAGTGAGCAAGGGACTCAACGTCTGAGCATACCCTGCCAACTTGTGGCAACAAAGCAGTACAAAAGAGGGTGGTGATGGACAGAGCATCAGAACCAATCAAACACTCACACCCAGTCAACTGATCTGGGTTTGATCCATCACCGTTCTTTAGCCCACTCTGCCACCCCAGTTTAGACATGGCCATATGCAAATCAGTCTGACCCTGTGCCTCATGGGAACAGTCCAGCCCGAACTGCCAAGCCATTCCTTCCCTGGACCAGAAACAAGCTTCCTAGGACCGGTTTCTGGCATTTCAGCCGTCTTCAGCCAGGCTTGCTTGAATCCAGTGGCAAAGTGAGCAAGGGACTCAACGTCTGAGCATACCCTGACAACTTATGGCGAACAAAGCAGTACAAAAGAGGGTGGTGATGGACGGAGCATCAGAACCAATCAAACACTCACACCCAGTCAACTGATCTGGGTTTGATCCATCACCGTTCTTTAGCCCACTCTGCCACCCCAGTTCAGACATGGCCATATGCAAATCAGTCTGACCCTGTGCCTCATGGGAACAGTCCAGCCCGAACTGCCAAGCCATTCCTTCCCTGGACCAGAAACAAGCTTTCTAGGACCGGTTTCTGGCATTTCAGCCGTCATCAGCCAGGCTTGCTTGAATCCTGTGGCAAAGTGAGCAAGGGACTCAACGTCTGAGCATACCCTGCCAACTTATGGCGAACAAAGCAGTACAAAAGAGGGTGGTGATGGATGGAGCATCAGAACCAATCAAACACTCACACCCAGTCAACTGATCTGGGTTTGATCCATCACCGTTCTTTAGCCCACTCTGCCACCCCAGTTCAGACATGGCCATATGCAAATCAGTCTGACCCTGTGCCTCATGGGAACAGTCCAGCCCGAACTGCCAAGCCATTCCTTCCCTGGACCAGAAACAAGCTTCCTACGACCGGTTTCTGGCATTTCAGCCGTCTTCAGCCTTTGGTTTTTGCTTTGTTCGCCATAAGTTGGCAGGGTATGCTCAGACGTGAGTCCCTTGCTCACTTTGCCACTGGATTCAAGCAAGCCTGGCTGAAGACGGCTGAAATGCCAGAAACCGGTCCTAGGAAGCTTGTTTCCGGTCCAGGGAAGACATGGCTTGGCAGTTCGGGCTGGACTGTTCCCATGAGGCACAGGGTCACACTGATTTGCATATGGCCATGTCTGAACTGGGGTGGCAGAGTGGGCTAAAGAACGGTGATGGATCAAACCCAGATCTGTTGACTGGGTGTGAGTGTTTGATTGGTTCTGATGCTCCGTCCATCACCACCCCCTTTTGTACCGCTTTGTTTGCCATAAGTTGGCAGGGTATGCTCAGACGTGAGTCCCTTGCTCACTTTGCCACTGGATTCAAGCAAGCCTGGCTGAAGACGGCTGAAATGCCAGAAACCGGTCCTAGGAAGCTTGTTTCCGGTCCAGGGAAGGCATGGCTTGGCAGTTCGGGCTGGACTGTTCCCATGAGGCACAGGGTCAGACTGATTTGCATATGGCCATGTCTGAACTGGGGTGGCAGAGTGGGCTAAAGAACGGTGATGGATCAAACCCAGATCTGTTGACTGGGTGTGAGTGTTTGATTGGTTCTGATGCTCCGTCCATCACCACCCCCTTTTGTACCGCTTTGTTCGCCATAAGTTGGCAGGGTATGCTCAGACATGAGTCCCTTGCTCACTTTGCCACTGGATTCAAGCAAGCCTGGCTGAAGATGGCTGAAATGCCAGAAACCGGTCCTAGGAAGCTTGTTTCCGGTCCAGGGAAGGCATGGCTTGGCAGTTCGGGCTGGACTGTTCCCATGAGGCACAGGGTCAGACTGATTTGCATATGGCCATGTCTGAACTGGGGTGGCAGAGTGGGCTAAAGAACGGTGATGGATCAAACCCAGATCTGTTGACTGGGTGTGAGTGTTTGATTGGTTCTGATGCTCCGTCCATCACCACCCCCTTTTGTACCGCTTTGTTCACCATAAGTTGGCAGGGTATGCTCAGACGTGAGTCCCTTGCTCACTTTGCCACTGGATTCAAGCAAGCCTGGCTGAATACGGCTGAAATGCCAGAAACCGGTCCTAGGAAGCTTGTTTCCGGTCCAGGGAAGGCATGGCTTGGCAGTTCGGGCTGGACTGTTCCCATGAGGCACAGGGTCAGACTGATTTGCATATGGCCATGTCTGAACTGGGGTGGCAGAGTGGGCTAAAGAACGGTGATGGATCAAACCCAGATCTGTTGACTGGGTGTGAGTGTTTGATTGGTTCTGATGCTCTGTCCATCACCACCCACTTTTGTACCGCTTTGTTCGCCATAAGTTGGCAGGGTATGCTCAGACGTGAGTCCCTTGCTCACTTTGCCACTGGATTCAAGCAAGCCTGGCTGAAGGCGGCTGAAATGCCAGAAACCGGTCCTAGGAAGCTTGTTTCCGGTCCAGGGAAGGCATGGCTTGGCAGTGCGGGCTGGACTGTTCCCATGAGGCACAGGGTCAGACTGATTTGCATATGGCCATGTCTGAACTGGGGTGGCAGAGTGGGCTAAAGAACAGTGATGGATCAAACCCAGATCTGTTGACTGGGTGTGAGTGTTTGATTGGTTCTGATGCTCCGTCCATCACCACCCCCTTTTGTACCGCTTTGTTCGCCATAAGTTGGCAGGGTATGCTCAGACGTGAGTCCCTTGCTCACTTTGCCACTGGATTCAAGCAAGCCTGGCTGAAGACGGCTGAAATGCCAGAAACCGCCTAGGAAGCTTGTTTCCGGTCCAGGGAAGGCATGGCTTGGCAGTTCGGGCTGGACTGTTCCCATGAGGCACAGAGTCAGACTGATTTGCATATGGCCATGTCTGAACTGGGGTGGCAGAGTGGGCTAAAGAACGGTGATGGATCAAACCCAGATCAGTTGACTGGGTGTGAGTGTTTGATTGGTTCTGATGCTCCGTCCATCACCACCCCCTTTTGTACCGCTTTGTTCGCCATAAGTTGGCAGGGTATGCTCAGACGTGAGTCCCTTGCTCACTTTGCCACTGGATTCAAGCAAGCCTGGCTGAAGGCGGCTGAAATGCCAGAAACCGGTCCTAGGAAGCTTGTTTCCGGTCCAGGGAAGGCATGGCTTGGCAGTGCGGGCTGGACTGTTCCCATGAGGCACATGGTCAGACTGATTTGCATATGGCCATGTCTGAACTGGGGTGGCAGAGTGGGCTAAAGAACGGTGATGGATCAAACCCAGATCTGTTGACTGGGTGTGAGTGTTTGATTGGTTCTGATGCTCCGTCCATCACCACCCCCTTTTGTACCGCTTTGTTCGCCATAAGTTGGCAGGGTATGCTCAGACGTGAGTCCCTTGCTCACTTTGCCACTGGATTCAAGCAAGCCTGGCTGAAGACGGCTGAAATGCCAGAAACCGGTCCTAGGAAGCTTGTTTCCGGTCCAGGGAAGGCATGGCTTGGCAGTTCGGGCTGGACTGTTCCCATGAGGCACAGAGTCAGACTGATTTGCATATGGCCATGTCTGAACTGGGGTGGCAGAGTGGGCTAAAGAACGGTGATGGATCAAACCCAGATCAGTTGACTGGGTGTGAGTGTTTGATTGGTTCTGATGCTCCGTCCATCACCACCCCCTTTTGTACCGCTTTGTTCGCCATAAGTTGGCAGGGTATGCTCAGACGTGAGTCCCTTGCTCACTTTGCCACTGGATTCAAGCAAGCCTGGCTGAAGGCGGCTGAAATGCCAGAAACCGGTCCTAGGAAGCTTGTTTCCGGTCCAGGGAAGGCATGGCTTGGCAGTGCGGGCTGGACTGTTCCCATGAGGCACATGGTCAGACTGATTTGCATATGGCCATGTCTGAACTGGGGTGGCAGAGTGGGCTAAAGAACGGTGATGGATCAAACCCAGATCTGTTGACTGGGTGTGAGTGTTTGATTGGTTCTGATGCTCCGTCCATCACCACCCCCTTTTGTACCGCTTTGCACCTCTATTGGGTCATGGAACTCCTCAGTGACTCACAGTATCCTTATAATGCACGCCAGGGGGTCACTTAGTCTAGATATCATCACACTGAAAAACAAATTAGAGCCTATGAATAATGCACAGACGGCGGAGCAATTTATCAATCGAATAGAACCAAAATTATTAATGTTGTTCGGATACTTTGCTGGCCAGGTCATCATTACCATCTACCCGTTAAATTCAGATATGTGCGGTAACTCCTATTACTGCTTGGAATTATGAGTCATGTGATAACAATCGCTTTTGTCAGGTCACACCTGCTGAGATTTATCTGGGGAAATGCCTCCAAATACTTGTGACGTGGATTTCGGAGCAGTATGCACCAACATGTGCATGTTATTCCCCATTATCAGGGACAAACTCATAATTGGGTGGCATTCTTCACACCGGATAAATTCCGACTTGGTGGTGCAATAAATGTTGCACCAGTTATTAGTCCACTTGTTTGAGGGCCTACTTTGTGGCAGTGGCCCTGTAAAACAGTATTATTGATTCGGAGGAAAAAAAGGAACCAGTCCAGATCGAGTTATGGTAAAACATGAACTGGGAAGGATGCACTACTGGCCATTTGCAAGGGGAGAGAAGGGGATTTGGGAGCGTGACTACAATACCACTGACCCCCAAAATGCTCAACTGAACAGCTTTAATAAGAAGTTTCCAGCCCTGCGACTAGGTGGCAGGATCCTCATGGGTCGGGAATATGAGAGAGTGAGCATATGGGAGTATAAAGTGGAAAACAAAAACATTTTTATCAGTGACAGTCTATCACCTGTCAGATCAAGATAGGAGTCATGTGCAAACAGCGGCAGTGCTGCTTACGACATTTGCATCCACCTTGCACAGCACAGCACAGAGAATTAGGCGTTTGGGCATTGACATAAGTACTTAAGACTGGTTACTGTGACAAATCTGGCATGTCTTCAGCATGCTGATATACATGGAAGTCTGCAATCTCTGTATAGAAACGCGTCTTTCATTTTCATATTACAGTTTAGTTGCGATATCACTAGTCACCATTAAATGAGGACATGTCTGGCATGGTTAATCTACAGTGATGAGCTGTTGAGTTGTGATATAATGTGCCTGCTGCCAGAGCTAGCCCGCAGTGTGAGAGGGAGGCACTGAGGACACCTGCACGCCACTTAAAAATCAAATGGATGATAAGCTTTTTATACTCGCTTTTTTCACTTTCGATCATGAAAATCCACAGGAAGGGAGTTTATTTCATCCACAACCTGGGGCGTCCTCTCCACAGCGATCCAGCTTCCCATTGCCGCAGCCCTGACGTCCACACCAGAGCTCTCCTATGGACCGCAGAAGTGTGGCTCTAGTAAGAACCACTTTTCTTCAGTAAGTGATAATGACCGAGAAGCATAAGTGATAATGAGCGAGTACCACTTCTCTACCATCAACTTCAACTTGTGATAACTGCATCCTCAACATTTTCTTACTGCCATCATTTGCCACAATTCTCTCTGCCTCGGGGTTATAACCCTTTAAAGCTGAGGCTTGGGCAATGTCACATTTCATGTTTCTAAATCCATTTGATTGTCAGACAACCACAAGAACTTGGTATTATTTTTCAACAGCTGGTTATACTAGTGAAGCCCGGAACCTACTAAATATATAATTATAAGAAACTAGAGAATGACCGAGCTTCGTTTGTGGACTCTGCGGCAGGTGTACCTTTAATTCCTTCCATTAATACAGTTTTAGGTTTGACACCATCTTCATTTATGTCAAGGAACTCACCACAAACTTGCACTTGGAATATTTCACCATAAAATCACGTTTCCTCTAGAATAGCCAGTGCAGCTCCGAGCCTATTGTGTTCTTCTTTGCTCTTCCCAAAAGCAGGGCTATCTTCCTGGACAAACTTGGGGGCATATTATCAAGAAACGGCATTAAAATTATCGCCACTTTAGCAGCAGAAAACTGCTGCTAAAGTGGCAATACTGTGCTTGATAAGATGCCACAGAGAAGCCCATGTTCTGGGGTCAACATGGGCTTCTATTGGCATTCTCTGCGGCATATTATCAAGCCCATTATCGCCGCTTTAGCGGCAGTTTTCTGCCGCTAAAGCGGCGATAATTTTAACGCCATGCTTGATAATATGCCCCTTGATTCCACTCACCTTACCGAACAGTTGAAATACTCTGGAATATAGTGGCTGCTGATACTAGGCAGAAGAGCATTCATTTAAATTGGAAACATCCAACAGGAGTGATGAATGCAGTGTATTTCTTACTGTATGGAGGAGAGGAGTCTGATGATGTGCGGAGATAAGTCTACTGTAGAATACCATTTAGCATTCATGACCATTGGCAACATTTCTGTCATTCTTGGTAATGGGAACATGACTATTATTATTTGTTGTTAAGATGGTGAAGGTTGACACACAACCTTACCTTGCCATTACTACATCTGGCAACAATAAAGGGTGAAACCCAATCAAAAACCTCTATCAAACCACACACTGCACAGTTCTGCTTCACTGCTGTGCATATATTGCTGTATGTCAAGTGATCTCTGCTATCACAACATTAACAGCTATGAGATTCCTTATTTTTTCTTTTATCGTGTCTCACTTCTGCAAACATTGTGCTCTACATACTCTTCTCCTTGTCTTCAATTTTACTCACTACCTCATTTTCATTACCCCGTACAATTGCTTCTTTACACCTTCCTGACACTTTGGCTTTATGTACGATTGCTAGGATATCCTTCAAGTCAGTGTGATCATTTGTCCATAGGCGTTCCAGAATCAAAGCATTATAAGCATGTTTAATATCTGGTACCTGATCAGACCTTCTAATAAAGTATCACATTTACAATCCTCTGCCAACCTGTTGAGTACAGGCACATAATCATCAATGTGTTCATGCTTACATATTTTGTTTGTAAAACCAATACATACTTTTAGGACAAAGGACTTACCAATATCAAGCAATGCCTGAGTAAAACCATTAGCTCCACCTGCTGCCTGCTTCTTATGCATTTGGCAGAACTCTTTTATCCATTTTGGGCCTATAAAATGTCAGATGACATGACATTTGACTCATCAGCTGCAGAAATATAATTTTGAAGTACTCTTTCCATTCAGCACACTTTAAACTTCATGGTGAAATTTTGTGTTGTCCTTTTTGCTCTTAAAAGTTGAATCATTCAGTGCCAGATCTTCACCACACCAAGAATAGTCCACTGTCAATCCTTCCTCACCCTTGAGTGCACCAATGACACATCCAGCTGGTGTTGTAGCATCCCAATAAAGTTTCCACCATAGGTTACCGTAGAGTTAACCAGTGAACTATCAGCACACACAGCTAAGCGGGGGATGCAGACTCACTCTTTTACAAATATAACTTGTAGCATAGTTTAGCAACAAAAAGGTGATGGTCCATTTCTTAACGGAAAAATAACAGTGTCAAAATAAGTCTTCAATTACATATCACTCTCACATTGTTTTTAATATTATTCCAAATGCATCGATCCATTGCTTCATTCACCTCTGTACCACCACCGTCCCCACAACCTGTCAAAAGAGCACAGAGGACTCAAGTACTTCCCGTGTAAACCATCTGTAAATTACAAGATTCCTAGAAGGTAGCAAGTGCTGTTGATGCTTGCTGGCTGGAGAGCGTCTTTCAAAATTACTTCCTTTTTCTCTACCCGGTTTTGCTGCTAGTTATCAAAATTTACAGTCTATTCCCTTCAACAATTGGAACCTCCGCGTAAAAGTAGTTTGTTCCATTTACAACCTGGTGCATCCTCCCCACAGCAAGCTAGCTTCCAACTGCGGCAGCCCCAGCGTGCAAATGAGGGTTCTCAGAACTGTGGCTATGAGGGGTTCCAGTAGAACCACACTACAAATATCCCATGGATACTGCAAGAACTGTGGATACAATCCATCAGATCAGCAGTATCTTCTAGACATTGGCATTTAACAGATTCCTCATTTGAAATTAGGGCCTGACTTGCAGTTTGGTCCATTGCAAATGCGACGGAGTATCCTGTCCGCCAAACTCTTGGTCCATCCAGTTCATATAGAAACAGGTGGACCATAAGGTTTCCAGTGATGGAGCCCAGAGAGAAAACTCCCAATGTGGAACGCATACTTTTTTGTTTTTCAAAAACAAACTTCAATGGGGGGAGCTTGTTTGTGAAACACAAACAAAATGTTAAAAGTTGGGTGGACATCTGTCAAAACTGAAGTAGTCCACCACACCTTTTTTTCTTTGAAGGGAACCATCATCATGGAGGTTCTTTTCATGGTTCAGAGATGACCGCTGGGCTGTCAGTAATCTCTAAATCTGACAGACGGTAGTCCATCAGGAAGGCTGAAATGGAGATATGTTGTATTATGTTATGTTATGATATGTATATTTGTAAAATGCAATGTCACCTGTGAGAATACCCTGGTGCGGAGCAGGATTGTGTGCCTGGCCCTGCCTATGACAGACTGGTTACTTGAAAAACCAAGTATTCAGTTTCTTTTGAAATTCAAGAAGAGAGGAGGAGGCGCTGATATGGTCTCACGCTTTTGGAGCAATGTATGAGAATTCCTGTCCCCCTAATCTGGTTCTATGTATGCTTGGGGTATGTGCGAGTTGGAGTCCTGAGAAGTGGAGGTGTCTGCTTCATTGGTGGAAGGTGATGATACCATTCAGGTAGGTGGTCCTGGGTTGTGTAGTGCCTTGAATGTTTGTGTGAGGAGTTTGAATTGAGTGTGTTTGTGTATTGGTAGCCCAGTGGAGCTCCCTGAGGTGTGGTGTAATGTGAAATATGTGTTAGAGATGAAGATGAGTCAGGCTGTCAAGTTCTAAATGGTTTGTAGTCTTCTAGTGAGCTGTTAGTGGTTCCGGTGTGGAAGGTGTTTCCATAGTCCAACTTACTGGTGACTAGGATGTGAGTGACAAGTTTTATGGTGTTGCGTGCCAGCCATTTGAAGATCTTTCTCAGCATCTTCAGGGTGTGGAAGCAGGATGCAGTGACCCCGTTCACTTGTGCGGTCTGTCCAGTTTGCTGTTGATGATTATTCTGGGTGTGGGTCCGAGTTCGGCGGGTGACCAATTGGCGTCCCGTGGTGAAGTGTTCTTGCCGATGATCACTACTTCTATGTTCTTCGCGTTGAGCTGACTTTTATTCAGTTAGAAACTTCCGTCATGCATGCAGTGAACTTGATTCTTGTGTTGGGGGTCTTGTCTGAGTATGAGAGGTGTCTCAATGGCATAGGATAGGATGTTGGTGTCGTGTACACGGATGGCGTTGGCCAGAGGGATCATGTATACGTTGAAGTGTGTGGGGTCGAGCGAAGAACATTGGGGCACTCTGCAAATGAGATTGCAGGCTTCTGAGGACTAATGTGCCAGGTGTTCTATCTATTAAGAAGGAGAAGATCCAGCAGAGAGCGTGTCGGTGTGCAGGCGCTAAACAAGGATGGGATGTGACACTGTGTACAATGCTGCAAAGAGTTCCTGCGGAATGAGGATTGCCGTGCCTCCTCTTTCAAGCATCATGCAGATGCTGTTGAGGCAGCAATGGGTGCCGTTTCTGTACTATGGTTGGGCCTGAGTCTGGACTGCATGGCATTGAGGAGTTGGTGGATGCTTTGGTGGTTGGTGAAGTCAGCGGATTGTTTCTTGATTTGGGTGAAGATGGTGGCATGTTTCCAGATGTCTGGGAATGTGGTTGAGTACATGGAGGCATTATTGGTTGGTGTTAGTGCTTTGTTGATCGTAGGAGTCTTTTGGTGAAGGAGTGGTGGGGGCAAGGGTCAGAAGGAGCTTCCAAATGGTTTGTCTTGATGGTATATAATGTCCTTCACCACCTTGACAGACGGAGTACCATCTGTCAAACTTAAAATCAGGCCCCTAGAGTTTTATATATGTTCAGATTCACATCTGGAACCATTTTGCGGATTATAAATTTTGACTTTGAGTCAGGTAAAGAAAATCCATTTGATACATGTATGCAAGCCCTATCTTAATAGACAGCTTGCAGTGAATCTTGACACAAAAGTTGATGGTGTAAAGCGAGGCTTCAATTATTTTATTAAATTAACTGACAACTACAGATAAAATATGAAACTCATGGCTTCTCTTAGTTTTGGGGCTTAAATACATGGGACCTCTTCTGTTTCATACAGGAAAGTATATCTAGCCGGGATGCAGAGGCGAGACTGGATTATAAATATTCAGTGATCTTTCTAGAACTTGTATCATAAGTGCAGCACAATGTTTAATATATGAGAGCCAAGTGCAAATTGAGTACAGGTATTAAGATTCTGTGCTTGCCTTCCAAAAGTTAAAGAGGTTTTAAAAAAAAGAGGTTTCATGCTCTTAAAAAATGGAAAGCATCTTGATTGCTTCAAATTTTAGGAAGAACACTTGTATTTCAATTCTGCAACAGCCAAATGTGTATAAAACTATAAAAATCAGGATAGACGTGTTCTTTATATCAGAGAAAAGTAGTACAGGATACAGAAAAATGACACACATGCTTGTATAAAATGTATATACTATTCCACTCTAAGGGCCTGATTTAGATCTCGGTGAATGTGTAACTCAGTTACAATGGTGATGGACATCTCGTTCACCAAAATATAAATCCTATAGTATATTGGGATTTTTATTTTGGCAGACAGGACATCCATCACCGTTGTGACGGAGTAACCCGTCCGCCGAGGTCTAAATCAGGCCCTAAGTCGTGTGCCCTCTGGAAAGATGTCCCGTAAATGAAATGATAAGTCTAGAATCAAATGGCCAGTCTCAATTTCTAGGAAAATGTTTCCCAGGACTGTAATTTATCAACTCTAGATCCTTATCCGTGTCATCTGCTCCAGTTACTTCCAGAACTCCATGGCTTAAATGCACAACCACCTAAACATCCTACTGCTGCTGGTGATCTCAAACTTGTGCCCAGAAATACATTAAAGTACTGGGCAGATTGATTATAACTTTTTTATTATTGAGCTAACTTGAATTGTTACTATCATGTTTGATACCCAAATTATATGCAATGTTCACAGACTTTGAGGCCAAAATCATTACAGTCATTTACTAACTCTAATAAGCTTCTGATTCCAGCCTCCTACACTCTGCATCCCTTAATCAATCTATCTATCTATCTATCTATCTATCTATCTATCTATCTATCTATCTATCTATCTATCTATCTATCTATCTATCTATCTATCTATCTATCTATCTATCTATCTATCTATCTATCTATCTATCTATCTATCTATCTATCTATCTATCTATCTATCTATCTATCTATCTATCTATCTATCTATCTATCTATCTATCTATCTATCTATCTATCTATCTATCTATCTATCTATCTATCTATCTATCTATCTATCTATCTATCTATCTATCTATCTATCTATCTATCTATCTGTCTGTCTGTCTGTCTGTCTATCTGTCTGTCTGTCTGTCTATCTGTCTGTCTGTCTGTCTGTCTGTCTGTCTGTCTGTCTGTCTGTCTGTCTGTCTGCCTGCCTGCCTGCCTGTCTGTCTGTCTATATATCTGTTTATCGATGCACTGCTAATTCCCTCAAATATTACATCACCCATTACATCACCCATGACATGTTCTATGGCATCATTGACAACATCCCTGCAACATCTTGAAATGACATCATTGATGACAACACTGTTTATGGCGGGTTCAAGTTATACTTACTTTCGGGCATGAGTTATAGTTACTTGAGATAACTATAACCGCTGAATTTGAATGGCTTTGTGAGTTTCTGCATTATGTTTTAACTGACATTTGAAACTAACTATAACATCCCTTTAGCTTTTGTTTCAGTGTGTGATATGCTATTTAATATCATTGTTGAACATGAGAAGGGGCCATGTCTCATGAGAGGTGAAGCCATGACTTTTAATAAATGTGAAGGACACGAAGTGAAGGTAGAACTATATATTGAGACTTTCTTTACTTTTTTCATAGCTAAGCAACTATAAACATGTTTGTCAATCTTAATTAGCTTTCAACATTTGCAAAATATATTTATGTATTTAATTATTTATTTATGTAGACTGAAGTCCAAAAAAATTACAACTATGTAATTCCAAAAACATAGCTTTAAAGAAGTTGGTGGAGACATACCCATAATAACATAATTCATACACGCTTTTATTACACAGTAAAATACATTTCATTTGGCCATTAGACTGTCCCCCTCTGCTCCCTGGTTCTCTAATGCCTGCAAAGAAACAAAAAGTAGGTGCAAAAGATTGAAACACCAGTGGAGGCTGTGCTACTGCGCTTTAGCTAAGGGAACTTACAAAAAAAGCACTAAAAGATTTCCATAAGGCACTAAAAGCAGCCAGGTGGGACTATATTGTTTCGCGCATCCATAACGCAGACCACTCTAATAGAGAGTTTTTTAAAGTAGCCCAAACCTTTTTCAAACCCAAGGCGATAGAGACTGAAGTGATACCGTCCCTAGCTTTGTTTGAAAAAATTGCTAGTTATTTTGATAGTAAACTTTTAAAGGTCTACGACTCCTTCTCGACTTCTGAGGCAACTGAGAAAGCAGATATATCCCTGGGTGCAGTGGAGGTACCTCCGCTCACTAACTTCACACCGGTCTCGCCTCAGGATACTTTAGCTGAAATCCAAAAGTGCCGTTCAGGCGCCCCAGACGATCTATGCCCTTGCAAATTGTGGAAAATGTAATCCCTTTCCCTGACGGGCGGGCTACTTCACATATGGAACACCTCTCTGGACACGGGCATCTCTCCTGATAAATGGAAACATGCGACACTTCTCCCTCTGAGTAAAAAACCAAATAGTGACCCAGGAGACCTTAGCAACCTTGGACTTATCTCTCTGCTCCCCGCCCCATGAAAAATGTTGGAGAAGCTGGTCCAGCGCCAACTAACCACTTTTATTGAGCAGAATGGCGCTTTGCACGACACACAATCTGGTTTCCGGGTGGGATTCAGCACAGAGACCGCTCTCCTTGAGGTGGCAGAGTTGGTAAGATGGTCGTTGGATTCAGGGGCATCCGCACTGCTGGTGCTCCTGGATCTGTCTGCTGCATTCGACACTGTCAACTACACCATACTGATCCATAGACTACAAGATGTGGGCTTTGGTGGGAAAGTGCTGACCTGGTTGACATCCTATCTGAGCGGTCGTACTCAGAGAGTTGCCCTTCAACCATTTGAATCTAAACCAAAACAGCTCTGGTGCGGTGTCCCCCAGGGTTCAGCTTTGAGCCCTTTACTTTTTAATCTCTACCTAGCTCCACTGTTTTCCCTGATTGCCAACTGGGGAGTGAAAGCAATTTCCTACGCTGACGACACCCAGTTGGGAGCGGACGGTAGATGCCTTCAAGAACTTCAAAGGTTGTCTGCGAGACATAGCACTATGGATGAACTCAAATAAGTTAAAACTTAACGCTGGGAAGACAGAAGTTTTGTTCTTCGGTAAGGGCCCAGTGCCAGATTCAGATCTATGGTGGCCATCAGAAATGGGTCCACCACCATCCCCTGCCACATGTATCCGAAATTTAGGGGTGAGATGGGAGGCGGACATTTCTTTTTCAGCCCAAATACAGCAGGTCTCTGCAACTTGCTTTAGTAAACTAAAAAATCTCCAGAAAGTTTTACATTTCCTACCAGAAGATTGCCGTAAATCAGTAGTACATACCACAGTTACATCTAGGCTACACTACGCAAATGGCCTGTATCTTGGCCTCCCCAAATACGCCATTTGCCGCCTTCAGATGATACAGAATGCGGCTGCGAGACTGGTTCGTTGCATACCTTTTCGACTCCATGTCTCTCCGCATCTACAGGAGCTCCACTGGCTCCCAGTGGTGAAAATTATTAAATTCAAGGCCATGATGTTGGCCTACTGGGCCCTTAACGGAAAATGCCCTGGTTATCTGAAGGAAAGACTGTGTCTCTATAAGCAAAACCATGCGCTGAGATCCAATTCTCATAACTTGCTGCGTACCCCACGCTTTGCGAAAACATGCCTGGGCAGCAGAACATTCACAGTCAGAACTGCTTCACTGTGGAATGCCCTACTAGGGTCCCTGCGGCAGGCTAATTCAGAAACCTGTTTTAGAAAGGCCTTGAAGACGTGGCTCTTTAGGGCAGATTAATATGGGTTGTTAATACTGGAGCTCTTTCTGGACGCAATTACCTGCTGCTTCAGCGCCGGGACACACCTGTTTGGGGTAGCTGTCGCGCTTTATAAGCTCCAGTATTATTGTTATTAATATTATTTTAGCACGTACAAATATCCCAAACGTTTGCTACATACTTAAAATCCGTTCTTCCCAATATCGCTATGTCCTCACTATGATGACAAATGCTATGCTTGAAAGACAAAAACAAAACATACGGGGGAAAAATTTCTGAAACATTTTTGCAATTGCATCCATCCCTGATATCCACCTGTAGAATACAAGATTTAACGTAACCGTTTTTAAATAACAGTTTTACAATAGCTCCAAACAGGATTCTACGATGGCTAATCTGTTATGGGGTTGCAAGCTTCTTATCAGGGGCAATACATACAATAAAAAATATGGGTTGATAACAGCAATGGCTTGGGCCTATTTGGAAATGTTTTTTTTAATAATATGAATGAATTTTGTCTGTCCTTTTAATTACATCAGTGGTGTAGTTTTAAACCCAAAATGTATGTGCTTTTTTATGTGAAATGCACTTTTATGGCCAGAACGTGGCCGAATAAAGTTTCTATTGAATTGATCGCTCATCTATATTATCAGCAAAGTTGATGATCCCGCCTCAATATACACCCCAGTATTGTCTGGGCAAGCAGCTCGACTCTGCTTCATTGAATACATAGCCTTTTGAATATTAAATTTTTTATGGTCTCTAAAATAACATCATCCACTAGGGTTAATTTTTTACCAAGAATATTTATGCCATTATAGACCTTGAATAGATATCCTGTCCGTCTTGCAACTGGAAATACACATTTGGGTGCTAAGGGCATTAGACATCTTCATTTATTTACCAGCTGCCAACATTTCCAGGGATCACCAATATTAATAACCTCAAGTAAGAATGCACAGTTCCTGATAAAAGTTTGGCTCTTTTTTGCTTTACAACCCTTCCAAATTTTACCTCTTCTTTCTTGTATTCCACTTAATAGTTCTTGGTTAAAATTGATGTACCCTGCTCATCAGCTTCTTTAGTTCCTGACATTCCTCATCAAACCAGCCATTACCATTGCTTTTGGTAGATACTATTTGACTGGCATTATTACTATATACTGGGACTTGTATAACAGACATGCGCCTTCTTTAGAGTTTGGCAGATGGGATACTCTGTCCCAAATGTGGCGAATATCCAATCGGCCGCATTAAAAGTGGCATAGGCTATACTGCACTTGTAGTGTGGTTGACTAATTATCAGCCCCCTTTGAGGTGTAGTATATCATTGTCCAAATTCTAAATAAGGCCCAAAAGCATTCTCAAGCATCTCATAATACCATACAAATGACTCACCCTTCTAGATTCAAAGAAATTATTCCACAAATAATTAAGTTCAAGACAATTTAGTATTTATTTTCTCAGTGTATCTTGTATGTTTTTATTGAGGGTATATAACAGCCAACTCAGGAACTAATCGAGCTTTAATCACTTTATGTTACCTACATTTGACTCGTTCTTGTATCAACTCAAAGCTTCACAAAAACTTCAAAAAGCCAAATGTATAGTCAATTGGTTTTTCACTGCCCCCAGATAAATGTTTAAGCCACAGGGTACTCCACTTCAAAATGTCCAGTGTGAGCTACTCTGTGAATTTATAGTAAAAGATCATCCATCATTTGTCCAAGCTTGCTAGTACTACAGGAAAAATAATTTGCTGATGGTATAGTTAAAGCTTGCAGCAAATCTCCAGATACATACTGCAACTCACTGAGCTCTAATTTCATATTAAAATGTATGCCTATCAAAAAAAGCCCTTGTAGAATCCTACCAAGTCTTTTCAGATACTCAATGTTTTATATTAAGGTTTACTACAGTCAAGGGTTTGACTATCCTCCAATATGCATTCAGGGCAACTAAAGAAGCACTACCCAAAGGGTAAGTGTGAGAAGTTGGCCTGGTATATGCTGACCACTAATTAAAGTGGGCAGCTTGTACCAATCCAAACAACCCTTATTGATGATTAGGTTAAAGACAACCTTTATTGAAAGCTATCCTAGTGATAGCTATGGAGAGCAACCTTCAGGCTAAGTCTCGAATGAATGTAAAGCAGCTTGTTTTACCAGATCAGAACCTCCTGAATGACCAAATGAAAGGAGAACCACACAAGAGATATATAAAATATATGTATGTATTACTAAACTCCCTCTACTAACCTCTTTATGAGATTAGAGCACAAAGCACACAATATTAAATCACTAGAACAACAGTAAATAGCGCAATACACAGCGGGCTCCAGGGGGAGACCGAACCATATACTAAGAAAGTGGTATAACAACCACGACTTAACTAGACACAGTACCTAGAGCACGTAGAATCGCTGGGACCCCAAGGAACCACCCAAAGTAGGTACACAGGGGACCCACGGAGGACAGGTGCAGTGTGTGAACACAGGCGCGAGCTCCGTACAATCCTATGGGAAAGTCACGGTTGGAATTTTAAAGATTAAGGACACTTCAGAGAGGACTCTAAGCAAACCCTTTCAAACATAGAAGGTTCTAAGGCCAGCACCCTTGCGAGTACCGAGATACTCGTGTTACCTATCTAGAGGAGCCGGGTGCATAGGGGTCAAGTGATGTCGGAAACCTTCATCGTTTTCAATGGCGTGATGCTGAAAAATGCTGCTGCCGGGAAGATGAAAAGTGTCCGGTGGGATCCAAGCCTGGATCCGAGGTGAGAAGAATCTGAAAGCAGAGGGGACAGAGTTGGGTCACTTCAGGGTGACCAGAGGCACGATAGATGAATGCTCACCGATTTCGGGTGCTTCAGGTGAGATGATGCAATGCTTGACTCTGCAGCCACGGGGACCAGGAGACGTCGATGATAACCAAAGTCTGGAGTTGTGCTGTCCCACAAAGGATGTCAAGTGCTGGGAGGTCAGTGTCTGGATTGAACACCAACAAGCCTTGGCAACTGCAACCCATGCGGGCAGAGTAAATAAGCTTCGGTGAGGACCAGCAAGGTCCTGGAGACTCTCCAAGCAATGGAGAGTCAGGGCATGTCTGGAGCAACCAGGAAAGCCCACTGAAAGTCAAAATTACCTTTACAGTGACCCACAGGCCAATGAGCCAGGGATCGCGAAGGGACCTTGAGCTGATTCACACTATCACGGAAAACGGATGTATGACGTTACAACGCATACTTTTACAATGCATGCACTTACAACGCAATTTTTACAACGCAACATCCACTACAACGCATTCCATTACATCGCAGGACACTACAACGCATTTTAAAAAACTACCTTTACAACGCATTCCATTGCATCGCATACTACCTTTACAACGCATACCATTACAACGCATAATGTTACATTGCATTTAAGGTAAGTATTGGATAGTATAGGGGTAAAAATTACTATTCTTACTCCAGGGGGTGCAACAGTAGGGTAAGTGTTGGATAGTATAGGGGTAAAAATTACTATTCTAACTCCAGGGGGTGCAACAGTAGGGTAAGTGTTGGATAGTATAGGGGTAAAAATTACTATTCTAACTCCAGGGGGTGCAACAGTAGGGTAAGTGTTGGATAGTACAGGGGTAAAAATTACTATTCTAACTCCAGGGGGTGCAACAGTAGGGTAAGTGTTGGATAGTGTAGGGGTTAAAAATTAATATTCTAACTCCAATCATATGCATTGTAATGGTATGTGTTGTAATACCTGCGTTGTAGTGACATGCGATGTAGTGTCTGCGTTGTAATGGTATGCGTTGTAATGGTATGCGTTGTAGTGTCATGCGTTGTAAAGGATGTTCCGTTGTAATGCCTGCGTTGTAAGTGTAGTGCGATGTAATAGTTGCGTTGTAAAGGTTGTTTCCCACGGAAAACTCATGGAGTGTAGGCAGGAAATCTTCAGAGGAATTAAGCCTCGGGGTCAGGACTACAAGTAGCCCAAAGTACAGCCTCAGGGATTGCCGAAAAGCATATGCTGTTGCAAAAGTACATGGTGCACAGGTGCTCGGGTTGCACAGTCCCCACGAGGGATATGGGTCTCTGGATTGCTGAGAGAACTGATCAACCTCGGGGACGCTCAGGAACCTACCTCCTGTGTTGCAGAAATCTTTAGAGTCCTCAGGAGCTCGGGAGATGCAAACCGGTCAGATGCCTTTTAAGGTGCCTGCCTTGCAGGGGAGTAAATCCTTTGCTCCAAGGGAGATTCTTCAGTCATCCAGCGTAGTGTAGATCGTCGAAGTACTTGGTTTCTGTAGCAGAGTTTAGTCCAGGTAAAATCTAAAGTCCTGTAGTCAGGGGTTCCTACTTTATACCCAAGGAAGGGGTGGGACAAACTCTGGGGACGCACCTATGGAAGGGTCAGGACAGAGGGGTGGCTACACCCTAGTCCTTTGTCCAGTTTCGCGCCAGAGCAGGAGCAAATGACTCCTGCAACCGGTTTGAACTGGACTATGCACAGGGACACCAAATGTGTCCCCAGTGAAGACTTCAAACACTCTCAAAGTGCACCCACCCAGTCCCAATACACTAAATCCTGTCTGGGAGGTGGCCACACCTCCCTGTGACAGAAAACCTATTGTCAAGCCTTCCCCTGCTCGAGCTTGGCTCAGCAGCAGGAGGGCAGACTCGTGTCTGTGGCTGGCAGCATCCATTTTGTGATACCCAGGTCGAGAAAGCTGGTACTGGGTAGTCCGGTTTGTGTCACATAAGTCCCTCTAGAAGGGTGGAATCATACCTTCCACACCAGGTTTGCCATCAAGCACCACTGACACCCTGTTTAACGTCCGGCTTTGGCCTCTCCCCTGACTACCTAGTTTCCCCCCCCAAGATACCTGAGGCCCTGTTTTTGTGTAATTGTAAATATAATTTGTACATACGTGTCCTCTAACCATCATATTTCCAGCACTGTGTGAATACTAGGTGATGCTTAACCTTTGAATAACTCTATGACCCTTGTAAAGCGCTCTGATACCCTAACAGGTCAAGTTCGCGCTCTATAAAACACTAAATAAATAAATAAAAAAGTTACTTACTGGTGTGGAGGTATGATTCCAAGGTGTTTGACACCAAACACGACATGTTTCTAAGCAGCTGTTTTAAAGTTAGCATTTATCGCGAGGTTATAATGCACTTAAATATATATGGTTGGCTGCATCACAAACAACCCCGGAGAATAGGTTCTGAAGGCTGCAGAGGGGTACTGCTCATGCAGGTGCACCCTCTCACATAAAACCCAGCACCCTGCATTCAGGATTCATAAGGCCTGCCATAGGGGTGACTGATAGGTTTACGTGCAGTGATTTAGAATAGATAGTGAACTTATATCTAAGTAAGGGGTGCATGCACCACCTTACACAGGCAGCAGTAGCAGACCTGTGGTGTCAGTTTGAATGGTCTCTCAGGGGTAGCATAATACATGCTGCAGCCCCTGGGAGGCCTCTGAGGTACCTATGCTCTGGGTACATAGTATACCATATACTAGGGACTGATAAGGGTACCCCAGAATCCAATCTGGAGTGTACCTAAAGTACATGCAATCAATTTAAAGGAGAATGCAGCTAGACTGGGGTCCTGAATAGTAGGATCCCAGTCGGAGTAAGTCGAAAACAGTGATACATCAGCAAAAAGTGGGGGTAACCATAGGAAGCAGATCGTACTCTCCTACACAACCCCCCCAAACGTCAGAATATTAAACTAACCTTGACCAGTTGAGTCTTCATGTTCTAAGTGGAAATATCTGGAGAGTCCATCTGCATTGGCATGGTTACTCCCAGGTCTATGTTCCACTGTATAGTCCATCCCCTGTAGGGAAATGGACCACCTCAAAAGTTTGGGGTTTTCACCCTTCATCTGTTTTAGCCATAAGAGGTGCTTATGGTCGGTCTGAACAATGAAGTGAGTGCCAAACAAGTATGGCCTCAGCCTTCTTCAAGGCCCAAACCACAGCAAAGGCTTCCCTCTCAATAGCTGACCAACGTTTCTCTCTGGGGGTCAGCCTTCTGCTAATAAAAGCTACTGGCTGATCCTGACCCTCTTCATTCAGTTGTGATAACACAGCTCCTACCCCAACTCAGATGCATCTGTTTGAACAATGAATTGTTTGGAATAGTCAGGACTTTGCAGAATGGGAGCAGTGCACAGGGCCTGCTTCAGGTCATCAAATGCCTTTTGACAACTAACTGTCCATTGAACTTTTTTAGGCATTCTTTTGGAGGTTAAGTCATTCAAAGGGGTCACTATGGATCCATATCCGTTGACAAACCTCCTATAGTACCCAGTCAGGCCCAAGAAAGTTCTGACCTGAGTCTGGGTGGTTGGAGCAACCCAGTCCATGATGGTTCAACCTAACCTCCACCCACAAGGTGGTCTAGGTATACGACCTGACTATGCCCTATCTGGCACTTGGTGGCCTTGATAGTGAGGCCTGCTTTCTGCAGGGCCTCCAAAACATTTCTCAGGTCAACCAGATGATCCTCACAGGTGGAGCTAAAGAGAGCAATATCATCTAGATACGCTGCACTATAGGCTTCCAGACCTGTAAGGACTTTATTCACCAACCTTTGAAAAGTAGCAGGTGCATTCTTCAAACCAAAGGGCATCATCACAAATTGGTAGTGCCCACCAGGGGTTGCGAAAGTTGTTTTTGGCTTTGCATCCTCAGCTAATCTGATTTGCAAGTAGCCAGCTATCAGGTCAAATGTGCTCAGAAACTTGGCTGAGGCCAAAGTATCTATAAGCTCATCTAGTCCTAGTGACTGCATTGAGACCCCTGTAGTCAACACAGAACCCCATCTCTCTCTTGTCATTCTGGGTGTGAGGTTTTGGTATCAAGACTACTGGACTAGCCCAAGGGCTATTTGAGGGCTCAATCACTCCCAGGTCCAATATTTTCTGGACTTCAGTCCCGATGCAGTCCCTGACATGGTCAGGTTGCCTGTAAATCTTATTTTTAACAGGCAGACTGTCACCTGTGTCCACTTCATGAGTGCACCAGGTAGTCTGACTTGGAGTCAGTGAGAACATATGTCTAAACTGATTCAGAACTTTTCTGCAATCAGTTTGCTGCTGGTCAGTGAGGCTGCCTGCCAAGGCTACACCATCAACTGAACCATCATCAGGGTTCTGTGAGAGCAGGTCAGGGAGTGGATCACTCTCTTCCTCCTGTCCCTCACCAGTAGCCATGAGCAAGCCCATGTCTGCCCTGTCAACATATGGTTTGAGCCTGTTCACATGGAGGACCCTATGGGGGCTCCTGGGAGTTCCAAGATCCACCAGGTAGGTAACGTCTCCCTTTTGCTCAACAATTGTATGAGGGCCACTCCACTTGTCATGGAGGGCTGCTGGGGCCACAGGCTCCAACACCTATACTTTCTGTCCTGGCTGATAAACAGTCAACACAACCTTTTGGTCATGCCAGGCCTTTTGCAATTCCTGGCTAGCCTCAAGATTTTTGGATGCCTTCTTCATGTACTCAGCAATCCTGGAGCGGAGACCAAGTACATAGTCCACAATATCCTGTTTAGGGGATTTGAGAGGTAACTCCCATCCCTCTTTCACGAGACATAAAGGACCCCTAACTGGATGTCCAAACAGAAGTTTAAAAGGAATGTAACCAACCCCCTTTTGAGGAACCTCTCTGTAGGCAAAGAGAAGGCAGGGCAAAAGTATTTCCCATCTATGCCTGAGTTTTTCAGGGAGACCTTTAATCATGCCTTTGAGGGTTTTGTTGAACCTTTCAACTAACCCATTGCATTGTGGGTGATTAGGGGTAGTAAATTTGTTATTATTTGATAAACGCATTTTTATTGATTTGCAGAAAGAATACACCAGCCATTCAGCACTACACCATGAAAATCTAGGATTACATAAAATAATTTGCGCTACCCAGTTTACAGACACAATTAAAAACATAATTAACTGAAATTGGACAATTCCATTATGACTAACCCCCCCCAACCATTTCCCCCAGACTCTGCGATATTTCTTGGGACACCCACGTGCCTCATACATAACTTTCTCCTGTGTGGCCCACTAGTCCACCCCGGTCCGTCATCGCCCTAAACTCGGGGGTTCAGGACATTTTCAGGAGGCCGCAATGTCTTTTTTGGCAACCACCATAGCTTTAGTAAAAAACACCTTCTCATTCCGAGACCCATCCAACCCATCAGTGATGCCCAGGATCATGTGTTTTGGTTCGTGGGGGACCTTCCACCCTAAGTTTTCAGTGAGTTCTACCTCGATTTCCCTCCAGAACCGTGCCAGGTGGGGGCAGGCCCATACCATATGGAGGAAGTCAGCTGGGTCGTGACCACACCTAGCACAAGCTGAGGTCGGACTGAACCCTGCCCAATGGAGGCGCACCGGGCTGAGGTATGCGGTATGTAATTAATAGAGCTGCACCAGGCGCAGCCTAGCGGATGCGGTGACCATTCTGGGGGCCATAAGGCTTCATGCCAGCCCTCCTCCTCCAAGGGGTCCATGCAGTCCTCCCACTGAGCCCGCAGTCGGTCTAGGGAATTTGGGGTATTGTTGATCAGTGTACGCTAAATGTGGGAGATTCCACCCTTCCCCAGGTCCCCAAACATAATCTGAGCCTTAGGCGGGCTGTGATCAGCGAGCCGTGTACCTGTTGTAAGGTGCGTGTGGAGGGCGTGTCGCAGTTGCAGCTACCTATAGAATTGTGATTGGTATAGTGAGTACCTGTTCTGGAGGTCGCCGTAAGGAACGCATGTGGTCCCCCACCCATACATCGCCTAATTGCGAAATACCTATAAGGTCCCTAGCCCTGAAGCCCTGCAGCTCATTAACCTCTTTGAGCCAGGTCCCCTGCCAAAAGGGTGTACACTGGGTCAGTCTTTGTGTCCATTTGGTGTGCCACAGTGCAGCCCGCCAGGCCAGTTACACAGAGCGCGTCACCTCTGGTAGACAAGAAGGAATAGGGGCCCCATACAACATGGACTGAACCCTGGCGAGGCCCAATTCCCCCAATTCGAGCCTGTCTGACCATCTCCCGTTGAACCAGTCGTGTATGGAGAGAAGTCACGTGGCGAGGTTGTATAAAAAAAGGTGAGTCATTCCTAGACCCCCATCAAATGAAGGGATCCTGCAGATATTTAGCACCAGTCGGGACCTACCTCTCCGCCACAGGAACTTGACCATGCTATCCAGGTCGCGGAACCAGGCCCTGGGGAAACACATGGGGGTGTTTTGAAGAACGTAGAGGAAGCGGGGAAGCACCATCATTTTAAAGCGAGCCACCCTCCCCATGAGGCTCAGGGGCAGTGACTGCCACTTCTGGAGGTCCGCCTTGGCCTGTTTCACCAGGGGAGTGACGTTGAGGGCCCAGCTCAGCTCGGAGAGTAAGGTCATCCATATCCCCATGTATTTGAAGGATTGACGGCGAAGAGGTATATCAGATTGCCTATCGAAGCATTCCCGGGATAGGTGGAGGGGAACCAGAACCGATTTGTCAGGTTTCAACCGGAGGCCAGAGGCCCATTCGAAAGAATGCAGAATGCGGAGACAGTGTGGGCCTGACTGGGCGGGGTCTGCTAAATAGATGAGGACGTCGTCCGCATATAGGGCAATTTTGTCTGGCTCGATGTTGGGCCATTCCCATCCCCGCACGTGTTCACAGGACCGCATCAGGGACACCAAGGGTTCCATCACCAAAGCGAAGAGCAGGGGGGAATGGGGAAAACCCTGCCTCGGTCCCCAGAAAACGAGAAGGGTTCCAACAGAACCCCGTTCACCAGGACACGAGCCCGTGGGAGGACGTAAAGAACCTTGACCATGGCCCGAAAGTGGGGACCGAGTCCCATCTCGTCCATGACATCCTCAAGAAACCCCCAATCCACCGATTAAAGGCCTTCTCAAAGTCTACAAGAAGATTTGTCAGATATGGGGTGAGGAGAATACGGTGGGCCAAGGCAGATTGCAGTCTACGGAGACAATGCCGGGTGCCGCGTATGGGCATAAACCTGCATTGGTCGGGGTGAACCAGCGTGGACAGGTGGGGTTTGAGCCGCTGGGTGAGGATTGTGGCAAACAGTTTAACCTCGGTATTAATGAGGGAGATAGGTGGTAGTCGGCACATCGTGACGAGGGCGGCTGGGATTTAGGAAGAACCACAATGGTGGCCATGTCCATCTCCTGAGGGAAAGAGCCCTTTTCCACAGCTTCCCGATACAGTTCTGCAAGGTGGGGGACATGAGTGTCCTGATAGTGCACGTAATATTCTTGAGGGAGGCCGTCCGGACCCAGTGTCTTGCCGGAGGAAAAAAGGGCAATCGCTTGCCCGATCTCCTCACAGGTGATGGGGCGATCTGGATCAGCTTGAGTAGCGGGGTCTACACTCGGAAGGCAGCCACCCCCGACCTCCAGTAGGTCATCGAGAGAAAGGGTTGGAGTTCTAGCCTCGTATAATTGGCGGTAGTAGGTGGCATAGGCACAGGCCATCTCCACTGGGGAACAGCACATCGAACCCTCCTGCGCCACTATCTCGGGAACTATACGGTTCGCCCTAGGGTATGAGGCAAGGTGGTGGAGGAGTAGACATTCTTATCACCCCAACCATATACCCTGGCCACGGAGGAGCGCCAAAGGAGTTTAGCCGCATCCAGCAACAACTGCTTGATCTCTCAGCGAAGCCGGGTAAGAAGTCTCGCATCAGAAGCGTCAAGGGCTCAGGCAGAGGCATGCTCAAGGCGCAGAGCCTGCGCCTCCCATGTAGTAATTTGCTCCAATTGGGCCTGTCGCTGGAGTTTGAGTTGGCCCTTGGTGACCCCTCTAATCGTGGCCTTGCCCGCCTCCCACAGAGTGCCCGGGGAGGAGACAGACCCTTCATTAGAAAGAAAGTAGTGTTTAAGTTCCCGCACCACCACCTTCCGAAACTCCCAGTCCTGAAAGAACCAGGAGTTTAACCTCCATGTTTGCTGGGCAAAGGCGGGGGGAGGACCCATGCGAATCATCACCGGGAATGGTCGGAGATGCCTCTTGGGAGGAGTGTGACATCCTGAACTAGGAGGCAGTCCGTCGATGGAACGAAGATGGCATCAATGCGTGCCTGTGTGTGGTGCAACGCCAAGGTGTGCCCCGAATGCCAAGTCCTGTTGTATCCATATCGCGCTAAAAAGGGGCATTGATTACCCATCAGGTGTGTTTCCTGTAACAGTAAAATGTCCACCCCTAGGTGTTGTGCATAGCGTAAGACAGCCATGTGCTTGAAACGATGCAAGAGGCCATTAACATTCCAGGACATGATGCACAGGGAAGTGCCTAATAAAGGTGTGTCAAGCATGATGGCGGGTGTGACACTGTGGCAGTGAACCCCAAAGGGGAGGTCTGGTAGCAAGGAAGGACATCAGAGGGCCCAGCGAGGTGTCCAAAGGGAAATCTACGTGTCCCACTGGGTGCAAGCCAGGGTGCCTTGTGAGTGCTGGTGCGACAAAACTAAAGAACCAAGAAAACAAAACTAAAGGAAAAACTCGGAACAACGGTCCCTCCCCCCCGTCCCCACCCCTACCCCCCACCCTACACTTCAAGAACTGAAGCATCTGTCGCCCTAACAATGAACAACCAAACTAAAACGCTTGGGAATGGGAAAGCGTGGAGGGTCCCTCCTCATGGCAGGATGTGCATAAACGAGTCCATCAGGAAGAAAAGGAATACTTTGAGTCTGAGCATGGCCTCCGGCTGCGGAGCCAAGCCAGGCAGGCAGAGATTAGTTCAAACAGGGTCTTTCAGGAGCATCGGGCTACGTGAAAGGTCCGTGTCCGGGAGATCAGACAAAGAGGGCACGGGCGAAGCACCTCCGCGCTCCAGGTGGCCAGATGAGCCAGAGCGCCTGCCGGCTGAGGATCCATCAGAGAGCAGTATTGGTTGTCGGGAGTGGCCCGGCAGGGAGTCTAACCGGGATCGTCTCTGCCCGCGGCGCCTGCGGGAGTGGTTGCGTTGAGGCTGGGGAGCAAAAGGTGTGGGTGGGACAGGCCCACCATCCTCCCCCCCAGGAGTGGAGATTGGTCAGCAATGCACAGGGGACGCTCCTCCGTCGCCCAGGTCTCTGTAGGAGTGTCAAAGAACAAGGTCCTGTTAGCGAACACCCCTCGCAGGCATGCCGGGAAAAGGAGCCGATACTGGATGTTGAGTGCCCTCAGTTTTTGTTTAACTTCACCAAAGTAGTGGTGCTGACCCTGGACCTCACAAGTATAATCCGGGAAAATCATGATTGTGCGTTTTTTGTAATGGAGCCGCTGCTGTTTGCAGGCTTCAGACAGGATGTCATCACGATCCTTGAAATTAAGGACCCGCATTATGGCTGGTGGGGGGCTGTGCCCGTTGGTGGTTTAGGGGCAAGGGCCCGCTCAATCTTAAACCATGGAGAAAGAGAGCCCTCAGGGACCCACGATCTTAGCCACTTTTCCAGGAAGTCCACCATGCGGCCCTGCTCCACCACCTCCGGGAAGACCACCAGGTGGAGATTCTTAGCCACTTTTCCAGGAAGTCCACCGTGCGACCCTGCTCCACCCCCTCCGGGAAGACCACCAGGCGGAGATTGTTGCGTCGGGACCTATTTTCTGCATCCTCCACCCGGCGGTGCAACTCCTGAGTGTGCAACTGGAGATGGGCCACCTGTCCCTTGAGTTGCTGGACGTCATCCTCCACAGTGGAGATTCGGGTTTCAGTCTCCTTGATCCGGGCTGTGGTGTTTCGGAGGTCCTTCCGGATGAGAGCCATGTCCACTTCCACCTCTGCGATCTTACCTTCAACCGAGGTTTGTGAGGCATGGATGGCTTGTAAAATAGTGGACAAGTCCGCGGGTGGCAGGAGTTTTTGCCGATCTGTCCGTTCTGCCCATGGTGGCACTCCGAGGAGCTGCGGAGTCCCGGAATCCCCACAGGTGGACCATGCAGCAGGGGACCGGCAGATCCCTTTGGATGGGCCGAGATCATGCAGGGGGAGCAGCCAGCGCAAAGGTGTGGCCCAGAGCAATTCGCCGCCGCCCGATATGTGCGGCCGACTCCGCTACTCCAGACAAGATTGCCCTCCAGGAGCAAGGGAGGGGATGGGGGAAAAGGAAGTAGACAGTCCAGAACCAGGGCCGCAGGTAGGCCCTCACCCTCCTGGGCCACAGAGCGCTCCGCCAGGGCAGCAGTAAGAGAATCAGCAGGCAGCTTCACCCCTTTTAGACTGCAACTCCAGTGGACGATGGTGCGGAGAGGAGGGCAGATCCAGAACCACAGCCAAACTGGAGGGATCCAGGGACACAGTGGAGGCCCTCACACGCAGCTGGGCGCTGCTCGACGTGTGCAGCCGAAAGCCCCTATTGGCGAGGTCCCCAGTCACTGAAGTGGCCAGAGGCGAACCAGGATGTAGGGCACGGCCAGGGAAGGTTCCCACCCGCACCCACTCCAGCACAGTCCCCAGATCAAAGGCAGCAGTCCGGGGGCCAAGGAAGTGGATGATGGGCCCAGTCACGGGCCTCCTGCTGCTTGAGTGATGCGGCCGAGGGTCCTCTCCCGGCTATTCAAAGCCCAGGGACCGCCACGTGGCCCGGAGTGTCGCCTCAAGGTGTCCACAGTATCCAGGGCAGCCAGTTCAGGTATCATCTGGCCCAGGGGGGGAAGGGGAGATCCAACCGGGCCAGACGAAGACTCTCACCCGCTCTGCAGCTGTCCACACCACGATCTTGGGGTCTTCAGAGGTTCCCCTCAGTGCACAGGTGATGGAAGCCTTGATCTTCAGCACCCGCTGCCATATGCGGCAGCTGATGTCGTGGCCACGCCGCTGGGGAGAGGCCCCGGGGCACGAGCAGACCCACGCCGCTGAAACAGGCTGCCGGAGCGCCACACACCAGGCCCACCACCTCCAGCGCTGGCGGTGGAGACCAGGAGGTAGGGAGAGGGACCCGAGCGCCACCCAGGGCCAGCATCCACTCCCCAGCAAGGTTCACAGCCGAGAAGCCTCCCGCCCGCACAGAGGACCAGACTCAGGGCCGGGCAGAACACTTCAAGGGCAGCCAGCGCCACGATCAGCAGAAGGTAGCCGCCATCTTGTCTTTGAGGCACGGCAGGCCGGTCCACAGCAGCGGAACGATGAGGTGAAAGCTCTGCACTTACAGGGGCACAGCCAAGGATACTGCGCTGGGTGAGCAGCAAGTTTCAGGGCAGGATGGCTCGTTTAGGGTAAAGATTATGGGCGGATGGGGGATGGGTCCGGGAGCACTCTCAAAGTTCATCCACCATCTTGGCTCGGCAAGCCACGCCCTTGGTAAATTTGTAGTTTACTCCACACTCCCTCCCCATAGCAGTCAAGTAACTAGACATGAAGTTTGTATCCCTGTCTGATACTACCTCCTTAGGAAAACCCACCTTGGAAAAGATTCCCAGGAGGGCTCTAGCCACAACAGGAGCTGTGGTAGTTCTAAGGGGAATTGCCTCTGGATAACTAGTGGCATGGTCCACCACCACAAGTACAAATCTGTGTCCAGATGCAGTTTGAGGATCCATTGGACCAACAATGTCAATCCCAACCCTCTCAAAGAGAACCCCCACCACAGGTAGTGGTATCAGGGGTGCCTTTGTAGTACCACCTGCCTTACCACTGGCTTGACAGGTGATACAGGAGCGACAAAACTCCTTTGTGTCCTCTGACATGTGTGGCCAATGAAAGTGAGGGACAAGCCTGTCCCAAGTCTTATTTTGCCTTAGGTGACCTGCTAGTGGGATATCATGTGCCAGTGTCAATAGGAAGCCCCTAAACTTCAGAGGTATAACCAACCTCCTAGTAGCACCAGGCTTGGGGTCTCTACTCTCTGAGTATAAGAATCCATCATCCCAGTAGATCCTATGGGACCCACTGGCACTCCCAGCAGCCTCAGCAGCAGCTTGCTGTCTGAGGGGTTCAAGAGAGGGGCAACTCAGCTGCTCTCAGATCTGCCCTGGAAGGGCCCCTTGTCCCCAGGAACTCAACCTGATCAAGCTCAAGTTCCTCTGAGACAGTTCCTTCTTCGGGATTAAGATCATCTCCCTCAAGAGATTGAGCTGTACTCTGAGGCAGGGGGGAAGACACTGTCTTACCCGTACTGCTCCTTCTCTTGGAAGGAACCTGGTCCATTATTCCAGGATCCAGGGCCTGTTTAGTAGAAGACATTTTTGCTTGTGACCTAGTCATAGCAAACCCATCTGCAGGGATACCCAACATTTCTGCATGTGTCCTGAGTTCCACCTCAGCCAAAGCTGAAGTTTCCAAATCATTGCCCAATAAGCATTCAACAGGGAGGTCTGCACTTACCACAACCTTCTTAGGGCCAGTTACCCCTCCCCAACTCTAACAACTGCCAAGGAATGGTCTGTCCTGATATTGCTTGCATTGGTAACTTGGTACATCTCACCAAGTATAATTTGCTCAGGGGACACAAGATCTTTTGTCACCATTGTGACACTTGCACCTGTGTCCCTGAATGCCAAGGCCTCCTTTCCATTGATTAAAGGCTGCTGTCTGTATTTGCCCAGATTACTGGGACTGAAAAATAAGGAGGCCATATCCATGCCCCCATCACAGACCAACACAGCCTGAGTTGGAACTCTGACTAGGCCAGAGTCCATCCCAGATCCCAGGGTTAACCCTACTACACCCTTATTCTGTGTACCACCACTTTGAGCTGAACTAGGGGGAACAGTTTCCTTAGGGGCAGTGGTGGCTAGAGTTGAGTCCTTGGACTTTGAACAGTCATTTGTCTGTTTACAGATATGACACCATGGTTTCTTCTTCCCTTTATTCTTGTTTGATTGTGACTCCCCACCAGATGAAGATTTTTGGGGCCCTTGAGAAGACTTCTGGTCTTTACCCTTCTCCCCACCCTTATCTGAGGTTTTAGAATCTTGCTTCTTGGAGTCACCACCTTGGTTCTGAACTTTCTGCCTCACCCTGGTTCTGACCCATTTTTCTGCCTTCTAGCCCAATTCTTGGGGAGAGGTCAGATAAGAGTCCACCAGGTACTGATGCAACCGCTGATTTTTACAATTATTAAGGATCTTCACCCTCATAATTAAATTGTACAATCATTTAAAATCACATACTTTACTGCCAAGTAACCAACCTTCCAGGGCCTTAGTAGCACAATCTACAAAGTCAACCCAGTCCTGAGTCTGTGCCTTCTGGGTGTCTCTGAACTTAATCCTATATTGTTCAGTGGTTAAGCCAAACCCATCAATGAGAGCACTCTTCTAGACTGTGTAATTATCAGCATCCTCTTCTATAACAGTGAGGAGCTTATCTCTACCTTTGTCAGCAAAGGAGAGCCACAAGATAGCTGCCCACTGCTCTTAAGGGACCCTCTGTACTTTACAGGCCCTCTCTAGGGCAGTTATCCATTTCTGGATGTCATCCCCACTCTGGTAGGGAGGGACTATCTTGCTCAAGTTCCAATGGTCATGAGTATGTTCTCTATCTCTAGGGACATGGTTGCTGCCACCATGGGGCTCTAGCCCCAACCTTCTGGAAGCTCTCTGGAGCTCTAGGGATTCCTTGTCTAAGGCCAATTGTTCCCTCTTGATTCTGAGTTTGGTCCTCTCATACTCAAGTAACTGACACTTCTTCTCATAAGAGGAGTCCCTTTTATGAAAAGTAGAGGTCCCTACAGAAGTACCAGAATGATTAGATTCCTGAGAAGGAGATCTTGATCTTCTTGGTAAACTGTTTACTCTTCCTGGTGGAGTAAATAGAAGGCCACTGGGGCATTCTCCCCCACTTGAAGGAAGTGACGGATTGTCAAGGTTAGAATCATCTTGATCCTCCTGGTCAGCATTTGAGTCCATCTCATAGAAGTGTTCACTTCCTGGTCTTTCCTCATCTGCTGCCCCACCCAACTTGCTTGCATCATCAGACCCTGGGTCTTTCTGAGGTCATCTAAAAGCAAAGTCTCTATGAGACGTTGAGTGCTTGCATTTCTCCGTGTCCTCAGCTTTCTAGATGCACACATATTTCTCAATTCTTGAAATGAGAGATGGTCATACTTAGCTAGCAAGGAGCCACTGGCTTCTGGCCTAGAAGACATACTAGTGTTATGTGGTGTAGGCACCTACCTAACCTAGTGGGAGCTAAACTCTCTTGAGTTGGAGAAAGGGTGTGCTGGATCCTTGGCTACCCAACTCCAAGTTCAGTAGAACTTACTTATTCTAGTCTTGATTTATATGTACCTAATACCTTTAGTGGTTTTCAGTTAATCACTCAATAGGATTTATCTGGTAAAACAATAGCAAGCTTGAATCCCAACCGCTGCACACCAATGTGAGAAGTTGGCCTGGTATATGCTGACCATTAATTAAAGTGGGCACCTTGTACCAGTCCAAACAACCCCTATTGATGATTAGGTTAAAGACAACCTTTAGATAAAGCTATCCTAGTGGTAGCTATGGAGAGCAACCTTCAGGCTAAGTCTTGAAGGAATGTAAAGCATCTTGTTTTACCAGATCAGAACCTCAAATGAAAGGAGAACCACACAAGAGATATATACAATATATGTATTTATTACTAAACACTCTCTACTAACCTCTTTAGAGATTAGAGCACAAAGCACACAATATTAAATAACTAAAACGACAGTAAATAGCACAATACACAGCGGGCTCCAGGGGGAGACCGAACAACATACTAAGAAAGTTGAATAACAACCACGACTTAACTAGATGCAGTGCTTAGAGCACGTAGAATTGCTGGGAACCCAAGGAACCACCCAAAGTAGTGACACAGGGGACCCACGGAGGACGGGTGCAGTGTGTGAACACAGTCGCGAGCTCCGTACAATCCTATGGGAAAGTCGCAGTTGGAATTTTAAAGATTAAGGACAGTTCGGAGAGGACTTAAAGCAAACCCTTTCAAACGTAGAAGGTTCTAAGGCCAGCACCCTTGAGAGTACCGAGATACCCATGTAACCTATCCCAGAGAAGCCGGGTACATAGGGGTCAAGTGATGTCGGAAACCTTTGTCGTTTTCAATGGCGTAATTCGGAAAAGTGCTGCTGCAGGGAAGATGAAAAGTGTCCGTGGGATCCAAGCCTGGATCCGAGCTGAGAAGAACCTGAAAGCAGAGGGGACAGAGCCTGGGTCACTTCTTGGTGTACGATAGACAAATGCCCATCGATGTCGGGTGCTTCAGGTGAGATGATACGATGCTTGACTCTGCAACCACGGGGACCAGGAGATGTCGACGATGACCAAAGTTCGGAGGTGAGCTGTCCCACGAAGGATGTCGAGTGCTGGGGGGGTCAGTGTCCGGATTGAACACCAACAAGCTTTTGCAACTGCAACCCACGCAGGTAGAGTAAATAAGCTTTGGTGAGGACCAGCAAGGTCCTGGGGACTCTCCAAGCAATGGAGAGTCAGGGCACTTCTGGAGCAACCAGGAAAGCCCACTGAAAGTCAAAGTTACCTTCACAGGGACCCACAGGCCAACGGACCAAGGATCGCAAAGGGACCTCGAGCTGAATCACAAAATACCAGCTCGCGGAACACTCGTGGAATGTAGGCCGGAAATCTTCTGTGGAATTACTACTCGGGGTCAGGACTACAAGTAGCCCAAACCACAGCCTCAGGGATCGCCGAAAAGCATATGCTGCTGCAAACGTACACAGTGCACAGGGGTTTGTGTTGCACGGTCCCCATGAGAGATACGGGTCTCAGGATTGCTGAGAGAACTGATCGACCTCGGGACGCTCGGGAACCCACCTCCTGTGTTGCAGAAATCTTCGGAGTTCTCAGGAGCTCGGGAGATGCAAACCCGTCAGATGCGTTTAAGCTGCCTGCCTTGCAGGGGAGTAACTCCTTTACTCCAAGGGAGATTCTTCAGTCATCCAGCGTAGTGTAGATCGTCGAAGTACTTGGTTTCTGTAGCAGAGTTTAGTCCAGGTAAAAGCTAAAGTCCTGTAGTCAGGGGTTCCTAATTTATACCCAAGGAAGGGGTGGAACAAACTATGGGGACCCACCTATGGGAGGGTCAGAACAGAGGGGTGGCTACACCCATGTCCTTTGTCCAGTTTCGTGCCAGAGCAAGAGCAAATGGCTCCTGCAAACGGTTTGAACTGGACTATGCACAGGTACACCAAATGTGCCCCCACTGCAGACTTCAAACACTCTCAGAGTGCACCCACCCAGCCCCAATACACTAAATCCTGTCTGGGTGGTGGTCACCTGAGAAACCTATTGTCAAGCCTTCCCTTGCTCGAGCTTGGCTCAACAGCAGGAGGGCAGACTCGTGTCTGTAGCTAGCAGCATCCATTTTGTGATGCCCAGATCGAGAAAGCTGGTACCGGGTAGCTCGGTGTGTCACATAAGTCCCTCTAGAAGGGTGGAATCATACCTCCCACACCAGGTACTGGTGTGGGAGGTATGATTCCAAGGTGTTTGACACCAAACACAACATGTTTCTAAGCAGATGTTTTAAAGTTTATAATGCACTTAAATATATATGGTTGGCTGCATCACAAACAACCCCGGAAAATAGGTTCCGAAGGCTGCAGAGGGGCTCTGCTCATGCAGGTGCACCCTCTAATTTCTAATCATTCATTTCAGATCGTTTCATTTTCTTTTAATGATTGACCTCTTTTATTCAATCTGTCATATCACTCAACATTCTATCTATCTGAAAGGAATATAAACAAACAACACTCAAAGGAAAGAATGTACTTTTCTTTATATGGCATGTGCTTTCATTGTGAGCAATAATATGCTGTCCCCATAATAAACACCCACCCTAAGAACTGAGATCAAATCATTGCTGAATAGAAAGTTTTTTTGTTACTTGTCTTCCCCTTCTTGACTGAACAAACCTGGTTTGTTTCAGGTGGGGGGACTACTAAAGATGTTTCAAATTCGAGGCCTTTGCTTTGCTGTAACTATTTGGAATTGTAGCAAAACTACATTTAATTATCTGTAATTACACTAAAATCAAATCTGTCACTTTGAGATCTATTTTAGCGCAAAATGCGCCATCACATCAATTCATGGTGCAGGGATGCATTTAAACAAGGGCACCACAAACATCAACCCCCTGCACTCCATTCTTCAAAGTAAAGTTTTAGCAAAAATTGCTCATTTGTTGCACATTTTTATCATGAATGGCACACAATTAGGTGAAGTGGTGTAATAACACAATTTTTAGAATTTTGCATAACAAGCTTAATGAATATTTCCCGAAATTACATTAATTACGCCAGAATAATACAAATGTTGCCAAGGGGTGACCACCTACTTCAAGATCAGCATGGACAGTGGTTCTAGTGCTGTACTTTCATGTGATCATCTAATGCATTTTGCGAGGTCAGCAAGCACACTAGGCAGAAGGAGACCTTGAAAACTGCACACATTGAGATAGTAGAGAAAAGGTCAATGGAGGGTAAGCTAAAGGCAATAGCTAAAGACAAAGTTAAGGGCCAGTCATATCCAAAACACTGCACCAGCCAAAGTAGGACTGGGTCAGTACAGACTGTAGAGGTAGTGGCAGTATAAAAAAGATTTAAATGTGCAGTGTAAGTTCTCTGCAACAACAGTTGTTATGTCTACCTCTCTTGCCCTATAGTTCACAACCTGGCTACTCTGTTCCCTCACCTTTGTTATTTTCCTCCAGTCCCCTTGGTCCCATATCTCTGTGATCTCTGTGATTTGCTAAATTGATCTGTATCATGGTTTTGTAGCCCTACACTTGGGCTTCTTCTTTGTTGATGCTACAGTGGTGTTACCTTCTCCTTTGGATCTCAAGCAAGACTCTCAGTATGCTTGGGGACCAGTTACATCCTGCCTACAAGCTGCACCGAATAAGTCGAGATATCATTATTGTGAACATTCATGACCCTATCATATTCTGTTCCTATAATGTGTGTGCCCTCACCAATAGGCAGAATACAACCGACCCATGAACTTTTGACATGAGACACTGAGCCTAAGATAATCCAGGCTGGGTTTCTCTACAACCAACTTTCCAGGGGCGGCCGCTCCATTTGGGTGTCCGGACGCAGCCCCACTGCTTTCTCGCAGTGCAAGAAGCAGAAAATAAAATGGTATTTTAAATACCATTTAATTTCTGTTTCTCGCGCTGTGAGAAAGCAGGGTTATGCCTGGTTGGGGGCGGGTCGGGGAGGCGTGGCTTGCACCACTCTGAGTGCCCTGACTGTTTGGTCAGCCCTGGGGCCGACCAAAGCAGTTATGCGCACTCTACATTTTCTCTATGTAGGCTTCATGCAGCCTACATAGAGAAAATGGCCTCCCTACAGGCGCCCTGCTGGGCGCCGTCCGGGACTCCGCACCAATCACAACACTGCCATTGCAGCATTGTGATTGGCTTACAGGAGGGGAGGGAGCATGCCTGTTCCTTTCCAGTAGCAGAGGCGGCGTGGGATGCGGCCCAGAAGCAGAGGCGGCGCGGGACCCGACCTGATCAGGTAAGTTTTATTTATTTATTTATTTTGTTTTACCCCTCCCCCCGTGTATTACGAGCTGCGACTGCAACTTTCAGGAGTATGTCTCTCTCACTCCCCCTCCTTACCCCCTTTTGCCCTTACACATGGGTCCTCTTCACAGACTTTGTGATATTCATTGAGGGGGTGAGTGGACCCATGGGGTAGGAGGAGGGATTGAAATTGACATCTACAAAGCTTTCATAGCTGTGGTCATGACACATTCTTAGTGTTGTGGTCTTCCTTTGCTTCCAGTGAACTCATTAGACTAAAACACTTGAAAAACCAGGACTGAAGATGGTGTCCATAATGACCTGGATTGAAGTAGTCACCATAGTTTCAGGTCTGAAGAATATAACTCCTATAAGGAATCAAATGGTCCAAATATAAATACCCTATGATTGGTTTTAATTTATTAACTTTTTTCTTTCTCAATAATAATCAACCATTCCTTGTGTAAGAAGGGATCAGACTGTTTCTCAAAAGGAAACTTTTGATCACCTTTCCAAAAATTAGTTTTCCCTTTCCTGCTTTTTTCCTTCATATCTACCTTAAAGGTTTACTCCTTTATGTCCTCAAATGGCAGGGCACTATTCTAACTAGAGACCTTCTGAGGCTTTTTTTTTTTTTTTTAGAAAATTAGCAACTTCATTACTTTTAGCATTTTAAGAAACCTTTTTTGGAAGGGCATTAGAGGCCTCCTTAGTTTAAATGTTACCCTTATTAAAACACCTTAGATCAAAATGTTGCACTCATGGTGTTCTTCATAACAATGTGATAATGTAACATTATCTATGTACTGCACTTTATAACTTTTGAGGGCCATCAAAAAATAGAAACAATCCCTTTATCAACCAACAGCTAGGGTCCTCCACATGGCATAATCTTCAGCCTTCTTTCTTGTGGTAAAATATTCCCCACTTCCACAATGCAAGACCCTTCTGTAGTAATCTGCTTGTTAAGTAATGCACCTTCCCTGCCCTTGTTCTCTGCCTGATGCTCTAACAATGTGATGTCATTTGGAATGTGAGGAATGTTTGTACTGGGAGGTTACTGTGTGTGGTAGTTTATAGGGAGGTGGATTCCCCCTTTGAGAGGTTACTGCATGTGTATGGTTTATAGGGAGGTGGATTCCCCTTTACAATGATTTGGGAGGTTACTGTGGTGTGTGGTTTATAGGGAGGTGGATTCCCCCTTGACAATATTATTACTGCATTACTATTATTATTATTATTACATTGTTTTATAAAGTTACTGGTACTGCATGGGAATGCAGTGTAGTGAAGATTGTTATCTACATATGTACAATGCTAAGTTAGCACAACCGCGTTAGATGTTAGAAAGCCATCTTGCCGCTTTTGCTGCTTTTGCACACGACACTGTAGTCACATGTTATTAAATTGAGAAATGCTTGCTCGACTTTGCTTCACATGAGAACTGTCTGTTGTTCACATCCCAAACAGTGAGCTGCGACCTTGGTCTGTACACAGTGTAAAGAAACAGTCTGGGTCGCTAGACGGTGCATGTTGATGAGTTCAGGTTGATCGGCCCACTAGTTTAGCCATAACACACACGCAGCTGCAAATACCTGAAAGTCGAGTGCTTTTAATATTGCAGTGTTACATGTTTTCATGACATTCGGAAGAAGAGCTTTCCCAGGAGCAGAGCATAGCTGATCCTGTGATGTGAACTCACTGAGCTGATCTTTATGGTATGGGGTTCCCCATTCAAGCCTAGAGACCTTTTACTAGTCTAATAATAATACTATTAGTTTGCTAGAGAAAGGAAGGTGGCTTATATCCACTGTCATTTTAGTATGATTACTCCTTTCATTTTCTATGGTATTGTAACTATGCTGATGGTTTTGATTTTAATCGTTTGTCTGCTTATGTTAGCCAAACTGCTGCATCTTAGGACACGAGGTTTATAAAATAAACTCTTTAAACTTTTACAGTGTCTCTGTTTATTCTGTTGTGGACTAGTATGAGAATAATTACGAAAAGGTATTTCTGATTCCCACCATTGCTGAGAAATATACTAAGTTGCTTGTTCTGGGTTGTCTATACATTGGGACCGCCGAGCTAAACCTCGGATAACGAATGGGACACTGATGCTGGCCGGATAAGGGGTTCTGGGTTCTGAGGTGAGTTTTTGGTACACCACAATTCACTGAGGGCCTGGATTCCTGCGCATAGTTCTGTGCATAAGCAGAATCCCTGCAACATGGCGCACCTAACGTTTGGTCTATTGATTTGAAACGCCTTAGTAGTGCTTGTATTAGTCCACAACACCCTCACTCTGGTTTCCGGATAACGAGAGTGACGGTTTAACCTACCTGTGTTTCTACTAATAGGTTCATTCAAGCTTGATCATTAAAAAGGTTATTTTTTCTGAACCCTAGTGCTACAGTTGATATCGTTGATACTCTTTAGTGTGTCCTGATGGCGGTTGACATAGCTTTGCATAGCTGTGCATCTCTGCGCCGTCATTTGACGACGTATGGGGTGCCGGATGATGGGATGGCTGTAATTTTTGTGGTCAGCGCTGATGCGTCATACCCGTGTGAGTTGTTTTACTCATGGGTGACTTTTCCGGCGGTGGATGACGATGATACGTTTCACACCTACACTGCCACACAGCTGCCTGCGGTCTATACCCCGTATCGGACACAAGAAATTCCAATCTCTGCCTGGCAGCATACTATTTGGTTTAATGGTGCCCTTCCCCATTCGGTTGCACTGGCGAGAATGGGCCCGTTGTCTATTGCAGGGGCCACACGGCCGGTGCTGGCCGGCTTTACGCCACATCCCCGCTATCTTACGGTGGGGGTGGCTGAATTGCGTGTACTACACACAGCCCTGATTACGGTCCATAGGGCTTTAGTGCAGTACGTGCCGCGCAACGTGCAGGTGGGGGCACCTGCTGTTGCGGGACAACCTACGGATCACCACGCGGTGGTCATTTGTCCTGTTATGGTCAATTCGGTGGTCGGCAAGCGCCCCCAAAGTAAGGATGAATTTCCTTATTGGCTTGCTGAAAAATTTGATCAATTGAAAGCGGTTTTTCCAAATACATCTCCTGTGGAGAAACACAGGATCCTCACCATTACTTTGCCTAAAGACCTGGTCCCGGATATGGCCGATTGTGACAATTGCCGTGACCTATTCGAAGTGCTATGGCACTCCGTCTATGTCTGTGCTACCATCCGTCATCAAAAAGGTTCAGGAGAATCATGGTGCGGAGACTGCTATTGCATTGGGAATGAGGCTTGTCGACAGCTTCGATGTGGTATGCTCCATGGTAATGGGCAACCTCAAAGGAGATGCCATGCAGTTCCAAGTTGCAAATATGATGGACTGCATGGATGACCTCGACAAGCCCAAAGAGTTCGCTAAAGTAATTGCGAAGGCATATAGGACCGTGGGTCGTAGTGCCTTGGGTGTAAAACCGACTGTGATCATTTCTGATATAGTACAGCAAACTAAGGTGAGCTCGTCTACGAAAGACGAACGCCCCAACTTTCCTAAACAAAGTTGGAGAGCTAAGAAACAGGGAAAACAGCAACAGAAACAGGGGTCGCGTCCTGCCTCACTGGTACAGTCGTCTACCGAACGCACATATGATCTGCGCGATCGATCTCGTATTAAGTCACCTCATAGATTTCAGGTTTCTGAACAACGCTCTCCTCGTTCTTCACAGGAAACATCGGCTTCACAATCCGGTGGCGGAGACCGTGGGAAAGGAAGGGGTGCTCAGAGTCGTGAGCAGCCCCGCCAGTCGGACGGCAAAGTCAAGCAGGACGAATCTGCACGTCAAAGACCCCCGTTTCAGAAGAAGAAAGTTGCTGCACTGACAGCGAGGTATGCCTCAGATGGTACGGACGCCGCTTCAGAACCTGACATCGGCGCTAACGCTGCTAGACAGTGCGGCGGAAGTTACAGTAGTGCGACAAGCACTGCGTCCGTATCTGGTGGCGACAGCAACTGATATATTCATGAATATTGAAACTGCTGACACTCGGGTGTCTTCCCCTGATAGACTGTATAATATAGTCATTCAAATTGAAGGTGACATACAACGTACAATTCAAGGGGTTTTTTGGGATAATCTGACCACTTCCTATGATAATCTATTGGCGGAGACAGATTGGCCCCCGGCTTTCGTTTTAGATGCTCCTAGAGGGGAGGAGGTGATCCTTCCGTCCTTTGCGCACACAGTGCCGAAGGTCCAAGCTAAAAAGTACACCGCGGAATGGGCTCAGGTGCTAGCACCTGCGTTATATCGAAATCAAGTTGGCTGGGATAAATTGTCTCCAGGCCATGAGATTCCGTTGCGGACAACGCCCCAACCACAACCCCAATACCCCATGCGTCGCGAAGCTAGACCTCATGTCGCGTCGATCCTTGAACAATTGGAATATCAAGGAGTAATCGAAACATGTGTGTCACCTATGAATAATCCTTTGTTTACTGTGACAAAGCCTGACGGGTCGTACCGCCTAGTTTTGGATTACCGACACCTAAACTCTCATTGCCGGACATGTGCAGTACAAAACACCCACAGTTCGGCTCTCGTCGATAGTCTCGTGAGAAAAAGGTTTAAAACCACACTTGACATTTCCAATGGCTTTTACAGCCATAATCTGTCCTCTCTTAGTAGTGAGTGGATGGCGTTCACCTCGGGTGGCATTCAAAAACTATTTAAAAGATTACCAATGGGCTATAAGAACAGCCCGGGAGTCTTTGCCGCTCGCGTGGTCTCCCTCTTGGAGGGTGTAGACCCTGGTGCGTACTCGTATGTGGATGACATTTATCTCACAGATGACGAGTTGGACCCGCATCTCCGTCGCGTTGATTGCATTATTGTTTTGTTTGCAGACTTCGGTTACAAATTCAACTTTGTGAAGTCTCACATTGCGGAATATACAGTGTTGTTCTTGGGGTACGAAATCAACAATGAAGGTCGAGGTTTGGCTCCGCACTTTCTAGAGAAGTGCACATGCCTCCGTGGTCCTACGTCACTGAAGAAATTACTATCTCTGCTGGGTTTTCTGAATTTCGGTCGGACTTACATCCCGGATTATGCCCAGCGTATCAAGCCGCTTTATGCCTTGGTACAACCTACTTTTTCCAAATCTTGTTGGCTGCCAGAGCATTCAGCTATATTGCAGTCATTGCAAGCTGATCTTCTTGCTTCTAAATACTTACTGATGCGTGATAACCACACTAACCTGGTCATAAGAATTGTGCCTGGCGCAGTGGGTTTCACATACTTAACGTTCAATGAGGGCGACACCGTCCCCATTGCTTACAAATCTCACTTGTACACTTCGGCTGAACTGCGTTTTTCCGCTGTCGAGAGAGTTCTGACAGCGGTGCAGATGGCGATTCTGAAAGAACGAGCGCTGTCACAAGGTAAACGCATGTTGGTGGTACACCGTATCCTGCCCTTGAGGCGGTGACAAAAGCAAGTGTACCGAATTCTAAAGCTTTGCATCCAAGGTGGATACAATGGGCCACTTCCTTGACATCGCCGGACGTCACATATATCTTTGACGCGGCACTTCAGACTCAGGAGTTTTTGCAATATGAATTTGTTCATCCGGCTCCTCTGTTCTTGCGCCCGCTCGAGGATTACCATTGTGTCATATACACTGACGGTTCTGCGCAACCGGCAACTGGATCAAAGCACGCCTATTCAGCGGCTTGCGCAATTGTGGTCAGTACTTTCGTAAATGGAGAATTCCAGTCCGATGTCGTGCATACGCAGTCATTGGGTGATTGTACCGCACAGTTGGCGGAGCTTCGTGCTCTGGTGCTAGCGCTAGAGTTTGCTGATCCCCCGAGTCACTACCCTTATAGTGAGTGACTCCTTTTATTGTGTTCAATCTTACAACGACAATCTACATTTTTGGTCTCAGAATGACTACCATGATTCCAAAGGTAGCACGATTAAGCATAAACTGCTTTGGGTTCGAGTGGCAGATCTTAAAGAACGTCTGCCTCTCGTGAATGTAATTCACACTCTTGGTCACCAACGAGTTGGTGTCCATGCTGTCGGCAACAGCCTAGCTGACGAGGCAGCAAAAACAGCAGTGGCGACATATTTAGTAGCAGCAGTTACAAGATCCAAAGGTAAGATCGATGATGACATCTCGGCGGCTATTGTTGCTACAGAGCCGGGAACGAAGCCACCACGAGGTTTCCCTGCTCGTTACCATTATCGCTTAAGTCCTGATAAAATCTCATTAGTGAGGATTAATGACGTTGGTGACAGATTGGTTCCCAACGCGGACTGCAGACCTTCTTTGATATTAGCGGCTCACGAGGGCATGGCATCCGCGCATGCCGGCGTTGCAGCTACTGTATCTCTGTTACAACAACGTTACTGGTGGTGCGGTTTGTATAAACAAGCCAGAGCTTATGTGCTTAATTGTGACATTTGCCAGCAGATTAAGCCTTCAACTGCGGCGCGCCCACCACAAACTCAGTTGTACATATCTAATAAACCAATGGGTAGTGTTTATTTAGATCATTGCGGTCCATTTACCTCTGATACTGCGTACAAATACATCTTGGTTGCAGTTGATTCGTGCACACATTTTCTGTGGGTGTGGCCACAAAGGAGTGCTGATTCTCGCACTGTCATAAAAGATTTGCATGTCTCTTTTGGGAGTTTTGCATGTGGTACCTTTCATTCTGATCAGGGCCCGGCGTTCGCCTCTAAGGCGTACAAAGAGGCCATGAGAAATTTAGGGGTCCAAGTCAAATTTTCGTCTCCATACCGGCCTGAGGGTAATAGTGTAGTGGAGCGAATGAACCGTGACTTAAAGCAATCTTTGACAGACAGAGTTTTAGGTACTGGCCGGAACTGGCTAGCCCACTTGTATGACGTGCAACGTGCACTTAATAACCTCCCTAGAAGGTCTCTGGGTGGGTGGACCCCATAAATGATGCTCTTTGGTGTACGAATGTTTGTCCCAGACCTTGATGGTCTAGACATGGCGGCGTCAGCCGCACCCTTTGACGTAGATGAACACTGTGCTGTATTGCAGAATCTTCAAGAAGCCAGAGACAGTCTAGCGAAGGAACACGTACCCGCCTCATCTGATTCTGAACTTCAGGTTCCGGTAGTCGGCTGGCTACCCCGAGTTGGTGATCTGGTCCGTGAGAAGGTGGAGAACAAGAAGGAGTTCGGCCCCCCTTATCGTGCACCGGTTCCATTGCTTGGAGTACAGAGTACTAGAACAGTCATTTTACCTCCACTTCCTGGTCGAAAGTATAACAGGTACATCTCAATTGACAATGTCAAGCTACAGCGTGTGGCCGATTCTTCTTAGTATGACTCCGGTAGTTTCCTGCCCTTCGATGCTGAGAAATTCTTTTGTGGCCCGAGCTTCTGACACAGTGCCTGATGTTGCCATCGATATGCATACCGTTACTGGTCCCTTGTTGCCACCAACACTTAGTGGTATGCTTGAAGAGGTTGAGTATGCTTATCCTGCGGATGTTACCTTGCCTGTTTTACAATCCACCACAGTAGCCCACTCACAAGACTCTTTTGATTCTCGTTCAATGACTTCCATTGCCCCGTCAAAAGTTTCGATTTTTTTACCCTGGTTCAAAAGACATTTTTTAATTCCCCCTTGGACTTACATTTGGCTGGTGCTCATATGTGTTTTTTTGTTTATGTCCATTGGCTTTGTGGTAGTGTTTTTTAGACTTATCAATGGACACTACCTGAAAGAAAGATCAACGATTCGACTAATTAATGGAACTTTGGCCCCCCACTCCTCATCACACATTATGAAGAGGGGCCAGACTTTTGTGAACATTACTGCCTGGCCTGTACGTAATGGGATCGCTTGGGATGCCGTAAAATTTCAAATTCATGGCCCCACTGAAGTAATTAATGTGCCAAATGTATTTCGTGTTTCTATGGGTGATGTCGTTAAGCAGAACATCCACTCAGATGACTGGGATGTTCAGGCCATAGAAGCACTGTTTTCTGATTTGAAATATTATGCTGCGTTTGATGCTGAGGATTTGTATTTGGATACTGCTAATTATGATGAACAATTTTGTTATCAACATTATGGCACGCATTTCCTACGCAAAGCAAATACGTTTAGAAATTTTGTGAATTATACACAATGGGAACACTGCCCCGCCCCTAGGATGGTCAGCTCTGCCACGTTGGTGGAAAAATTCACCTATTTTTCTGATTTTAGTGTGTCAAATCCGGCCTCCTTTTATTTTAAGGCTGCCCCTGAGTCTGCTTCTAAAGTTAGACTGACACACACCAAATTGTTTTATTCCAAGTCCTTTATGGGCGAGTTGGCAATTGGCGGGTATGATCTGTGGAAAGCTACTGTCGATCTTAAATCGGTTTGGGGCTCCAAACGATGGCAAGTACAGGGAACAGAAGCTTTGCATCGTGCCTGTCTCATCCCGAATCACATGTTATTTTTAAATTCGTCCATTTTTCAAACAACCTGTTTTGGATTGGCTACTTCTAAAAAATAAAATTTTCCCTCAATTCCGGGTCTGGGTGCTTATCCCAATTGGGGTAATCATACGGATCTATCCCTTGCTATGTTGCAGACACAGGTTTCCAACACGTCCTTCAATATTTCTGAATTGAATCCGGAAGGGTGGTTGGTGTGGCAAACGAGTTCGGACTCCTGTCAATATCGGTTTCTGGATTTAAAGCAGGGGTATACACAGGTTCGTGTGGACCCCCGTTTTGAATCTTCTCACACTGTAACTACCTACTCAGTAGGGAAGTTATGCCAGTCTTGGCTGCAACATTCCACTTTAGCGTCTGTTAAAGTTCATTTAGCACGATTAAATGACAAAATAGATTTGAATGATTTTGTTAAAGGTCCTGCAGTTGGCAGGCCCAAACGATGGGTGTATGCTGTTTATAACGAAGTTTGGAAGTTATCACAAATTGAGGCTGCATCCAGATTACATGCTATTGATCAAGCCAATATGGAAAAGGTGTTGGCTGTTATAGATAATAGTATTAACACCCTATCTTCTAGAATCTATACCTTAGATAATATTGCATCATCTGTGGTAGACATTGTGCAGGATGATTTGTCTGTATTGTATTATGGTCAAAATCAATTGCGTTCTATTATGCAGTTTGCATGGACGTTGCAAACGTTAAAGGCAGGGAAAGTCCCTTGGGATTACATGAACACTTCATCTTTGTTCCTTCCTTTTAATTTAACTGCAAAACAACAGTTCATGTCCATGAAAGATGCTACATATTCATTACTACACATTGAAAAGTTAGAACCTTTGCCTTTCTCTGTTGCTGAATTGCTGTGTGGCTTGTACATGGGTTGATCACGTTACCGTTCCCCCTGTTTAAGTTTAGTTTGTGCATGAAACATTATGCTCTAGGCAGATATGAACAACTCGGTACTGCCTTCCTGCACGAAGTTTGGTCACTCCCATTCACGTATAGATGTGTGAGAGACGGCAAGGAGGTTTACTTGAAGGGTGAAGAGTGCACTTCCACTCCGGATCGCTCTGTTGTGTGTAGGCACATTCAATTGCATGGTGCATGTAATGTGCACGCCCCTAATTTAGCATGTGTCCTGAAAGGGATTCCTGTGCCAGTTATAACGCTGTCTTTCACGCTCCTTGCTAACGGTAGTTATTTGCTATTAAATAATGAAGCTTGCTGTGGGATGTTAGTGGGGATTCCCTACATAGTGACTGTATCACAGAGGGTAGTTTGCTGTAATAACGTCCTTTTCCCACGCCCGCATGGCCGGCTCGATGTATCCATCTGGCCTTCCATTCCAACCTTGAAAGCAGAGTTCAACAAGATGAGCAGAATAAGGGCACTGAGGTGCAAGCGCTTTTGAATACTGATCTCCCACTTCATTTTGGGACCCTGATTCAGACTATCTTTAATGCCTCGTCAACAAGTGGCATAGCTCATTTTTTTTAAATTGTGGGCTCTAGCCTCGTGACCTCTTTTCAAACTATTTTTGGTGTGATCCCGGCCTTTTTTCATCCTATTTTTTCCAGCGTCTTCGGAGGTCTCCCTTTACTTCTCGCCCTCATAGCTGGAATACTGTTGTTGATCTGCGGCCTGCTCTCTGGATGCACAACTTGCGTCACACGACAACATGTCCCGGCTGCTCCATCTTCGTAACCGGATGCTTGAATACTATGGCACTTTACCACTGGCAACTCTAAGCATAGCCTATGGATTGTCCTTCCGGTTTCCTTACTTTACTTGTGTGCAGCCCGTCTTTCATTGCCTAGATTGTCCGTTCCAATGGGCTCTGGATTTGTGTCTGTCGAACTCGGTGTCTCCTGCCCCGGATTATGATCGGCTGATGAGCCCCTTAGTGGCTCATGAGTTGGATTGTTCTGGCGTCGGGATTATGGCCTGTGGAGCAGCACATGGAGTCCTTGGGAATTGGGACATCGGAACGGCTGCAATTGACTTCTTAGCGAGAAGTTATCTTGAAGAACACGCCAGTTGTCCTCGTCTGGTGCTGGAGGCTCCGGTGGTAGAGGAGCATGTATGTTCCTTCCCCGTCCTGAACTGGATGGCAGATAATTTTGCGGAACGTTCCAATGATTTTCTCTTGGAAGCTGTTGCAACTTATTGTGCTTATGCGTTGATGGATTGACTTTTGAACTTTCATTTCGTCCTACATCAATGACTGAGTTTTTTGATCCTTAATTTGGGTTTTCTCACTCCTTTTAAAAAAAAATTCCTTCTTCGTGTTTTTTTTTTTTTTCTCTTCAAACTTTTTCACTTACGTTATATGGACTTACAGTTCATGCCCTTGGTTTCGTTCTATCAAACTTGAACTCTGCGTTCTTTCAAGTGCGCCCCTACTGGTTAGTGGTCCGATCAAGGGGGGGTGCAGTGAAGATCGTTATCTACATATGTACAATGCTAAGTTAGCACAACCGCGTTAGATGTTAGAAAGTCATCTTGCCGCTTTTGCTGCGTTTGCACACGACACTGTAGTCACATGTTATTAAATTGAGAAATGCTTGCTCGACTTTGCTTCACATGAGAACTGTCTGTTGTTCACATCCCAAACAGTGAGCTGCGACCTTGGTCTGTACACAGTGTAAAGAAACAGTCTGGGTCGCTAGACGGTGCATGTTGTTAAGTTCAGGTTGATCGGCCCACTAGTTTAGCCATAACGCACACGCAGCTGCTAATACCTGAAAGTCGAGTGCTTTTAATATTGCAGTGTTACATGTTTTCATGACATTCGGAAGAAGAGCTTTCCCAGGAGCAGAGCATAGCTGATCCTGTGATGTGAACTCACTGAGCTGATCTTTACGGTATGGGGTTCCCAATTCAAGCCTAGAGACCTTTTACTAGTCTAATAATAATACTATTAGTTTGCTAGAGAAAGGAAGGTGGCTTAGATCCACTGTCATTTTAGTATGATTACTCCTTTCATTTTCTATGGTATTGTAACTATGCTGATGGTTTTGATTTTAATCGTTTGTCTGCTTATGTTAGCCAAACTGCTGCATCTTTGGACACGAGGTTTATAAAATAAACTCTTTAAACTTTTACCGTGTCTCTGTTTATTCTGTTGTGGACTAGTATGAGAATAATTACGAAAAGGTACTTCTGATTCCCACCATTCCTGAGAAATATACTAAGTCGCTTGTTCTGGGTTGTCTATACATTGGGACCGCCGAGCTAAACCTCGGATAACGAATGGGACACTGATGCTGGCCGGATAAGGGGTTCTGGGTTCTGAGGTGAGTTTTTGGTGCACCACAATTCACTGAGGGCCTGGGTTCCCGCGCATAGTTCTGTGCATAAACAGAATCCCTGCAACAGCAGTATGTGAACAGGGTATTATTGGGAATGCAGTATGTGAACAGAGTATTATTGTGGGAGTGGGAGTCCCTGATCTTGCAAAAGTATGCAGTAGGGGTAAGTATACGGTATATTACAGTGCGTTCAGTAGAGGGCATGTGATATTCCCTGGTCCTGCGATTTGTTTAAGTTTAAGATTTTTAGTTTACTGTTTATTACTTACATTATTATTACTGCATTACTATTATTATTATTACATTATTATTATTATTATTACATAGGTAAGCCAATTTATTACTTATATTACTATTATTACATTCTACATTATTATTATTATTATTACATGAGGAGAGTTTTTTCCCATATTAGTGCTGTTTTCTATTACGTTTATTTATGGAATGTTTATCTTCTTTTCCTATGTTCATATCTGCGTATACTGTTTGATTTTGTTTAATCATTATAAGGGGGAAGGTGTGTAGTAATCTGCTTGTTAAGTAATGCACCTTCCCTGGCCTTGTTCTCTGCCTGATGCTCTAACAATGTGATGTCATTTGGAATGTGAGGAATGTTTGTTCTGGTCAGATAGCAATTGGGGAAGATGGGCTGAGCAGCCAGGAGGCTGCTCCTGGTGGGGTGTATATTGGAGCTTACTAAGATATAACTTGATGAATAAACTACCAACTACAAGAGCTGTCTACAACTCTTCTTTGATTTCTACACCTTCCTCCAGGGAAAGGACATTTCCTGTATTCCCAATGTCCTTCAAAATTGGTCCAAAGGATGCGACTTTTCTTTCTAAAAGCAATGCTGGATCCGCAGAGCAAGGTCCTGACTATCGTAACATTGTTTCATGATTGTCTAGCAAAGACGAGTTGGGTCACAAGGGAAGTTACACTCAGATAGCCAAGATGTTTAGCATGTCATGGCCTGCCGGGAAATGTAGTACGTTGTCAAGACGCTGCACATTAGGTGCAAAGCCTCAGTCCAGACAGCACTGACTCCTTGTGGGAACCACCAGCCTTTCCTTCCCTGCAGCACGTTTGGACTATCAATCCCCTACACTCACAAAGTCTTCAGCGTTAAAAACAAATACCTCCAGCCCTGCTTCCTGACACCAGTGAGGTGGGGGAGAGAATATGAGAAGAACAGTAGGAGATTGTGCACAGATGAAGGTTGGTAGAGGATATATGGCAGAAGGTGAGTGCTGAGAGAGTTCCAGCCATCTAAAGATGGAATGTTGTATGATCCCACTTGAAGGCCAAGCTGAGGAACTTGAACTAATTTCTACTGCTGACTCAGCACCCTGTAGTCAGTGGGGAAAGTGTTCTGGTTTAGATGGTGATTGAAAACTCGCATGGACTGCAAAGCTAATGACTGTTCAAGGGAGAGAAGGATTCAGGGTTTGAGGAGTGAGCTGGGAAAGGGTCAGAGACATTCACGCACTGTAAGACCTGCCCAGACCGCACCATTTCACTCCAGGGTTTTGCCATAGATTTAGACATGGTAGCGGACTGCTAATCACCATGGGAATGTGAACTTCCTGGGTCAGAAGTTGACATCTGGGTCAATAGTAGTAGAATCACTACTTAACCACATTACACACATAACTCTTTGCCGGGCAACATTTTGTGGTTGTATTGCCTTCGGCTCAGTTCGTACACTTGTCCTTGTGTCCTATCAACTTTGTTGTTTACTACCCCCTTGGTCGCCCGTTCGATTAGTCTTCACACTTTCCTTTCAGCGTTTGTTACCTTGTCTTGTTGATATGTTGTTTGTCCTGTTACTGCGTCCGTTGCTGTTCTACAGGCTTCTGATCATTGGCACCCTAGAAAAGAGCACTCATATCTTGGTCCACATCTGGTTGTATTGCCACCAACACCCCCCGGATCAGAGTAAGCTACTGTCTCTGACTGTGGGTAACTCCGCATGGCCCCAACTCATATTTGGTCATTCTTGGGCACTGACCTGTTATCTTCTGCATTACTTATTTAGAACTCCCCCAGTCTGCCACCTGAGGTCACATCTGCACATCAGACCAGTAACAGACCTCAGTCCCTGCTGTCTGTTCATGTTCATAACAATACAGCACCCCAGTTGGCGCTCCTGTGCCTTCTCTTCCCCGTTTCCCCCTTCTTTCACCTGCAAGGTATTTCAGTTCTCAATACCCTCAGATGGGCTCGATGAAAGCAGGTATTCACGCAGATCTACATCCATGGCTAATGCTTAATAAAAGGCAAACTTTGGTCCACCCACAAGTAATTTATTACGTTACAATAGCCATTGGCCCATAAACTGAGACTGCCAATAGAAAATGTGCCATGTTATACATGGCGGCATGCATGAGGAGTAGGCACTTGCTCTCCTTGACCTGGTCTGGCACCTACAGTCCCACTACATAGATGGGATCAGCAGCTGGCAAGTGTCGCTCGTTTTCCGGGCAAGGCCAAACACAGGCAAGTCAACAAAAAGTGTGGGAAAGATGAAAGTTTAAGTTGCTTACAGCTGTGTAATGGTCTACATAAGCGCACCCACTCGCTCGCTCATTAAGCCTTTAAACCAGACTCGAGTCCTAGATTTAGTGTTGTTAGTTCTGTAGGTTTTGAGCACAACTGCAGGTCACAGATTGTAGTACGGGCTGGGCTGACCGAGGGTTTCGTCTTTCTGAAGTCGGGTTAATATGATACCAATGTACAGATCCAAGGGGCAAATCAGCATGTGGTTTATATATAAATGTCCAATGTTATTCCCTCGGCTCTTGGCACCATAGAAAAATATGCATCCACTTACAGGTCAGCCACAGTGAATCCTTCAAGGGTTATTTGCATGTTGGTTGGAGTGCACATTCCTTTGCCTTCAGCCCATTTGCTGCAGTCTAAACACAATGGCAGATGTGCCAGAAGAAGATAAGCATAGGAACCGAGAGCTGAAGTTTTGGAAAGGACATTTTTTTGTTCTTTTCAGCATTCTTTGGAAAGCAAATTCATTATTTTTTTAATATAATGGCAACACTGAGTTAACACATTTTAAACGAAACGCTAATGCCAGAACAATCCCCTGCCTGTCAGAAGGCGAATGTAAATAATTTACTTTGCTGCCTCAGACCGAGGAAGATTAATGGTGGGGAAAGAAACAAAAATGGCAGGATGAAAACTTTGGTGTCACTGCGCTAAGAGCTGGAGCGTATAAACATCCGTCCCGCCAGATCCATTTAGCCCGGTGCGGGGGACCACACACCGTCGTCGACGTGCCAAGGGCTGGTTAGGACGCTTTTTTCCCGACATTTGACGTGTCCATTTGGAGTGAAGAAGCGGATTCGCATTGAAGGTTAAGCCATTCGGTTATTTGTTATAAACTTTCAGAAAGGATGGAATTAAAAGAGGCCTTAAAGTGTTTCCGTGACAAATGTTGAACATCACTCCCGAGATGGATGGCCCTCGAGCGCCATTGCTGGATAAAAAGCTTTTACTCCGGCGACAGAGGCAGGGGGACGATAGGCCTTCCGAGGCTGCTTCTTCCGCGGTTTTAGCGGCGGCCGGAGAGCCATCCAGAGTCTCAGCAAATGAAGGATGACACTCTCAGCCCCTCATCATCATTTGTCCTCCGCCCATTATTGTCCTCGGAGAGCCATCCCGCTGATGGAGAGGCCTGCAGCAGCTGGTGCGTCAGCGCTTCCTGCCTCCGCGCGGCCGCGGGGCGCACTGCGCGCGAGAGGGGAGAAATCCTTCTAAATGCAAATTTAGCCTCTTTCTGTACAGGTACAGGGATAACCTGTGCCGGGAGACGAGGACGAGGCAGTGAGGGGAATTGTGTGATACTTCATCTTCCTGTGCTTGACCACTATGGTTGGCAGCTCTCTGGGTTGTATCACCCTCAAAGTCCTGCGTGAATGTTTTTTTTTGGGGGGGTGGGGGGGGGGGGTGGGGGCTAAAGTTGCTATTAGGCCCCTTTTTATTTTTTAAAAAGTACATATTTTTATTGCAATTATTCAAAAGCACAATTCCCACCTTAAAGGTGTGTTAATATCCCTTTATCTATATCTGCTATTTGAAAACCAATAAGCCTGTTACAAAAGAAGTATTCCTTGACCCCATTGCAAAGCAACCATTATAGTGATTTTTCTTTTTTCTTCTATTTGTCACCATTCCTCCTTTTATATTTAAGGAGACCCTACCCGCTCCGATTCTCTCTCACACCCGCCACCACACACCTGTGTAGATCATGACTTCTCCTATGGCTTACATGGTAAGATTTGTGAATTGTTTATGAGTTGAAGATTTTTCCACAATGTAATTAGCAATCCATCTCAACAAAGTTCGTACAATAGTCTCCTTTTTGTTATTCGTCATATCTCCACTCTTAATGTGCAAACCTGACACATCCGCTATTTGAACCCTTGCAGTGTGGACTACAGGGTCTAGAATGGGTGAGCAAATCAAGAGAGCGCACAGAACGTTGACATCTCAAATAATCCAGTATGCAATCTGAACTTTAAAAAAATACATTATATACGCTTCTGTGGAGAAGTGTGGCTCAATGATTAGAGCAGCAGACCCTGATGCAGAGGTCTAGCCCAGGACCAGGGTTCAATTCCCCGCCTCAGCGGGTCTTGGGCTCAAAAATTCCACGGACCTGATAATTCTCGCCTCGGTGCCATTCCAATCATGGAGTCCCACTCTGCAACTCTGGGCAATAGCTTGCTTAATCTCCACAACAGCCCCAACAACGCTAAGGATGCCTGGCCTCCACCTTGGGGGTGCCCAGGAGTGGACGCCTCACAGGGAAAGCCAGGATGGGTTCCACAGCGGTATTCGTACAAGCGCCTTGAGACCCTTGCGGGTGAGTAGTGCGCTATACAAGTATCAATTTACACCAAGTGATTATCGATATCACATTAGCAGTTTCTTAAATCTGTGATAGTTCTCCCAATCGATCTCATTTCATTAGGTAACCCTCAAAATTACTATTTTGTCTAAAGAGGCGCCCTCTAGACATAATTTTTTGGGGGGGGCACAAATGAGGCCACAGATAAAACTGGGGGGGCACCTAGAACGGGTGACCATGAAGTTTGTGTGCATGTGTTTTTGTGTTATATATCTATTCACTGAAATAACCAAAGGTTAAAGTAATGTTGTAGTTTGGTGACTATGTCAGTGACAACATTAATGATTTTAATTTTAAAAAAAACATGCATTCACCAGTTGTAGTTAGCAGAGTTAACTATAACTTGCACCCCCGCCATGCACTGCTTATGACCTCACTCATGACATGTTCTATGACATCATTTATGACATCACTGATGACACTCAAATGACATCATTGATAATATCACTGATAACATCACTGATGACATCATCCAATAAGTGAGTTAGTTAGTTTCAAAGTTTACATAGTGGCGGATTTTACTTTTCTAGCTTATTTTGTACAGCCTTTGTCCAGCTAATGTATGTGTGTTTCTGTGCTTCTAATGCATCATAGCTGCGTAGAGGTATTAAACAGGTTATAAATCTCTAAATTGAAGAGTAACTCTATGTGCAGATGACAGTTGATGACTTGAGACCAGTATGTTCCACACAAGTTTTTTGAATTTGCAGAAAAAGTTTCTAACAGGGCAAAAATTCTACGCTGTAGATACTAAGTATTGTAAGCAACCTTTAGATATTGGGCAGAATAGTCTCAGCATGACAATTTCTACATAACTTAGAAAGCTGTTTGCACCAGGTACTAACTTATGTACATGTGCTTCATTAGCTTCAGAATATGGGCTATCTGTAAAGTTTTATTACAGCATGAAGGCTGCAGGTAGTATGATCTTTAGCATCTACAGACTTTGTTTGTTTTAAGTGAATAGTGTCTTTTTTGACAAGTGTTGCATAGAGTGTGTACACTGTTCCTTCTAGATACTTTTTGATACTCTGTTGTGTATTTCTCATGAGAATTTTACTGTCTGCAAACAGTGTGGTACAAAGTGAACTCTCTCCACAGAATAAACACTGGTTACAGTACCCACTTTTGTACTGAAATCAACTTAATTTCTCAATGTAGTTTCAGTGACTATGAGGAGTTTGATACTGATAAAAGCTGTACTTAGTAGGGCATTTATTTTGGAACAGACGTTGAGTATCTTGAGGAGCTTGGATTTCTCTGTGCAATGAGGGTTTCCAATCTATCTGTGGTTGATTGTTAATATGAACTCAACTACCCACAAGGTTTATGTTCTAGTGTCAATGTTGCACATAATACATGCTTGCTACACCTACGGGAGTTGTATCTTTGATGGCATTAACGATGCTTCATATTATTCTGAGCTATTTTGAACTTAATTTCAAGCCTCTAATGTCATACTAGTTTATAGAGTAATGTGTACCAAAGAAGCTTGGATGATGTAATCAGTAATGTCATCAGTAATGTTATCAATTATGTCATTTGCGATGTCAGCCGTGATGTCATACATGATGTCATAGAGCATGTCAATGAGAAATGTAATATGTAAGGTCATAAGCAGTGCATGGCGGGGGCACAAGTTTGTGAATTTCTGTGTTTTTTTAGTTCAAAATGTTACTATTGTCACTAACAGATCCACCCAACTATAGCGTTACTTTAACCTTTGTTTTTTTCAGTGAATTTCTAAAATGTTTTTACACAGAATAGATCTTTTTATCCCAACTAAGGTTACCTTTGTTTTTTTCAGTGAATTTCTAAAGTTTTTTTAATGTAAAGTAAACTTATCTTACCATACATAAAGCCAACCCCCCTGCCATGCACCAGATTTGGCCATACGCTGAGGGTAGTAGGCCACAGTCAGCCAACTCCATGCTGTTTACAGCCTTTGACAGTGCACAACAGGGACTGTGGCCAACCCACCTGGAGACAGCCAACCCCATGCAGGCAGCCAACTTCACGCATGACATTTCGTCACATGTGATATGAGGTTGGCCGCAGAGCCTGTCCTGCAGCCAGGCCCTTCATCCAACTCCCCACAGACAGCTACCCCGAGACAGCCAACCTCACGCTCCACATGACCTTTGGTTGCGCATGGCCTGGGGTTAGCCACAGCACCTGCCTTGCAGCCAGGCCGTGCTTCCAACTGCCCACAGGCATTCAACCCCATGCTGCACACAGCCTTTGGCCGGTCGCAGCGAGGGGTTGGCAAAGGCCCTGTGGCCAAACCCCCAGCAGGCTGCTAACCCCACATCGCACACAGCCTTTGGCGTGCGCAGCATAGTGTTGTGTGTCGATTTAGATACTGTCTATAGGTTTCCCGATTTATGTCCTTATATAGGCACAATTCTCATTGCCCATATTTAGGCATAGAAATCCTACCCTTATTTAGGCATTATCCATGCTAACCAAATACAGGCATGGCCACCTACATCCGTTCATCTAAGTCACAACGAGTTCTTGGAAAACCAGACTCTTAAGGCTTTAGGACTTCCCCTTGCTTGGATATTGATTTCTCCAAGAACTCATTTAATATGCACGATCATCTATTCCTTAGGGGTTCATTCATGACGTTCTTCTGCCCGACTTTTAAGTCAATACTGGCATTCCTAAAAAAATACTCAAATTGAAGCGGTATTTCCTAATACCTACCCTTATGAGAAACATAGAATTCTAACAATCTGTTCACCAATGGGGATAACACCACAACTGGAAGACTGCACCACTTGAGGCACATTCTTTGCTACTATCTACACTAAAACACATGGTGTTCCGTCTATGGCGGTAATACCTGATGTCCTGAAACAAATTCAAAATGAATACTGGGCAGAGCCTCCTCTGAATTTAGGTGTGAAGTTACTGAAAATGTTGACCAGGTCTCAACAATAATATTATCTAATATTAAAGGAGAAGCAGCATCAGTGGCAACCCGGCAGAAATTAAGGGAATTTGCTGTAACAGAACAACCACAAGAACTAATCAAAAGTTATTTCCCTGAGCAAATGACAACAAATATAAGTCTCAGTAGCATAAATGTTTCAAAGCATCAGTTCATTGAAGGTAGAAGATATCCGCAATTCATTCCAAGCCTTTATTTTCTATATCTGTCGCTTTTCCATCAAAGGCTTGTTGGAACCAAAATTCAATTCTTGGATCATACAGCCATACAGCCAACACGTGTTTCGTCTATGGTTCCAATTTCCATAAAGACTTCCTCAGGGCTTTTAACAACCATTGCTATTCAATAAATCCTTCGGTCATCAGCAGTTACAAAAATTCATAAAATCGTATGTCAGGCAAATCGTTTCAAATTTCAAGCATCATATTCACAATTAATCATCTTATTCATGGACCGCATGTCCCAAACTTCTTCTTATTTCATTTCTCCTCCAGTGTCGAGGCGTCACTCTTAGCGAAATACGCCGAGCAACGAAAAACAGCGAGCAACAAGAACTAGCCAGAATAATTGAAAAATCCTATGAAGAATTAGGCCGAGACAGTTTGGGAGGGAAACAAGTTAAACCACAACTGTCTGAAAGTCCTGGAAAGGCCTTTACTAAAAACAATCATACCTCTTCTAAAAAGAAGTGGTAAAATAACAAACAACATTCAAAAGAGAAAGATTCTCAATCCCGAGGTAGGTCTCCTCAAAAGGAGCCTTCTGAAAGGAGGTATAACCTCAGGAATAGGGATAATTTGAGAAAACCTGACAGGTATCAAGATACTGATACACGTTCCTCTCGTACCTTTCAGATATCATCACAGACATCTGAAAGAACAGGATGGTCAGATCAAAAAGAAGAACGTGTGAAGTCCAAAGACGATCAACACGTTCAGAAAAACAAAACAAAACCTCAATTCTCCAAGAAGAAAGTAGCAGGTATGAAGAGCAGACATGCTGAGGATTCTGAGAACACAACTCAAGAACGGAGAATGGGCTCAGACAATGTTGGACAGCACAGCAGAAGTATCAATAGCTTGCCAGAACCTGAAGGGACTTCTGGAAACAGTGGACCTGAATGAAGACATTCGAGTTGAAACTGCAGACACCAGGGTTAGTTCTCCACAAAGGTTATGTGGAATAACACTCCAGATGGAGGGAGACATACAAAGAAAAGTGAAAGCACTCTTTTGGGAGCGACTTTCAAAGGGTTATAATATACTTCTAGCAGAACGGGACTGGCCACCAAAATGTGTCAGAGAGTGCCCACATGGCGAAGACATCATTATGCCAGCCTTCTCTAACCATGTTCCAGTACATTTAAAATATACTTATGCCAGGAAATGGGGGGTGGGCCAAGCCCCCGCATTATGTAAAAATCATGTAGGATGGGCTGAGGACTCACCTCACCATAAGATCCAGTTAAAAAATCAACCAACTGCACAAAGGCAGTATCCAATTAAGCAAGAACCTAAAAAACAGGTCAGGGAGATCTTGAATACCAAGGGGTGATTGAAACATGCACCTCATCAATGAACAATCCTTTGTTTCCTGTTTCCAAACCAGACAATACATATCGTCTAGTTTTGGATTACAGACACCTAAACTCTTGTTGTAAAACATTTCCAGTGCAAAATGCACATAGTACAGCATTAATGAATAACGTTGTGCGTAAAAAATATAAAACCACATTAGATAATTCTAACGGTTTCTTTTGTCAAAACATAGCACCTGAAAGTAGGCATTTGACAGCTATCTCAATAATGGGGACCCAGCGTCAATTCTGTCGTCTCCCTCAGGGATTCAAGAATAGTCCAGGGTTATTCTCAGCAAGTGCAATAGAGTTACTACAAATTTATGATGACAAGGCATTGTCATATGTCGATGATATCTATCTGACAGACGATGACCTGAACAGGCACTTGAACAGGGGGAATACCATTATACTGGGCTTCACCTATGCAAGTTATAAATTCAATTTAAAAAAGTCGAGAATTGCCCATCTCAACGTCCTGTTCCTAGGATATGAACTATCAAGTGAAGGCAAAAGCCTGGCAGCCAACTTTTTAAAAAAGTGTGCGCTGCTCCAACCTCCAAAAACAATGAAAAACTTACAGTCGATTCTAGGTTTCCTAAATTTTGGAAGAACATACATTCTAAACTACGCAGAAAGGGTTAAACCTCGCTACGAATTAATAAAACCTGATTTTAAAATCACACATTGGACACAGAAACACACAGATATCCTACGTTCACTTCAAGCTGACATGTTAGCAATGAAACACTTACAGACACGCGTAAACGTACGCAACTTAGTGATCCGAATCATTCAATGCAGATTCAACTACTTAACTTTTAACGAAGGTGAGAAAGTACCAATTGCATAAAAATCACATTTGTATACGCAAGCAGAAATGAAATTTACATCGACAGAAAAAATTCTGACAGCAGTTCAAAGCGCTGTAGCAAAAGAAAGAGCCCTAGCACAGGGGAAACACATTATGGTCGTAACCCCTGTACCAGCCTTAGAGGCAGTTACCAAAGCGAGTGTTCTGAATGCAAAAGCTTTACATCCAAGATGGATACAGTGGGTTAATTCTCTTGCTGCAACTGATGTTGAATATGTTTTTGATCCTTATTTAAAAACACAAGCATTCCTGCAATACGAGCACGAATTTCCTCTGCCTACTGAAATTCTCCCTCTTGACCAGTACGAATTTATAATTTATACTGACGGATCTGCGCAACCCGCTACGGAGGGTAAGCAAGCTTATAATGCAGCATGCGCGATCGCTAAAGGACGTATGCTCAATGGCAAATTTAGACCAATGGTCACAAAAACGCAATCTCCAGGAGATTGTAGAGCTCAGCGAGCTGAACTACAAGCATTTAAAACAGCACTTGAAAATACGGATCGCGAATTCCCCACACTCATAGTGTGCGAATCTTTTTATTGTGTTCAATCATACAACGAATATTTACAGCATTGGCTTCAAAATGGTTTAAAAGATGCAAAAGGTGGCACAATCAAGCATAAAACGCTTTGGGAACAAGTAGTTCAGTTGCGAAACGGACTACAAAACACTCATGTGATATACACGCTGAGTCATCAACGTGATGGCGTTCACATTGAAGAGAATTCATTGGCTGATGAAGCTGCGAAAGGGGCTGTGCAAACAGCTTCCGTAACTGCAATCACTCGTTCAAAAACAAAAATAGACAGTGAAATAATACTGTCTGTCAATGCTTCAAGTAAAGGCAGCGGTGCAGCGTTACCTAAAAGGTTTCTACTCAAATACTCATATATAATTGATGCAAACAATGTTCCGTTTGCTTGAATCCCTGGAGTGGGGGATAGGGTAATATCATACATGAAACATAGATTAGGACTAATCCTAGCAGCACATGAAGGGATCGCCTCTGCCCATGCTGGTGTTTCCGACACAGTATCGTTATTAAAACAGAGATACTGGTGGCCAGGCATTAGGAAACAGACCAGGAATTATGTTTTGGACTGCAAAATATGCCAGAAGATGAAAGTCTCTACTGTGAAACGTCCTGCGCAGACGCCCCTGTTAATTTCAGATAAACTATCAGCATGTGTTTACCTGGATCACTGCGGTCCCTTACAAAGGGATGGTAACTATAAATATATCATGGTCGCAGTGGATTCATGTTCAAGGTTCCTTTGGATATGGCCTCAGCGCTCGGCTGACGCTCGAACTGTTATAAAAGATTTGCGAGTCTTTATCAGCACATACGCAATTGGCACACTACAATCTGACCAGGGTCCTGTGTTTTGCTCTCGAGCTTGTAAAGAAGCCATGGTTAGTTTGGGCGTAGCATTGCGGCATTCTTCTCCATTCCATCCTAAGGGAAATTCTGTTGTGGAAAGAAAAAAACGGGACATAAAGCAGTCTATAACAGCTAGGGTATTAGGTTCGGGTGATGGGTGGGTCAAACATCTTTATGGGGTCCAACGCTCATTAAACAATTTGCCTTTAAGTTCTCTAGGGGGTGTCACTCCATATGAAGTCCTATTTGGAACTAGAATGTTGATTCCGGACCTTGACATGAAAGGCACAGTGGTGGAAAATAAAAAGTTTGATATCAAAGATCGTTTGGCTGTTTTACAGGACTTAAATGAACTAAGATCGAAACAAAGCAAATTGTTACTGAAGCCAACCACCACTGAGGAAAAACCAACCGTCCCAGCAAGGCCTGTCTGGATCCCAAAGCTTGGTGATCTAGTCAGAGAAAAGATCGCGGACAAGAAGGAATTTTGGCATTCTTACAGACAACCAGTACCTGTCCTAGCAATCCACGGATCAAGAACAGTACTACTGCCGCCCCTTGCTGGTAAAAATGAGAAAAGATTTTTGTCCATCGACCTGATCAAACCACACTATGTGGCCGATACTAAGCAGTAGGCCAAGTGGATTCCGACAATGTAGCAGGCGCACTCCACTAGCTACAATCCAAGAGGTTCAAACTGAGAGACTCATCACCTTTGAAGATTCTACAGTAAGAAATGAAGTACTAAGCAACAAAGCTATGTTAAATGGTAGCGGCAGTTTCAGTTGATAACCTTTCAAGTATTTGCCCGGCGGTAATCGCCTCTCATACCACTCGATAATTTACCAATAAAAGAGGCAGGCGCCGGAGACTGGAAGGCAGGAAACAAAGTTTTATTCCGTCGGAGCAGAACACATCAGATCAGACAGCAAGGTATCGTCACGAGGTGCTCTAACCGCATCTCTGAGACCTGGTCTCTTATACACTGGTTTATTGCTTTATTATACATAGTACATTCTTGAGATTCTCTTGATGCCTGAAAGAACATCCCCTGAAGCCCCGGCTCAGATCCGATCCCACACATGGTTACAGTAGAGGTTCCCACCCTACCCGCAGTGGGAGATGGCTATCGCGCAGCAGGGAATTCCGCTAATTCCCGGGGGTGTGTGCAACCGGCCGGGTCTCAGGGGGTAGGGGCTTTGATCTACTGTAATCCCTTTGATGCGGGGTGTTTCCCTTACAGTAGGGGCAATAAACTGCATCCGCAGGGCTAGGTGATGGCCTGGGACCAGTTCGGACAATGGGGCGCAGAGGAAGGGGGTTATCAAAGGAGAGGCACGACCATGTATGGGATGTCGGTCGGATGTGGCTCCGTAGCAGGGTCGCGCAGAAGGAGAGGGTTTATGGCCTGTATGAGAGAGCGGGGGTGGCCGGCGCGCGGGGGATGCTCGCAGCGCCGGGGGAAAGCGCTGGCGATCGAGAGTGAGCGGGGAGAGAGAGTGGGGTGCCTAAAATGGCGGCCGTGCATTTGCTATGCGTGGCGCTGGGGAGAGGCAAGATGGCGCAGATAATGTTCAGTTTGCACGCTAAATTTCCACAGCCCTCCCTTTTAACATGTCTCGCCAGCTTGCCTAGTTTGGATCTATCCCCATAATACCCCGTACCTCCACCTCATTCAGAGCTTTCATCCGCTCAGTTTCAAAGTCCAAAGTCTTAGGGCAGATGCAGTTCATAAAAAGCGAACATAAAGGTGGCAGACACTGAATCCCCAAGCAACATCAACATAGTATCATGATTGGTATGAGGATAAATGAAAACAGCCTCCATCCCCAACCTTTAATAGTGTCCCAAAACCAACTCCCCAGTGACCATTCTTCTTGCTCTTGATGGACCTCTGTGGACAGTCTGTGGAGGTGTTCAATTGCTTTGTAGACTGAGGGTGAGTTATCCGGTACGTAGGTACAACAGCTGGACCCAATGATGCGGCATGCTCCTCCGCGATCTGCCAGAACCACATCTAGAACAAGGCGGTTCTGGAGAGCCACCAGGCGGACGGCCTGAAGCTCAGCGGTGTTGTTGGCGAGGGCGCCAGCTGTAATGTTCATTGCTGTTTCGACTGCCTGGGTTAAGTGGCGGATGGCACGGCTGTTTGCCATCGGACCCCAGAGCGGAACAAGACCCTTCACTGCGTCCATGAACTGTGCTCCGGTGGAGTCGGTTTGTACAATGTCTTTGGCACGTTTCTGTCGGTGATGGTTTGCTGGAGCCACATACGTCGGAGGAAGGACAAAGGCGATGTAGCAGGTGCCTCCCCAACCTTTCGGGAGCCAGGTGTAGGCTTTAGTACCACAGACGAAGTACATATTCGGGGAGGCAACAAAGGAGGGTGGGTCAACTGAGTCCAATGTTCGGGTGATGAGGCAGGAGCTGTGGCCCACCAGCTGTGCCCCCAGGCCTTCGAGGCATACAGATCCAGTGATGTTGATGACGGACAGGGCCACTGTTAGGGTGGCGGCTGTCCGTTTTCGGAGGTAAGAGAAGGTGGGTCTGGCTGCATTGTTGAACACTTGCATTTCAATTCGTTCTTTGGCGGGGATGTCCATGTGAAAGGAAGTGTTCGATCTCAGAGGGCAGAAGAGGGCGGAGGTTCTACCAGTTTTGTTCAGCCAGAACCCATGGTAGAAGTGTGACATGGTTCTGCCGGAAGTGGCATTGTCCTTGTAGCTCTCCTGCAGGAGGATCAGCCAGGCGAGGCAGGAACCATGGACAGAAAAAGGTGAAGGGATGAAGGGGATTGAGTGCCCAGTGGCATGGGGCAGCAATCCACAGATCCAGCAGTTAGTGGCGTTGGTGGCAAGATTGTGTTGGTGGAGCAACTGCACAAAAGAGTTATTCCAGAACTCCTTACGCCTTTCTCGGAGTTGGGGTGAAAGTGAGATCAGATGGTGTTCTTTCGTGGTGGTAGGTTGAACGGTAGTCAGCAATGTCTTATGAGCGGGTGTGCTCTCCTCCATGATCCAGAAGGTGATCACGAGGAGAAGGCAAAAGAGAAGGGAAATGAAAAGCGCTATTGTCTTAAAGCTGTGCATTCGGTCAGTCTTTGGGTTTTTGAAGAGGATCTTCGGACGTCCGGTTGCTTCCATCATCTTCATGTCGGGCGCTTCCATCACCTTCAAGAGACTCGGTAGCGGGCAGAACCACAGACTTTGTTTTAGTTTCTCTCCTGGTGGCCTTTGAGGTGACTAGGCTACCGTTCTGAGATTTCCACTCAGCCTGTGGTCTGCTTAGCCGAAGTTCTCTCCTTTAGTCGCAAGTTATACCCTTCTTTGGATGGCACAGTGGGATCGGGATATTCAATCAATTCAAGTGTCTCTGTATCCGGGCAGCGGCTCAGGGATGGTCGGTCTTTGTCCAGAAGTTCCTTTTGGGCGGTAACGTTGTCCGTGGTTGTCAGGGTCGGTGATACCTTCTTGCAGTGGTGTGCATGCAGCCAATTGCGTTTCCCCTCCACTCGAAGAGCTGTTCGGGTGGTGATCAGGACTTGCAGGGGGCCCGTCCACCGGGGCTCCAGACTCTTGGTGCGCTGGAAGTTACGCACTAAGACGAAGTCACCGGGTTGGATGTCGTGTCCCGGGCCCCTGGAAACATCGGGAATGGCGTGCAGCACCTGCTGATGGATAACAGACAACGTCTTAGTTAGGTTATACAAATAGTCAGACATGAGGACGTCCGGGACGTCGTGGATGGATGTTGGTTTTGGTGCAGTCCAAAGGTTCATGGGCCGCCCAAAGACGACCTCGTAGGGGGTTAAGTGGTGTTTGGTGGGGGTGGAACGCATTGATAGCAATGCTAGTGGGAGAGCGTCTGGCCATCTTAGTCCTGTGGTGGCGACTATTTTTGCTATCTTAAGCTTCAATGTGGCATTGTGTCGCTCAACCAGGCCTGCAGATTGGGGATGGAAGACCGCATGGAACTTCTGTTTTACACCCAACCCTTTTAAGATGAGTTGGATAACTTCGGCTACGAAGTGGGGGCCATTGTCGCTCCACAAAATTCGACAAAGGCCGTATCGGGGGAAGAATTCCTTCAGCGGTACTTTTGCGGTAGTCATAGCGGTGTTGTCATGGGTTGGGTAGGCTTCCACCCACTTGCTGAAGGCACACACAACGACAAGTACATACTTTAAACCTTGGCACCTTTCTAGCTGGACATAGTCCATTTGTAGGACTTCAAAGGGGTGATTGGGGACCCCAAACCCTCCCCGGGGTACAGCAGTTCCTTTCCCAGGGTTGTGTTGGAGGCATACTAGGCATTGTTGGACCAGACGTTTGGCTGAGTCTGGTATTCTGTCGTTGTGCCAGACTTTGGAGATGAGTTCGATCATGGGGGCAGACCCTATGTGTGCGGGGGAGTGTGCCATGGTCAGCATGGGGATCAAGTATGAATCTGGTAACAACCATTTGTTCAAGTCTTTGGTTCGCCAGCAACCGTCATCGTCCTTCAATCCCACCCGGGCCCATTCAGTTAACTCGTGTGGTGTGCTGGCTAGTTGGATATCCCTAATTGTTTCCCTAGTATCCTTCCATTTCTCAGTTTGTGACCTGGTCACGTACATACGGGTCGTGGACCTATTTTCGGCTGTGGTTCCGGCAGTAATGTCAGCCAGTGCATTTCCCTGTCCTATAATGTCTGTCACCTTCTTGTGTGCCTGGCATTTGATCACAGCTAACCGTGTGGGGAGGAGGACTGCTTCGGTCAGGGCAGAGACTAGATCTCCATGCAGGATGGGTGTGCCATGAGAAGTCAAGAATCCCCTCTCTTTCCATAAGAGCCCGAAGTGGTGAACTACCCCAAAGGCATACTGACTGTCTGTGTAAATGTTTGCGGTTGTCCCTGCTGCCAGGGTGCAGGCTCGTGTGAGGGCAATTAGTTCAGCCGCCTGTGCGGATCGCTGTGTGATGCGGGCTGTCTCAACAACTGTTCGAGCTGTGGTGACTGCATAGGCAGCTGAGGTGGTGCCATCAGGGAGCTTGATGCATGAGCCATCCACCCATAGTTCTCCGTCAGGGTCCGGGAAGGCAGTATCCCGGAGGTCAACCCTACTCTTGGTTTGTTCGTCGGTGAGGGTCACGCAATCATGTATAGGGGATGCATTGGGGTCAGCGTCAGGGAGAGGTAGTAGAGTAGCTGGATTCAGAGTGGTGCATCGTTTCAATGTGATATGGGGTGCAAGCAGAGTCAGTTCATACCCAGTCAGTCGTGCGCTAGTCAGGTGTTGAGTCTTGGTTTGGTTCAGGAGGGTATCAACAGCATGGGGTACCAATACTGTGAGGGGGTTCGAGAGCACGATCCCCTCACTTTGCCGGATAGAGACAGCAGCGGCGGCTACTGCTCGAAGGCAGGCGGGCAAAGCTCTGGCTACGGGGTCAAGAGTGGCAGAGAAGTAGGCACAAGGGCGTTGCTTAGGGCCTATGGACTGGGTTAGGACAGACAACGCACATCCCTCCCTTTCGTGGGTGTAGAGGGAGAAAGGTTTAGTGTAGTCTGGGGTTCCTAGGACTGGGGCCGAGCAGAGGGCGTCTCGTAATTCTTTGAAGGAGGATTGGCATTCGGGTGTCCAGGGGAGGGGGAAGGGGGTATCTTTAGCCAGCAGGGAAAGCAGAGGTTTTACGATAAGACTGAAATTTGGCAACCACTATCGACAAAAGGAGGTGAGGCCCACTAGGGACCGCACTTGCTTCTGAGTTTTGGGAACAGGGGTTTCTAGAATGGTTTGAATTCGGTCAGGGGTAAGTTTCCTCCCGTCTTTGGATAGTAGGTGGCCTAGATACGTTACTTGGGGCTGGCAGAATTGCAATTTCTTTCTGGAGACCTTGTGACCGTTCTCCGCAAGGAAGTGGAGGAGGTGAATGGTGGCTGTGACGGCAAGTGGAGCGGTGTCGGCCGCCAAAAGAATGTCATCGACGTACTGTATCAACACCACTCCATCGGGTAGTTGGACTGCATCCAGTTGCCTCTTGAGGGCTTGGCTGTAAATACTGGGACTCTCAGTGTAGCCTTGGGGTGCCCTGCAGAATCTGTATGAACGGGCTTTTAAAGTGAATCCGAACAGGTAGCGGCTGTCTGGGTGGATGGGGATGGAAAAGAATGCGTTCTTGAGATCAATAACAGTAAAGATGGTGGCAGTGGATGGGATCAGGGTGAGGATGGTGGTGATGTCTGAGACCACGGGGTACTGGGGTATGACTACTTTGTTAACCTCTCGCAAGTCAACAATGAAACGGTAGGCTTTCTCATCCCCCTCGCCTTGCTTCTTTACAATGGGTAGGATAGGGCTGTTGCAAACATTACTCACTACTTCTTCTACCACTCCTGCCTCGACTAGGGACTCGATGATTTCCACCAATGCCTTCTCGCCTTCGGGTGATATCCGATACTGTGGAAGCTTTGGGAGCACTGCGTCCGGTCGGACGGTTATGTGTACCGGGTCGATCACCATGCGCCCTACATCTGAGTCGGTTTTAGCCCATAGATGTGAAGGTAATGTGTCGAGTAGGGACATGTCAGCATCGGTTATAGAGAGCATACACCGTGTGTGACAGGGTCTGGACAGATCTGGGTTATCGTGTAGGATGACTCGAACTCCGTCTGGGGAGCATCTGATGGTAGCTCGAAAATGTTTTAGCAAATCAAGTCCCATAATAGCATCGGGGGTGTTGGAGGAGAGCAGAAAGGTCGTGTCAGTGGTGTTATCGTCTAAGTCAAAGGAGATTGGTGCTGATAAGGGGTTAGTGGAGGGCGTTCCATCGAAGCCTATTGAGGTTACATGTGAGCCAGACAAGGGTGCCCTAGGGATCAGTCGTTTGGATAACGCACTACGTGTCGCCCCAGTGTCTACCAGGAATGGGGATTTTGTGCCCAAGACCTTAGCAGTGACGTAAGGGCCTTGCTGGTCAACACGGAGTTCGACTGGATCCCTCCCTTGCCCCTGGCGGTCCTATGCGAAGTCATGGGTGCTTTCATAGTCGGACTGCTGACACTGGTTTTGTCGGGGGCGATCAAAGGTGTTTGGTCTGCCTGGCCTGTCGTTGATGGTGTTGTTCGTGTGCCCTCGTCCCTGTCCTCTATTTCTGGGGTCATATGCTGTGTCTCTGGGGTCCCTATTCTTGTTCATTTCCAGAAGGACCGGGCACTGGGATTTCCAGTGTCCGAACCCTCTACAGAACGCGCATTGATTCCCATCTAAGTCCCACCGTCCGTTGTAGGGTGTAGGTGTATGGTCTCTAGGGGGTAGCTTTCTAGGGGCGGTTGGTTGGTAATTCTATTTTGGAGGTTCTCTTCCTATGGTCACCCCTTGCAACTGTGCTATCATTACCCTCTCCTTTAGTTCCTTTTTCTTCTTCTCTGACGCCCTATCGTTCTCGTTCTTCTGGTTTTCGTAGTATTGGGCCATCTGGAGAATTGCTGCGGGTTTGGAGGCTGCCCAACTACTCTCGCTGGTCTGTAGCTTCTGGGAAACTTCTTGTGACAGACCCTTTACATAATTCTGGACAAAGAGGTGGTGTCCGGTTGCGGTGGTCATGTCTTGGCCACTGTAATCGGAAAACACAGTCTCGAATCGGGAGAAGTATTCAGACACATCTTCCTGGGGTTTCTGACGGCAAGCCGTCACTATCGACCAGTCTACCTTTCTTTCTGGGATTAGAATCTTCAGCTTTTGTACAATCTTGTCTGGGAGCTCTAAGATGGCTTTCGGGGGTTTCTGTCCTGGCTCTCGCTGTTTATCTATGGTATCGAGTTGTACCCAGGTATATCCGAACGGCTCAGCGTGGTCAACTTTCCGGATTTGTTTCCACACATCAGCCGGCAGACATAGCCCAAAGAACAAGTCGATATCTGCTAACGTCATTATCGTTGAGCCTAAGGCTGTACCCAATTCCGTGTAGAAGGCAGTCGGGTTCTTTCTTAAGTCGGGTAGGGGTCTTTCTAAAAGTCAAAATATCTTGTCGGTCCCACGGCTGATAGACCCAGTTATATACAACCCTTCCCTTCGCGTCTGGGTTGTTGATGTCGTCGTGTGTTCCCTGACCCCGTGGGGGGACCCAGTAGGGGGCAGCTTCTTTAATGGGCATCATGGCATCGGCCCTTCCTCCCTGGGGATTAGTTGCTATGGGGGTTTCTGTTTTGGTGGTCTGTCCATGTTCTTTAAGGTGTCGGTAGACCTCGAGTGTACGAGTGAAGAGGTTCGTTACATCGCCCTCTCTTTCTTCCCCAATGTCTATCTTCCTATATAGGGCCGCTAAGCCTTCGGGACCTTTATCGTGGTACCTATCCTCATATGCATTCAGGGCGTGATAACAGAGCCGTACGACGAAGTGTCGTCTGCGGCTGTCGGCATACGAGTTATACACGTCTGTTATATACTCCTCACTTTCTTTTCGTTCCACCAGCGTCCCTACTATCTTGTCAATTCCTGCTCGTTCATCCTTAGTTAATCGATTCATTCTGGTGGACTCTTTCTTTCCTATCTCATGGTCGTCTGGCGTTGTAGTCGACGTTGGGTTCGGCACAAGAGGCTCAGCCGGCGCGGAGGCCGTGAGGGCCGAGGCGCCTGTACTGCTTTCGCTCGTGTTCGGGGGTTGTGGGTGTTGCACTATTGATTGGGAGGGTGCATACGGAGGGGGCATGTAAATGATCGGGGGACCTAACAGTACCTCGTCATTCGTTCGCTGCTTGGAGGACAACTCAGGGTAGAGCAAAGAAGGGGTCCTAACAGCGTACTGGCCTGAGGTTTCGGGCTCCTGTCTTAGTTTAGTTTCCCTTCTCTCCTTTATGTCTTCTTCTAACTTTCTAGCGGCAAGGTGAGCTGCCTTTCGTAATTCCTTTTCTGCTTTTACTTCTTCCCTCTTTTTCCGTTGCGTCGCTTCTTTGCGCCACATGCCGATACTGTCAAGCATAGTAGGCGTCGTCTTATTGCTACGCAGAGCTATTTCTAGCGCCTCTATCTTATGGTCGTCGAAGGATCCCATCAGTGGCCACTGACTCTCGGGATCCTTCTTTGTATATTTCTGCCATAGCTTGGTATAAGCTACGGCGACTAGTCCATATTTAGTGAACATGTCCTTATTAGGGGTGCCCTCCAGTGGAGCCGGATGGTTCACCTCTAATAAGCGGTCCGGGCAGAACCAACTACCAATCAGCGGGGAGAAGATAGGCATGACGGGTTTCAACGGGGACAAAAGTCAGCACTACCTATC